>NC_065548.1:13439700-14655415 GCF_022605725.1 Anthonomus grandis grandis | reverse complement strand
ATCAGCCTAAAGATCTAGCTGTAGGCACATACATAAAAGTGGCATTCAAATCTCGAAGTTGTGAGAAAATATACGTTAGCTTAGTGACCAAAATAGTTGAGCCATTTAAAATGTATGACTGTTCCTTTATGAAAGCGGCTGTAGGGCAAGAATATCCCAAAAATACTTTTATTTTCTCAGACGTAAAAGACAAATCAGTGGTGTATAAGTATGAAGTTTTGGAAAGTTTAAATAGACCGGTGGTCAGACGGGGGCTTTACACTTTTTCTCCATTTTACGTTTTTACTTAACTAAATTGCGATATGGATTTGGTTTTTTTGTACTTTTTCTTAAATTTCCACTTATTTGTTACATTCCTTTGGTTTAAATAAAAAATATGCTTAAATTTAAAAATATTGTTTCCCTTTTTCTGATGGTACGCATTTTATATTAAAGATATATCAAAAATATAATTTATTTCGATTTTTTAAGCTTACTAAAATAAAAATATGATGCTCTTTCCCGTTCTTTTTTATAATACGATTTAACTTCTTATTTTATGTCCGATAGCACTTTCCCCCTCCGGTTGGGAAAGAGCAATCACCTGCAACATTAAATATATATATTATTATATTTCCAAAATTTGTAAAAGTCTTTTTATTTTTAATACTATATCTTTATAGGAAACTCCTGAACAAGTTCGCAAACAAAAATTAATTCGGCAAAGTATATATTCAAAAAAAATATGAAGATGTAAAGAGGCAGTATTAAAATTCTTGGTCGCACTTACCCCACCTTACCTTACATTTTTAAAAGAGGAAATTTTCAGCTATATATAAACACATATAATAATGTTAATTTAATATATTGATGTTAGATTTTGGATTGAAAATAAAAAATAGGAAAAGATATGTTTTATTCTCAGTGTAAAAATAACATCTTCAAAGCAAAAAAGAAAATTATTGATACTGTTATTCCTAAAACCGCCTCTAAAAATTTTAAATGGCATCTCGCGAAATGTCATCTTGACAAACGGCGAGTCATTTCAGTGTTTTTGTGAACTGTTACGATAGTTAAAACTTGTGCCGTTTATGCTGCATTATGGAAAAAAAAAACAATTTAAGCCGATCTTTTCACAAGTAAATACGAATATTGTCATAACATCATATCAAGAGACAACCGTCGTCATAAACATAGAATAATAAAAAATTATTAAGAAATCTATAATAATTATTAAATAGTTAATTTCCATAAAAATGCCTTTTATTAGATAAGTACCTTTACTCTAACGAAGTACTTTAAAAAAAAACATATAAAGTGTTTATAAACAATAATATTGTTTATTATTTAAAGCATAATCTATTATTAGTAAATATTTATCATGTACATATTTTTTGACGACGCCACTGGTAAAGATTACTTGTGTCGGTGGAATCAATAGTGCGATTGAGCGGCGTTGCGATGTTGTTGGCTTTTTCTCTAATATTGGGACGTTATCCGCATTTATTTGTTGATCAAGTTTGAATGTTGACCTCTTTATAGAGTATCTTATCATATGTTATGAAAAAGAAATGCTTCATATTTTATTAAACCGGAATAGTATTGTTTTGCGCCTGTCAAAATAAGTGATATTATTAAGTGTTTTTTTGTCAATTTTTACATAGGTATCATTGCATCAGAGATGTAGTAAACAAACTGCCTATAGTTCCATGGCAATGCTAATTCTAGCCTTTCAATGTTCTAAGGCATCTTCTTATATTTTAATTGGTTTCTATAGGCATGTTTAATTTAAATTTAATATTTATATTTTATTAACTTACAAATATATTATACTTTTGGAAGATTGCCTACACTTATTGTATTATAACATTATACTTGTTTTGTTATAAGTGGTTAGGTTGAATAGCTCTATTAAATAGTATTTTATATAAATTTTCATGATATTAAAAAGGCGTTTATAATTATTATTATTATTATTTCGTGATCAAAAGGTATAATCAAAATTGTATTTAAATAATATTCACACTTGAACTGTACATAACACATATATGCTTAAAGATGATTTTTATTAGTAGCAGTTTTATAGTTTAATATCGCTTTCACAGTGAAGAAAAAGTTGGCACCAGGCTTGATTAAATACTTGAAAAGCAATCATCCAAAATATTCAAAGAAGCCTATCACAATTCGAAAAAGAAATTGTGAGACCGAAGTCTTTCTGTAAATTTGGTAAATGTGTACTATATCAATTTACCAATGTCCATATGGCGTTTTAATTTCTTATTAACCCCTTACACTTTTAACCTATACAAGCGTGATAACTATTAGTTGCTTGAAATATACCTTTTGTATGCAGTTTTTGAGGTATCCATCCAGTTAAGCAATTAACTATATCAAAATCATTATATTTACTAATTTTGCTTCTTGTCAAACTTGCCAATTTAAGCAGTGCCTTGCAAAGTATCATAGGCCAAATATCCACTGTATCTTTTTTTACTGATGAAGCAGCTAGAAGAATACTGGGCATTATTGATTTTAGTGTCAAATGATATTAGCTAATTTTTTACCAGTTTTTGGTTTACTTTTCACACGTTTTGCCGCAACAGTTGTGTTATTTTCCATAGGAAAAACTTCTTTTTGTTTATATAGTGTTGGCAACAATAATTTATTATCATCATCTAGAGGAAGCTTATCATCAACGTAAACCTTACGCCATGTTCCTAGCCAAAAAAGGCGCACTACATATTTTCCTAAAAATAACGTACTACACCTGATAATTAATTACACATAATAGTTTCTCAAAGTTTCAAAGCGTTTTTTTAAGCCAGTTAAAACAAAGCAATTCCAGTTGACCTATTTCATAGCTCTCCTATACGTTAGAGCTATCAAAAGACTGGAATATCAAGTGTCTATTTTAATATTTTACGGCTCTACAGCGAAAAAAAAATAAAGAGAGACAAAAAGGTCGGCCATTGTCAAGCCTCATTAACTCTCTTTTCTGTTTGCCTGTTTAGTACGAAATAAAAAAAAAGTAAAAACTTTTTCCTGTTTTTCGCTGAACAAGGCAGAAAAAAGAGCGCCTGAATAAGCCTGTTGAATTTTGATTTGTTAGCTTGGAATTTACTGGAAAGTGCGAAGGGAATAGTAATGAGGTTTTCTTAATTAGCGAGATGAAAATAAGACAATAATTTTTAAGTAAATAAGCCGCTTTCTCGGTGAAAGTATAGTTACCCGCAGAATTGTATACTGCCGAATGTTCTCCTTTAACAATTTTACATTGGGAATAAATGTGGTGCCAAGGACGCCACGGACGAAGTTGCTCTAATGTATAATATCCAGGATTGCCATATTCTGTGGGAAACGGTTTAGTACTGCTAATATATAATAGATTTTCTATAGTTGATATAAAATTTCTATAGAATTCTATATTTAGGAGGTGCTGGTTTGGAGTTAGAAAATCTGGATATTCCGTCAAAGTCGAGTAAACTACAAAATTAACCTAAAATGATATCTTTAATAAATATAAGGTAGGGCTAAGTTAAATATTTAATATTAAACATGGTGTTTCATTGGGAAATGGACATAATCAAAATGCGAGGTGGTTTAGCAAAAGTTAAATTATTTTTTGCCTAACCACCATAATCATGTTTTTGCCCACATTTGCATATAGGGGCTACCTTATGACTTAGGGTATTATTTTGAGGTCAAATAATACCCTAAAAACTCTTTATTTTGGTAATCAAATAAGTACCAAATTACTATTATTTTTCAATATAATATTTTAATAAAAAAGTTAGGTATTGAGAGTCAGATAGAAACGTATCATCCATTTTTCTCTAAGAGACCAAACAAAAACAAAACAAAAAAAAAACACAAAGTCACGGTCTCATCCAATCCATATTTTTTTTTTTTTTTTTTAAGCTACACGTGTTTTGCTCCTATCGGAGGTCATCATCAGGCGTAGACCTACATAGATCACATTTTTGCATTTTTGATCACACATCTTTGCAGTCTTATAACTTTGTATGTGTATTTATTTCACTTATATTTTTTGCGGAACCTACCTAATAGGTACAAAAAAACACTGCAATACCTTACCTTTTTAAGGCGTTTAAAAAGCAGGCGATCTATTTTTGTTAAAACTGTCAGTTTGACGCGTGCAATTTTTCAATTTTAGTTAAAACAGTAAGTTAATAAAATGGTGTATACGCTAGCCGAAAGGATAGAAATAATTTTCCTTTATGGAGCTCAAGATCGGTGTGCTCGCAGAACCACGAGAGCATTTAATGAAAGGTATCAAGATAAAAACGTGAGCCATACATACGTATTAGAATTGATACGAAAATTTGAAGAGACGGGATCGATTTGCAATAAGAAAAAATATGAAAATAGAGTTGTCGATGAAGCATGGCAAGTTGAAGTACTAGGACAATTTGCTATGGATCCAACTTTGCCTATACCAAAGGCCGCAAAACTAACAAATATTTCCACTGGTTCCGTACATAAAGTTTTAAAAAAAATAAGTTCTTTCCTTATGAAATTCATATTCTTCATGAACTCGGAGAAGATGATTTTGATAGGAGAATTCAATTTTGTGAAGTGATGTGCCAGCGAATTGACGACGATCCCCACTTATTGAAGAACATTTGCTTCAGTGACGAATCGACTTTTTTTTTAAATGGCCTGGTAAACAGACATAACTGTAGATACTGGGATAATGAGAATCCGCATGTTTTTCGGGAAGGCCATACCCAATATTCCCAAAAAATTAATGTTTGGGCAGGAATTTATGGGAATGAAATAATCGGGCCATTTTTCTGAAGAAAATTTGACTGGCGAAATTTATTTAAACGTTTTAGAAAATGCAATATACCCTTCCATCATCCAATCTATGGAAAATCAAGTAGATCAACATGGTGCTATATTATTGAATGAAAATAATATACATTTTCAGCAGGATGGAGCTCCCGCGCACTACACTTTGGTAGTTCGAGAGTGGCTTGATGAAAATTTTCGAGAAAAGTGGATTGGCAGACGTGGTGTAATCGAATGGCCTGCGCGGTCTCCGGACCTAACCCCACTAGACTTTTTTCTTTGGGGCTACTTAAACAGCAAAGTTTATAAAACTCCACCTGAGAGTATTGAGAATTTAAAAAATAGAATATTTTAAGAATGCAGAGAAATTAGCGGGCAGACCTTTATCGATGCTCGTAAGGAGTTTGAAAATAGGCTTTTTTATTGTCTTGCTAATAACGGCGCGCATTTTGAACATTTAATAAAATAAATTTGTTAATCTAATTAAATTTGTTTTTCTACCCTACCGATTTACACTTTAATTGCTTCTTGGTCAATCAACTTTATTTTTTTTACAACCATTGATAGCATAATGAATGCCCTTTAAAATAATGTATCACACCATGGGGTAGCCATTTGACATACCAAAGTTTGGCGTAAATAAAATATTCATTATTTCTAGATATTCTCGCTAACTATTTGCTTACACATTTACCGATTTCATTTTTTTTGGTACCGTTGAATAGAGAATTTTACGCTCCTTACTATGATATATCACACGATGGGGGTTTTTTGACATATGCCCATTTGACATATTAAAGTGAGGTTAGCTGGAGGTGAGGAGGTGATTGACAGAACTTCAGTAAATGCATAATTAAACATCCCCCTGTATATCTAATTTGAAATGTTTTTTTTTTTTTTTTTTTTTTTTTTTTTAAGAAAATTATTAAGGGTGGATCGTTTTGAAATGAAAGCACTGTATTTCCGTTGCTTTTTGAGCAAAATAAATAATACATTTTTTTAACGTATTTAGTGTGCTAAGGCCCATGTAAGATAAACAGTATAATATACCCTTTAAGTATTTTGGATACGGTATTAAAATAGAGTTTAATTATTTATTGAATCAGCTATGAATAAAAATAAAGTACAATTTCTTAGGCATAATAATAATTAAGTAAATTTGGTAAAAGCCCTAATAAAAATTATAACAAGAGAATCACACAACTGTTCGTATAACAAATGGATCGATGAAACAAATCCGTCTTTGACTTAACGCAGATTGCCTCATATCGACGGGCTGATATTTGGCTATAAGCGCACCTATATCCAGCAATCCGTTTTAGATTTATCCCCCAGAAGAGACATTTTTGGGCCAATATTCGCTAAAAATAGATTCAAGCCACTTTTCTGGTCTTTTCAGTTTAGAACAAAGCCAGAGCTCAATATATGCATTTGGAGATTTGCCAGAGTTATCATGCTGTCTCCCCAGTCTCAAAGAAAAATGCATAAATGATTTCGAAGTAATTTTCAAACGTCAACATTCTAAAACTTGATATTATGCCAGAAAACTTGAGGAAATGTGATTTTGATATATACGTTTAGATTTTTAACTCTCGGAAATTTTGTATTTTTCTAAATTATTTAGGAATCATAGTTCTGTCAATATAATGCATCAGTAAAAAAAAATATTTAATAACAACACGAAAAGGTCTTTGTTATATCTAACAATTATTATACCATAAAAATCCCCAAATTTTCACAAAAATGCAATTTTTAACCTTTGACATTGCATTCTATAATTTGAATTCTATATTCTAAACATAAATAATTATTGCCTCTTTATTGAAAGCTACTACATATAGTATTTTGGTAAAAATCCTAAAGAAATTTAAAACGATTTATGGAAGGCTTTTAAAAAAAAGTTGCCGAATTTGATTATCGTATTTCAAGGGCTTATTTACACTAAAAATGTCATTTTTTTTTACTTTATTTGGATTATATTTAGCAAAGCATTTGTGTTTGTGGCAAGCCTTTAAAAAAAGTGATGAGGTCTTGACTGCTACAGACAAAAAATATATTAAATAACAATAAGAACAAATGCCTTTATGTCACGTAAAACTTTGAATATTTTGTTTGTTGCTGCGGTGAGACCTAGGCAAACCATAATATTTACACATTTTATTAGAGAGATAAATTTTTATTATTTATACCTATTGTCAATATACCAACCTTTAAAAGGTGTAAAACATTTTAAAGGAAAAAATTGCCTAATATACTGACTAATATTGCCTAATAATATATATTGACTAATATATTGCCTAATATACTAACATATACTGGATAGGTATATAAGAACATTAATAGTGTACATATAAAAAAATCACAAATGGTAACATAAGTATTTAAATTACTAATGGCTTATACTAGTATATACAGGTTGGCGAATAGAAGACTACACATAGGCATTATAAATGGGAGCACCGTTTCTCGCTTATTTTCTGATTGAGAAGCGGCGAGGCGCATTCCGATCTTCTAATTTGCCACTTTTGGAATGGCACAATCAGCAGATCTCAATTTGCTATGTCATCTTAAAGCGCTATTTTAATTTTTTTTATATATTTATCTTTATAGATGTTTATACTCTTTCCGAAAAAGTTCAATTGACTAAATGTTTTTATGGAGGCAATTCATATGTCGAGGTAGCGTAGCTCGTTCTGCGGTATTGCACAGATGATCCTTAGTTTTATTATTAATATTATTATTATTATTATTATTATTATTATTATTAGTATAATATAGCTCTACGTCTTCTAAAAACTGACATTTGTATATCGATGAAATGAGATGTGATAACCAGGGCCATCTAATGGTTTCTCATACTCAAATATTGCGGTGCAGATATAGAATATGTCATAGTCATACAATATATATCTTTACTAAGTATGATATTCATTTGCATGCTGATTGTTTTGTAAAATGTCATCAAAAATAGTGAGCGAATTATACCAGTAGTTCGCTTTTGTACCAGTCAATAAAAATTGTCTTTTTTGGAAATACAACATTACATTTTCAGTTAGGAATATTATGAGTTTTTATGATAGTACATCTAGTAAACAATCGGCTTAGACTTGACCAACATAAAGAATTAAGTCAAATTTTAAAAAAAAGTTTTATGATTTGTACTCAGTGGTTGGCTCGTACATACACCAGCTTTTTTTCTAAAATAGGAAAAAAATTACTTTTTTTTAAAAACATGTTCTTATGTACCTGTTAATCACTATTATTAGTAAGAAATAGTCTTTTATTTCTGATTTCTTTCCTTTTGTATTAAATGGGTTAATATCTCCTTAAACCTTATTTTTTTCCAACCATGCAAGGCAAACTGACGTATCGTGAAGAAGTTTTTTTCATACCCTTTGAACTATTTATTTATTGAAATTTTATACTAACAGTATTTTATAATAATGGTGTACTATAAAAAACCTAGCCATGCATTATAAACACTTTAATTTAAGTAAAAAATTCGAACAAATAAATAAAAATAGGGTCGCTAATTTTATCTGAAAAAATATATGTCACGCATTAGCATAAAAAATATATATACGACAGCTCTTCAGTATTCTAGAATAATAAAAAGTTCGCACGAAATTCTTTAGGGAAATTAGGAAATGTGAAATTGATGATGCGAAAAAGAGGATGGCTTGTTAAAATTTATTGCTCGCAAAAGATAAAATGATTGTTATTTGAGTAACGTAGATATGTTTGCTTATTACATTATAAAAGAAATATATAAATTTAAAAAAAAATGCTTAGTATTTTTCTTCTATTTAGGTATGTGCTTGTCAATTTCAGAACAGACGCCCCTGCTCAAAAATAATAACCACAATTTTTCAAGCTGAAGGCCGCTTTAAAGTTCGCCCGAAAAACAATAACGGAGCCGTCAACTTTATCTTTGGAATTGATAGATGAGAAAGTCGAAAATGGTTCAAGTTCATGGAAAATTGATTTTGCTTTGTTATTATAATTTAAACCAGAGCACGCATTAACGGGAAAACCTGCAATTAAATCGAGAGGAAATAGAATGGAAAGTGATGAGAAAAAAGTGGAAAGTAGTCAAAATAGCCATACAAAGTGATAAATATTTTTAATATAGTTATATAATTAAACAGGGTGATTGGTAATATATGCATCAAAACTTAATTCTAGGTTAAACTTGTGCAAATATCGATGTTGCGCCAAATATGTCTTAGTAAAATATCGCTCATCATTCAGATGCAGGGTGTTAAAACTTAATATTGGAATCAAAAAGAGCATTGCCAAAGCATATTTGTATGTTCCTAATACACAAATATAAATCTACATCTGTTGTTTAATAAGTTTTCCAAGGCTCAGTTTTGAGATTACTTTGTTCCTACTGTATATCAATGATATTGATGATACTACACTTTTTTGGGATGACGTAGATACCCAATTACTACACCTGAGCTAAATAGAAGACCTAAAGGTAGTAAAGTCTTGGCTTAATAACTTCGAACCAAGAACAAAAGAAAATTCTGTTAACTGAAAATTACTAAATAAATAGTCTCGATCTTTTTCAAGAAGTATGATTACTGAATTTAAGCTTGATATTTTGTTAAACAGTAAAAATAAAAATTAATAAGTTCTTGGAAGTTACCAAAAGCTAGACAAAAATCAGAAATTGCTTTCTATCTTAACCTATGACTTTCTATAAAGAGCAAAAGAATATGCCAGCCAGACATGAGTTATGCGATACAATCAGACGGATTATCCGATGACCCACATAATTTATTTCAATCATATAATGCATATAATTGTAATTTAGAATAATCAGAATTTCATAATATTAGGCGATATATAATTAATACTAATTCTACCGACTGCCCCAGTGATGGAATTAATATTGAATATTATCTCTAGGACAATAATAGGAAAATGTTATTCTATTTTTTGGCATAAAATGTAAAGGGCGCCAGCTACACTATACTCACATGCTGTTTCATGCCATAACTTTCTTACAAGTATCGTTTTATTATTTTTAAAGTTACTAATAGAATGATGATTTTTAAGTAACAAAAACCTATTTTGATTAAACAAAGCATTTTGGAAATATTAGCAGAGTTAAAAATATTTTAACACTAATTGAGGTTATTAATGAATATTATTAATAAATGAAATAATGTAAAACATCGCTTTAACAAATGCGCAAAATATTCACCATTTACTTTCAGGCATTTCCTTAATCCTTTCACCAAATAGTGCATTACTTGGAATAAAGTTCCTTGTTTATTTTTGATAACATTGGTGGAATCAGGAATTTTTTGCAATAGTTGCTCTCGTGTATGGATTTCTTCTCTACAAACTAATGACATAATATAACTTCAAAAGATAAGGATCCGGACTACGTGGAGGTCATGGAAATTCACTGTCATGACCCAATCATCTGCAAGGCAACCATTCATCTAAAGAATTGAAAATTGCAACTGAATATTGCAGTGGAGCTCCATCGTACAGATACCGCATATTTTGTTGTAGATTTAAAGAAATATCATCAATTTTGTAAAAACTATAGATACTGATTACCAGTAAGCATTGGGGGTAACTCAAAAGGTCCAATAATATTGCTACACCAGATATTATTGGATGTTCTAGTTCCCAGGTATAATTATTTCGCTAGTTAAACACATCGTCTGCTGAAGGTCGTTTTGTCCGTAAAAAGGATTTTGTTAATAAATGATGACTAGGTAAATTTGTTATCCGTATTATCCATGTTTAGGATGTTTGACTACCACAGAACTTGCAACAGAACGTTTTAATGCAAATAGTTTTGAAATCGGGAAGTGTAACCGAAATATATGTACTATATCTTTTTTTTTTCCTATAATAAGATATTATATAATTTTAGAAGTAGGAAAGTAATAGCATGAAACAGCATGTAAATATTGTGTAACTAACGGTCTATATACTTTATGTCAAAAAATAGAATAAAATCATATTCCTCATCGCCAACATCGATACCTCATAAACAACTTAATCTATAGAGAGAAAACAGATTCAAAAACTAAATTTTAACACCCTGTATCTTATTCATTAGCGATATTCCTTAGTAAGCATATTTGGCTTAACATCGATATTTTCACGAGTTTAACCTAGAATTGCTTTTTGTAACATTCATTACCGACCACTCTGTATAAATATTTCTATATATAAGATGAGGCAAAATAAATCACATTTTACAGATATCTTAAAACAGTAAAAATGAAAATAATACCTTTTTTGGTTCTGTATAATGATAAACAAATTATAATAATATTTAAATTATTAGCAAATTGCAACATACAAAAACAGTACAAAAATTAGTATTAAGGGACTACAAACTAAATAATAATTATTTATACGTTTTTTTGCTGTAAGTAGTTTTAAGTTAAAAAAATTGGTCTTGAGATAAAATAAAAATAATAACAGAAACAATCAGATAAAAGACTACAAATACAAACTCTTAATTAAAAATGGCCAAACAAATGATTATCAATTTATTATATTGCTAAATAGAAAGACAAAAACAGTAAAAAAAAAAACAAAGAAATTAAGAGAATAGGTAAATGCAACCATAACTAAAACTCTAAATATACCCCCTCAATAATCTTTTAAACAACTTTATATTAACATATTAATTGAACATACCTACATAATTCAACTTCATTGCACACAAAAAATAAAATTACCTCTATATTAAGCATATTACTTAAAACATTTGTTAAATTATTAACTAGACAAACAGTTAAAATATCATAATGGTATGTTTCTATCCAGTTAGAAACAATGTTAACTTTATTCTACGAATATAAAACAATTTCGTCAAGCTTTTGTTTGAGATGATTTTTCCGCGTAAGCGAATTTCAACTCTATCAGGAGACATTTCCCTTTACTTACCCAATAAATTGCTATAAATCTTCCTAAGATTGACAATGTCTCGCTCACGCATCGCCTGATAAGTGAACTGAAAACTGTGACTTTTTTCTTTGTTGAAAATCTTTATGTCTTCAAAATGAAATATATGGTGCGTGAGAAAATGATATTACCAAGGCGGTTCTTTCTCTGTTACTGTAATTTACTTGTAATACCTCCTTGGTTCGACCGGCATAATGTTTGCTACATGAAAAGGGTATTGAATAAATTATACTAGGCTAGTCTAGAATTGATTTAGTCGCGTTTAACATTTTAAAAAGCAAGAAAGAAAGTATTGTGTTACCAGACGATAGTTATTGGCTGTAGTAAAAGCTATTGAGTATTTCCATAAATATTTGTATGGTCAACGATTCATCCTTAGGACTGACCATGCTTCTCTGAAATCGCTGTTTCAGTACAAAAACCCTAAAGGACAAATAGCAAGTCTTCAACGATTACAAGAGTATCACTTTATACTATAAAATAGAAAAGGCGAATATCACCAATATGCCGATGTTTTATCGATAAGAACCTGCATTGAAACATGTCAGAATCGTCTTAAAAAGGAATTTAAGCAGCATCCAGAGGTACTTACTCGTAATCGTATTGGCCTTAACAGTCCTGAAGAGTGAGACGTAGCTAGTTTAATCCAATATATTAATAATAATAAATAAAATCTTAGCTGATTAATTGCTCCAGTTTATAAGATGAGGCCTAGAATGAAGGACGATTTCAAAAATTATTTTTCTTGTGATTAGGATTTGTATTTTCTTTATTGCTTGATAAACAATGAAAAATTCTTTCTGATATAATTATTTATTAATCGTTTTATGAGAAAATTGCTCATAATATCTTGTTCATTTTTATATTGAAAAGACTCATGACTTAAGTTTTAAAGGCTGTTGGATAAACAATTTTTCGAATTTTCCGAACAATTCTCGAACTGGTTAGCTTTCAATATGAATTTGTTTGAATATATCCATATTTTTCCTGCATAATATTACATTCCTTGGAATGGCTTTAACACTATGTTTATTGTTAAAAAAATTATTTTTACTATAAATTATTGACAATTTATATTTTAAATAAGATTTACGGCAAATCACTTTGATCTTATTTATACGTAATATAATTACTGATGCAACTTTAGTGAAAATTTTATTTATTGCATATTTTATTTTGTAGGTTAGATAATAATATAAAGTGTATAACTTTTAAAGTTTTGTTCTTATTGAATTTCATATCTTCATTAAATTTTTTAGTAAAAAGGCCTTATTTTTTATTACCCTCAAGAAACTGACATCCTGGCATATTATTTACTGTAAGAGAACGCAATTCTGGCAAATAACAAAAAATACTATCTTTAGAAAAAAAAACATAAATAAGTGTGATCTACGACACATTTTTTCCTAAGGTTATTTTTCTTTCTGAATAGTTAGCCGAATCATAAGTTTCTTTATAGATGCATTAAAGATTCTAGAAACAAGTTTTATATAAAATAGAAAAACGTCGTGATTTAGCGCTTACAAATAGCCAATGACAAATTCTATATTCAAAGAAATTTCTTAAACTATGTTGGGACCTTGCTAAAACTTTTAAAGTTCCTCCAAGAAACTTGATTAAGCCATAAAGAACGTAATTTTGTTCTATTTAAGCTATAGATTATAATCCTAAAATTATTAAATTTATTTAAGGAAAATATGTACGTTTTTTTTTTTAAATTATTTATTAATTTAAGCAAGGACAAAAATAATAAAAAGTTTGAAATTTTTACGTATTTCATATTGGCAAAGTTGCTTTATACAAATAAATCAATCATAAAAACTTCTCAGGGTCATTGCTATTATAACATTTTAGGGTTCCTCAATCCTAAAATGGAACCTTTTATAAAAATATATTTAAATTGGTCCTGGTAAAATCCAAATGGTCATTTGCTCGTTCTTTAAACGCGCTGAATCTTTAAAGCATATAAAAGCAAACAAATGCTTACTGTATCCATTTAAGTTATGCATCAGTCACGGCATTACCGATATCAAACTGTTGGTAACCTTAATAATTAAAAAGTCAACCCATTGACTGCAGCCTTATGCTAGGATAAGATCGCCTTTAAAATCTTAAGTAGGAAAACACCTCGAGTGAATATTTTGGAGGTCTTTTTAAAAAATTTTATGTAAATCTGCCAAGTTGGAATTGACTTATTCTTGTGAAAATTATGGAAAATTGTTTGTATTGTTTAATATATTAATTGCAAGAAATAACTGTAATAAGATAATGTTTTAATGTTTTGAGACCTCTTACCGTTCCAATAAAATTCCAATGAAAACAAAAAAATTTTTGATATGGGTCATGTTAACTATTCATATTTACCAATGTTTTAACCTACAAACAAAATAAGACCCCAACTAACAAAGGTGCTATTAAGTACTAAATAATACAAAATCATAAATTCTGTATAAACAAACTTTTATTAATTCGAAAATTAATTAAAAATAATTAGAACAAGTAAATATAATTTTGTGAAGCTATTAGTGAAACGAAAGTTGTTCATCCACCTCCTATTTAAAAACTTTAATTTTTCTAGAAGAATATAAGTTTTTACTTCATATAGACGTAAATCAGTTTTGAAATTAAAAAAAGCACCGTATACTACATATATCTGCAATTTTCCTGTATAATATTTCATTCAAAAAACATATCTTTTTATCAAAAGCAATCTCTATTTTAAATTTTGCATAGTATTGTAAATATGTATTATGTCCTCTGCAGCAATCTTTCGGATAGCTTTTACACTATCTTAATTGTTGAAATATAATTTTTACTATCAATTGACAATTTATGTCTTAAATTAAATTTGTGGCAAATCAAAATAATATACTGTATTTACTGATACAACTAGCATTTTTTTATAGTTTAAGGAAAGCGTAATTAATCTATTAATTCTAAATATCTATTTGTTAGGCTATTTTAGGAAAAATGTCTCTTATTGTATATTTTATTTTGTAGATAATAATATAAAGTGTATAGTTTTTATAGCTTTGTTCTCATATCTTTATTAAATTTTTCAATGGAGAGGCCTATTTTTTATTTTCTTTAAGAAACTGACATTCTAGTACATTATTTACCATAAAGGAACGCAATTGTCGCAAATCACAAAAAAAACTATATAAGTGTGATCTATCGCTTCTTTAAACATATATTTAAATAAAATGATATTTATTAGACGAAACCACATTGCCATTATTTAATGGAAAATATAATATACATGCTATACAAATCTCTTCTCGCATTTTATTAGATCTACGTGTACACAGTCACTCTTGCAAGTTATACATTTAAATGTCTAAGAAAAAGTTTAAAATGAAATAAAAAAAGTCGTGATTTAGAATTTAAAAATAGCCAATGGAAAATTCTCTATTCAAAGTCATTTCATATTTGTATTTAGGGAACTGGCTAAAATTTCTCCAAGTTTTTCCAAAAACTTGAATAAGCCATAAAGGACGTAATTTTGTTCTATTTAACCTATAGAATATGACCCTAAAATTATCAAATTTAGTTAAAGGATATGTAGGTTTTTTGGTTAAATATCGTATATCATAGTGGCAATGTTGCTTTATATAAAGGAATTAATCGTAAAAAATTCTCAGCAATGTTGTTACGAATACTTCAGGGATCCTCAATCCTAGCAAGGTATCTTTTACAAAAATAAATATAAATTGGTCCCGCTAGTATCCAAATAATCATTTGTTTTTTCTTTAAACGCGTTGAATCTTTAAAGCATATAAAGGTAAGTAAATGGCAATTGTATCCATTTAAGTTATGCATTAGTCACAGCATTATCGATATTAAAATGTGGTAATCTTGATTATTAAAAAGGTCTTGTCTTTATCTGCAACCTTCTATTAAAATTTTAAATCGATACATAGCTGGAGTAAATATTTTAGAGAACTCGCTTATTTAAAAACTCTTTGGTTTTCTACAAGAATATAAGTTTTTACTTCATATAAACGTAAATCATTATCACTGTCGATACCGGTCTGCTACTTACACTGTTTATTCTCGTTTAGTTTATACTTAAATTGCTGATAAGTGAAAAATGTAATTGTAATTATTTGCTGACTTCCTTATTGGTTTGTTTTTTGTGTATAAATTTAGAAATGAATATGAATGGAGATCATTTTTAAATAGCATAATAAATCACTGCAATAAAGACTATGTAATTTTTTAAAAAGAAGAAAATCGTTTATTGTAAGAATAGCTAGTACCCTAGTTTATGTCTAGATTTTTGCCTGGAAACCTGTAAAAAAAAATTTATGCTACTTTAGTGACGTAGAAGATTTAGGATATTTACAAATAAGCATTTACACATCAGATATCCTTTTAAGTAAAACGTATGTACGAAAGCCGGCAAAGTTCATCCTTTTTTTATTTAACTAGTATTTATTC
The DNA here is from genome assembly GCF_022605725.1 of Anthonomus grandis grandis. Lineage (NCBI taxonomy): Eukaryota > Metazoa > Arthropoda > Insecta > Coleoptera > Curculionidae > Anthonomus > Anthonomus grandis. The sequence goes on along the minus strand of NC_065548.1, from coordinate 14,639,236 downwards.
CAAATTAACATGCTTTTAATGCGATTATTAAATTTTGAAAAAATACTTTTTCTGGAATTTTGAAAAGCTGTGATCACTAAAAGAGTCATATTTATTTATAATAGCTCAGCGTAAGTGATAAGAGAAGAAATCTTTATGCACACCATATATGTATTGCATTTTTGCAAATATTTTTTACTTAATTAAAATTTAAAATAAAATAACTTACATCAAATACTTCATTACATCTTTTCCACTGATTTACCGTCAAACCGGAGGGCAGATGTATTTGGTGAGGATCGTCATAGACCACTTTAATAATGTTTAGTGTAGATTTATCCTAAAAGGAAAAATGCAAAGTAAAACAACTCAATACTACTAATATGGTAATTATTAAACTAACGCTAGACTTAAGAAAAAAACTGATATGATACCTATATATGTGTATAGCAGAAATACGCTAAAAACATAACGTCTAGCCTGATTTATGTGACAAAGTGAACGTCATTAAATTTTACTAAAACTTCTTATACGGATTAGTCTATTTGTCAAATCTAGGTCTAAAAGCATTACGTATTTATGTATATTATCAATGATGATTTAAAAATCCTTAAAAATATTATAAGTAGAATAACCATGTTTTTTACATCGATTTTATCAAGACTGTGCGTATCTTAATATTTACCTTGGCTGATGTATTATCCCATCTTTCCGAGTTTATATCCTGATCCGAAAATTCCGGGAATAAGAGAGATTCAGGATCGGTGCCTTCCTGTAATGGTGTCGCTAAGCTACTTTCTTCGGAAGCAGAGTATGCATCAGTTTTTCCTTTCTGGGAGCGTTGCTTTGACATTTTATATTATGGTTGATAAATATGAATAGCGTGACAGTTACACCTACGGATGTGTTACATTTTATAGTAGATTCAAGCGCCAAGTACGAAATTGCTTCGAGTTTTATGCAAACCATATAAAAATTTTACCACCAATATTTGAATGTGTCAAATTTATTTTTAGTAGCATATTAATTTGTTATTTTTTAATATGATTTCATATTCATTGTTTCCTAAGAATTGTTGAAAAAACTAGGTATTGTCAATATTGTCACATATACAGTGCAGTTTAATTTCAAAACGAACCACCCTTAATAATAAGTTTCCAATCGTCATCACTTGTTCACCTCCAGCCAACCTCTATTTAATATGTCAAATAGAAACCCCGTTCTATGGCATATAATTGTGAGCAATATAAAATTCAACTGTTAAATAAATATCAAATAATAAATAAATTGGTTCGCGTAAAAGGGAATAGTAATCAAAAATGTGGCTTAATAATGGATACAAGCTACGTTATATAATGATGCATATGACAGTTGTCTTCTTTATAAAAAAATCATATTTCTTTAATCTCATCTTTATATAAAAGTCATATTTTTTTAAAAATTACATTTATATTTACTTTAATATTTGGGCAGGTTATAGCTGAACAACTTGCTCTCTATGTTGATTTAAATGAAACTTATTTCACATTCTAGTCTAGCCTTTAAGTTCAGTATCTATCGCAGTTCTTTCATAGGCATAGGAGAGCATACTCTACCAAAATCTCTCTATACTATACTGAAAGTTCAGGAGAATAGATTGCGAGGAACAACTACTTCCCCATAAAGCGTGTATAATAAAATAGGTAGGTAGACGTGCCTACATGGAACACCCAGAAGAAGAAGTACTATTTTCGTTTTTCTGATCACTACCAGGTTGATAATGCTGCTTGCTGTTATCATTCAATTGTGAGATATAAATGTCAAAACCTAACTGACTATTTTTTTGTGTTTATAGTTGACATTTGCCTGTGTATAAATTTAACCAATCTGCAGGTGATACCTTTTTCAGAAATCATAATAAGGATCTGTAGGTGGAGGAAACATTGGTTTGATGACAATCAATTTTCACTAGATGCAAGACGTAATATTTACCCTCAGAGAACTCTATGCTGTATGCAGATGAAGTTCGTGGGGATCTATCCGGACACAATATTTAAATGAAAGATTCACAATGTAAGTGGAAGACTTAGAAGCATAGTGCCCATGAATTTTTCCACTTTCCATTGACATATAAGCCCCATATGTAAGCATGGGACAAAGTGAGCCAGTTTAACCTCAGTAAGATCACTGGCTGGCATGCACTATGGGAAGATTGCAGATAAGACTAAAAATATTAACTTTTTACTTATTACTACCACAGCATTCATGGATAGTCATGACACTCGTATTAAACTGATTTGAGAGCGGTTTTCTGTTGCCTCTAAAAGAGTCAATGTAGATCAGAGAATATAATACAATAAAGTTGTTCAATAAACTGTTACAAAATATTAAGGTGATTCCCATAAAAACTTTTAAAAGAGTGATAAAGAATATGCCAAATCAAAAAGCCTTTTATGTTAAAACTGAATTTTTAAATTTTGACATTTATAAATTCTATTTGAAAGTTTAAATTGTGTTGTTTTCATTCATTGCATTATTTCATAATTTTAAACGTCGGTCCGTTAATTCTTGCATGTTATACATGTAATATATGTTTTTTGGCATTAGTAAATAATAATGATAATAATTACTGTCGGCTGAATTATCCAAGTTCTAGACATCGTACATCAAATTATACGAGAAGTACGAAATGTTCATTTTCCTAGAAACAAAATATTTATTATACCCAGCTATCAGAAAGAGAAAACTACATAAGACAAGGCGCTCTTATTCAAAAATAACCATCCTAAATAAAACGCTAAATTGTATCTCGCATCCTAAGAAAACCATTAAGAGAGCAAAAATGGCACTCTGAAATACATTTCGCTGGTATAAATTTTGTGGCAGGAAATAATCAACGCTGACAATAAATTTTATATATTACGAGAGTAGTTTGTTATAGTGCAATAGGGAGAGCTTTAACAGAGTGCTTTGAATAGACCTACTATACATATTGAACTCTTCCTATAAATTGTTTGATAAATATGATGCATTTTCATTAATTCTCAATTTATTTGTGGTATTCTTTTAGGCCATTAAAATGTTTTAATGATTATCAGAGATATTTATAGAAAATTGTTACTAGTCTAAAAAAAATCCTAATTTTTTTAAATTTTATGTTCTCCTGTAACTACAGCCTCTTTTAGTTATTAAATAGTTTAACAATAGATTAAAAATATTTTAACACTGTAAAAGGTTTAACAAAAATCTAAATATTTTAAAAACTCATGCTTCAATTTCAGTTTTGTATTAAAGCTAATCTGTTATAATAATACTTTAAGAACACATCATTTCACGAGAAAGGGAGATGCCTAAAAATAAAATTCTATAGAAATGATTACGAAAATACGACAATTTTTCCGGAAATATTTGGATTTTTCTTAATCTTTAGACAAGATTTTAATAAGCATGAAATGATGCAACTTTTTTATAATTTAACCGATCTTCTTTCTTTTATAGTTTTCCAGACCTGAATGATTACCATTGACACATGACTTTGACATCTTGTGCATGCACGCTTTTGCATTAGAAATACCTAGTTATAACAGAGTGCTTTAACTTAAACATTTAATAATGATAGGCGATATTTACTTAAACAAGTTTATCTATGGTCATATAACTATTTCCATCCTATTATTTTTAGGACACTATTTATATAATTAGTTTTAGTACCTTCTAATCAATTTTAAATGGATTTATTTAAAACCGTTGCTGTGGAAAGCGCAGACAAAAATATATTTTTATTAGTTTATTTCAAATATTTTTCTATCAATAAATAAATATACATTAGTAGAGAAACAAAATTGTCACTTCTTAGCGCTATATAAGTGCATCATAATACATTTTTAAGGTTTTTAAAGTTCTTTTTGTTGTTCTTTAATTTTATTTTCCATGATTAATATACTAATTAGCTTGTAATTTAAATTTAAGGATTACCAACTGCTAATCCTTTAAATTACCTTGAAATAGCGCATCAACTGACACGCAGTTGAACAGAATATATAGATCTCGGTTCAAATTAAAGACATTTATGCCTGGACCTAATCCACCAACTTTAAACTGGATTAATTAAAACGAGGATTATCCGTATGGGCCCCGGAAAGTTTTAAACTGCTCCGCAACCACACGGGTATTTTCCATCGGCGACAAATTGGTTTACTAATTAGTAAGTCCGATGACCACATGTGGTGAGTTTAATTAGCTGACTTAATAACGATTTACTGCATTTGTAAATCGGTTTTGTGATCGTCTATTAATTTGTTTAATAAGATTTTATTTTGTTTGGTTTTTTTAAATATTTAAATATATTTATAGCAACTTTAACAATCTAGAGAACAAACGTTGATAAATACTTTAAGTTAAATAAAAAATTAAGGTACTATATTACGCTCGTTGCATAATACCCTTATGCAAGCTAAAAAAATTTTTTCTCTACTATTTTTTTTGTGCTTAATGCATATTATGTTCAATGCGTTATATGAAACTAGAAGCGTTACATATTTTCTTCATTGTGATATATAATCTTTTTGTTTTATAGCATATGCTAGTTAACTAAATCTATATTCTATTCTGGTTTATTTATCTTCTCTTATTATTTATATATTGGTCATAAAAATAATCATTTTAATATCCATTATAGATTTAACAGTTTCTTTTATAACAGCTGAGCTAGAGAGGTTGCGTAATCGATAAATGAATCATGAACCAGCAAACAAACAAACCAGCTGTAAACCAGTTTTAAATGTATGAATATGGAAATTTCATGATACAAAACATTAGCAGGACAAATATTTTAATACTATACTTTGGAGATCATAAAACTAAACAAGTCTCATTATGAAGATACCACTAGGAAAAGGCTACTGGTTATTGAGTAGTCGTGTTTCTGTTTATTAAAGATGTTTTAAATGAACTGCTAAAATTTCTAGTTAGTTCAGGAATCCATCGGTATCCATCGTTGATTGCTACTTAGGCTTTTAGTTCTAGTTATTGTGCAGCAGAGTATAAACTTTAAATGGGCCTTAGTGTTGACCCTTAAACAGTAATAGTCTCGTCTATCATAAGATAGAAAGCTTATGATAGACTACTTAATATTTAACTGTAGTATCCGGAAAATCAGGTTCTGATAATACCTAAGTTATTACTATCTCTACAAATGTCCAATGAGTGAGCTTAATATGCTGAAACTGAAAGGATGCTAAGGCTCACGAAATGGAATTATATCGGAATATTTTTGCTCTAACCATGAAAGCAAAGGATCACGAGTATTCTGACCAGAAGAACCGCATAGATGTTGAGCAACGCTTTTAGTTTAGTTGGATAAGCATAACATTAATATATGTTCTTTAATGTTATAAAACTAATTAATTAATTATAAACTAAACACAATAAAATAGTAAAAACATAGGAATATATTGAAAATAGAGAAACGTTAATTGAATATGAATGCTTATCGGGTCTACAGCTTTGCATTCGGATGAGGTTAGTAACCCTGATTTAAAAAATTAATTTAATTAAGCGGGTTAACCAGACATCGCTGAGTGAATAAATTGGAAAAAAATAATCATAAAAAAACAAAAAGGTCTATTAAAGATGTATTCAAATTATTAATAGACTTTAGTATTAATAATTTGAACACATGGCATAAGCTTTATATTTTATTTCCTTCCAACACTGTGATCAGCTATTCTTATACAGATATAATTTAAGCTTAAGCGACTTACCTGTAAGGAACTTCCCTCGTAATTATACGACTGGTCCGTTCCGTATAGAACACCCTGTAGTTACTGCAAAGCGCTGACAGTACACTAAGTTTAAAGAGAGAGAGAGAGAAGAAATGCGACACCATCTTCGGCGGCCACCCAGCCGTTTATTACGCTTCGTATAAATCAGAAAATCGCAGAAAAGGGTGGGAAATTTTTCAATTCTTGTAACAGTAGTAAGTGGAGGGTATGTTCTATATGGAACGGACAACAATTAGCTATTATATGAGTATCAAAATCAGACAAAAAATTATCCTGTTACAATTTTCACAATTACATATTTATCAATCATTTATCACCGTCTTTATTAATAGAAATATCCTGACTCCATACTTTTCATAATTGCATAATAGAAATTGTCCTATATATCCTTTTCTTAATATTGTTTTACTTACCTTTCATCATTTCTACTTCAGTTCTTCAACTTTTATATATTTTTTTCATTGCTGTTTTTTCTACTAGATCTTTCCTCTTTTACTTTAACCAACTGACTCCTGGTCGGTAATTATATATCACAATGAATATTCTCCGCTGTTCCTTTAAATTGTGATAATTCAAAGAAACAGCAAAACTGTGAAACTCTTAAAAGTGCCAACTCTTAAATTGTGATACATTTAGGATCATAATTATGCCCATTCACTTAAAACCCGTAAGTCAATATCTTGCTTTAAAATTATTGCATAATTATATTGTGGCTAATATTTACTTTTTTCTTTCGTAAATCTATGATTCCTATTAAATAAATAGTTTCTTTTTGTGTATATATTTAATCTTGCGTTAATTTATCAAATCCTAACAAAATGTAAAAATACTCAAACGACCAATGAATTTTATATTCAGAATTAAATTTTCGCAGATACATATTAAATAAAAATGTAAAATTCCAAATAAGCTACGGTTTGCAAAACACAATCTGATTTAGATAATACAGAATTCAAATATTCAGCTTCGCATTAAGTCCACTTTGCAAATTTCAAGCCATAAATGTCCACCTACATCGGTATGCAATAGGATGTGCTCAGGCAAGCATAAAACTAGATAGGAAATTAGATCAGCCTTCGGACCTTATTTGAAACATTTTAGGTAAATTCCTTTTTTTTTCAGGAGAAATGGGTTCTTAAAATTGGGTAAATAAAATTTGTATAACTTTAATATATTCAAGTAATAAAATTATATTTTTTATGCAATCATAAAGGTAAAATATTATACATTTTATTTATTTCTTAATTCAAACTTCACCCTGATACCGTCTCTCGATCTTATAATCATATCTTGACAGAGTGTTATGGTTTCGGGCGTATCCACTGGTTGCAATATAAACTTTCGTAAGACGCCACAGAAAAATGATTTCATTTCTAGCATGGCGAAACGTTGACCTAAAAATAAAAAAAAAATATTTTAATACTGGATTTATTTTGTAAACCTTTTACTTTTGATAAACGATGCAAACTAATTAAAGAAAATTTAAAAATTACTGAAGAATATGAACTTTGTGACCTTTGATTATTCATATCGTGCTCCAAAGTATATGAAGATAAGAGAATTTACTCAGGGAAATCCAAAAAAAATATGTTAATTTGCGGTGCAATAATTAGGTGATTTTTCAAACATAAATAATTTAGTAATTATACTAATTACACAAAATATAGTAAATATGGTCATTAACGAAAATAAATAAAAATATATATTTTATGAACTATATATGGCTATTGGCTTAGCTTAAAAATCTCCAAGAACCATAAATCAAAATTATTAATTAAATAACAATTTTCTTTTTTAATTTTATTATTTTAATTATTTTTACCGTAATTTTGAATATTAATTAAATAATAATTTTCGGTCTGTTGGTACCGAAGTTGAAACTTACTTTTTAGCTTATATAGCCATTTAAATCAAATTAAGGTTAAGGTACAATGAAAATCCTACACTTATTTATTAAACATTTAGTTATTTAAAATTCCCTACATGCTTTGGACATAGTGGTGTATCTATCATCAGGGTATAAAAGGTTTAAAATTGGTATTAGATAAACCTTTAAACATTTTATCCCGTGATGTTGGACACCACTGTGTCCGAAACATGTAGGGATTTTTAAATAACTAAATGGTTAATTAATAAGTGGAGGAAGACTGCAGGATTTTCATTTTACCTTAACCTACGACTCCACTGCAAGTATAGACTATTTCTTCACATCGCAAGTTAAGGTTATTACAAAAGATTTTAAAAAATTATCTTAAATAGCTAGCAACATAAATTTAATTGCCTTGTTCTCTATAGACTAACATTGTCTAAGTATGCCTATTTGTATCGAAAATTTCAATATATTTATATTATATTAATAGAATATGTCAATATAGTTTGTAATAATATAAAACAGTTAATTTGCAAAAAAGCTTGCCCTAGGCTAACTTAGAGAACAAAATTAGTAATGTGGCTGCTAATTTTCCTTTTAAAAATCTTAAATTAGGACTAATTTTACTTCATAACAAATAACCGTAATAACTTCTTTTGAATAAAATGTTTTATAAGCAGGAAGTAGTATTAGATGCTTATTTATTAAATCCATATCATACCTAAACTTAATTTTCTGATAAAGGTAATCAGGGCATTTTTTAAAGATAATTTTATTGAGGACAACCAGGCGACGAAGTTACCTCTTTTTTGTCATATTTAACCACTACATTGCGCTTATTTCACTAATTTCACCTTTGTCAATTTTTTTTTATTCCATTTATAAATCTTACGCAACCGCATTAAATACACTGAACTCTGAGTCTTGGATACTGAGTCTTGAATCACTTGCTAAGAGGCACGGACCATAAAAAACATTACAATAAGTAAAATGAGTATTACACATAAAACTTTTCTTGGATCTTTATTTTTTATTAAGGAGCAGCTTTTTACTATACAGATTGGCGAATGAATCACTACACAAGTTCCCAACAGGCGAGATGTTGCGACGCCGCTGGTGCGACAATACGAGGTTCGAGCTCGATTGTTTTAAATTTTATTTTAGTAAGCGTCTGACGTCGGTGGGGGCTGTATCTCTTGTAGCAAAATTTAAAATAATATTACGCAGCATTGGTATAATATTTTTCTAATGCAGGAATTACATAGGTAAAACTGGCATAAATTCTTAATTACAATTTTTTATGAGCTGCATTGCATATTGAAAATAAAAGTGTTGTTCTTATTAAAATAAAATATAAACTTTAATAAAAACAGAATGAAACATTATAAAAAAACTAAAAATAATAAACCTAACAAATAACTCTTTAAATAAGAGGCTCATAAAGACCTCCTTCTTTTGCTAAACAAAATGTTAGCCTATAGTAAAAGCTATTTCGAAGTTTTACTTCCAAATGAGTTTGATGTAAAACGGAATTGACAAATTCCAAAGCGAGAAGCTGTATTGCCATTTATAATGCCTATGTGTAGTCTTCTATTTGCAAATCTATATAGTAGTTTCAGGGTTAATAACGGTTTCTTTATACATTTATCAATAGGTTCACTAAATCTTATTTTAATTTTCGAAAATATTCCACAATGCTTAGCCACATTCCTAAATTTGATCAGTTGACTACATTAAACCGAAGAAATTTCTCGGAGGTATCCCTGGACTGCATCCTACCAAAAGAAAGAAGCTTATAGTTACTTCGGTTTAAATTTAGGCAAATAATTTAAGCCTTTGCGAATTAGTTAAGGTCACAATAGATATTTTATCATTAGCTTCCACCATGTTCTCAGAATAAAGTAAGAAATAAAATTGAGTATCATGGGTTATAGATGAACCGATGAGTTACTAACATTTTTACATAAATAAATACAGGTAAGACTTAAAGCAAATGATTCCATCCGATTAAGCTTCACTGATTGAGTGCGTCGGTAAAGTATTCTATGATTATGGAACTAGCGCTCACTCTAAACCCTAGACATATCAGTGTTGCCAGTAATAGATAATTTAATATATCAAAAGCCTTGAAATAATCGAGAAATGCCAAAATTACTAACTTAGCCAGATCAAATAGCAGGTAAAATAGCAAACCTATTTACATGTGATGTGATCTAACTCTTTAAGATTCTCTCTAGTATCTTTGAAATGCCAGGGAATATGTTGAAAGAAGTTCTCCATTTTTCAAACAGACCTAAATTCTAAAATCTAAACTACACAAAGTCTTGGTTTCAAAAAAAAAATTGTTTAATCAAAAAGTTGGTTACAAGTATTTCGCTCCTAAGAGCATCATCAGACCTTACAAATTTTTTAGGGTACAAACAATACAAAATGGTTTCAGGTGACATTAAATACACCTTAGTAGCGAAACACGTGTAACCAACTTTTTGAATTAAAAATTATTTTTTGAGACCGAGATTTGGTGTGGTTTAGATTTTAGGTAGAGAAGTACCCGTATGTTGAATGGATTAAGTTCAGACAGTTAATTAAAATCTTTACTATTTACAAAAATTTCAACTAAAATATTTTATTGCAAAAAGAAACAGCAAGAACTTAAAGAATTGTGAAAAAATATAAAACAAAGTTAATGCTTCAAACTATTTTACCAGAAAGTTTGAAACTTTGTAAGTTTGATGTTCCGCAGCGGATACAATTTATTTCAAGTTTGCGGATTTTTGGTAAATATATTACTCTAAAATAATTGGATAGGAAGCTATAATGTTTTTATCGTTTAAAATTTATTAATCCATGGCCATTTTCTTTTACATAATGTTTATTCATGTTGTTTATTTAGCAACTAGAATTTATTCGAGATAGTTTCCAGAAATTATGTTTTTATAAAAATCTTCAATTTAATGGAATGGCTTGTTTTTTTTTACAATCTTCGGAAATAAGTCGAGAGACCCTACGAGATTCCAGCATAAGTTTATGTCTGAAGGCTTATATAATTAGTGTTTATAAACTGAAATAAGACCCTATAATTTTATGTTATATTTTCACAAAAAAGGGAAAAAGATGAAAATTGACAGATACACATCTTTCGAAGTCTTGTATGAGCAAAAACAGATATTATTATTCCATAAAACAAACTATTCGTGCATAAGGTAGCAATAGCCCTAATAAAGGGGACTTATCTTTAAAATTAAAATATATTTTTCATATGTCTTATAAAGAAGGTAATTTGAAATATTCATGACATAATTTCAAAACGTACATCAAGGAAAAAACAGTAAGTCTTAGACTAAATATTGCCTATTACGCTCAAATATACTGGTACAGCTTTATATCATGGAAATGGCATACTTATTAAAATTAGTAGGGCCTAGCAGCAAATACTAAACTTGATTTATTAACAGTTTGCTGAAAAACCATCTGTCCCTACGAATTAATCGACAATTTCTGTTCTTCGCATTATTCATTTAATTTGCTAAGAGAAATAGGTTTTTATGATACTAAGACCATTCAGGAAAAAAACATGAAAGGAAAGAAGTGAGGCTGCTGAAATATATGATTTGGCAAATAAATTAAAATTTTAAAAGCTATATTTTAAGTATACATAGCAGTCACTCTCATGAAATAAATAAAAAGTGATTCTTATATGATTTATATTAAAAGACATCTATATATAGCGGGTAACATAACTAATGACTTTAATTTTAAGCGGTGATTTCTTGTTACTTTTTTAGTAAAAAATTCATATAAACATATGTCCAGAGATGCTTCTATTTCGAGATGTAGAGTGTTTACATTTTTGTGAATAAAACAATTAAAAATTGAACTGTTTTGACCCTTAAATTGTCTACATATCCTACTTCACTTAGAGAAAATAGTTGAAAATCATATCTGAGCACGTCCCTGGCCTCCATAAAAAAATTAAATGCTTGAAAATTGTTCTTATTTTGAATAATATGTACATGTATAAAAATAGTTGTGATAAGAAAATTCCGATGTTTCTACATTAACCTTTACCAGTTACTGCTAGGTGAAAGTGATTTAGTATGCAGATAACTATGAATAATGTTCAAGTGCATTTTATTTATAGGCTTCCAGATAGAAATGCTCTAGAAGTAGAAGTACGGCGACATTACCACGAATGCTTTCCCTATAGATTAATTCTATCAGAAAGGACTTTCAAAAGACTCCATGCTCGACTGGATCTCTAACTGCTAATGCTGATCGCGTTGGTAGACCGAGAATAATATTGACTCGGCAATTAGAAGAAGCAATTGTGCAAGCAGTGGAAGACGATCCGACAACTAGTACGCCAAGCTTATCTTTACAATTTGACATTAGCCACCAATGTCTTTGAAGGGTTTCGCACTCAAATTTACTTTAGAGTGCAATCACTGTTGCCAAGAGATTTACCTGCACGATTAAAGTTTTGCCTGTGGTTTTTTTTAAAAAGATCCGCAGAGTCCAAATTTAACGCCTCAAATTCTATTTACAGATGAATAGAATTAGGGTAAGTTTTTCATAAGAAGCCTTTAGAAACTACCACAATAATAATTTTTGGGACTACGAAAATTCCCATTCCATTTGAGAAAGTGAATTTTAACAGCAGTTTTCGATGAATGTGTGAGCAGAGATTCTTAGTGATCATTTTATTGGACCGCATTTTCTTTCTCCATGGTGACACTAGAAAAAACATTGCCAGGTCATAGGTATAAATGACCCCAGTCTGTTAGAAGAAGTACCACTAGCATCAAGAATTACAATGTGGTTTATGCACAACGGTACACCTGCTCATTTTAGTCTTGTCGCTCGAAACTATCTTAATAACACTTTTCCTCAGCAATGGATTGGTCGGGGAGGACCTCTGCTATGGCCAGCACGATCCCCAGACCTGAAACCTCTGGATTATTTCTTTTGGAGATATCTGGTTTATCCGACGGCAGTTGTGAATAGAAATGATTTAAGAAACAGAATTGAAGATTCTTCTAATGTCATTTGCAATATTCCAGGAATATTCCAACGTGGCGATAATCGATGGGAAGAAAATCGCATGCTTGTATTGATAATCGTGGTTCTCATTTTCAGCATTTGATTTATTAAAAATTTGATGATATTTTTAACTAGAGAAAGAAATATGAGAAAATAGAGAGAAAAAATATGGTAAATGTGTTTTGATAGATATTAATGAAAAATCGATTCAACAAAGAGTTTAACATCTTGCATCTCGAAAATGAAGCGTCTTCGGACATATGTTTATATGAACTTTTTTAATTGAAACATTATAAGGAATCATGCTTTAAAATTAAAGGTATCGGTTATGTTACACCATGTATATAAAGTATATACTAAATTAAAGCCACACTCAAATGCTTAAGTAAGTTTTCTTTTAAAACTAAATTATTAATTGTTCAATATCAATTATTAATAATTAATTATCAAATATTCGATTTGATGTAATCGGTCAGCAGTTGCAGTGAGCAGGTAATTAGGACATGAAGGCAATATAGACGACTATGTAAAAACTCAATTGTAACATGGGTGTCCATCAATATTAATAGATGATTAAATGGCTTAAAAACTTTTAGAGGTATAGACCTTTGGTTTTAGATCTAGAGCTAATTTTTTGAGATTTTTATTATATTTCAGAAGTAAGGCATAAACATACTGCTTATATTGTGCAAAAAGTGTTTCAGTAATATAGGTATAAAAAGATCAGCCTTGGTGATCCTTTAAGTACACATCATGGAGGTGTGGAACTGCAATGTACTACTATAAGAGGCAACATATGTAAAATCTCACAAATTTTAAATATAAAATATGCTATATGCACTTTGAAGCGCCCAACCAGATTCAGCCAACAGAAATCCTGCATATTGTTCAAAATATTGGAGAATTTTTGTAGCTCATATGCATATATTTTCTGTATACCAATTGTCATTGTCTATTGGTTTATTGTAAACCAGCATAATATAGCCACCTGGAAACAATCTAGAATACATAGATCTGGGGAACTAGATGGCCATGATTGAATCAGACGTATGTTCCTTATGCAGCATTTATCTGAAGAGACATATTATCCTCTTGTCATAAAGCGGGCTAATAAACCAGATCGCAGTAAAAATGATAAATCGAGCAAGTCGGTAAATTTTTAGTTTAGTTCATCTGGTTAAGTAGTCTCTATGTTTATATAGGACCTAATTTTGTTACTTGCATTATTTAATACGTATTATTACCCTATCATCAGTTTATCATCGAACAGTGGGTTAATTATAGTTTTTTATTATTAAGCGTTAGTTATTTAATAAATTAGTTGTGTCAATGAATGGACCTTTGGGACTAATAAATTATTATATAGATCATTAATATAATTATGGTTAATTAAATTTTATCAATATTATAGTAATAAGTGAATAAAAAATTAATAATGTCTCTCTCTTGCACACATAATATCTGAATTTATTTGGGAACTTACCTATACAATTCCTTGGTCCAGCACTAAATGGAATATACGAAAACGGATGCCTTCCTTTCGAATTTTCCGGTAAATGTCTGGAGGGATCAAATGTATCTGGATCTGGCCAGTGGTCGGGATTCCTATGAACATCATATACATGTGTAAACACGTATGCATCTTTAGGAATAATTCCGTATTTTGTTTCAATATCTTCGCTTGCCTTTCGTGCGATTAGTGGTACTGGAGGGTACAATCTAAGACCTTCCTTTATACACCTATATATTTAAAGTTAAACAATATTAATTTGAAATTGAATTTATATTCAATAATTAATAATACCTTTCTAATAAATGTAGTTGTTGTAGGTCAGAGTAGGAAGGCAAATTGTTCAAGTCTGGTCCCAAGATGCTAACAATTTCCTGATAAACTTCTTCCTGAATTTCCCTATGACAGGCCAATAACATTGTGGTAAAGTTAAGACACATTGCTGTGGTATCATGTCCCTAAAATATTTAATTATAGACCCAAATTTGTTAAATAAATTTAAAACTTACTTCAAACATAAATGTGTTAACTTCCTCTCTGATTCCCTGTTCATCTATGTTGTCCTTATTTTTAACGAAAGCATTTAACAGGACATCTAAAAGGGGGTGTTTCCTTTTTATAAAACTATTACCGAACTCCTCATTGAAAGTCTTAAAGTTTTCAGATCTTTTTTTAATAATTTGATTCGTAAAGTTATGTAAAGTTTTAACGGCAGAATATTCTTGTTTTCTGAATGACGTAAGGTCGAATATTGCATTATGCCACAACCAGGGAGATATTATTCTATAGTATAAAATAGATCCTAAGCTTGCTATCGCATTTTTGTACTTAAGACCCTCTTGGTGCTCCTCAAGCCTAGTGCCCATTGAAGTTTCTAAAATTAGTTTGATAATTTGGATATTCAATATAAGTACAATAACTTACCACTCATGGTCAATAGAGTAAAGTCAGAGATAAGAGGGACAATATTTACAGGCTGATTTAAATATTTGCTCTCAATTTGGTTAAGAAATTTATTAGTTTCGCTATTAAAAGTATCAACGAAATCCAGAAGAATGGAAAAATGAAAAGCTGGAGTTAATATTTTTCTTCTTTTCTGCCATTTAGATCCTATAAAGATAAAAAAATTGTTTAAGCGAAAACAGTAGAAAGTGAATTACTACACATACCCGAACTAGTTAAAAGTCCTTGTTCTAGCCATCGATGTAAAAAGTGGTATCCCTTAGACTTTTCCATGTGTTTCATTGACCCTATTACTTGCTATTAAAAAAAAGCGCCTTAAGATTAAATACACAAAAAACCAAAATTGACTTACCTCTAATTCGACTGGTCCAATTACAGCAACAAATACAGAAGCTGGTCCAAGGAACATAGTATACACTGGAGGTGCTTTTTGGCTCCATTCCCGGGCCATATTAAACCCTTCCTCTAAAATTACATTTTATTAACTTTAAAATAATCGTAGTATTTCAAGAATGTAATAATTGTTTTAAAGTATTTTCAATTTTAGCTGCACTTTGACTAGACGATCAAATATAACCACAACTGGTGTATCTTGAGACTGAATAGACTGGTGAATACGTTGAATTTGAGATAAGTGGAATAGGGTAAATTGTATCATCATCAGAGATTTTATCTTTATCCTTTTGATCTTCATCATCATGAATTTAAACTACTAAAGATAGAGAAGCGTCAATGACATTATTGTCAACCGAGAATAAAACTAAGTCATCACAAGTATTTCATAATGTCTCGATCAGAATTATTTCAGATGAACAATCAAATATATTAACATAAAAAGACCACAACTGAGGTATTTTGCGACTGAAGAAGGTGGCAAATATATTGACTCTGATGTGGATGGAAAAGAGATGAGTTGCGTCATCAGATATTTCATATATATTCTCATTGTTCTTGAACTACAGAAGATACTAGCAAAGCAATAACGGAATTATCATCATTTTCTTCTATTTCTTTATAATTTTAACACATATGAATATCATCAGATATTAAACTCATAAAAATACATAAAATATGATACCCAAAAATTATTGTATTGCTTTTTTGCCTTTCCTTTTTAGTGATGTACCCACTGTTGATTTACTTAATTCCATTTTCGTACAACCTCGTTCCAATCTTAAAAAATTACATCTCGGAAAATTTTACGAATATACCAAAAGATAAAGTTTGTCTGTGCGAAAGCGTAAAAGTTATAGCGCATTAATTTTATGCGAATACAATTACTTAATAGGACCTTGGTTTGTACTATTAGCTTTACTTAAAAAGTTAAAAAAATATTATATTAAATTTCAGTTTCACCAAATTACTAAAAAATAAATACTTAAGTACTAGAAAATAGATAAAAATATTTTCTAAAAACTAGAAACTCGTCCTCTTACAAAATGGATATGTAACATATATGTTATAATATTATAGTTGTACAAATAACAGTTATTTATTTGACCCATATATTTAAGAAAATCGTCTCATACGAGAAAACTGCTTATTTTTTAGGGAAATGAGTTAAAGGCATTATTAGAAGTTCCTGTAAACACTCCCGCACATTTCACTTGTTAGATCAAGTTATATTTGGACGAAGAGTTTTTAGGACTATGGATTGGTCGCGGTGATCCTATTAGTTGGCCTACAAGATCTGCAGACCTCACACCACTAGACTATTGTTGATGGGGCTAAAATGAGTTGTACCAGGTGAAAGTCGACACTCAGTTTTTATCAAAGAAAGACATGAATCACTGAATAGCAACCAGGGTTTTTTTTGCAGGCGAAGTAACATATGTTTAGAGGTTACCGAGAATCGCATAAGAATATATGAGTTTTTTTTTTAATTATTCTTGCGTGTACAATACTCATTTGGAGTTTGGTGCGTTCCTCCCGACTCACCCTATATATTAAAAAAATATATTAATAATACTAAAAAAATATCCAGAAATTTCTGATAACCCGAAGGATAAGGTTATTATCTAAATAAAATGCTTTGTGTAGATAAGAGTGTTTAAAAAACTAAGCAAATTAAATAATATTTATAAACAAAAATGTACTGATCACAATTTTAATTTTTGCTTAACATTTGACCATGATAATTATCGTTTAATGATAATAAGTGCAGGATTTCATTAATAAAATTAAAACCACTATTTGAAATTAAGTTTTTTGACAAATCTAAAAACTAAAGTTAACTATTGAATATAGCGAAACTAAGACAAACGTAATAAGGGCCATTGAATAAAGCGTTTAAGGGTTTGATTTGACCTAAACTATTAGTTGGATTTTTGGCAGGGCGTTCCTAATACATTATTATTATATACAGGGTGATTGATGACTGATGATACGTTAGACATATGGAAAAAAGAAGAAATAATTTATCCGCAAATTTTTTGCTTAAACTATGTACTTACCAAATATCAAAAAAAGTGAAATACTTTTAATTTTATATTTTGTTTTCATCTTTATTCAACTTTGTAAATTGTTGCAAAATAGCTATATAAAATAATATTATAGCTAAATTAAATAATGCGTGACTCTTGAATGAAGAAAAAAAGTTTTTTGTAATTTCATATTTATAAGCAGTTTTCAATACAAATTTAATCCCAATTGACGTCTCAATAAATAAAATTAAAGGCAATAACTTTCGAAAAATAAAATATTTTAAATGTCCTGGCGTATTTTCGGAGTATACGCAAACTTCTATTGGGAAAGCAATGGTAGATTTAGAATTACCATATTAGTTAAACATATTATATATTCTAACTTTAATGACTTTGACTGATTCTAATATTGTAAAAAAGATATAATTTGGAGAAACGAAGTATTAATTGTAGAAACAACCAATTTTAAATCAACACTGTTTTCTGACAAGTAGGTGGTTTAGAGGCATAGGACCATGGTTTGGGCCTACAAGATCGTCCGTTTCGACACAAATAATAACACATGAGACAAATTAAAGAAGATTAACATCAACAAGTTATTAATTGCAATAAAGAACTAGATACCAATTAGATCCAGTCCAGAATTTTATTTTGTTTGTACAAAGTTTGTGTTTAGTTAACAAGAAAATATTCATTGCATCTTGATCTTACTATTTGCCAATAGTAACATCAAATCTTCTACATAACGCTGAATGAAGATCTTGTAGATCAGTACTGTTATCCCAAGAGGGATAGCTGAAATTATCAATATTTGAGAGATATATTAAGAAAAGAAGAAAGCAAAAGAATGAGCTAAAGCCACAACCTTTATAACTGTAGAACTAAATAAATAAACTTTCATCTTTAGCCGTAATCATGATGTCAATTATCACATTCTATACATCTATTCAGCATAGAACAGGTTGTCCTTGGGACTACCCCACTTTAACCGGCAAATAAAATACACTATATGCCATATCCAACAAAGTAACTAGAAAAACTTTGATATCGTAATAATTATTTAGAATTTTAGTAAATTGTCCTAATTTGTATAAGCCTCTAAATATTATTCTGTTTTAGCTCAATCAAAGTTTTTTTCAATCTTTAGGTCTGAGTCCTTCAATAAGTAGTTTAAGTTAGTAGATTTAGTAGTAGTAGTAGTATTCAGTAATAATTAATTTTATTCAGGTTAAATCCGGAGCAAACAACTTTAAATCTAAAAAATCACAAGACACATTTTTGTTTCTGTTTCACCGAAAGTAGTTATAGCTTTGATATCCATGAAGTGTAAACAGGCAAAAAAAATATTTGATTTTTAAATAGCCGCCTTATATGGATAACATCTGCAGTGAGTAAAAATTTGTTTGAAAAACATACTTTTTGAATTATTGACGCTATTTTATAAGTAAAAGAACAGTAGATAATTTGGTTGAAATGCGAAAAAGTTATTAATTAGGAAAAGTATATAGAAAATATAATAAATTTATTTTTTAGGCTCAATCTCTTCATCCTTAATATCTAGCATTAATGCCCATGCTTTAAAGTTTGAAACTAAAAGGAGGAAACATACAAAGAACACTTGTTCGCATAAGAAAGGTTTAATGTTTAAAAACATTTTTATTTATCCTCAATAAAGAAAGCGTTTATAGTTCTAAGTTAAACAAACATTTTTTTGGATCCTGTAGAAAATAGACAGAAATATGACAATTACATAAAAGTTTTTAGCAAAAATTTCTAAAAGCACATTTTGTTATAAATAAGATTTTTTTTCAATAAAACTTGATATATTTAATATAATATAAGTAGCCTATTTCAATCTAAATTGCAAATTAATCAAATATTACCTACCTGGACGTTTCATAAAAAGTCTACCAGCATGTCCAAAGAAAAACTGCCTTCCATGTCCGGTAGGAAGTTTGTAAATAAGAATCCAGTATCTTACGAACTGTTTCAAAGACTTAAATAAATAAAAAAACAATATGAGTAAAAATACTATGATAAGAGCAGGTAGGAACAATGTTTCCGAATTTCGTAGATCCATCGTGAAATACGAAAATATTACTACTGCGTGCGATATGCGAATTGGTATTATTCTTATTTTTTAACAATTAGTAACCAAGAAAAAAGATAACAATGGTTATCATAATCCAGGGTCGAATCTGAGTTAATCGCAAATAAAGTGACCAATAATATTACTTAATTTGAACGAACCAAAGAAACATATTTTATGTACTTAAATTTATATTCGTAAGAATGTTATTCATTAAACCTCTAAAAATATTTCTTTATTCACCTTTGGCCTATAAGATTTCAGAATTATTTCGAAATTTTTTTAAAGTATAATTGACGTCCCCAAGCGTTTACGTATTTTAAATACTATTGATTTATGTTATAATAATTGAAATTTATAGGGTGTTTCAAATTGACAGGAATAATTTAACTAAAATGAAATAATTATAAGGAATGCAATTTCGGTTTGTTTTTGCCAAGATAAATTTCTAGCTCCATTAATTTTAGTAGCTAGTTTTGACGCCGTCATTGTACCTATGAATTTTAGCAACTTCTACACCTTGCTACATTTCCATAATTCTTGACTATGTAAGCTTTATTGCTGTAATATTAGACGGCATCTTCGAGTTTCCCTTTCAGATTTGCTGCATATTCTGCAATAATTCCAATGTGCCAATTTTGCTCCTATGGGAATTTTTGAAGATGCGAGTACCAATTTAGCGGCTTAAAGCAAGTGATATAGTTTTACTCTTAATTAGAGAAGGCTGAATTCATCTAGATTTTCCTTCTGGATGGGAAGATTACTATTTTTTGCGAATTAAGGGACATTTCGGACCATATCAGCCATCCAGCACCTTTTGGATGATTGACTTTTAGAAGCAAAATGAGGGTATCAAATATAATGAAAGACTGCACAGTTTTTTAGTGATCGAACGTAAGTATTCATTGGGTTTAATGGAAAAAGTTGATAAGTAATGAAGTTTTTATTCCCTTAGGGTATCTCGCCATTTTAGCATGCACGTTAGTACAACCTAGATTAGTTGTTATACTCCAGAAATAGCATTACATTCCCTGCATAATTTTAGACGTAAATATCAGATCTGTATCATGGTATCGCATGCCGGTGGCCATTTTAATATCAAATTGAAATTCACTTAGCGTCGTGTCCCCATGGCTTATCGACAGAGCTTCTGCTTTGGTATCAGATGCGGGTTACATTACAAAATTATCTTTTACATCCCAATCAATAAGTGTAGCGTGAGAAATAATATTCTGTGTAATATAATATTAGGGTTAATGATAAAAATTAAAAACAAAGCATTATCTATTAAAGTTTTAAAAACCTGGTTTTGTAATCATATATCCCCCATAAGTTTTTCTATTTTTTAACAACGTAAAGTCTTTAAAAAAAGGTGAGTTTAAAATAATTTATATTCCTTATAAATAAGGTAATTCTGTTTAAAGAGATAAAACACATGATGCATAATTTAAATGGACATTATTCATTCCGGTTTAAAACCTTAAGAATGTGGAATAAAAAATATGTTGTTTTACATTTGTAGCGTATGTGAGGTTTAAAAGAGTTGAGAATATTTTGTTTGGTTGTAAAAAAAAGCTTAAGGTATTCGGTTCAAAAAAAAATGTCGTATTTTGTATTTAGAACATTCCTTCGAAGAATATGTTGGAAAAATGTCCAAATAATTTTTGGGCGTAATTATTTTTGAATTTGTCTTTTACTTTATGCATACCATCTATTTACGCCGATATTTATAGTATTTGGCAAGGAGTGAATATTATGTTCTTTTTTTTCATTGTATTTATTTTTTTTAAAAAAGTTATAGTAAGGTATTGGTCCCATATTAGTATATACATTTATATATTATATTAAAAAAATTAAGTTGTTTTATTTTAATATTTTCTTACATTCTTTACTAATTTGCAAAAAAACGCTACCTAAAAATACACGACGAACAGACACCATTTTCTCATTATCATCAATAAATTCTACCTAATACAAGTCGAGCGCACTATGAACTACATAGTTTTCTACAAGGTCTATGCAAAGTAAAATACTAACCTGATCCTATCCTAAGTGAATTAACTGAACAGTATACCAACAATATGAACTTTCATGTTTTATGACGCATCTTATCCGCGCTTTGCCGCAAAAATTAAGTACACTCTAAACTTCTCTCTCTTTTCAGATATGGAATAATAATAAACAAAACAAAAATTATGTTTTTAGGTATTAAATTTGACATACACCACAAGCTGAGATATTTATTCTTGAGAAAGGTTACCTTTATATTTGTCAGATTTTTTGTCAGATGTAAGCTTAGAAAATAAGCACTAGAATAATCTTAGCTTCATTGAATAGTCGTTTACACAATTATTAACTATATCAGATTGTCCAGCAGTTTCACCCTCAATTATATTACGTATTTTAAGTAAAATAAGCTTTTAATAAATTTAAAGTTTTATCTTTAAACAACTTTTTTAAAATCTTTAGGTTCTCACTGCACGTACTTACGGCTGATTTTCTTAATCCCTCTTTCAACCAAACTTCGCTTTGTTTCTCACTTCATTGGAATCTTTTGATGTCATATTTACTATCTAGACCAAATGGTTTACGTGTTTTCCCTAAAATTACTTTACTTAAGATATGGAGGAATCCCTTATTTTCTTAGTAAAATATCCTGTCAAGTTAGTTATGACCGAAAAAATTATGGTAAAATATAAAGTTTCTTTTATACGAAAGTTATAATTGAGTTTGTTTTATGCGACAAAATTTACATGGTTTAATAAGACTTTGTTCCTGGTCTCGACTGATTCGCTTTAAACGAGGTTAGCCTCGTTAAACAAGAATAATTTTTTGTTTTTATAAGGAATTAATAATTCATAATAAATGCAGACAATTTATAATATTTTATGTTTAAAAATAGATGATTCTCGCAAAACTAAAATATTTATGAATAATTATTACATTTTCAATTTCATTGCAGTAGTTTTCATTCAGTTGCTGCATCAATTAAGAATCTTGTATTATAGCTTTTTAACATGAGCTACAATCACGTAAAATGACATGTTTCTTAACTTAAACACTAGAATCAAATTCATTGATATTTATCATTAAAAACTAATTAATTTATTATATTTGTTTGGTATAAAGCCCTAAGAATTAGGTTAAGTTCTCTCACAGGATAATAAATATATGAATTATATAAAAATAATGTTTCCCTAATTTTCTTTTTAGATTATTTTTCTGAATTCAGTATCATGCATTCTGCAGTCTATTTTTATATAAATCATTATTTATTTCTTAGATGATGCAACGCTTTTTAAACTAAAAAAAGGTTAAAGTCCAACCTATGTCTACTATGAAAAAAATCAACAAATAACAACATTAAAATATTAATTATGGTTTCACTTTAACTCATAATTATGTATTACCATATTTCGTTTATTGTTTTCCTTGAACTATGTGCCTCTTCATTATATGTGTAGAAGCAAGAATCGCCTTTAACCTGCGCAACTTTAAGATTAATTGTTTATATTTATATTTATATTTATTAGTCGCAAAATATTTAATCATGTTCCATTTTCGATTAGGACTGTTACAGACCTTAAAAAGTTTAGGAGAGAACTAAAGAAATTAATCTTACCAAAAGCTTACTGCAGCATTGAAGAGTATTTTAATGACTTATTTTAATATTTAAAATTAATTATATATCTGTTGATCAGATTTTTTTTATTATTCTTTTTTTATGTTGGTTCTTGCCTTTTCTTTTCTTATTTTTTGGTTTTTTCTTTGATTATATAAAATATGCTGCTATGTACAATCAAAATCGATTCTGTATTCTGTTTTTATTCTGTATCCTGTATAACCAAATAAATACTAGTATTATAAATTCTAGGATTAGGAAGCTTTTAGCACAAGTTTGTAAACTTAGCAAATAAAGTATTTGACATTTTTGACATTTGACATTAATTTTTTAAGTTTTTTTTTGATACACTGAGATCGTTGACTTGAGAAATATCTGAAGTGTGCAATACAATGGCTAAATTCACCATCCCAAGAAAACTCATCCAGATTACGAAAACATGTATGGAAGGCAAAAAAAACCTAGAGTGCGAATAAATAATAGTCTTTCGGATAGTTTTGGGATACGTAGCGGATTAAGACAGGGAAACGCCTTGTCATCTCTACTCTTTAATATAGCCCTAGAGAAAGCTACCAAGTCGGCAGAAATTCAAAGAGAACTCCTTAATTCCCGCGGACCGAAACTATTATTAGCATATGCAGATGACATTGACATCATTCGAGACTTCACACCCATAGTAAAAAAGGTCTTTAATTGCATAGAAAAAGCTACTCAAAGAGAAATAGGACTGAAAATGAATGAGAAGACCTATATTCACATATATTGTGAATAAATAGACATGGGCACAGCACTATCTCAAGAACCTTAAAGGTGAAAATATAAAACATCATTATACAGGTTGGCGAATAGAAGACTACACATAGGCATTTTTAATGGCAACACTGCTTCTCGCGTACTTTCTGATTAATAAGCGGCGCAGTGAATTCCGATCGTATGATTTGCTACTTTGGGCATGGCACAATCAGCAGACCTTATTTTGCTGTATGATCGGCAGTACAATGCAGGGATTTGTTCTCCGTAAATTTTTAAACTTGACCGCTTTCTTGTGCTAAAACTATTTTAAATATCAAATTTTGAGACATATTTTTGCCTCCAAGAGAATGTAGAAATTGTCACATGAAAGCTTATTAAAAAGGTCAAGGAGAACGGCGGGAAGCAGTGTTGCAGAGCAGAAGTGTTGGAGAGGAACTGGATATGCTCCGTAAAACTGTGACGAGTATTTGAAAGAAACATGAATACAAATGTTTTATGTATTCCAAAACTTAGGAGGTGTTTCCTGAAGACCAGTGGCGAAGAATGGCATATGTGAAATCATGATGGAAAACTAAAATTTCTTTGAAAATATTTTTTTGTTAGATCAATCCTCTTTTACATTGCATGGTAAATATAATAATTCTTTCTTTGTTTGTTACTGGTCTCACGAAAACGGGCACAGAAGTTTTTAGTTACGTACTTAGTACCCTCGAAAGTTAAATTTTTGGGCTGATATTTTAGGCGATCATATTATTGGGCCATTTTTCATTAATTCTTGATGGTACTATTGCATCAAAACAATGAACGTCAAAAAATACCTTAAGTTGTTACAAAACCAAGTTCTTACTGCCGTTCAACTCCTCCCTGATATAGACCTGGGATCAGTCTATTTTTAACAAGATGGAGCACCTGTTCATATTGTAGTTAGAGTAAAAGTATTTTTAACAAATAATTGTCCTAACCGCCTTATTAGTGGGACTGACAATATTAAATGGCCTCCAAGATTTCCCGATTTGTCACCAAATGACTTTTATTTGTAGGGTTATCTTAAGGAGAATATGTAGTTATAAACATCATAAAAGTAGGCCAACGAATTTAGAGGAGTTGAGAAACCAAATGTGCCAATTTAATTTTACCTAAAGCTCTTTTGGAAGTAAGAAACAGCTTTTACGGTACTGTTTAGCTAAAGAAGGAGTTATTTTTAAGCCTTTTATTTAATTATTTATTTGTTGAGTTTATTATTTTGAGAGTTTTATGTTCTGTTTTTTTATAATATTTATATTCGAGTTTATATTTTATTTTGATAAAAACAATGCTTTTACACATGTAATTCCTGCATTAGAAAAATATTATACCAATGCCGTGTAATATTTTTAAAAATGTTGCCGCAAGAGATACAGCTCCACCATCGCTTAGTAAAATAAAATTTAAAATAATCGAGCTCGAATCGAGCTCAAACCTCGAATACCAGCGTACCGTCGCGGCGGCGGCGTTGCAACATCTTACCAATTAGGAACTTTATATATATAGTGATTCATTCGCCAATCTGTATATAAAAGCATTATAAGGCCAATAATCAATTAGGGGTGCGATACATGGAGAATGTCTAAGGCTAATGAAGAAAAATACAGAAAGATATGAGTCAGATTTTTGGCGAAGGTAATATTGTCAAATAAGTCAACCTAAGATTGTACGGACATGTTCATAGACTACGAGATGACAGACATGAGAATGTGGAAATGGAGGGACAACATCAAGGCAGATCTCACAAAAATGAATAAGTATCACTTTGGACATGAATCTGATGGAGAACAAATGGAGTCAGCCAAGACCCACCGTGGGTTGTAAGCTACCTTGCATGTATGTATGCAAGGTAGTGTGGTCAATTTATCGAATAATCTGATATTTAAAAATTAACTAGAATTTAATATGAAGAAATTAATTATTTACTCTTATATTATTACTCATAATTTTTCCTGAAACAATTTTTCTAGTTATTTCTAAAAAAAGAACTTTTTAAGCCTTTTCAATTACTGTAATATATCCTACGAGATAAGCTGGAAGTGTCCGGAAACGCAAATTATTTACCACTGCGAATGTTCGTAATTTAAATTAAAACCCTTCAGCTCAACAAAAAATTATGGCTTTTTGAAAAAGGTTTTTGGAACACGTCCAGAATATTTATAAAAGCTTTGGCTATTCGTTTATATTAATAGCGGTAATATAATTTTTTTGGGATCTATAATTTAATGTCGGTCTACAAAAAAAAGAAAAAAAAAATCGTTTGAAATATGATGAGATGCATTGGGAGGCAGAAATGTCAAATTTGTTTATATAGAAAAACGTGTAACTATACTTATCTTTACCATTTTTCTCTTTAATAAATTTTATATAAAAAAATAGTCATTGCCGCAAAATTTGTGAAGAAATTTCTGATGGATAGGCTACCCAGGTACTCAAATACCAATAACCCTAAAAAGTTTAAAGCTCTAGTATAAGTAAAACCAACTTACGCACTCCTAAGGGGGATTATTAACAGGGCAGTTTTACCTTCGAGAACATCATAGAAAATTAAAAAAAAAATCAGGGAATGCAGTTTCTTCATGAAGGAAGGTTAAGCTCCGGAACATTTAGCTAGCTGAAAAACTAGGTGACAAACTGCTGAAAAATGTTTTAACAACTATGAAGCTCTAGAGAGGGATATGCTAGTCTTGGAACTATCGCAACATCTATCCTTTATTAAGATACTTGTACGAGGACTGTACGAGGTATTATAACTTAAAACTCTTGACTAAGAATTCAAAAAGTATCTTAAACCTGCCCATTACCTAAAATTAAAACTAGTAATAAAATAATGTCGAATACCATTAAACACTTCAATATAATAGCATTGCGGAGAAAAGTTATCAAAAAAAGGCGATAAATTCATGAGCCTTTGTCGGATTCCAGGCATCTTTGCCGTGTGAGCATAGTATATTGCAGCCAAAACAATCGAATGCCGGATAAACTGGATACCTTTGACTGCAGAACAATATTTTAACCGACGATTTTCTATTTTCTGGTCAGAACGCTTTAATCTTGTTAAGACGAATATACTTAATATTTATAAAATCAACGAGTGCTTGTAGCAATGCAGTTCTTTCTTAGATACCGGAAAATAATAGGGAAAGCCTTTTCGAGAGAGAACGGCAGTGCTTCAGCAATTTTCCGATTTATCACTTGGGATTACCGCTGAAACGGAAAGTTCAATACGTCGGTCTGAGCCACATTTAATTTGGGTCAAACACTAGTTGATAGAGAAGGAATCAAAAAAGAAATCGAAAAAAACAATGAAACGCTACCGTTCTCTTTTTAAGTTGTAATTTAGATTTGATATTGCAAGTTAATGTATTGGTTTTTGCACTCAAGACCTAAGTTAACCATCTTTCATTTAAAATCAACCAGCCATAAGAAAAGCCTGCCTAACCATTTCCGGTATTCAACAGTCACACAAGTGTGTATTTTTTTTGCATTTGCATAATATCTGCTAGGCTACTATTATAAATGTGATTATTTATTGGCGTCAATCAATATTATCGACAGCAATATTACAGCAATATTTTCGAGTAGTTAGGGCTTGATAATGTTTATTGTTCCTGTGTTTCCTAGTGTCCTTGTGTGTTTGTATGTTAATGTCCCAGTTATGTTTTGATTTTGTATCCGATTCGGTGCTCTAGGTTTTTCTAAGGAGGTCCAAGTTATGGGATTTGTTTACGTGTTTATATTCCGCAGTGATAATTCCGCATGAGTGGGTGCCTAGCGCGTTTAATGCTGCCGAACTCTATTAAAATTAAATCTTTAAATATTTTAGCAGCAGATTCCTTTTTAAAAAAAATTAAGTTAACTTAAGTTTACAATGTTTTTTTTTTAATTTTGACCATAAATTTAGCATTTACTTTTCGTTTTTAATAAAATTTGGACAATTTTTTTTTGTTTTATATGGAAAGATTTAAAATTGAACTTTTTTTTAAATTATGTCATAAAGGGCGTCTCCAGTAATATTTTGATTTTTTGAAAATTCCGTAATTTTTTTAGGCCTGGCATAATTTTATTTTTTATTTGAAATATATATTCCGCAAATAGTTTTGCTTAAAAAAGGTAGACTTTAAAAAGCTCGCTACGATTAACCATTTTCGAGATATTTAAATTCAAAGTTTTCAATTATAAATTATAGTTAAATAAAATTAAATTTTCCTACTTCAGGTTAAAATATTTGGTTAGTAGGCTGTGCCTGACAAGACGAATTATGAAAGATGTATTCGGAGGAGAAACTGCTGCTTGGCTTCTTCCCCAAATAGAGGAGGACACAATTGTTTAATTGTGCCACTGGAGAGTACTAGTGGACTGTACTTGTTTATTTTGTATGTTTATCGAAGGACCACAGCTTATTGACGATGAACCAATTAACTTAATAAATGAAACAAAACTTTACCAAAACAAAATATGCTTATTTATTAGATCCGAAGACAGGAAAATGGAACAGTTATTCATTAAAGTAGTTGTAAACTATGCATTTGTTCATATTGTGTTCATGTTCGTCTTTGCTGTCTTTGTGTATACTTAATTTTCCCTTATTTACGCTCACTTTGCTTTTTAGCAGGTAATCTCACTTAACTACTAACTATAACACTTAACTTACTAACTATTAACAATGGTGCTTTTACTCTAATTACAATGGGTTAATTACTTTAACCTATTGTATCAACACACGACGACCGAACTCATAACTAGCGACAATAATACAGGTAGTTTTAACTGGTTTTAAAGTATAAGGGTGCTTACGGACCTTTCTAGGTCACTAAAGGTGTAAAGAGAGAGAGAGAGAGAGAGAGAGCGAGAAAAAAGAGAAAAACCCGTCTTAGGTATTAGGGGTAATAGAGATAATAATGAAAACTTCCGTGAGCAACTTCTCACTCCGATCGCGACTACGACTCGCGACTCGATTCACACACTTCTTCTCGATGACAGTGCCTCAACTCGACTGTACACTGCAACTATTGGACTAGTATTTAGCCATCAAGAGTCTGGAGAGAGAGAGACCCATATTAGGATTTAAAGAGTAAAGGGTATACGGATAACTCGTGACTCAACCTGATTTCTACAACAACTCAGATCGACTGTATAACTTTTGACCGTGCGACCTTTTTTACCAGCTTGTGTTACTTAGTGGGTGTAAAGATGTGCAATAAGTGCATCTTTCATTAACAAGGGATGTGAAAACGGGCTTAAGACCAAAGAGTCTGATAGTTTTATGGCAATTTATGGGTATATTTGTTTTCTTTAAAAGTTTGAAACGTTTAAAAGTAACCACTTTGATTATTTTCTGACCTGTGGGAACCTTCTAGGAAACGATGATATCCTTAAAATTATGAACATAGACCAATTAAAAAATAAATACATCTCGATGACAGAAAAGGGTGTTGTTGGGTTATTTCCCAATAATTAGTATCAGGGTTTATGTTCTTGTCAGTTATTTTGAAAAGTGGTTATAAAAAATCAAAACACCTACAATTAGTAAGATTATCTATTACCTTTTATTGCATTTTTCTTGTTAGTTCTGTTAACTATTGTTACTTGTTGGGTATGACGTGGAAGTCGAAAACCTTAACCCGCACGTCGCCCAGAGTTAAACCCATTGGATTTTTTATATGGGGATAAAATTAATTGTTTACGAAAATAAACTCCCGGACAAAATTATCGCACCACTTGATTTTTAGAGATTTTTTTTAATAAAGATAAAAAAATAAGCAAACTTATAAGCACTGTTAACTATGCATTATTAATTAACAAAAACAATTATATACTATTTAACAAAACGAGATTTAAGTAACTAAATTCAATACAAGGAAAAGCATCGATTTTCACTAACTTCAATTTTGATACAAAAATAAAACAATAGACCCATAATGAATTCTTAATAACGTGTATTGCCACCTCTAGCTGCAATGACCGCTTGAACTCTTCGCAGCATTCCTCGTATCAAATTATGAAAACTTTCCTGCGGATGTATTCTCACTCCTCACGAGCAGCATGTTCCATGATAAAGCATAAACATAGTTTTTGTCCAGTTCTGCTTTTTATACGAGAAAAGATATTATAACTGTTTTAACTGATATTTATTTTTATTTAAATTTTCTTGACAAAATAATTAGTGGTGCGATAATTTTGTCCAGGAGTTTATATTCCGCAACTAGTTTTGCTTAAAAAAGGTATACTTTTAAAATCTCGCTACGATTAACCATTTTCGAGATATTTACATTTAAAATTTTCAACTCGTTTGAAGTAAAATTAAATTTTCCTACTTCAGGTTAAAATATTTGCTCAGTAGCCTGTACCTGACAAGACGAATTATTATAAATGTCATTATTAGTGCCAGGGTATATGTTCTTGTCAGTTATTTTGAAAAGTGGTTATAAAAAATCAAAACACGTACAATTAGTAACATTATCTATTACCTTTTATTGCATTTTGCTTGTTAGTTCTGTTAACTTTTGTTACTTGTTGCGTATGACGTGGAAGTCGGAACCCGCACGAAGTCCAGACTTTAACACATTGGATTTTTTATATGGGGATAAAATTAATTGCTTACGAAAATAAAATAGTCACAAGAAAGCAGTTAATAGTAAAAATATTAACTGTTACTGAGTCATTTCGAACTGAGCAATTATTTAGTAAGATTCGGCGATTTTTCAGAATTCTAAAATGTATTAAGACTAATAAAGATCGGGTCGGTCATTTACTGGCAAATATTCATAAGTTTTATTTTTTAACATTTTATCATTCACTTGAAGTGTAATAAAGCAATTTAAATAATTTATGAATGTCGTTTTTGTTGAGTTAATCGTAGCTCGATTTTTGAAGTGTACCTTTTCTAAGCAAAATTGTTTGAACAATACATATTTAAAAAAAAAATTAATTGGACCAAGCCTAAAAAAATTACGAAATTAAAAAAAAAATCAAAATATTGCTGGTGGCACCCTCTATGACATAATTAAAAAAAAAAGTTAATTTTTGTTAAAAATTAACAATAAATGCTAAATTTATGTCTAAAATTTAAAAAAAAATACGTTAAGTTTATCACCTTGTATCCGTTGCCTTTGACTTTCGGACTAGGAAAATTTAACTTAACCTCTTTTTTTTTCAAAAGAAATCTGCTGTTAAAATATTTACCATTATTGATAATACACCTTGTTTATTAATAATGGAAGATGCTGTATTTATAGAAACACTCAATTCTGGAAAACCGGGATTGTGTGGAACTAATAAATAAAAAATATATTTATGAAAACGTAAAATACCTTGTAGTTTAAATTATTTAGTTATGCTTATTTAGGGTTCTACTTACATTAAGTTTATTATTTTTACCTATTGTGTCTAGTTTTTAGTAGTTTATCTAGCTTGAGATTTACCAAATAGGTTGTTTAGATTATTTTATTCTAAATCCTTGTAGTTTAAATTATAGTACTCTCTTGGAATTATTCGTCTCTATCAGCAAAAACAATGTAGAAAATTGTAAACATTTCTAAATTGTTTCATGGATATTTAGAGATATAGACGACGGTCAACGCGAGTCAGGTTGACGTTGTTAATAAAAAGTGTGTTCCTGACACAAGAAAGTAAGTATTCCTGAAGTAAGTGTGCTCCAGAATTACAATAGAATATTATGTAGAAGAAATTTATTAATAAATTATCAAAAAATTATAAAACGAGGTTAAATTACATAATGCAAAAGCATCGTCTACTCTTGAAAGTAATGAAAAAAACTAATTTAATATTTTAAAAGTTTAACAAAATCAATATAATCAAGTTTCTAAATTTAAAAAAAAATAATATTTTTAAAATGTATAATAAATACTTAAACGGAAAAATAACTATGAGTGTTATTGATTATATATCATAATATCGGGTACTGGATAAGTTTAATTTAATTTTATTAATCCATACATTACAAATCATTATATAACTCTATATGTTTCAATAAGTTCATTTTCCTTATAAGTTGCAGCTAGATGTGGACATTCATAAGTGCCAACAGATAAGGAGTCTAACATAAAGAAATAATATTTTCTTACATTTTTTTCCTATACTATTTAGGAGGTTGTAACATTTAGGATCCAGATAAGTAACACATTGATGCAATTGATGCAAGCCTTAGATTACTGAAGGACACAAAGGTCTTATATACAGTGTTCGAATATGATAAATATTTTCGTAACAGAATAACAGATTAGTAGGGTAAAGTCCATTTTTCTAAATTGTATTTTTAGAATTGCTTTTTAAATAACATTAATTTACTGCAATAAATTGTTGCGCAGACCACCCCAGATTAAAAACCATAATTTAGTAAGGAATTTTTTATTTAGAAATTCTCGTAGCTGATAAAATGTATGTATAAAAGCTCTAACTTTTTTTGTTATAAGCAATGCGTATTCTTTTCATTTCAAGTGTTCGTCTATGAAAATTAATATTTTTGACGGCTGCTCTTTCTTCTTCAAAATTTTCTATTTTTGTACATAAATAATTTTTTTTTATATTTAGAGAGAGTTTCAGGGATTCTTATTTTGATTGTACTAATTCTCAATTTTCAAACTAGAATAAACCATGGAGAAAGACTACTATATCGCCAGCATATGATATAATTATACCGTTAAGGACAAAGTTCTGTGAGACAATTATTGTAAAGATTAAACGAAAGAGGTCCTAATGGTGCCTTGGGGTAATCGCTTCGCTCATCACATTACCTTTGCGAAAGTAATGGTACCGGCCTATAAAATAGCTTTTGAACACCTAAAAGAGATCCCTCAATATTCAATCTATTTAATATTTTAAGCAAACTATTGTGTCTGTGATATGTTGACACCGTATCAAAAAGCTTGCTCTTTCGCTAAGTCGAGGAAAACCGCTACATGACCGACACTTATCACCATTATTAAGCTTATATGTAACATTTTTTATTAATTCATATATAGAATCATTAGTACTGCGCTCAGCAATGAGACCAAATTGGGATGAGTCTATCCTTTATACATTTCTCCAGGTTATTTGAAAAGTGCATACGACTTATTGGTGGATATTATTTTTCTTATTTGCTCCTTTATGAATGTGCACCACGATACATTTTCAGAATTCGTTCGACCCACCAATTCCCAAAAAATTTATGAGTTGGTGAATGAGTAATTTACCAACTTTGCCCTTTTTTTTAACAATAACTAGAACAAATGGGACAAAAAGACATTATCGGTAAACTACATTTCCCACAACGCGAAATAAGTTTTAGCGCGCTTTTATTTCGCGTGTTTGGTGAAACATTTATTTTACCCACGTCACGTTTTAGCTCTTTCGTTTTATTCAGAATGCGTTAGGGGTAAGTTGTCGGAGACAGTTTGCGACACTTACGGGTTACTGAATTTTTATACTTCGTGATTTATAGCAGTATATTTTTAAATATTTTTCTAGATGAAAGCAAGATTTAATGCCGATTTGATTTGATTTTGTACATGTATGTCCAACACAATTTATACATTAAATGTAGTAAATCTTTAAATATGGTGTGTGCTATTTTGATGTATACTGACTTGAATTTTTTAATTAAATTTTATAGAAATAAAAGGGAAAATAATGCGGAGAGAAGTAATATATTGAAAGTAGATTTTGGCGTTAAGCTGCGGGGAATATTTAAATGAAAATCAGTCGTTGAACTAAAAAAATGCAAGAAAGTGATCAAAGCTTGTATATTCTTTGTAAACATCGTCATTTAAAACATTTAAGACAAGGATATTTAAATATTTAAACAGGTTGATCTTTTTATTGAAAAGAATTTAAAAGTTTGTTGTTTACTATACCAATATTATCACTATAATAGGTAGGTAAAAGTTTGTGACGGTATTATTCTCCTATAAATTGACTTTCTATAATAACATAGTAATAGAAATTACTATTATAGTAAGAAATTAGAAAAAAGTAAAAATGCTTGCTGTAGATTTTTTTGGAAAATAGAAAATATATAGATTAAAATAGATCTGTTAGGAAAAGACAAACTGCATCATTGACCCAAATATACACGTTGCTTTAGGGTAGAGCTAGCTTTGCAGCTTACAATAAGATCTTTAAAAAATGAAATGCTTTAGTAGGAAATAATCAAGTTCAGTTTGCTTATATACTTATCGTGTTTGTTTATTTATTTGATATAATTTTATGGTTATGTCAAATAACAAATAATGATGTCCAGCCAGACTTAACTTCGCCATGGTTTTTTCTAAAAAAATAAAGATATTAAATTCATTAATAATAATATTTTAAATATTAACATTACAGGTATGCTTTCCCCAATAGAATAAATTACTAACACAAGTTGGTCAGACAAAAATTGGTAATTAAGAAAATGTGTATTATGAAATAATTCTTGCAGCAATTGTCGACCTATGGTTTATCAAACACAAATACTGTTCAGACTATAGATTTTCAAATAAATAATAAATATATTTCATGTTAGTAGTTTCCTTTCTTTCTCAGTAAACGTTTATCTTCTTGCAGAAAAAGACCTTAATAATATAACAGTGGAAAAGCCTGGATTAAGAGATGATTTAATTACTTACCCTGTGACTTCCCAATTATATACTACATAAATCAGGTCAGCTAAAAATTGCAGAGTCTGCTTTTCTATTCTTCTACTAGAATCTAGATCAACACCAACATTTTTTACAACTTGTCCTTTAGTAACCCATATATGTTAATCAACAATGAGTGCTATTAAAAATGTTTTAATTATATACTCATAACGTTTATTGCCCATATCCACTTAACCGAAAATCGACAATTTTTTTTTATTCAGGCGCATTTACTTATACCATCGTGTTCATAACAATATCCAATATACAGGGTGTCCGGAAAAAAAGGGGGGCCAATCGGCCGGCCACATATAGGGTGGACCAAAATAATGCGACTTTCGTTATGCCATTTTTTAATTGGACGCTCGGTATTCAATATACAGGGCGCCAAACTGAGAATTATAAATCGTTTTTTTTAAGTAAGTCGATTGTTTCATAGCATTTAATACAATTAACATTTGGTGTGAGGGGGTTTTTTGGAACGCGAAATTAAAATCCTTCAACGGATTCGCTATACCTTGCAGAGCGCGGTGGCATATTGTAGCATATACCTGTGGCATATTGTATGTGTTAAAAATACCAAAGCTTTTTTGTACCCCTATATAATAAAGTTTTAGTAAAAAATTCTAATTATCGAATTTTTTCTTGTGAAAAAAGTATTCTTAGTAAACTTCGGTCTGAGAATCCATTTATTAGATATCGTAATTTTAAAATCTAAAAAATGGCATAATGAAAGAAAGTCGCATTAATTTGGTCCACCCTATATGTGGGTTAATAATAGACAAAAAAATATGTAAAAATAACTTCAAAACAGACATATCTAAATGATCCTTTTATCCCGCAAGCTCGGTTAATATAGACTTTTTTTCGTAAAACTCTTGGACATTTAGCCCCCAGCTGTGCTAACAAAAATGTGTGTGCTAATTCTTTTGTCTCGCTTGGTGGATTTAGTGGATTTGAAAACAATGGCGAAATTTACGGCGAGTGGAACTGAGCCAGCATAGAGATTAGAGTTTATATACACTGATAGCGTCAAGCTACAAATAGCTTATTTGCTCTTTGTGTAATTTTGTATTAGGCTCCCCTTATATTTTAAGTAATTGAAAAACTATAGTGATACATGCCACCACTATACCAAAAGAAAATATAAATGAATAAATAATAAAGTAAAAAAAGAAAAAACTAGAATGGGTTTTTTACTTCTTTTTTCCAGAGGGTCCAATTTTGTATGTAATATTTTTTCATCGACACCACTCTTGAATTACCTTCAAGACAAAAATGTAAATATTTTAATTCAAGAAAATGACGGCAGAGAGTTGGTTTCACTATTATGTATATAAACAATGTGACCTTCACAAGTTTGAAGCAGTATTTATATTAACTATCCTACTGTGTAGGAGAAAATATTCGCGAGTTCTCCTAAACCATAGATGTTTGGTTCCAGAAGCACTCTATTATCATGTAGTAAATACGAATGGGGTTAAACGTTATAATCATCAACTAAAAAGAGCCTCTCTGACCTTTAAACTACAAGGCAAATACTCTTTATTAGTCCATTATGTTCAACTACAAAAAATTAATATACAATAGATAGCCAATTTTGGACATCTAATGAATTACTGGTTTAGGACACCCATTTGTATTCCTATTGTTATCCTACGGAGAAACAATTTTGTATTTATTTCAAAATTTCAAAAAGAACTCAATGTAAACGCAGAAATAAGAGTTGCGAAAATATTTCTACTCTTATTAACTTATAGCTAACATTGAGGGACCATACCCTGTTATAATAGACCGACAAATATCGGACCACTCCTTTATGTCAATACTAAATGTAATTTGGAAATATCATTTACTTCATACGTCTTGCCGTTATAATATTGATTACTCGGTGGATGTTAAGAATTTGCATTTGGGATTGTTAAGAACATTGTCCGACTTTGTTTTACTGACTATTACTTTATTTATCTATGGGTGTATTTCCTGATTAACTCCTAAAAGTGAATTATAGTCGTATTAGTGAAAAGTGTGCCTAAATGCGAAAGGAACAGGCATAAAAAGGAATTCATTAATTCATAACAATTCAATCATCCAATATCTAATATAACTATGACCCAATAGTGTAAATAGCAAAATAAAGACTTAAATAATACATAAAAACCTTGAACCATTATTATGTTAACTCTAATTTCAACATGTATTCAATAAACCTTTATCGTATATTTTGTGCAAGATTTTTTTTGGTCAAATCACTTTTGAGAATTAAAACAATTTTTTATAATTATATGATCTAATATTATCATTGTTTTTTCAATTGGAATTGAAGATCTGCCTAACCAAAATAATAAAAGCAGTGATTAGGATCCTAGCATTTGTCAGCTCATAGGCCAACTAATGTAAAAGGGAAATTTAAGTTCACATGTTCGCTCTTTTAAGATAAAAATTGACAAATCCGTACAACTGTTTAAACCTTAACCTCATTTCAGGTGATTTTGCGCTCATATAGTAACTAAACTTTAATTGCCTCTGCATTATCCAAAAAAAGTAAAACAAAAAATCTAATGTTGTTGTTTTATTTTTCTAAAATATTTTTTTTTGCAATTTTTTTTATATTACCATTTTTTTATTTTACACAATATAGGTTTTTACTTATTGAGCTTTTATCTGATTTAAGTTTTTTTTTAGCTGCCTCTGAATAGCAAAGTGAACCGACAGTAAGGGCCGACAGAAAGCTAGCCGAGACAGCCATTTGAAAATATCGTCGACGCACTAATAAAAGATACCATTTAAAAAACGAATAATAATAAAGAATAAATTTGTTTTAGATATATATGTTTTTTAATATGGCAGCCCATTTATTTTCCCAGTTTTGGAGCCATTAAGAAAATGTCCCTTAAACTGATACAAATAAATGTCCATTATAGAATAAACAATGGATTCCAAATTAACGTCCAAGAGTGTGTCGTTCGATTGTCCTGAAAAACTTTTGCAGGTTCAAAAACCTGCGAATAACTTTTTTACTTCTATTTCAATTTTCAGGAAAGTGTATTTTTAGTCCTGCAGGTATAATACTGAATTTAAAGCTTTCTGCAAATATTTTACCTAAAGTGCTTTCATATTCGTCTCTCAAGTGACTACATATTGTAATATTTGTTTTCTATAAAGAACATGTAATGCGTCATTTTGTTTTTAATGCGGCATAAATTATATTTTTTAAATTCATAGTATGATTCCTAGTTGTGCAGGCATATTCTAGTAAACTTCTTATGTAGGCACAGTACAGCTGCCTCAAACCTTTATGATTTGTTTGTTAATTAATTATAATGAAGTATAAATGTTAATTAATTATCAAAAACTACTCGCAAATCAGTTACCTAATTGACGCGTTTACGCAATACTTTATTTAATTTATTTGAGTACATAGTACTATCTATTTTTTTGATAATATGAAATTATTATACATTTACCTATATTAAAGTATATTCTCAATTGACCAATTACTAGCACTATCTAAAACTTTTTGTAAATCCATCTTGCGTTCTTTTAAGGCGATGGAAATTTGAGAGCAAGTTTGATTTGAACCTTGTATTATGTGAGTGATTATTAGAGTATCATACATTCTAATTTTAATTTTTTTTACATATAATACATTTTCTTAGACGCAGATAGATGGTTATGTAAGAACTCGAAGATTAATGAAAAGCTCCTTTTAATCTCTATAGTCAGTCGAATGATTCGTATCGATATTCTCTGTAACTTAAAAGTTTCATCACCATGGGTGGCCCAAGTATCAAAATAGCATATAACAGTCTACTGCGAATAGGACAAAATAAGTTGATCTTAACATCCCCTTGATACACAAGTACTACCTGAGCCTATCTTAATAATCCTAAACCTAGATGAATTCCCAAAAATTCACAAACATTGTTTTGTGTGTTGATGTTATTTAGATCTCTAACTGTAAATATTATTTTACTTGTTTTGTTTTGATTTAAGTCAATGTCATTTGCTGCAAATCAAAAATTGGCTCTCTCCTACAGAGGTAGCCATAGCTTCGACTGCAGAACATGCAGAGGCTAAGATGGTGGTGTTATCGGCAAAAAATATAAGTTTTACAGTAGCATGTAATAATACATTCATAAAAATTAATAATAATAAGGGTCCAAGCACAGATCTCTGTATGCCCTCTTGCCGATGTATCAAATTTAAATTTTTTATTCATGTTATTAACTACAAAAGTAATGTACATACGTCAAAAATGTAAAACAAAAATCAGCTAAGACTAAAAACATGTTTACAATAAAAAACAGAAAATGTTAACATTACATACTATTATAATTAAAATAGGTCCATTTGCCACTCACATACATATACTTTAGGCACTGGACAATTTAAATAAAACATATTTTGACTACAACACATTTCAAAATATTCCTTATTTGAACAACATACATTATTTATCAAAAAGCGTTTATTTTTTCCCTTAAATCTATTTTCTTCTAAGAGTTTTATTTCATTTGGCAAGGAATTAAAATATTTAATTGCTCAGAAATCTGGACTATTCTGACACCTCTTCAAATGCCAGAAAGCCAGCATCAAGTTATTTTTATTTCGGGTTTAATGATTATGTAAATGAACATGAGAGGCAAATTTATTTAACTTGTTTCTGACAAACAATAGGCATTTCAGGATAAAGAGGGATGGTAATGTTAGTATTTCCAAATTTCGAAATACAGCTCTACAATCTTCCCTGAACCCCAGTCTACTCAAGATCCTAAGTGCCTTTCTGGCTATCCACTCAATGTGAAGATCCCATTGTACCTTTGCATTCATAATAGCACCAAGGAATTTAATCTGGGATACATGAGCATTAAGGCCATCAACACTCCTCAGATAAGAAACCATTCTCTCAATCTTGATCACGATCAACATCAGCCTGTTAAAAATGAACCACTTTTCTGCCACCTCCTGCGCTTCTAGGGAACCCAATAGAGAAGCTTCTAGTGTAGTCGAGATTGTAGTGTCATCGGTAAAGTGTGTATATTTTACATTTGGATCCACTAGTGGCAAATCATTAATATAAATTAAAAATAAAATTGACCCTAGAATTGAGCCCTGTGGGATATCAATTTTTATTTCCTGGTTTATGAACACTGCTCCCCTGCACCAGACTCTCTGGTACCTGCCTGTCAAGTATGATTCTAAAAATTTATTATGCTATTGTTATTAAAGTTATACGGTCGAAGCTTCCCTAAAAGGATTCAATGGTCAACATAGTCGAAGGCCTTGCTGAGATCACAAAACAATACTGTATCATAGCATCGCTCATTAAAAGCATCCATGACATAAATTATCATATTTAGTATACCCAGTGTTGTGCTTTTGTCCTTCCTGAACCTAAATTGACTCTTCCTGAATAGGTTATTTTCCTCAAAATACTAAATCTGATCTGACAGACCTTTTTCCAAAATTTTGGACATGATCGGAAGAAGAGAACTGGGTCTATAATTCCCAGCATCAATTGATTTTTTTTTAACATGGAAACTGCTAAAGCCTCTTTCATGCACTCTGAAAAACAGTTTTCTTTAATACAGGCATTTGTTATTTTTATCAAAGAAATGACAATTAAATCCTAAATAGATTTAAATATTTTACATTAAAGCCATACATGTCTCTGCTGATTTTATTTTTAAGCTGACTTATGACATCCCTAACTGTGGTAAAACTAACTTCTTTGGTGCTAAAATTTTCTAAAATATTAAGAGTGCTAGGAATCAACAAAGAATTTATTTCTGACTCAGGCATGCTTTGAACAATACTATCCGCCGCATTCAGAAAATAATCATTGAATTAATCTAAGGTAAGGTTATTTGATTTAGTTCCCTTATTTTTAGAATTTGCTGTGTTTTTATTTATAATCTGCCACATGCTTCTCATGGGATTACTAGAAGAAGCTATAATAGCATCATTTGCCGCAATTTTTGATTGACTTATGGCTTTTTTATATTAGAGATAGTAAAAATTATTTGCAACTGTATTGTATTGCTTACTAATACTACCTAACAACCTTGTGTTCGCTTAAGTGCTCCCGCATAAAGCGAAGTTCTGGACCAAACCATCCTATGTTATTTTTAGATTTCATGATGTACTGTTTCACAGGAAACCATTCAATATAACATTCATTTAAGACACTCATAAACCTCTCACATTTTTCATCTGCTGTTAAGTTTGGAAACCGTAAGAAATCTCATGTTACTTCAGAAACAGCACCATAAAACAATTATTAACACCCATAAAGCAACTTCATTAAACGATGCTAAAATGTATGAAGTAAGGTCAGTGTCAGCTATTACCAGACTGGTGCTCATAACCCTTCCAAAGCCAAATTCACATTGTAAGGTAATTCGTGTTAAAATAAGAAACAATTTGAGCGACAATCCTTTTTTTAATAATTTCAAGAAAATTGGTAACAGAGATATCGTTCTGTAATTCTCGAAAAGATTTACCAAAGAATATCTCTTTTAAAGATGGATGAAGATGTTGAAGGAAGTATGTTTTAAAAAATTAAATTATTAATACAATCATTTAATAGCTTCTTTAATAGGGTTGGAGCAATGGAAATTTGGTTTTTAACCGAATTTGTTTAAGCTACATTAAGTTCAAAGATCTTCTTACCGTTTTCGTTTTTAAGACTGTCAATAATATTCCTTACCTCATTAAAAGATACTTCTCTAAAAAGAAAAGTTTCCAAACGCAAAAGAGCAGGAATCAGATTGACTGGGCTTAAGTTAAGAGATTAATAAGTGTCATAGATGCTATAACTTCATAATTATTTGTATATTTTTTTCTCTCTATTTCATTTCACTGGTATTATTACGCTACTTTTTAACATAGCACAGAAAATATTTTAAAAATGTCATTATGGTTTTAATAGAGAGCAATTGTCGTTTTTGAGTCCAGGCCATATATATTATTTTCCTCCCTTATTTCCATTTTAAAAGCTTGGTATTTGCATTTATATCTGCTATTGTGAAACAAAGATCAGTAGAAAGGAATTTGCATTTTCTTTTAATTGCGTTAAAACACTGCTCGGAATAATAGTTGCAACTTACCTTTTATTTTAATAAAAAAAATTATTAAACTTATCATTAAATTTTAATAAAAGATCCGGTATCTCAAGTATATATTATTTTTTTTAAACTATAGTAAATGAAACTATTTTAGAATTGACTGAAATAAAAACAAAACCATTTAAGGTAAAATGAAATCTTTCACTGGATCAAAAAATTAGGACTTTGGAAAAGGATCATTTAAGAATTAAAAATGTAAATTCCAATTTTATCCCTTTTAAAATAGCGGCAAACTTTAATGCGACAAAAAAATTACCACCTCATATTTCGATAGAAATTTAACGTGTCTTTTCAACTTAAAAATAATCTTAATAAATGTTTACATAACTTGAACCTAATGATATAAAATAACCGGTTATTATTGCAGAAACTAAATCCTGTTTACTTTGTACTTAAACCGATAAAAATTATTTTTATATCAAAGTTGTTTATATTTGGATAACGACCTCTATATTATGGAAAAAAAATTAAATAGTGATTCATTGTTCGGTCATGAGTACCAAAAGATTATTTCACTGATCTTACCAAATATTAATAGCAGT
The DNA here is from genome assembly GCF_022605725.1 of Anthonomus grandis grandis. NCBI lineage: Eukaryota > Metazoa > Arthropoda > Insecta > Coleoptera > Curculionidae > Anthonomus > Anthonomus grandis. Next base: position 14,596,907 of record NC_065548.1, on the reverse strand, counting down.
TAAGATATGCTTTATAAAATATTTAAAATAATTTAACTATACTTTTAAATAAAGACAATTCATTCTTAAAGATAAGTATATTGCATTATAATATATGATAAGTAAAAATAAAAAGAAGATATTTGGTGGTACATCAGTGCTGTATGGAGCATGATATAACGTTTTAGCCAGTCCAACAGGGTAGTTGTTTCAGTTAATATGTAAGAGCTTGAACTGTCATGATGTCCAGATTAATCCTTCGTTGCCGCTATTTTTCCCATAATTCTTCAAGCACTTCATTATCTGCTTCGATAGGCTTAGCTGTCCAAGAATAACTTTTGTCGGATTTGGTTTCTTTTGAAAAAGGGTCTTCTAATGGTAAAATGATCATGGTGCCGCGGTACATTTCATTGATAGTTACATCTTCTCCTATCGTGTAAGATTTTTTTATAATTTTTAACCAATTTATGATAGATGGATGAACTTGCAATCAGCATAACTTGACTTTGTTAGGTTCATGATCAAAAATAGAAGAATACAACCGTCTACTATTCCTTATTTTTTTATCTTACTTTGGGATTATATGTCTCAATACTTGTTCTATAATAGAATTAGTTGTAGCCTTAAAATTCTAAAGCATATGCTGAAGGATTCCGATGAGTTGAGCTTTTAAAATATTTTTGCTTTCCTTTTCCCTTGTCTCATAAGCATCTATGATCCATTTATTATTACTATTTTTACCATATTAATTAAGATATTTTGCCTTACACCAAATAAATTTTCTAAAAAGTTATCACTAGAATTATGTTCAAATTCGCTCTTTGATTCGTGATACGTATACACTTCAACGTTCTTGTTTTCACTCCCGCTTTCACCAGCTTTTAAATATTCAACTCAACGTTCCCGCAAATTCTCCCAGTTTTCTACCAGTTATTGTAAGTCAGTTATAGCAGAAGGAGTGCGCAAATTTTCAAAATGATATTTGGCTATTTTTTTTTAATTGTAAACTTTGTGCTGAATAAATAGCAAATAATCAATATTTTCAAAAAAAAAAAAAAATTCTTAAATTCTTGTACGAATTTGGCAAAATGCTAAAATAGGTGTCCAACGAAATTGTCCATAGATTATGTGCACAAATTTTCCAACTAATATCTGGTTAATTTTCTGAGTTATGAACTTTATGTCGAATTAATAGAAAAAAAATTCTCAAATTCTTGTACGAATTTGGTAGAAAGCTAAAATAGGTATCCAAGGAACTTGTCCATGGATTATGTATTAAAAATTCCAAAATGATATCTGGTCAATTTTTTGAGTTATGAACTTTGTGTCGAATAAATAGAAAAAAAAATTAATAGTTTCTAAAAATATATATTTTTCTCAAATTCTTGTACGAATTGGGTAAAAAGCTGAAATAGTATCCAAAAAAATTATGCAGTTATTATATGTTTCAATTTTCAAAATGATATCTGGGTAGTCTTTTAAGTTATAAACTTTGTGCCAAATAAATATTTAAAAAAATTATTTTCGAAAAAAAAAATTCTCATTTTTGTACGAATTAGATAAAATGCAGAAATAGGTATCCAACGAAATTGTCCAAAAAATATGTATATAAATTTTCAGAATGATTTGTGGTAAATTTTTGAAGTTACGAATTTTTTTCTTAAATTCTTGTACGAATTAGGTGTTCAACAAAATTATCCGTAAATTATGTGAGGAAATTTTCAAAATGGCATCTGGTAAATTTTTTAAGTTATCAACTTTGTGTCGAATAAATAAAAAAAAATCAATATTTAATAGCAGAATATGGATGATTCTAAAAAAAAACACACATAAAAGAATAATTATCGATTATAAAATAAAAACTACTCAAATAAGCTTGATGCTACGGCTTAAAATAATACAATAAAATATATAATAGTCCAAAAAATGCCGTTAATTGTACTCTGGTAGTTTCACAAACAAAAGCAGAAAAATATCACAATCTACTAGAGTATAGTAAAAGTTATTATTAGCCTGCAAGATTCTAAAGCAGATACTGGAAAACTTTAAATTACTAAATGTTTTAATCTTTCGCTTTCGTTATTGGTGCTATTTATGATCACAATCATTGCCATGCAAAACCAATGCCGCCTTTACGAATAATTAACGCATGGTGAAAGTTTGACTTTCACCAGATGAATTTTCCAAAAGCCTATCACGAGACTCATAATAAATATTACTCCTTGATACATTAGCAATTAACATTTAAACGTTCTTTTCTTAAATGTCACTCTCATCAGTCATTCAAAAAATTTGATTATATGCATTCAGCTTCAAATTCCTTTACAATTTGATGTAAAATCGTAGCAGAGTTTTTATAGCTCTTTTATACCTACTTAAATAATAATCCTTTGTAGCGCCTACTAATACATAGCATCCGTCACATCAATATATTAATAGTCTTATGGTTGAAGCCTTTAATGCGATTGGTCAAATCTTGTTTGTGATTTAAACAAATATAATATTTTTTGCAACATATAGTAAATTTATATACCCTTTCTACCCTAAAATATTTGAACTAAAGAAACCCTGTTTCAATATCAAAAAAAAATAGGGCTGCGAGCAAAAAAATTAAATCAAATATATTCTTATGCTATATTAAAAGCAATATTTACTTAGGATTTCATCGCTAGATTTAACTCGGAATCAACTAAATTAAAAGCAGACTTCGGCCAAACCTTATTCTCAGATATAAATTGGGGATCAAGAAACTTTCACTGGAGAGCAAATGTTATTTCAAGAGGTTTCTCGATCATAAAAGCCATATAAATTTTAATAATAAACGCGACCACCCGTTTGCATTTATAGAGTGTATTATTTAGCTTTATATAATGCTGAAAAGCTTAAGTGGATAGTGTCAAGAAATGAGTTTATATAGACTGTAATAAAAAATTTTAAAAAGTACATACAGTACAGGGTGTCCCATTTTCGTATGTTTCATGGGGTTTCTTGCTTATGAAAAGAGATAGAAAGATACGGTTTTTCGCGACACTATGTTTATTTTTAATGAAACCGAAGATGCACCAATCAAATTTGCCATAGCTATCGTAGTTTTATGCTACAGGGTGATTTTAGAAAAAGAGAATTTTTAGTTATTTCTTGTAACTCTATTATTTTTAGACATATGAGAATAGTGAAAACTTGTTTTTATAAATTTTTGTATAGAATTCGGTAGTGTACTCAAACTTTCTTTAAAGGTCATATTTTTTCAGATATTGACATGACTTTTTTTTGAGATGAGGCCAAGAGCTTTTGAAAAATATAGCATAGTCTATATTTATTTCTATAAATAACGTAACAAAATGATTTTTTTTTATAATTTACATTGATAATAGTAGATAACCGTGGAAATCCATGGTGATGTAAAAAAATAAAATGACTAACGTTCTACCAATACTAAGGTATTTTATTTCGGAAAATTTTAAATAAATTACAAAAGACAAATAGCTAATACTCGTTTAGTAAATTTATTAAATTTACTAAAATTTATTACATTTTTTCAAGGATTATTTGCGTAATAGAGACAGTTGTGTTATGGTGGTTCGGCAGTCTGAAAAGCATTACTCAGAATTTACACCTTTTAACCAGGGAGTACCTCAAGGCTCTATAGTATCGCCGTTACTTTTCTCTATTTACGTGGCTGATATGTACAAAGTAATAAAACACGCCACTTTGCAACAATATGCCAATAATTCCCAAGTTTATATTCCAATTCACCTTAATAATATAAATCTATTCTATCAAAATTTTAATAGTGATTTAATTAGTCTACATAAATACGCAGAAAATCATAATCTTAAGCTTAATGCCACAAAATCTAAAATTCTTATTATGTGCTCCAACTTTAATATAAGGCAAAGGCTCGAACACAACTTATCCTTAAATCCTATATCTATTGATAATACTTCAATTCCTGTTGTTTCCGAGGCAAAAAATTTAGGCGTTATATTTGACAGCTCTCTCTCTTTTGAATTACACATAAAAAATAAAACGAAAACTGCTTATTTACGTTTAAAAAAACTTTTTAAGTTTAAGCGAAATTTATCGGCAAAACAAAAGTACTTATTGTGCGATAGTCTTATTTTGTCATTGTTTGATTATGGTGACGTAGTCTATGGAAATTCTTTATCTTCACAAAATAAAAAAAATATACAAAAAGTCCAAAATTCCTGTATGAGATTCTCTTATAGTATCCCCTACAGAAACCATATATCGCCTTATCTCAATAATAATAAAATATTAAATATGAACAATAGAAGAAAGCTACATATGTATAATTTTGTATATCGCATAGTAAATAATAATCAACCATTTAATTTAAGAAGTCAGTTTCAAGAATTCGAACATGCGCATGCCACACGAAATAACGTTTTTATCGTACCATTGCATAGAAGCGCAGCATTTCAACGTTCTTTTAAGTATGTAGCTGTTCAAATGTGGAATGGCTTAAACAATGACATAAAGCAAATGCCCTTGGGAGCTTTCTCTGGTCAAATAAAATCTAAACTACTTATGGAACAAATAATTGGCAATTAATTCAAGTAGGGTGATATATAAAATGTGATAATGCGTATAATAACATAATACAAGAAATAGTAACATGTAACAGAAGATATACATGTGTATATAATATGCTAATTTTCAGTGGAATGTTCGGAGATTATATTTTAAAATCCCGTTTTTAGTTTTATTCTTTCTTTTTCCGCAACATACATACGTATATTTTTTAATAGCCTAGGCCGATGCACGCATCTTGGGGTTATTTTTTGGGGTCTTTTTTCGCCTCGTCTGTCCTCTCTCCTTGCGCTCGTCCGTTGTCACACTGCCGCTGCCTGTCTTAAAATCTTAGGTTAATTAATTCTATATCTTACTTTGCATTCCTATATAAAAACGTTATTTTTATTTTTGTAAAATTGTTTCTGTAAATTGTAAAGGGCTTTTTCATCCCTTCTTTGCTTGTGCTAACAAGGGAAAACGGTTTTATAATCGAGAGAATAGTCCTATTTGTCAATGTAATTTTTTTTTCTTTGTAATTTTTATTGACCTATAAAACTGTACATTTTGACAAATAAACCATTTTTGATTTGATTTGATTTGATTTGATTAAAATATAACAAAAGACTATATAAATGTAAAAATCTTATATGGGAAAAACAATTTTGTAGCAACTTAATTTTTAAAAAATCACAAGTATTCTTCAAGTTGCAGACCGTTATATCTACGTAGATAGTTAAATATCTACCGATAGTTTAATTGGCTTTAGAGTAGGTAATAAAAATTACCAGCGTTCCTTTCATACAATTTAAGGGGTGTAAGTAAGCCAGATTTAGAACACTATCACTAATAATTGCTACAGGTCTTTATCAGGTTGTTTCTGCCTCAAGAGTACGCATATAGTTAAAAACAATTTTTAGAATTTCGATAGTTTCTTTTTTCACGTATAGCATTCATTGTATTTTTTATTGTGCCTTGCACTTGCCAGCGGTCTTAAACTCAATTCAGGAGTATGCTTTAATGTCGTATCAAACTCATACTATAACATTGCACTTTGGTGATCAAATTTAATAATTGTTTGTATCAGGCAGGGATGATACAAAGTTTTTAAGAGTTTTTCTCTATTTTTATCGCTCTTTAATTACTGCTTTTTAACATCTGACTTTAAATTGTCATCTTTGATTGTTTTAATCACATCAGCTTGTTCTCTGTGTAGTTCATTATTTTAATTTTTAATGTCGTTTTTTAGTTTTTATTAGAAATTTTTATTTTGAATTAGAAATTTTAATTGAAATTTTTGCTTTTTCTTTCTTGTTTTGCTTCTTTTTCCTGTTTCTCAAACTTTTTAAGCAGGACTTATTTTTTATCAGTCTCGATCTTATCCTGATTTGTGGTTAAAAGCATTTACTAAACTGAGCTATATGTCTAGATATTTTTTACCTTTAATATCAAATGTAATGCAGCTCTGCCTAAAGGAATACTATTATCAAAAACATAGTCTTTTATTATTAACTTCAATAGGTTATCACTTTCTACCCGTTAAATTGTTATCAAGATAAACAATAAAACTGTTTTAAACTATAAAACTGGAAAGATTTTATGAATTTACATAATATTCTCTCAGTGTAGTAGAGACACTTCCTCTTTGCCTATTTAAAAATGCAAAAGGCATAAACGATATAATTTGTGCCTTTTTTAGATATCTGCACAGATACGACCCTTTAATTTTCTTCCTTATTTATCGTCGAATATTAAATTTATAATTTATTATTTGAGAATATAATAATGTTTATATAAGACATCAGACTTAGAAGTACTGTAATATACAAATTTTTTGAATAAGAGGCTTGCAATAGTGAATGTACCCACTTCTACAAATATTTCTTTATTTCTTTATATCTTTATCACCACTTTCCTTTGTCGTGAAAAGGGAATACAAGGAGCTTCCTTTATGAAACTCTATGAAAGTGAATTTTTATATTTATTAAGATACATTTTTATATAAACTGGATCGATTGAAAAGAAACCTACACAAACTGAGAAATAGGCAGTGATATTCTTTGGAATGAAAAAATTGAGAAGTTAATGAGAGAAGTACTAATATTTAATGATAAGTATTTGAGCAAAAAATTATAAATAATAAGAGAGTTATGATTTGAAATAAGGTTAAGGTTGATCATGATAAGCTCCAATGAATTTTCAAATTGTCTTATGCTAATTTAAACTAAAACAATATATGTATATGTGGCGAGATTACGCATAGCTACATAATATATTATTTGTTAAATTAAACTGTTGCAATGGAAAAATTGAATCAGTTTATAAAATGAAGAAACAACCTTAATTTTAATAACCATGAATTAATAGACCTCTTGAGGTTTACCACTGCTGATTCCAACATAGTAACTGGCCATATTAAACTATAATACAGTGACCGCCTAAAGTTCCGCATAAATTCGATAAAAATTAGAGACATGTTTTTTTGAGAAAACGCTCGGACCCGTCGATTTTTATTTTAAGTTGCGCATTATTTCACATAAATTTTTGTATACAGGGTGGAACAAAAAGAAAAGATATGACGTCATCGGTAATTTTTTTAAATGGAAAGCTATATTTTTTATTGCATTCATGAAATAAAGGCGAAATTTTCGTATAACAAACCTTATCTCAAAAATCAACTGTTTCGGAAATATTTACATTTAAATAACAAGAAAACAAATAAGTACGTCTATTTACAAATTAAGCTAAAATCGAGGATAAAAATAATGTTATAAACACTGCCAATTGTTTCTATTTCCATGGTTGCACTTGTAAAGAATCTCCATTTTCGAATGTCACTATCAGAATAAATTAAGGCTAATTTAACGGAAATCCAACGAATTGAAATTTTGATGATGCTACGGTATGGGGATCGAGTGCGCACGCAAAAAGAAGTAAGTAAACTTTTTAATGCCAAATATACAAACCATCCTAGTTCTCAGTCAACAGTTAATAGAATAGAGCACAAAGTCATAACTTCAGGTCATGTTAGGGATTTGCCAAGATCAGATCATCCAAAAATTTCTGAAGAAACAAAATTAAACGTTCTGCTCTTCGTCGAAGAAAATCCAAATAATACAATTTCACAAATTTCAGTTCATAATAATATAGCCGGAATGTCAGTAAGACGTATCTTAAAAGCAAATGAATACCACCCTTATAACATTAGACTAATACATGAATTAGATGAGGACGATCCTGATCGAAGAAACCAATTTTGCGAGCAAATGATGAACATTTGCAATAATAATCGTCAGTTTTATGTTATGAGTTTTGTTTTTGGATAAAGCAAATGTTTGTTTAAACGGTGTCGTAAATCGGCAAAATTGTCGGTACTGGTCAGTGTCAAATCCACACTGGGCAACTGAGGCTCATACACAGTGCCGTAAATCTATTAATGTTTGGGCTGGTATCGTGGAAAATAAAGTAATAGGGCCATACTTTTTCGAAGAAAACTTAACAGGACAGCGCTATTTCAATTTTTTTCAAGGAGATCTTATCCTTGGTTGGGTGCCCTATACCCAGACGAACAAGATCCTGCTGTCCCAACAGATAATTTGTGGTTTCAGCAAGACGGCGCACCGCCACATTTCTTTCGAGATGTCCATAATTCCTTGGATACAGTAATCCCAGGAAGATGGATAGGACGAAGAGGGTTAATAGAGTAGCCGGCCAGGTCACCAAACCTAAATTCCTGCGACTATTTTCTATAGGGGTACCTGAAAAGTAAAGTTTATATTGAGAAGCCAAACAACGTAGAAGATTTGAAAAATAGAATTAGATATGAAATTAGACGTATCATATATATCACCCGAAATAATTGATAGTGTTTTACATGAGTTTGTAAACCGTCTTTCTGCTAAAAATAAATGGGGATCAGTTTGAACACTTGATACATTAATAAGAGTTTTCACAATTTATAACATTTTATCCTCCATTTTATCTTAGTTTGTGAATAGACGTACTTACTTGCTTTCTTGTTGGTTAAATGTAAATATTTCTGAAACAGTTGAGTTTTGAGATAAGGTGTGTTATACGAAACTTGCTTGGAATTTCGTCTATATTTCATAAATGCAATAAAAAATATAGCATTCCATAATAAAAAAATGACGGATGACGTCATATCTTTTTTTGTTCCACACTGTATACAAAAATTTATGTGAAATAATGCGCAACTTTAAATAAAAATCGAGTCTGAGTGTCTCGATTTTTATTTAAAGTCCGAGCGTTTTCTCAAAAAATCATATCTCACTCGGTCACTCACTGTATATATATAATTACTGTTAAAAAATAGACCAAACAATCGCAAAATTTTAATAACAATTTTTGTAATTTAGGTTTAATTTTCTTTCATTGTGATATAATTGTTGAAATTATTGTGATATTAAGTCATTAGTTTTATTAAATTTTTTATTTTCGTTTTTGTTTCATATTTTTATGGAGTCAGAATGTGTGCAAATGGCAAATCAAAGAAAAAAAACTTAAAGGGAATTTTTTGTTGAAAACTTAATAAGGATTCTAGAAATAGCTTTTGATACTAGAAAAAGCAGTGGCGCTTTTTTTTTAATTAAAATTTTCCAATGCTTTCCTATGCACGCCACTGGCTCTGGTGGTAGTAAAATAATAATTTTTGCATAAAAGGATGTGTCTTAATTATCTAACCAAACGTGCCAAATTTCATTTAAATATCTAAAGTAATTTTAAAAATATAATGAAATTTAAATATTTTAATTAAAACTTTTACATTTTGTATTTTTTGTAACGAAGCATTTTTCGAACTTAGTTTACATTACAAACTGATATTATTTTGAGATTTTCTATCTGCCATTTAAGTTTCCGCTTTCGAAACTAGACCACCCTGTATAAAGGGGATGTAAGCCATTATAATATTTAATCACAATAATTTTCTCGGTTTTTTTTGCATGCCTAAAATTTTCTTAGGAATTTTACTAAGAAAATATATTAACGACCTTTAAAATCCACATTGTCAAATTTTGCATTAATTTAAATAAAGTAACTGCTTAGCAGTTCAAATATAACATTTTAATGATGCAATTTTCCTTAAAATTATTTTCTAAAAATTCAAAATGAATAAAAAGAAATATCTTTTCTTCTCTTATAGAAAGGACTATATAATTCAGAAGTTTTGTACTTTTTCAAATAAATAATTACGCCATTTTCCCATATGCAGGTAAGAGATATATCTCTATTTAAGAACGTTTCTGGGACAGGACCTCTCGTCAATGTGAATTATTTAAACGGCCTTTCCAGATGCTTTTCTATTTTAGACGCTGCTGCATTTGTGAAAATTTAACTTCTTTCCTTTCTGATTTATAGTTAATCGATCTTTTATCACCTCAGCTCTCGGATGTTCGAGTACCATTTATTACTATTGAAAATGAAAAATTATTGATGGCAGCGTCGAGATAAATCAGTGTGATAAATTTTCCGTATTTTCCGTATGTAATATAATGGATTTAATATTAAATAAAAAGATTTTGGTATATGTTCAATCAATTTAATTGTTGATAGTGTATTTGGGCTTTAATAAACGCCTAATCTTTTTTTTCAATTACATCCATAAAATAATGCATCTTTTGTTAAGGGACGAGAAATTGTGTAAATTATTAACAGATAAGTATTCTTCAAGTACTATTTTTTAAATCTATTTGATGCCTTAAAAATGTATCAAATCTTGTTGATACTTAATAATTCTTATTTATTAATATGAAAAATAGAAAATTTAAACTCATCTGCATTGGAAAAGCATTACAGTATACTATTTTGTCTGTGGCTAAATACTTACCATCCTTTTGTATATATAAGTAGATTCTCTTGAAGTATATCAGCGTATTAGACCTAGCTACGTAAGCATATTATAATAACTTAGTATTAAAAACACGAAAAATTTATTCTTGCTTAATTATTATTTATTCGTATAAAGAATATATACAGAAATTGTTGCTAGAAAAGATAAATTTTGAATGAACTTACTAAGTGAGCAACATTAATCATTCAGTGATTAAAAAAGCTTCTTTTGTTCTTGCTTAAACGAGTGTGAAAGTTCAGTTCTTTTTGGTTTAGCTTAATATCCTGAATTATTTTAGTAGTTGTCTAATCAGATCAATTTAGATTAAATGTTAAGTTAAAAAGTCAGGCTTAGGTTAGATTTTGCTCTGCATGTGACATCGATACTAAATCACTCTGCTGTTGTTTATTTCAAATCTAATAATGTCAATTATATACAGGAAGGAGCCTGCTAAAAAATTAATATTATAAAGGACAAGTTTTCGGGGTTTCGAATCCGCTCACGTGTTTGGCTTCTTTAAGGCACAATAATCAGGAAACCAAAAGAAAAAAGGGGAAAACATACATAATACATGATACAGGATTTAATCAAATTTTTACACTTTTAAAACTATGTATCCTGAAATGTTTAATTTTTTTTTGGGCCGAGGGTAAAAATCTTTAAAAGAAAGAAGCCGATTTTATTTATAATTATATTTTAGCACTCGATATTTAATCGAGTGCTAAAATTTGCTTTGGTTTTAATTATTGCTTATTATTATATATTATTTACTATTTATTATACGCAGTGTGTGTCTGTGTTTGTCATTTTTCATGTCTGTGTTTTGTCATTTTTCAATAATCATTTACTGTAACAAATAAGGAAAATTGAATCCCTTTACTACTCAATTATTAATAAAAATTTAGTCTATGACGCAGGGTGAAATAATGGTGATCCTAGTAGCGAAGTTCGTCGGAGAAAATTTTATTTTCTTTGACAACACGGCTCAGATATTTATCTAAAAAATAATTCTCCGCCATTTTAGAAGCATTATCGTTTCAGACCTTCATAGTAGAAGGCTTAAGTCAGAGTTAGAAAAATACTTCAAACATATTATGTATTATTCTGGTAAACCACCTGTACTATTATCTACTCTCGGACATTTACATTTTATTACTCTCTACCTATTTGAAATATAGTATAATAAAAGATTTTTCAAAGAAAGATATAAGGCAATGATTTCCTATTATGTCAAGTAGGAATTTGGTCGGTAACACTATTAGAAAATCTATAAAATCAACATATTTTCATTTAAGGATAAGCAATAAAGAAATTTTACTCAGCATCTTAAGTTAGTATCATCTCTCCGCTCTTTAAAAAGTATATGAGAATATGTATTGATTAGCATTCTGATCTTTTACTTTAGTCAGAATCACAAAAGGCTCTGGTCCTGGTTGGTTGAAAAGTGCCGTTCCTGTTCCAAAGAATGGGCGGCCGAATTACCCTCAATATGGTTGTATTTCTTGATCCAGCGAACTCTTACTTTGTTTTGAAAAGAAGCTTTCTAAGTTTAATCTGAAGGGTTCTGAACAAGAACATACATGCCGTGCACCAAAACCTGCGAACCAACAAATCTCACATTTCAGCTGTATCAGAGACGGAAGTGAACTCGGAAACAACCTAGGTTGATGTAATGTATCCTGGATACGATCTCCACATCCGATTTAGGAACCACTTCGCTTCTTAGGTCCGTCTAACACCCTCACTAACTTGTACTGATTTACAAAATACATTGATATTAATTAGCCAACGTCTAATCACGTACAACAGCTCTCTCTTCTTTCTATCTTTCAAAGCGACTTGGTTGACTGACAGCCTAGGACACATCAGATCACAAATTAATAACCGCAACATGTGAACAAGAAATGCGAACACAGGATACATTTATGCCGCATAGAGTATAACATTATACATAGATCAGCCAATTGGAGACATCTAAAGCAGAACCTTTCTTTGTCTCCTCGAAATGATATCTGTTTTAGGACCAATGATCCTTCAGCATGTACGCGCAAGAGATTTTAGGGGTGATTTTACCAGATAAGGAAGCATATATTTCGAACACTTTGAAAAGCTCTTCAGACAGCAAACCGTGGTTCAATAAGAGTTGCACCAAGGCATTCAACAATAAAAATGTTGGTTTTCAATTGCCCAATCGGATAAAGATTCTCAATTAATTCCAGAGATAGTCTTATGTCACAGAGATCTTAAAAAAGTTCTCAACCGATAATGAAAAAATGGAAAAAAATGTTGCGTATTCATTACCGTCAGATTGCTTTAGTCCCGGCAATCGGCAAGGTAATAAAGATTTGTAAACCAGAAAATTTTCAAATTTCTAGAGTCAAAGAGCATCATTAGTGACCGTCACTATGGCTTTCGAAAACACAGGTCTACTGGCGATTTGTTGACTTATGTCCCGTAGGTTTAAACCGTGCCTATTGAGAAATATGAAAAACCTCGTACAATAGCTTTGGATATTTCAAAGGCATTTGATAAGGTCTGATATCATCACCTCCTAAACAAACGGTATTCTTATGGTTTGCCACCAACTCTCGTTAATTGGTTTGAAAGCTTCCTCAGGAACCGATCTATTCAGGTTGTCATGGATGGACACACCTTGCAGAGATTTCAAGTTAACACTGGTGTCCCTTAATGATACATCTGCCTGTTATATATCAACGACCTAGTCGACAATACTTTTAATCCAATTTACAGCTTTGCTGATGACAGTACATGAGTGTCTTTCTTTCAGTCGCCCAACAACATAGCTTCAGCCAAAACCCAGTGCCATAGGCTTTGCTAGGTAACAACTATTAATGCCAACTTTAACATAATCTTGAAGTAGGGTGAGTGTAATTGCAGTTCAGGCTGCTGCATTTACAAAGAAGGTTGCCTCTGCCGTTTCAAGTCTTATATGGAGTTCTGTACCTAAATACACCTTGAAACTGGTTTACTCCATCCAGAAGAGAGCCATACGTCTTATAAAAGATCCAGAGAAACCTAGAAGTTTGGACAAGTTGGCGCATTGAAGGAAGGTGGCGGACAGGAAGTCTGTGAAATTAATTTCTAAAGCACGACTTTCATAAACAATATAACTTACAGAATTTTAAGAAGCACTGGCTTTATAGCACTGGCGTTACTCGTGATACTCGAGTACCATATACTTTGTCCTTTTCTGCCAAAGTATTCCGAAAAAAAAAGGGTGCGGTGGCATTGCTGCAGTAATTTTGACGTATCTAGGCAGTGAACAAACTTTCTGTGAATCTTCTGTGTAAATATACACCGGTTTTCTGGTTAGGAGTAGTAGTAGTAGTACTAGTTGTAAGAATCACCCATCCTTACGCTTCCACTCCCAATGCACGGTCTTTACTGTGTCGGGTCCGTCTTCTTAATAAGACTTGCACGTTGTTCCAGTCCAAATCTTTAAGACCTTCCCGTTGGAGTGTCGTTGCTCCTAAAATTTTCCTTCTTAGTCGACTCATCTCACCATTTATCGCAAATACTTAATATGTGGTATGAAGTATCGTCCCACGTACCACAATTCGGAAAAAGCGGACTTTCTCTTATTCCAACAAGTTTAGATGCCTGTTTAGGCAGTTATACCTAATTAGGAGTCCTTTACTTTACAACCGTCATGATGTGGTATCATCTTCTTGGCCTGTCTACGTCCTTTTATCTATCTTGAAATTATCCTTGTTTTTTCTTCCAGACCAAATGATTAAGTTCTTACCTAATGGAAACTTGTCTTGCCAGTTCGTCAGCCCGTTTATTGCCCTCGACATCCTGATGTTCTGGGTCCCACCGTAGTCTTACTTCCTTGGAGCGTTGAGCTTGCTCTAGCTTTTTAGATCGCCTTAAGGGTAGCTTGACTATGAGTGTAAAAACAAATTTCCTTATTATCTGCCAATGCTTCCCGTTTATTTGCTACTTGAAGTATAGCAACACCTTTGCTTGGAAAACTGTGGTGTGTTTCTCTAACGGAAAGAACTGTGTTGGCTTCCATCCTGCACACTCCGGCTAAAATGGTGCTTTCACCCAAAAGCCTTTTTTTAGCCTTAGTTTACCACTCACTGTACTACATGGACTACTGGACGCTAGAATTGCTATGTTCTTACACAATCTGTAAGCGATCATCATATGGCCTTGTCCAGTTTGCTGCTTACTTTATAGGTGATTAATTGTTCTGCCGCTAGCGTTGTGCCACATATTTCTGGTAAAGAATAGGATACTTCCTCAGAAGGAAGTCTTTGATGAACAATCTTTTACTTTAATTCTAAGAAAGCATAAGCGAATTATTGTAAGTAAGATGACCTCATTGACATAGATATCCAATGGCATCACAAGGGCATAACAACGATAATTAAAATTTAAAACACCTATATCTGTCTAAAATTGAATAATTTAATACTTATGTGTCAATTTAAATTATCAAATTTTTAATACCTCCCGTCACTCTTTTTTATCTACCTTATACAGTACAACTCAAGCTAAGAGTTAAAATCCAGACTTTAATCAGAAATTTCAATTTCTGCCTCCTAATTAAGCTACCAAATCTGATATTTAAAGTAAAACTACGTGAAAATAGGTCCTACCGCCAACCCCTAATATCCCCAATTACTGATTCAATTATTCAGCAAGCACCAGAAGGAGCCTATCCCCTTGAAAGGGGTTTTACCATCCGACAGAGTGAAACAGATCCTCTCCTTACTCCCGTTCCGCTGAACTAGTGAACTTCAATCCTGCGGGCAATATGCGCGCAGTCTGGCTCTGTCGTTCGTCCGTGACGTTTGGAATTTTCGCGACTTTCGGGGAAACTCTTTCGTAATGAAGTTTTGTACATTTTGAAACGTTTTTTACAGAACTCAAGTCAGACCAAAAGTTAAAAGTTATTTATTTTTTTATTAATATTTTAGAGAGAATTTGTTTTAATTTAAATGTATAGGTATTAGATGTAAATAGGTCTCAACTACACGCTGGTACGAGGGTAACTATCCTAAAATTGATTTTCTTGTTGCTGCATATCTTAAGAGTGGTAAGTTTTGTAACACTTAATCATAGCTTCTAGGGTTATTTAGAAATTCTTATTATTTTTTAAGAATCATGTGTAATAAGAATATTATAAATTTTTTGTTTTGGTATTTAGAAGAACTAAATTTAAATTTAGATAGCTGTAAAATACCTACATAATTAATTTATGTTATTTCACATTAGAAAAATTATAAAATTTTACAAAAATAACATAAAAATATACATTGAAGATGATGTGGATGAATTGCCAAACCTCCTCTGCGGAAGCAAAAGTTTTTGGTGACATCTCCTTATCTAGCAAAATCATCTGAAATCAGTAACTCAAATTGCTCGAACGAATTTCCGAAATATTACAATTCCACAAAATGGCAGCACTTCAAAGTCAAAATATCGAATTATCCGTAAAAAAGTGGGACATTGTCTTTTTTTAAAAAGTTTTTGTTTAATCAAAAATCGTTCGATGAAGTACACAAGAATTATGTGTAGAATAATCCCTATAAATTTGAAATCGATTAGTACAATAGTTTTCGAATTATGTTTGTCACCAATTTGATAAGTATCGTTTCGAGAAAAACAAGTTTAAAGATAAAAGTACATTTGACTCAGAAAAAATTATTTCTTAAACTTACATCGAATCATCTATTTCTGACCCTTATGGAGATCCTTCTGAGGTGAAGGCCTTTTCGAAAAAAAATATCCGTTTTCAGCTGTCGTTTTATCTCTACTGCTTGGATCCGCTTCTTGTCCTCTGTGTCCACGAAGTCGCTAGCTAAATGAGCTGATTCTAGGACTCATTGGCATTTTGCGTAAAGCCATCATTACATCGTTCCACTAGAAAATCCTTGCTCAAATCCTCGTAAATAGGCCTTATTGCTGTTAGAATGTCTGGTGGTAATGGTGAATAATCAAGTTTGAATGACTCTAATTCGTATGATGTGTAAGCAAGCTGCCAAGCGCACTACGAGTCAGCTCTACTACAGTGATTATATATAGCCCATATTGTATTGAAATTTTCAAAGAATATTCTTAACCCATATAACCCTAAAACTTTTTTTGATTAAATACATAATTTTTTTGGCAAATTATTTTTAAGTAATTAAAATCATATACAATACAATAATATACATCGTATATAATAATCATATACAATAATTTCTTAATTTCTTTTTGTTTAAAGATAAGGGTTATATAGGGCGGGTTTTTAAATGAACGGTAGGTTCATATACTACTTTTTTTTTTAAATATAAACTTTATTTTCAAGGAAAGAGCATATTTTGATCAAGTTAGTAATTTACAAAATAACTAAGCTGTATAAAAATTAATAAAACAATTTTTTGGATGGAGACCAACATCACATTTTCTACAAACAAAATTTGAATATATAAAATGATCAATCTGATCATAGCGAGAAAATCCATGCAAATTTCTGGGGGGGTTTTGAGGGTCCTCTTTTAGCACTTCGACTAAGTGTTTCCAGCAACTCTGATGCCACTGACGTTCGAAAATTTAACTGATATACGGTTGTGCTGAGTACCATATGTATTGGTAAAATGCAGAATTTAGTCTATGACATCCAGATCGAAAAAAAATCGAAAAGTTCTTGCAGGCGAAAGATTGTTACGAATAATTTCAACTGGTTGTTTTTATTTCTTTTGATTTTTGCTCTACAAAGGCCAAAGGAGGTTTTTCGTCATCACTATTCCAATCTTCTGTCGATGGCTCTGGTACCGTTGGCTTTACCTCTACTGTTTTATATATATCTTATTTTATTATTCTGAGCTAAGGCCCGGGCATTTTATGTACATTCACTTCGTTTTTATCCCCTAAATCTTCGTCACCATCTCCGTTGGTATTTTCGAACGGGAAAATTGCTATGCTTTTTGGAATATCAGCGTCTTACTCAATGAGTTCAAGTAATTTAATCAAACTATTAAGCAGGAATTATTAAATATTGGACTGACTAATGATTATAATTAAAGAAAAGACCTCCGACGCGTCTACCCACAAGTCGCTTACATTAAAGTTTTTCCGGCTTTTTAAAAGGACGGCGTACCTTTTGCCACGTACTAATTAAAAAACAACAGAAAAGTAAGGTTATATATATAAATGGCGAAACAAAGGTTTATACTAAATAAAAAATGCATAAAAACTAAGAAAATATATTTGGTATAACGAACAAACTAACCTTCAATTATCCATTACAATTTCGTACCAACGAAATAACACCAAAAAGAGTAAAAAAAGCCACTTCCAAACTAAAAGAATTGCAAATCGCCGGCTGTTTCTGAACAGTACAGGTAGTCAAGTTTTATTGGCGCCATTTAGTTATTAATATTTCATAAAATGTTTTATTTTTTGTTAGAATGGTAGGTTTAAATGGGGTTAAACAGTACACATTAAAAATATATGATTTTTGAAAAATCGAAAATTTTAAGTTATGTTGAACAATTCGGTAACAAACTTGTAATCTCTCCTGCACTCCCTGTGAAATTTTGTTCTGTTTTTTATTATTGTGCAAAGAAGGTTACATATTTTTAAAAAATTAATTTATACTTTTAAGATTGATCGGAATGCTTAAATTTGCTCTAGCTCTTGATCTATATATGAACAAATTGTTGTGATTTTTAATGACCTTAAGTTAGTTATTTCCTCTATAAATATTAGATCAGTCGGATACAGCTTTGGCCTTTTTAAAGATAGTTTTTAGAAGATATTTATGAACAATATTAAGTTTATTCGGAGCATTAGAATATGAAACTGCCAAACCAATAAACCATACTTTAAAATAGATGCTACTAACAATTTACAGATAATACTAAGTTGTTTAATCTTTAAAAATGTTCTTCAACGTAAGGTTTGTATATTAGTTTTTTCAGTCGGGTGGCCAAATAATCAGTGTGTGCCTACCTACCATACCTACCATATTCTATACGCCATTTCATATTTTAATCAAAGAATATTCCTAGGTATTCTGTTTGTAATATATCCTTTATACAGTAGTTACTATCAATCGGAATATTCGTAAAATTAGGTTTAGGGGCTTGTGTAAGCCAATCAGCTTAGCAGCAAGTGTTTTCAGCTAATTGAGAGATCGATCAGCTGCATTAAATGCCTTGGCTAGGTCCCTAAACACCCCAAGACATTTTTTTACTGTTGCTTAGATTATTTGTGACTGCCGATATAAGTTTGTGTAAAGCGCCCTTAGTGCTACATCTTGGAACAAGCCCATATTGATTTTTTTATAGAATTTTTTTTCTTAATAAAAAGTTTAATAATCTATCTTTTAGAGATTTTTTCAAGATCTGTAATTCAAGCTGATTGATCAATAAGTACCTACGATGTTTTTAGGTCCTGCTTTATGGATAGAGCTAATTAAAAATTATATTGGCTAATTAAAAGCTAAAAGGTATTTTTTCTAATTCGTAGCTAGACAAGATTTTTTACATTTCATTTCTATTTAAATATTTAAAATTTATTCGCATAACTTAAATTGATAAGATTGTCATTTCTTTATTAGTGTAGAGCAGGCTCGAGAATGTCTACATGGTTGTCTTTAATTAGTTTCACAGATATACCGTCTTTACCAGTAGATTTTTTTAAAGCATGAATATATTTTATTAAATCGAATTTTTTTCGTCATCTCAATATCAATATTTTCTGTACAATGAACAAGTTAAGAAACATTTTTATTTTAGATGTATATAAGCCTTGTATAAAGGCGTCTAAGTTATAGTCATTGGAAAGAGGTACATCCAATCAAATTATAATTGGAGTAACATCATGGTTTTTTTTATTTTGTTAGCAATTTAAAAACAGTATTAGACACAAAAAACTTAGAGCTAAACATGGTCGTATTTAATACAATTTTATTTTTAAGCTGCGCTTACTTTTTTAGGTACGAGATAAAAAATAGGAAAATTCAGGGGAACACTTGAAGTTTTTCCAAAAGTTAATATTACTGAACTGTGTTTATATAAACTTTAAAAAAAAATCACTAGAAGCTACTGATAAAGTATTTATTGCACACTGTTTTCCAAATAACCTATATAAAATATGTTAAATGTCTTATAAATCCTCTTTTGTAATTTAAAAATAAAACTTTGGTATGTATATCCATATTTCTTACAAACTTCTTACTATATTTTCTCTCTAAACTTACCACAGCATGATAACGCGGAAACGATTACATATCAAATTTATACGATTTATAATAATGATAGTAATAAAACCGCAGGAAAATGTCAAACATTACTTTATCCATAAATAACTAACCAGCGCTTTCATAAACCACTGAAGTTTTTTAAAATTGTTTAAGCTCCGAGGAATTTATAAATAGTGCGTTCATATTAATCTTCTATACATTTATTGAAGGAATTGGGTTATCCTGTTAAAAGATTAATTTTTGGAAGTTAGTATAAATAGTAGCTATTTCATGAATAATTATTTGTAATGACTCGACTGCTGTTTAGTATTCATTTAAAAAAAATTATATATTTTTACGGACTTGGGCTCATAATATTTAAAGGATAAAGGAATAACTATGAAAAAGTATGAAAATTTTATTGATTTTACATTTTTTTAACATCAAAGGTACAACGTTACAATTACTAGTAGGAATAATATACAGATCAAAATAGTCTAAGGGAAAAACCATTTTATTTTTAGGCGAAAAAATTTGTTTTTAAGATAAACTGTGATATTCGCGGCGTTGTCAATATCACAGTATGATGAGGGTGGTATGAACATTTTAAAAAAGCACTATAGAAAGGCTGTGGTAGAAACTTAAAGAGACAAGTGATATAAGAGAAAGACATACCGGTCCCGCAAGAGCAAGAGAACTTATACAGGAAATGTTTATTCGCCCTCAGGCATTGTAAGACCTCAATATGCCTTACTCAAACAATTGTTCGGTGACATGAAAGTAACGATAGACGTCCCGTTAGAGCTCTAGTATTATTCCGTGGAAATTGCACAAGTAGATCAGTTGCTCAATGACCGAAGAACATTGGCAAGAGCGTGATGCATTTTCTCTAATGATTAATCAATGTTGGGTTTGCGTCCTGATTCAAGAACCTTGAGGTCTAGCGAACACCTGGCCATGCACCTCGTTTGCAAATCATTCCAGGGGCCGTATTTTTAAAACCATTCGACTTTGATTCGCATATGTAATTAGAGAATTTCGCACGAAAAATCGATATTCGTATTTTTGACCGCTTCGTATGCGAACATTTTCGCATGCGGTGTCTCGAATGGGTATATACTATTCGAATTTCAAAGTTCGTGTGCGATTTTCAATTTGATTCTGCCGCTTGTCTTGTTTTAATTTTAAACTAGCTGTATTTTTTTTTTAATTTGTGTGAGTTGGTTAAGTATTTTCGTAATGTTTTTTTGTTGTAACAATAATCAAATGGCAAGATTAAACAATCTTGTGCAAAGAAACGTCGTCGATGCACTGGAAGAGACTAAAACTCTGGCAGATAGAAGGAATAGGATGTACCTACTCTTCATTTCTTGACCCATTTGAAATGTATTCAGATGCTTAATTTAATAAATTATATAGATTAAGCAAGCCTGTTACGCTAGAATTGATGTGCTCTTTAAGTGCTGCAGACACTATATAATCTGTCCGCTACTTTTATCCATAAGGATTGTGCAGTTTTAGCTGAAAAATCTTGAGTGAATTTGCCCGACTTTAATTCTGGATGCTCTTCCGTAAATGAAGAAATTAGTTCTTTTTTTTGCTCACTCGAGACAAAACCGCAATATTTTTTATTTTTTGAATCTATCTTAATAAAAGTCAATTCGAAAAACCCAAGAAACTCCATGAAAAAACTTCAAAGTTCCCTGATGTTTTTAAACTTAAATTTTAGGTTAGGTTAAAAAATCTTTATCGTCTTCATCCCGTTTGACATGGCTTCCGATAGCACTCGATTTTGCTACGTTGCCATTACATTTCATGTTTGTATGCAAATGAAATTTCGAATGCTGTTCAAAAATGCACTTTTTAATTCGTATGCGAATTTTGCCGCTCGACTTTGTTCGCATTCGAAGATTTTCGCATGGTTTCGAAAATACGGCCCCAGAAGTTAATAGGAACCAAAACGGAACTTTGAAGGTTTGAGTCGGAGCTTCGATAGGGTTTAGGACTAATCTGATTCCTATTGAAGAGATTTTAACAGAAAATGAATGTCAGGATTAAATTCTGGAACTCATTGTTCATCCACGCCCTACAGAATTGTGTTATTATGTTCGCATATTGCAAGAACCGCTAGAAAATTTTTTGAAGCAGCACAATATTTAGATAATGCCATGACCTGCTCAAACCTCTGACTTAAATTCTATCAAAGACGTTAGGTATATGTTAAAAACACCTGTTTTAAGTTAAAGAATGGTGTTTAAGATAAGAGAGGAGTTTTTGAACTGTCTGCAAGCGCAATATCCAAACAAGTGTCAACCTTATTAACAACAGTTGAAAGGTTTATATGAACATGGATCAGCAACGGCTTTGTTTTCAAGAATATATTAACAGTAAAAGAATGATGATATTTTAAAGAATTGTAAAAGAATGGAACGTATTTTATTTTAATTACGTATAGCCTGTGATCAGACACCATGATTTACAGTCGATTTTAAGCGCTCCAGAAGCGTAGTTATGGAAAATGTTATCCAGCATTTTTTGAAAAAATAGCATGACATTGATGTGTTTTGATTATAAAATTTTTAGCATTGTACTTATTTATGAATTTAAGGCGTACGTGAAAACAATGGAATTAATTTACTTTACAACAGTTGTCAAATATTTGTTTTTCTCTGCTCTGATTGTAAGACTATTAAGAAAATGAAGCAATGATATAGAAAATAGTGGAAAAGTCGAATTCTCATTTATATATCACTATCTCAGTTTAAAAATTAGAAGAGGATTGGAATAAAGTGATGTTTTTCGAATATGATTGAATACATAACAGGAGAAAAACATTATTTCCAGGCGATCCAAACACTAATAAGAGAATGAAACAATGATATAGAAAAAGGTGAAAAAGTCGAATTCTCATTTATATATCCCTATATCAGTTTAAAAAATAAACGAGAATAGGAATAAAGTGATGTTTTTCGAGTATAATTAGACACTTTACGCTAGAAGAACACTAGTTCCAATCGATTTAAACACCATTAAGAAAATGAAACGATGATATAGAAAATAGTGGAAAAGTCGAATTCTCATTTATTATTGTACACAAACACAATTACAATTACAAAACACATTTATATTCTTAGTTTAAAAATTAAAAGAGGATGGATATAAAAGTATAGTTTTCGAGTATGATTAGACACTCTACGGGAGGAAAACACTATTGCCAGGCAATCCAAAAACTATTAAAAAAGTGAAACGATGATATAGATAATAGTGGAAAAGTCGAATTCTTATTTATATATCCCTATCTCAGTTTAAAAATTAGGAGAGGATGGCACAAAAGTAATGTTTTTTGAGTATGATTGGACACGTTACGGGAGAAAAACACTATTTATAGGCGATCCAAAGACTATTAAGAAAACAAAACGGTGATATAGAAAATAAAGGAAAACTCGAATTCTCATTTAAATCACTATCTTAGTTTAAAAATTAGAAGAAGATGGGAATAAAGTGATAGTTTTCTAGTATAATAAGACTCTTGATGCCAAAAAAACACTATTTTCAGTCGATCCAAATACTAGTAAGAAAATAAAATAATGATATAGAAAAAGGTGAAAAAGTCGAATTCTCATTCATATAATATCACTATCTTAATTTAAGAATTAGAAGAAGATGGAAAGAAAGTGATGTTTTTCGAGTATGATTAGACACTTATTGCCTCGAGATTTTGCTATAAGAGTTGTTTTTTGCAACTGGTTACGTGAAAAAATACCATTAAATAGAAATTGTCCATGTCGAATACTATTATCGGAGATAAAGCATGTTTTTTGTTAACAGCAAAAATCAATTTACATAAAAACCATGTGTAGTCTGAAAAAAATCGACAATACAACTTTTTGATAAATCATTTCATGATTCAGAAATTTCATTTCCTTCCTTTCAGACTTAGCGGCTAATTATTATTTTCATCCATTTTCATATTCAGCCTCAGAAACTTGGAAAACATGCAATATCGATTATAGGTTATATCTACTGTCCAATAAATACGTTTCATTAATATGGACGTACCTAGAACGTTACTCGCATTTCTTTATTGATAGTGCTCGTACTCAAAAACAACACTGTAAGTGACCCATATTCATATGAACATTTCTTGAAACTGACTAAGGATTTGAAATTTGTCTACATATTTTATTAACATCCTGTTTTTTACTAATAAATAATTAAAAAGAAAACACATAGCATACTTGTAAAGATTTACGTTTTTTAGTTTTACAAAAAATACATTTCAACATATAAATTACAAAAATTCGATAAAGTTACACACTGTTTCCCCAATCCATGTACTTTTTAAAGCTTCTTTCTAAAGTCCTTCACTGGAGTCTTTGATTCGGTTTTTCTTTGATAACATATGATAAACTCACGGCACTGCGACATAAAACCTTCAATTGTTATCGTGTCGATGCAGTCTTCTATAGGCGGAGTTAAACTGTTCCAAAAATATAAACGTTAGCACAGTGTGTGGGCCCAATCTGAAGTAATAGGGCATAAATCCCTTCCAGAGGGCTAAAATTCCTTCATCTTTGATAATAACAGTAAGTACGTCGAATAAGGCAGGTTGTTTTTGTCCTGCGGCGGCTTTGGCGTTTTGAATTCTGGTTTTGATTATGTCGACTGGTAAACTGGCTGCGGTGGTAATTAAACCTAGAACAATAATTACTTGTATTAAGTTGTATCTAAAAAGAAATTATTTGTAACATGCACGAATATTGATAAGATACATATTTTTATCTTAAATATGGTATTGGCATTTCATTTTTAATTTTACTCCTAGTTTGCATTGACAATACTCAATATCATACGACTTAATTTAAATATACGGAATATTTTATGTATTTTATTATTTAGCTAATTTTAATATTATATATGCTAATTACATACCGAGGACCAAAAGATAGTAATTTGCTCTTGAATAATTCAGTAGATCATCTTTCGATAGTAAGATTAAGTATATTAAAAAAAAAAGTAGTACTCGTAAAAGTAAAAGTTAGTCTCTCTTTTTCTATCTCTACTAACTCATATCTCTTTCTCAACTACCGTTCGCCTCGCCCGGTCACACTTTTCGTAACGCATTCACCAGCTTACTCTTATTTAAAATTAATTTTTAATTTGACAAATTTAATGTCTAGTAATATTTTAACATTAGCGGTAACTTTTTTCTTATACAACGGATATTTTTCACATTTATTTATTTTTCCTAATTCGAAAATATCCTTCAATCTCGCCATTTGATTGCTCTTTAACTAGTCCTATGGTTGGAGCCCTTGGTGTGACAGTTAAATCATAAAGTAATTTTATCACTAATCAAAACTTTTTATTTAATCCTCGACACGTATTTGGCTAATGATATTAGTATCTTCAGTTACAGTTATGATATTTGCTGCCATTGACAACATTACAAGTAAATATTATACACTCAATGTGTTTTAAAATTTTATATCTGAACAACATACTATCATATGAGATCAGTATGGGAAATAAAGAATAAAAGCCATTTTGTTTAAAATAAAGAAACCCTAAGAACCTTTTCTGAATCTTTTCTATTTCATTATCAAAATATTCTCTATGGTCTTCATATTCTAGGTGTGTTGTCAGAAAAGTATTAAAAGAGTTTTATAAGAATGGAAATTTGTCTAACATTTTTATTAAAAAAGGAATAATAAAACCTGAAACCCTTAAGCCACTTTAGTTATATGTGAATAGTGCAGTGTGACTCCAAGATGCAAACAGTTATCCCTAATTGCAAGTTGGTGATTTTCAATGTGGTGAGAATAACTAATTGAAATCAGAAGACCTGTGACAGTAATGAAAAAATACTTTTTTAAATTGACATTTCACCACATTGTTTAAGTCATTCTGAAGTTCTATGTTGTCATCTTCATAGAAGTACATTCTAAAATTTTTAAATTCATCAGGAAATAAGAGACCGTTAATACCGATAGGCAAATAATTAATAAAGATAAAAAAGGAGTGCTATATCGCTACCAGTTGATCCTCAAGTAAGCATCAAGTTAATATTTGTTGTACAAACCATGCTGCAGTAACCATTAATTAGCTACTGTAAAAGTACCTTTCATGAGGAATTGCTGATGTAAGATTTAATTATCTAAAGTGGTTTTGATTACTTGACAAATGATAAGTACTTTGGCTCAAGTGATTCAACAGATAAATAGGCCCACAATTCTCTAGCAAATTGTCTTGCCCTTTTGATGTAACAATAGAAGCCTTTAACTTATCGAGAAGTTTGCCCGATATTAAACAAAAATTAAAAAGAACCATAAATGATGAAATAGATATGAAAGGATGTAATCAGTAACAACTGACTTTTTAAATTTTCGTTCGTGTTCTCCTACATCATATCCTCAGTAATCTCAAGAAAATTAAAATGACACTGATTATCACAATAGAATTCGTTGAAAGAAAAAGTTTTTAAACTATCAAACTCATCAAAAACACTTTTAAAAAAGGAAAAAAAAAGTAATGGCCTTTAAGTTCACCTATGTAAGTTTTATCATTATACATAACCTCATTTCGGATTCCGTTCTTTTTAGTATTTATAAAGGCCCAAAAGCTAAAAAAATTAAGGTTGGCATTGTTTTCAACAGCTAATTGATAATTTATTTATATATTCCCTTTTTGTTTATTTTCGAATATCTTTAATTTTATTAAGTTACTTTAAGGTGGTCATTGGAGTGCTGTACAATATACTGAACCCAGTTTCTAATTTTATAGTTATGGCTTTGTTAAGACAGATAAGATAATCGGTTTAGAAAATTAAATTTTAAAAACGACAAAACATATTTTGGTTTTTAAGCTTTCGTCATTGACTATTAATGGACAGAAAACAGGACCTACATGGACTTTGTCAACTTACATCATTACAGATATTCTAAGGTTAATTTTGTTTTCTTGAAAAAAAGTTTCCTATACTAAGCGTTTTCCAAGTTAAATAATATAATATACGTATTTTTTTACCCTATTTTTAACGGGTTTACAAAAAATAATGTATATTATCATTTCTAATTCAATCCAATGGCTTATATTAATGGTCAAATAAGCAAAGGAAAGATTTAATTCAATTCAAAAATCATACACTTTATAAAAATAAAAGCTTTGTAAAAATATTTGATATAAGAGATCTTGAAGTTTGTGTATTTTTGGAGCAAGTTTAAAAAAAGTTTAATTTCCTTTTTCTTCAAAACATCTGGAAAACAGTCAGCAATGAGACAAAAACCTTTCATATAATGAAAGTTAGCTTCTTTTTCGGTATCAAATAACTACTATTTTATTTTTCTAAAATTCACTGTTTTTCAAATATAAAGCTTTCTCGAAATAAATGAAGCACCCTGAATATAAATAACATGATTTGAATTATTATACAGGGTGATTTTCAACCTATGCGCATAAACTTCGGAAATAATAGCTGATGAGTAATAATGAGTAATAACGAAAAAAAAATTAGTAAAATATTTTTAGTTTTGGAGATATTCTAATTTTAAAAAAAAAAACGTGTATTTTTTAACGTGTTTAATTTAAACTAATTTAAAGCAACTGTTCGAAGTTGTTTCCATTATTTTCGATACAGACTTGAGCTCGTCGAATCCATGAAGACGTACATGCACGGGCCAAACCAGGCTGTAGGCGAATTGCGTCACTGGCAGCGTTTATGCGATATCGTAGCTCTTGCTCAGTATCAACTTCGTTTACATACACCATTGTTTTCATATGACCCCACAAATAAAAGTCTAATGGATTAAGGTCAGGCGAGTGAGGGGGCCACCCAACTGGACCATCACGGCCTATCCATCGTCCGGGAAGCGTATTTACATACTATACTACAGCACAGAGCACCATAAAACTCGGCAGCTCTGCACTGCAGTATAATATGTAGTTGAGAAATGCTCTTATTTATCACTACATACTATATTACGCTACAGAGCATTAGAAAGAAAAATGTTTTTATGTAATTTGCTTGGTGCTGTAAAATTGGTAGTAACACAGTAAATAAATGTGAAATTATTTATATTATTATTTTTGGTTCTTTCATTTTTATTGGTGATTTTAATATACAAGCAGAGGCATGTTAAAATATTTAATGAATAAAATGCTACTTCATAAATTTACAAACAATGTTGGAAAGGTGTGTTGTATTCTGGGTTTTAGAATTTTGATAGTGCTTTGTTTATGTAATTGTTAAATTTTAATAAGGTGCTACCTATTTAGTTTAAATTTGAAATTTAAAGGGCCTAATGAATAAAAATAAAGCAATTAATTTTGCTTAAAATATGAAAGCAAAACCTCAAGATATTGCGGATTAGAAATGGTAGAATTAGAAGCATATATATACACCATTACACCACTGGTAATTAGTAAGAAAAAGCTGTAAGAATATCATCAATATTTTATTAGATCTATTTTATATAAAAAAAATATAAGAAATGATACCTAGTACTCATAACAAAAAGATTAAATTCAAATAATATAAGGATAAGATTCAAATAATATTTAAATTAGATAAAATTAAATTACGCGTACGTATTTAAAAGTTATATTTACGTACCTTTCAAAGCCCATAAGCTACTAATAAAATGTTTAAAATACAACACACCTTCACAACATTAAGTATTTATTTTTCCTATTTTTCAGTCGAATCATATTCATTAAATATTTAAACATCCTTTATCTTTTATATCGAAATCGCCAGCAAAAAAAAACAAAATTTAATAAAAACAACATAAATAATAACATAAGAATTAAATGTGTTACTACCAATTTTACAGTTACCAAACAAATCACATAAAACATTTTTTTTCTTCTTTAATCCTCTGTAGCGTAGTATAGTATGTAGTGATAAATAAGCGCATTTCTCAACTACATATTATACTGCAGTGCAGAGCTGCCGAGTTCTATGGTGCGCTGTGCTGTAGTATAATATGTAAATACGCGTCCGGGAAACACACGATCTAAATGTTGTCGCACTGGTCGTGAAAAATGTGGTGGAGCACCATCATGAAGAAACCACATGTTCCGCCTAACGTTGAGATTCACATTTTCAAGGAGCACTGGTAAATTGTTGCGCAAAAATTCTAAATACCGAGCACCAGTCAAACGATTTTCCAGAATAAAAGCTCCGATGAGCATCCCGTTCAGAATTCCAGCTCATACATTTACAGAAAAACGTTGTTGAAAGTATGTTTTCCGTGTAATATGCGGATTTTCCAAAGCCCAGTAATGAGTGTTATGAAAGTTGAAAATTCTATTGCGCGCAAAATTTCCCTAATCCGTAACTAAAATGTTCATGACAAAGTTTGGGCTTGACTGCTGGTGATGAAACAACCACTCACAAAAGTGTACTCGAAGCGGCAAATCTCTTGGAAGTAGAGCTTGTACCCTCTGCACATGAAATGGGTACTCGTACCTTAAAATTTGCCAACTTGTAGATTGCATATTCCAAATCGCGCTGCAATTGTCCTAGTGCTAATTCCAGGTTGTTCTTCGATAACTTTTAAAATATCCTCCTCCAAATTTAGAATGTGCCTAGGTCTAATAGCTCCTCCATCTTATCCTGGCCGCGGCCGCAAATTGCCAGTTTCTCTACCCCGCTGAATAACACGTAAGAAAGCCCCACGTCTCGGGTGATATCTTCAGGGAAATCTTTGGGCATACAGATCAACTGCTGCCACTGCATTCTGATGCGTTTCTCCGTAAACCAAAACCATGTCGATAAGTTCTTCGTTTGTAAAAATGTGCGCCATTACATTTGACGCTTTTATTTTGTTCGTGTGAAAATAACGATCGAAAACGATCACAGCCACCAACAAACTAATTGCTGCTAAAGATTCCAAACAACAAATTCCAAACATTATGACTTGTTTACTATCAGTTATTAATGAACAAAATAAGTTCGTCTGATACACGTTCTGTTGACATTTGTTTAACTTTACTTCGGAAACCAAAAATATTTTACTACATTTTTTTCTCGTTATTACTCATTATTGATCTTCATTTACCATTTTCCAAGTTTATGCGCATAGGTTGAAAATCACAATTCTTAACGTAAACTTTCTTTTAAAATTATGTTTTTTTTAATAAACAGCAGGAATAATTTTCTCGTTACAGTATACATAATTTTATCCTTATATATTATAATGACTCTAAGAACCATCGAATGAAAATACCCGAAGAGCAAATATACTCGTAATAAGATATTGTTAGTCTTATTAAAACATATTTTGAGAATAAAAATATCTGACTCTAAAAAAGTGTATGGTCTAAATATGCACAATTATATGGAATTTCAATACCTAAAGAAACTGAGCTTTCATTAAAACCCCTTTTATTAAGGGACTTTAAATACTAAATCCAAAATTTAATATATATTAACGGCTTAAGCTCAAAAAGGGTTCTGAGAATATTATTAAAAAGCGGATCCCTAACTGTATAAAAGAACTAATTAAATTTATATTAAAAATGAAATTAAATATACCCGACATTTTTATTAAAAATTAATATTAATTTTACCTGCAATCATAGAGGCAAAAAAATGGCAAATTATTCCCTCTTGAAAATGACCAGTTCCTATTAACCACTGCTTTGTTTGAGAGTAAGTTGCGAGTTGTGCTGCATTTACTACCTTAAAAGAAAATTAAAAATAATAGCAAATCAAAACGAATTATTTATAATATAAAAAAAGGCACCGATCATTGCTACTTCTAGTTAAACATACCGATCTATAATTTAATGTAAATCGGATTTTTGAAATTTTATGCAGATAACCACTTGTTTTACTGCAGTTTAAAAAGTTTTTATTGAAAATTCGTGTATTATATCGCTTTGTACAATGTTTTAATGTCATTTTAAAATTACACACAACCGCAATGTCTAGGGATATTTTGAATAAATTTGTATATATATTTTTTAATATGATCTTTTTTTTTAAATTTATTTGCAAGTTTAAGAGTAGTTTATAAGGTAATAAAAAAACCCAAAAAATTTTAAATAATTTATATTTTTTCTAAAAAAATGCAAAAAAATTAAAGTTGTTGAGAAACTAGGTTTTACAAAAATTTAATTCTTAATTTTAAATTAACAAAAAATAAACAAAAACAATATTCAATAACTTGTATGACCTCCACGACTGTTCACAACTGCTTGACATCGTCTGGGCATGCTTAGAATTAAATGATCAATATCATCTTGGGGTATCTCATTCCAGGCTTCTTGAAGTGTCAGAAACAAAGTTCTTCTATTGTCTCTTGGTCTTTCCATACGAAGAACTCTTCTTTGAAGCATATCCCACATGTGTTCAATGGGGTTTAGGTCCGGGGATTGAGGTGGCCATGGTAAGACATCGATATTATTCATTTCTAGAAACTCTCTAGCAACCCTTGAAGTGTGTGGTCTGGCATTGTCGTGCATGTAAACAAAGGTTTGACCAATTGCTGCTGCATACGGAATAACAACAGGTGCCAGTATCTGATCCACGTATAATCTGCCAGTTAAAAAGTTTTCTAATAAAATGAGGTCTGTTCTTCCTCCAATACTAATGCCTCCCCAAACCATGATGGTTCCGCCACGAAAAGAATGCACTTCCTGGACATTGCACAGGCGGTTTGCGTTTCCAGGCTCTCTCCACATGCGAACTCTTCTTGAGTCGGGGTAAATTCCAAACCGAGACTCATCAGTGAACAGCACATTTGCCCAACTTTCATTTTGCCACAACAAATGTTCTTCCGCCCACAAAAGTCGTACTCCTCGATTACCCCAGGACAACGGTTGCACCCTTAAAGGCCGACGACTACGTAGGTTGTTTTCATGCAAACGTCGGCGTACAGTATCGGCTGAAACCTCAACGTTATGCACTTGCTGTAGCATGATTTGCAATTCTGGTGCTGTTACAGTGGGGCGTCTTCGAGCATTTAAGTGTAAAAAGCGGTCCTGTAGAGGGGTTGTAATACGTAAGCGACCTCTATGCCTTTCCGCCACATCGCCTTCTTCTCGATACCGTGCATATAAGCGTGAAATTACGCTTTGAGTAGTGCCCATGTTCACTGCAACCTGTGCTTGCGTCATACCACCATCTAAAAGGCCCACCGCTCGTATCATTTCTTCTCTCGTTAAATGTCTGCGCTGCATGGTTAGCAAGAACTATACTGAGCTCTATGAACAAACTTTTTTCCAAAAAAACGCAAACACTTTTTTTTGGTAAAAGAATTCAAGACAATAAATAACGATATGTGTATTTGTTTATTTATTTGAGATAAATAAATTAAGTAGAAAAATGTACAGTGTGGTTTAAGCAGTCTAAAATAAGGATAAAGTCTAGATATTTTTATATTTATAGCAAGTAAATAAAATTTTAACAAATTAAAAAAAAAATTAAGAAAATTCTAAATTATCCCTAGACATTGCGGTTGTGTGTATATGAATATAATGTGAGAAGAAAATAGATTTGCTGTATAGAACTAAAAATATGTTTACCAAAATCTGCATATATGTTTTCAATATTAAGAGTATTTTGTGATCAAACCAATAATTAACCACATAAGTCTTTATCTCTTTCTGGAAGAAACTGTACATTTTGCTCTTCATTCCTTGGTTGTTAACTATCGGTTTTTTTCGATATTCGATTAAAAATCGTTCGAAAAAGTTTTTAAATAATGTAAAAAATACCAAGAGTTTACAAACTGCGAAGCTACTATTAATTAACTAAATTTCAAAGTCGGATTATTGGCTTGCCACGAAATTGTTAAAAAATTAATTGTTAGGCAACTTTGTAAAGAATTAACCTAAAATAATGACAAAGTAAAAAAAAGTATTGGACATTTAATTCAGATATCGATATCATATTTCAAAACTAATAGGAAACATTTTTTGGGAAAAAATGCCCCATAGAATTAGGTTGCATTCAACTTTTTTAATATCGACCAAAGTACTTCTCCTTACCTTCCTCTTAGCTCAGAGCTAGTTAGAGGAAGTTTTTCCAGTACTTGGTCTGATTAGCTCCCTCAATCTTCATCATGCTTTTTTAAAAATCTCCTCCAAGACCAAGGTAAACAATTTGCGAGAGATAGTATGTGCTTGTCTTACCTCTCTCTGTGTTGACCTGATTTGTTATTACATCATCAATTTTTACATGCAAGCTGAAGTGCTCATTATGTTCTTAATAATAAGAGTGTATTAAGAGTGTATCGAAACGTCTTTTGATAGTCGACAATGGCCAAAGGGAGCAACATACATACAACTGGGGTCTTCTCAATCAAATTTCACATAGTATATAAGTGATCCATTGTACCATATCCTTTTCTGAATCTAGCCTGTTCATTTGACATTGGTTACCCGTCTAGTTTTTGTGTTAACCTGTTAGTAATAACTCTTGTTAGAAGTTCGTATAAATGCGATGGCAGGCTAAGAGGACGATGTAGTTTTGGATATTTTTAAGGTCGCCCTTTTTAAATAGTAAGACTACTTCCCCGTTCTTATATGCGATCGGTATTCTTCCTTCTGAGGAGATATTGTTCAGAAGTATTTTTATCCTCTAGTATCCTTTTGCCTGTTGAACATGAGATCTTCCCCGGGGTCTTTGTTATTTTTTTATTTGTTTTAATGCGTATCTTATTAAGCCTGACGTAATTTCTGGTTTGTATTCCGATACTACGCTGAGAATGCATGTCGGCGACAAGATGTGGTCTAGTCTGCTTGAGGTTTATACATCCTGATAGAAACCTAGAATTTTTGACTAAATTTGTTGTCAATCTGATATAATTGATCCGTTACATCTAAAACAAATTAACAAATAAATAAATAAGAGGAAAAATTAAATGGCAATGGACAGGCCATATAGCAAGAACTGACATATTTAGATGGACATTAATACTAACTAGATGAAGACCAAGACAAACGAACAAAGAAACGCGTAGGGTAGATCTCAGAAGAGATTGCCTGATAAAGTAAAGAAAATTGCGGGTAGAAATTGGTTACAGATAGCATAGGACAGAAAGACATGAAAGAAAGTTGAAGAGGTTCAGAAGAAGAATTAATATAATGTTGATAAACGATTATTAATCCCTTACATACATTTTTATTATTATTATTTAATTGTTTACCTCAATACATCTTTTCATTTAATTTAAGTGAATCAAAGAATGTAATTTATATCAGATAAACTAAAATTTTGTCGTATAAGTAAATTTTGGATTTTTGTTAATTTTAAAGCCTTAGCTTGCAATCAAATATTGATCTCTTCTAAAAATATTTAACGTAAATATTTATTTAACTAGAGTAACTATTGATACATATTAATGTGTTTTGCATTTGTAGAATATTTTGGTTAAAGGTAAATATTTAAAATCCGGCAACGCTGTATATGTTACGTGCTTCGAAGTTAATTTATTATGAACTATGTTCAATAATATTTTATCACATTTTATTTTTTTTTTAATAAATATGTGTAATATTCATTTTATTTTAATTATTTTTTTAATTCTGAATATGTATACAGGGTGTTCCGAAATATAGTATCCACACTTTTACAGTGCATCTTGTATTTAAAATAAGCCTTAATTTTCTTTATAAATATATATCCAGAAAGACTCCGTTTTTGAAATACAGAGTGTTAAAATTTTGAGAAAAAAAATATTTTTTAGTCATAACTTTATTGTTGCTTAAAATTTGATGTACTACTTTGGGCTAGCAAAAGGCAATTTTTGACTTTAAAAAATTTTTATATTTTTAATTAGTGGTGTCCGTCCAGGATTTTTGATTGAATATTTTTGACAAAAATTCGGTACGCGGCTGTTTTTTCCTAAAAAAAAAATTAGTTCTATGTCTCTACTTAGTTTAAAGAAAATTTAATAATCTTTTTTTGTACAATAAAAACTATGTGTGTTATGCAAGGAAACTCTTTATTCTCTTCAGAGAAGGTTGATGTAAGCTTAAGCTCTTTACACCTAGTCCAAAACGTAAAGCCAAGATGACTCATTAGTATTTCCAAGTTCTGAGGCTCTACAGACGTGGAACCAAAGTGACTTATTTATCTTTTTAAGATCTTTTGTTTTTTATAATTCTTGGTGTGACTCCAAAAATCTATTAAGATTCTTAAGTGAATTTCTGGCCCTGTCAGTATCGATGAAATCCATTCATTAATCAGTCGTTTTTGGTGAAGGAACCCTGAGTTTCCTAGATTGCCTTTCAGGATTTTATTCAAGTTAGAATTTCCTTCGAGTTTGGATATTCTGTATGTAAATTCTTCATTCAATTTAGGGAAGGATGAGGGGAGTTATACATCCTATCGAATGAAATTAAAAATGTGAGGTTAGGTCATGAAATTTTTCTTTTTCTTATAACTCATTAAATATGACAGCTATGTAAAAATTTTATTAAGGAAAAAAAATAGTTTTTCGATTTTCTACCCGAAAGTTTTCAAGGATTTTTTTGTCAAAAATATACAGGGTGAGATATTAAATAAATAAAGTTAATTTTTCATATAATTTACCCTATATATATTTTAGTTAAAAAGCTTATAGGACCTTTCTGATAGAAAATTTAAAACTACGTTTTTTTTATCTCTTGTAAAACTTCCCTAGGATCATTATTTAAGGAGTTATTAAGCAAATTAAAAATGTGAGGTTAGGTCATAAAATTTTTCTTTTTCTTATAACTTATTAAATATGAGTGCTATGCAAAAATTTTATTAATAAAAAAAATTAGTTTTTTGATTCTCTACCAGAAAGCTTTTAAAGATTTTTTTGTCAAAAATATACAGGGTGATATATTTAACAAATAAAAATCATTTTTCACATAACTCACCTTTTTTGCGTAAAAATGATTAACAAATTAATTTCTTTGCCCAAAAATATAATACAGGGTTGTAAAAATAGTCATGAGCCTTCGAAAGTCATAAAACACACAATTTTTTGATTCCAGAGAGTTGAACTGTCCCATTTGCCTGGAATTCCAGGAAATTCATTTTCGAATTCCAGGACGTGGGAATTTCAATTGCTTGAAACTCTTGATACATGATTTTATTTTATTTATTTTATTAGATTCCCACTCCCTGGAATTCTCGATCCATGATCTCGTTTTATTTTATTCAATGATTCCAGGCAGTTGAATTGAACTCATTCGGTTGCCTGGAATTCCAGGATTCTTTTGTTAATTCCAAGCATTTGAGGTTATTCCGGAAACTGCCTGGAATTTTCGAATTCTATGATTTTGTTTTATTTTAATTTTTACCAATTTCCATACTCAAAAATCGGTATTATTTAGGAAATTATGCAGAAAGAAATATAAATCTTTGACACCGCGTATCTTGAAAACCAAGCATTTTAGACCGCACATGTTAAAGTAAAATAACCCTGTGAAACATTAGACACTTATTAAATAACACCCTGTATATAATGAAACGGCGATTTAGTTAATAATATATTGTTGTTAGGAGTCTTGCAGTAAAACGTACTATTTAAGTATATTAATGTACAAACACACAAGCTTGAATCGATCTTCTGAACATATGCCAATAATTACAAATTTTCTTTAATTAGTCTCTAAATCGTTGATGTAAACTTGATAAATTGGACCCCAAATACTAACGCAAATTTTTTTTTCGTGAAGCAAATTTCAATTGGTCATATCTCGGAAACCGTTTATCTGAAAATAATAATTTTGATGATTTTCGGTAGCTAATCATCCAGTCTTTATCTTTATTCATAATGGTCTTTACTATAGGTGGACTTTCAGAAGAGATATCAAAAATATTTGTCTCATGTCCTCATTAAGACATTTTGTATATCAACAAAAAATCTCTAGTAATATTTAGTTTAGAGCTTTAGCACTTGTAATAAAGATTTTAAAATAGATAACTATGAATCAAATGAAGTAATTTCTGTGATTTTACCTCAAAATCTATTTACGCTTTATAGCTCTGTTAAGGATAGGACATTTACAAGACAAGGACATTTCATTGGCTTTTCTTTAACTATTTTAGTGAAATTCCAGTGATCCATCATGAGTCTTTATGTAAGATGTTTTACATTTTGGTCCAAAGAGTACTTATCCTTTGATTTTTATTTTTATTACAAATGATTAAGGCCTTTAAATACAGCTAAAAATTCCAACATATCTAAGACATCCAGGAATTTTTTAAAATTCAGCTGGCTTCAGTAAAATTATAATAATTATTCCGATATTCAACCGTTTTCGCTTTGGTACAATCTTATAATGGATATAATTCATAATTGTTTTTAACAGTGTGAATTATGAGTTTTAGTCCCAGGATCATGAATACTATGCATTTCATCTCCAGTAATATTTTTCTCTGGGTAATGTAGATCTGCTGCAAAAAAACTCTGCATTTATATGTAAACTGACATAGAACCTGTAGGAGATTTTTATTTTTTTACTTGAAAACCTTGCATTGTACAAAAAAAGGTAGGGAATCAAATTTGCTTTAAACTAAGTGGGAATTCGAGAAATAGTTTTTGTTTTTAGAAGAAGCAAATCAAGAATAGAAACCACTGATAGAACTTTTTTCAAATCCTTTTTAATGTCAAAAACTGCTCTTTGTTACTCCAAAATAGTGGACAAATTGCATAAAAATATTTCAAGTAATAAAAAAAGTTACTACTAAAAAGCATTGATTTCATTAAAACTTTAACGTGTTTCGAAAACGAAGCGTTTATTTTTAATTAAGGCTTATTTTAAACACAAAGTCTCTGTTGAGGTTTAAACACTGCAATTCAAGACACCACAGTATTAAAATAATAGTAAGATTTTAGAAAATGTAGATGAAAAAATAGAAGATTCGACTTTGTTGTACCTTAAGTATACACTTTACACCTTGAATGGTGGATTAGCTTATCAATCATTTAATTTTCTTTACGCTTTGCTTTTTATTTAATAACTATTACTTACCAATGCTCTACCCATAGTAGGTACAGCACCTTTCCACCATGTAGTTATTCCCTCCTCTTTCCAGATTCGTAGCAAAGCATCAATTACGCTTTTGTAATTTCTTCGCTTATCAGGTGGAAGTCTACCATCAGAGGTCATTCTAATTAGGGCTACTTCTGCCGGGGTTCCTACAAAAGCTCCACACACTCCAGCTATCATTCCTATGGAAGCTTTTATTGCAAAATTTGGTGGTTTGCCATCAAATGTAAATAAATCGAATAGCCAAGTATAGATACCTAAAGGAATAAAGTTTTTTCTTTTGTATAATTGTAATTAATATTATGTACCAAGACGAGTTGTGGTATAAGTAGCTTGTCTTAATAGTCCAGCTGATAATCCATTATAAAGAGTAAAAACGCCTTCTTTT
The DNA here is from genome assembly GCF_022605725.1 of Anthonomus grandis grandis. NCBI lineage: Eukaryota > Metazoa > Arthropoda > Insecta > Coleoptera > Curculionidae > Anthonomus > Anthonomus grandis. The sequence goes on along the minus strand of NC_065548.1, from coordinate 14,558,975 downwards.
TGAATGATCGAGATTAATGCCTGTACGGATGAATTATATTCTTTTGCTTTTCCGCCTGCTCCGCTCATTTGCATACGATTTTTAAGAAGATCAAGAGGTTGTACAAAACAAGTAGCCATCATACCTAACATATATAGTTAATTTATTAATTTTTATCCTAATTAGAGTAATTTAACTATATTAATGTAGCCATTAATTACCTGCAGTTCCACCAAATAAGAACTTATAGCCATTGGGAATTGGTATAACTTTTTCAGCTTTATCTTGAGCCATTCTGGCGAAGGCTGTTCACTTGTAAATTTGGATATTATTTATTTGTATTTATTTTATAAAGGCATAGTTAGAATTTTGTTACTTTAATTTTGGTTTATAATGGATGATTTATTTTTTGAAATTTATGTTGTTCCTGAAATGATTGACAATTAATGTCAAACACTTTCAAAATATTCTTGACAAAATGGCACCTGTAGTGCACCTTTAAAAGGGTGTCCCAAAATACAGAATTTCTTAGAGTCTATTTTCAGATATCAGAGAGGAGACCGCCTTCATCTAAACTCTAAAGCTGAGCCTCCATGGTAGAGGAATAACGATTATGCACGTTTTGTTAAGCAACTATATGCTTTAAGCCTTCAGTAGGGGTTTCGTTATATCTAGACTCTGTCTTAGAGCCATCTGGCAATGCAATGGCTCTAGAATGAACGATAAGACTTGTGGTAGCCTCTGGGGGAGGTCACCTAAGACCAGAAGAGCTTAAACGCTAAGGGGACATGTTACATTTTTTCAAACTAATGAAAGCATTGTCTGTAAATACTTCTAGGAAATCTTAAATCGCAAACACCTTTACATCGTCGTCAATATCTACTCTGTCATCAAAGCTGAAGTGCTGTTTATAAATGTTCTACCTAGATGAACTGGTGAAGCAAATTTTGCAGTTTGCTCAGCGACAATAAACTACCTAAGTAGTGCCTTATGGCCCATAACTGCCACTGTACAACTTAAGCCATAAAAGTTTAGAGTGCACTGACACTTAAAAAAACGTCTTAATATTCATTTAAGAAGAGCTGCTCCGTCTTTTGCATTTAGATAAAATAATTGAAAAATTTGCGACAAGAAACTCGTGCAACGTTAAATTTGCAATCTTACTATTAAGATGTAAATCTTCTTAAAAACCTTTTCTAGTTATAAGTTTAATTTTTTGTTACTACCCAAGCTTAATGTAATATAATTACAAGTGAATATTATGCAAAGAAGTAATCTAAATTATTGAATTAGTCACAAGTGGCATGCAGAAAATACTTATAGCAAGTTAAAACCTTGCTAAGACTATATAAAAATATTATGCCCTTAGAAACATTTATTAACTATTAACTAAACCTAAATTCCTTAAGCTTTTCTCACTGTTCACTTGATTCACTGCTCCTAGATTATTGAAATATTTGTCCATATATGCTGTTCGTTTAGGTCTGAAATAAAACACTTGGTACACAAAAATAGTCAAATAATTTATTACACATGTATTCACTAAACACAATAACTTAAGACTACTAGAAATATTTATTTACACTGTATGTATTGCCAACTATTCATTTCGATTTAAAAATTGCGCCAATATTCGTACTTAAACTGGAACTGGCCTCCTCTCGGCCAGAGCTCCTTAAGGAGAGCGCCCACTGAATCGGATCGGCTCGGTCGGTTCGGCACGTTTGGTCCGTTCAGTCGGTAACGTTCGACGATTCGAGCATATAGAAGTATTGTGATTAAGCTCCCGTTTAAGCCTTTTTAAAAAAAAATTAGCAGTTCCTCAGATTCTGAAGAGGATATTATGATTGCAGTAGCCTATGCTGAAGTAGAAGCGGTAGAAAAGCGTAGGAGATTTTGGATTTTTTTTAAAGAAGATGGTTGTATCATTAAGTGAACTGCGCCTCAACGTTGGTATACTGTCAAATTTTAAAAATTTCTGAACTCTACTTTACGAGATATAGATAGCCGGCATTCGTTGTGGGACACAATGTATAGAGTCAAATAAAATAAATGATAAGATAACATTCCAACGTGTTTTTTGTGTATTTTTGTAAAAATATAAATTATATTCAAAGCAAGAGTTGTACACCACTTAACACTAAAACAAGAACTTTCACACTCGCATATTTCGCCGACCAAGTTGGCATCCTCAGATAATTAAAACTGACTTTTAAAATCTCCTGATGATGCCAACTTAATAAACAGTAAGTAACGAAAACACCGATTTAAGATATAATAAATGACACTTACCAGAATATCCAGTTAATTTGGATACCTCCTCCCAAGCGTTTTCTTTCCTTAAATTATCATGATAATATGTGTTTTGTTTGTCATACAATATTCTAAAACTGCGAACAGCTTCGATTAAAATTTCGTTTGACATATTTATTAAATCAACGGTTTTTAAAATTCTTTGAAACAGTTCCTCACTCTTTGCGAAAAAATGCTAAAATAGTCGCAGGCTTTCGATGCAATCGGCAAAAGTTGCCCTCCCCACAATATGAGATCGTCGCCGGAGAAAACCGAACCGACCGAACGTACCAAACCGATTCAGTGTGCGCGGCCTCATTTAAATACAGGTGAAGCAAATCCGGCCGATTGTACCAACCGTGCCGAGACGGTCGATGCCGATTCAGTGGGCACCGTGCTAGACCACTGTTATAGAACATTCGTCAAGTTTCGACGTATGTCCCGAAATGCCGCGAGGTGTGTTTGCCGCTCACGTCATCCTTATTGCACCTCTGGGTCTAGGCGAAGAGATGACACGAGGTACTTTCGCGGCTCTTTAAATCATTAAACTACTAAAAGAAAAGAGTTCAGATTGTGGTAAAGGTAAAGGATTACTTGCAACATTTATTTAAAATCTGGAGTGTTCAAACTACAGAATTTATAGTAATTTACTATAAAATAACCCAAACTGGGGTTCAAAAGGAGCCCTTAAACAAGGTAAACACTAGACTATAAAACAAACTAAATAGTAGACTATAAAACTAGGCGTAAGTTAAACTTTAAATATAAATTAGTTTTTTTTATCAATAAACAGGTCCCTATAAGAGGCAACTAATTCTTAGTGGAATTTTATGTGATGATGTGGAATTTCGCTTGCAAGTTTCACAATATTGTTTTTACACTAGACTTTAATATTTGCAAACATTATATATTTTTTAATTTCTGTTCTGATAAAATAAATTAAACGGCTGGCTGGAAAGGCGGGCCTCTGAGGAGCTCCATGAACACCTTGTAACAGAATGGTTTGAACTGAGTAGCCATAACGTCCAAGCTTCCGTAGCAGTATATAGGTCTTAATACTAAGTCATTCAAACGCTTTTGTCAAATCACAGAATACAGCCTCAGATATTTTTATATTAATCGTATATATGTATAAAATACATATAAGTATATAACACGAACACAAATTAGTTCAGGTTGACAAACGTCAATTGAATCATAAGTTGCCATTGAAAGAAAGTCATCGAAATAACCCTCATATGCCGTATTCGGATATTCCATCACCTTGTGTTGTACGCTTAGAACATTGAAAGGCTAGAAGTAGCATGCCGTGGAACTATGGGCAGGTTTGTTTGCTTGCAACATCTCTGATGCAATGATGCCAAATGCTTATAGAGAAATGGCAAAAATCACTTTATAATAGCATAAAAATTTTCAGTTGTTTCCGAAGGCACAAAACAATACTACTGCTCCCCTTTAATAAAATATCAAGCATTTATTTAAAATAAATTTGATAAGATATCGAATATATTGAAGTCAATATACGTTAAATAAATGAAAATAAAGTACGAAGAAACGAAAAAACGGTAATGGCATCGCAACGCCGCTCGATCGCATTGTTGATGTCACCGATACAAGCACTCTTTACCAGTGACGTCGTTAACAAATATTTACCTGATAAATTTTTATTAATTATTAAAGAGTTTGACTATAAGTAATATTACCATTTATGAGCTATTTATGTGTTTTTTTTTAACGGACTTCATTAGAGGAAGGTCCTAATAAAAGGCAGCATTTTTGTCAAAGCATTTTTATGGAAATTAAATATTTTATTAATATAATATTATAGATTTCTTAATAAATCATGTTTTAAGACACATATTTTTAACTTTTTGCAAAATTTTATTGTTATTGTTATATTGGACAAAACTCAGTTTTACATCACTTACTTATATAACATAATATATACTTCTATGGTGCTGACTTTTTCAAAGAGACAGTATTGCTTCAGCGGAAAAAGTTAAAACTACAAGGATGTTCAAATTGTGAAGGAGTTGCAGGTTTTTTGTAGGTTATAAGATTTTTATTATGAGTATTTAGCCTGTATAATGGTTTTGAGACATTTAATAGTGACCTATATAATACCTAATACCAATTATTATATTATATTAATTTATACTAAAAAACAAAGCTTACCTAAGAATAAAGACTATGTACAATAGATTAGATAGTTTATTAGTAGTAATATACAAACAAGTACTTTTACAAGTCAAATAAAATATGAAGTATGTTGCCCAACATTTTTCGAAAATCATGTTATTATTTCTTAAGTATTGACTTGAGATCTAATTCAATTTCTTTGGCGCAAATTTGTTTGTTGCAAGCTTCGAATTTTAATTTTCTTTATTTTTTTTTCTATAATTTGGTGACAAGTGATTTAGCTTTTAAAACGGTGGAATCATCAGTGCTTAGGTCCTCAGGATATCATTTTGATTTTACCCTAGAATAATATACATAAAAATATAGTATTACCAAAATTAAAAAAATGTATTATGATAATCCAATTGATCAATAAAATGTATGTTATTATAAAGAATCTTTGTAATATCATACATTTAATTAATATTAAATATTTTAATATTAAACAAATATAACACAATAAAATACTATATCACTTTTAAATAAGATATATAGAATAGGATAATACATGGCAAAAAACTAGTAGTCTATTTTGAGTGTATTTTTACCTTTTTCTTGGCAGAGTCAGGGAATGTGTACCAGTTAAACAAAAACGGCTTTGATGAGAAATAGTAATTGTTGACCTAGACCCCACGATTACTGTAGAACTATTAATCTCAGATGCAGTTATTGTTGATGATGAATGATCAGATCTGTAATTATACAAACTCTTCAGGAAAGCTGCCTCTGCAGCTTTGAAGGATAAATCACTTGGTAAATTAACTGAATTATCCGCTGCTGTGTTTTTAACCAGTGCATCAGAAATCCTAGTAAAAAAATAGTTTTACACACTTACCTAATTTAATTAGTATTAGTTATAAATAAAGCTTATATGAGTAACACTAATCCTTTTTGTGATGATTTTTTTATACTAGAAAAATATATTTAAAAAAAATTATCTTTGAGGTAGAGCTGATTTGTTTTATAGTCTGGCTAATGATAATATTATCTTCCTTATATAAGAAATCACTTCTAAGGATTTGATTTGAACAAACAAATATGTTCTGTTTAATTGTATTGATTTCCATTAATGAAATCCATTGTTCCCTTTGGGCATATATTAGGCAGTCTATAATAAGTATTTGATATTTAATCAAAAAGCAAAAAAAATTACAGTAATGAATTAATATGTGGTGCCAATTACTATATATATTATTGTAAGTTGCAATATGGTAAAACAAAAAAAAAATTATCGACCAAATTTTAGGGAAAGACAAAATTAACTTTATACATAGATATCAATATCTAAATAAATTTCAAAATTCTTTAAAGGCAATAAAAAATTAGTAATTTCATCTATCTACCTAATGTCTATATTAAAAAAACATAACTATACATAGATAGGTACATGGGTATTAGGTATGCCTTCTTTCTGCCAAAACAACAAAAAAGAACATAAAATCCTGCAATAAAACCAGGGACAAAATTCTAGTTTTATATTTTTTATAGCCTATTGATAGATGAATATGTTCAAAAAAATATTTAGATTTAAAAATATAAATATTTTGGTATTTTACGCACATTTTCACATTCAAGTTTTTATTAGGTTTATATCTATAAGATCCCCTATTCTACGTTTATGATGATGGTTACACCATGATGTGATGTTATGAAAGTATCGGTACTTACTTGTGAAAAGATCGGCTTGAATCACCTTTTCATCATGATGCGGCACAAGTGACACAAGTTTTTCCCATCCTAGCAATTTAAAAAAACACTAAAATGTGGCCTTTTTCTTTTTGAAACCGAAAATTAAAGAAAATACACGAATCCCGAAAATAAACAAAAAACCGTTTGACAGATGACACTACGCGTATGGCTCAGGCGCTTAAGCTCCGGTGTTGTCGCTTCAAATTTTTTAGAAGCAGTTTTAGGGATAAGAATGTTAATAATTTTGTTTTTTTTTTGCTTAAGGATATTATATTTATTCTTAAAATAGGTTAATTGTAGTACTTATACTTTTTATTTTAAATTTTCCTATAAAATACAACACAAATAAATTAAATTAACGTTATAATGGTTGTTAAAATATAGCTAAAAATTTCCTCCGTTGGAAATTTGCGTCGACTTGACAACAGAGAATCGGCAAATATGTTTGTAAACAAAACACCCCTCTTGCCCCTGTGCACATGTTGGACTCAAACAAAGATGTTGTTTACTAATTCTAGCCTTTCAATGTTCTAAGGTTGTACGGTTTGCTTTTCTGCCTTGTATTTACAACTTGTAAATTGCGCATATCCTGCATTGAGAGAAGCAGTTATCTGTTTATTTTTGCTCCTTGTAGTCTATTGGATTAAACTCCGTGGTGCGCGTTTCTTTAGCCGTTCTTATGATTGTAGTTTTGGATCGTACTCTGTTTCTGCATGATTTATCCGTATCCTGGTGTATGGGAAAGCTCGGATCGCCTTGTACCCGTTTATATTCTTGATGAAGAGCTGCTTTGAATTGGATATTTGGAGGGATTATATGGAACAGTATTAGCAGTTAGTTGGTGGGTATCAATCTTGGCATTCCGCTAACTATCCTCATAGTCTCATTCAGTTATATGTTCAATTTTTATTGTGGTGTGGCGTATTTTGCAGTTGGGTAAACCAGCCCAAGTACTGAGGTTCGTAAAATTTCAGCGGTAGAGCCTCAGGTAGTGCCGCGTAGCTTCTGAAGAATGTTATTCCGAGTTACACTTTCGCAGCCGTATTCTTATACGTAACTCTTATAGATTAGTATCCTGTTAGAGTGCCCCAAGATACTTCAAGTGTGTGTTGTGGTAAAGTACGGTATTCTTAAAGTAGACCTGGAGCTGCCTATTCGCTGTTCTTTTGGAAACATAAAAGCACGCCGTTTCTCTTTTATTGGGATTTGGCTTCAATCTCCATTTGCGGAAACATATTGCTAAGCTCGCCAAGTTTGAACAAAGGGCTCCTTTTGTTTCTTTGAAGAAATAGAAGCAATGTTGCGTGGCTAGTATTGAAGTTCCGAGATTTAGTTTCAGGCAAGTCAGAATAGTAGAGGTTGAACAATAGTAGGGGCAGGACAGACTCCTGAGGCAGAATGTCATTAGACGTTCCTAAACAACTCGTTTTGCAACTCAGTCTCACCCCAAATACTCTCCCTGTAAGCATGTTGCATGTTATACATGATGCAGAGTTTGTTTGCATGGAACTGATTAATAAAACTTATATAGTAATTCATGTCTTTAAACAGTGTCATAAGCTGCAGTGAGATCTATGTCGGATCAATGGACCATCTAGATCCCTGAGAAATGTCTTTAGGTGATTTTGAAAGACTTGTTTGATATGGGTCGTGAGTAACATAATCTGGTTTGTGCAGCTTCTCTCTGATCTAAAACCAGTCTACTCGATGGGACCGCTCTCCGGCATTTTGTTTCAAGTAGCTTATAAATTTTACTTAGCAGCACTATTAAACGGTAACTTTTCGGATCATCATTCGGCTTTCTCGGGTTTAAGGATACGGTGACTCTGGATTTTTCTTTTGCGCTCGGGGTAGTTCCCTTTTTCATGACGTTTGTGAAAAATTAACTTCTCCTCTAAAACTTCAGCAGTGAATCGCCACGAAAAACTCGGTTTCTTCCTAACTATTGGCTTTTAGGGCTTTAAGTTCCTGTTTAACGCGAGTTAAGCAAGCTTTATTCCAAAGTACTTTTGATGTAAACACAACGTGAAAAGCAATCCTATCTGGATGTACTTACATCATTTTTTGGGTCTTTGCCGAGTTTTCTTAAGAGTGGCGCTTTTCACCTAGATTTTTTTAAATTATAGGTTGTTGATTATTTCTGTTTACCGCCTTTGGACACGCTATATCCAGTTTGTGCAATAGTTCAACAGCTATTTCTCTGTATCCGCTCTCAAGAACTGTATTTTACTATTCCTGGCCCTCGTTATTCCAGCCCGATATGTATGTATCTTGGCCGTGGAAAGGATGTTATCAGTGGAATACTTATGTCTATCAAATTTAATATCCAGTCGGTATTGACTGTGAGGGAAATCTGCCAGAATTATGCAGGTTGCTCATACTCGTAGTAGTGTATCATCACTATGGCGCTAATAAACCAGACATCAGGGTTATATTCCTAATTCCAGACTGCTGATATAAAGAATCCTCCCTATTTAGCATCAAACACTAAGTATGTATTATTATGCCCTGCCGAGTTCATTTATAATTTGCTGTTCTTGTCTGTGTTCATGGATTTTTTAAGCGTGTGATGGTTGTTGAAGTCCACCCTATTCCACATGTACAATTGGGTGGGTTGAGGTGGGCAGACTATCACGTGACCAGAAGGTAACGGGAAGTTTATATATATTGCTAATGTTTTTGTTGTTTGAGCCAGATGTTTCGTTCAATCGTTGATCAAGCGTAAGTTGCGATTCCGTAGGCGTGGTTATGTGTTGCCCTAATAATTAGGTCTTTATTAGTTAGGCCTGGTTAGTTTTTTATCGTTATCCAGGATGCACGCTAACATTGTACCCCAATGCACAGCGGCAGAGATTAGCATAGATGTCCACTAAAACAATAGAATTCGAGTTTCTTTTGTTCAAACTTTGTTTCTAGTTTTTCCATAATCAATTTTTAAATTGAATAATTTTTTTTTAAATTGAGCTTGTGGTAAAATATTAAGTTTATAAAAAAATAATAAAAATTATTTTTACAATTTTCTATTATCTTGAAGTTTTTATAATGACTGTAAGCTTTCCTTTAAAGCCGCACTGTGATAAAGAATTTTATTTTTAAATTATAAGCAGGGCAGTGGAAACGTTGGAAATATAAATCACCGTATCTGGAAATAAATTTACTTCGTGACCTAAAGCATTTCAGATTGTGTAATGTTGGTTTACTCGTAATTTCATTAAAAAATCAATAAAACACACAGTGGCATATAAGCTAAAAGCTAAAATTAAAATAAAAAACAGTTAAATATAATAAATAATCTTAGAAAATATGTTTTTCATTTATTATCATTATACAAAAATAAACTTCTACTTTTAAAGTGAAATGTCTAACGTGAAATTTATAATTAATGATAATAAGCTTCTTGTACATAATGAGACCTACTTTTGAGAAGTCTAGAAAACAATTTAATTCATTTCAGCGTATGAACAAAATAGCTTTTGAAATGCATGAGCACATACGAGTTTTAAGCAAGGAGAGCACTTAACTTTCTCAACCTACTTGAGCTGAATTAATTAGCATTTTTGAATAAAAATTAAAATTCTATTCCGAACTTTTAATTTGATTTTAGTTTTCAAGTGGCAGTTGCCGGAGATAATAACTTTGACTGAATACCAATTTTATTGATAAAGTAGGCCACTGGAAATATTCATTGTTAGCGTACTACAAGTAATATAATATTTACTTGTATCTTATCCCGAACTTTTAATTTGATATGATAATATATTTAAAATTTGAATTAAGAATTTAAAAAAGCACAATAATTTAACTTTTTTTATTTTTAATTCAAGATGATTGAATGTTTGAATGAACTATGGCAAAATTTTACTTTATCCAGAATCAAATTTAATTTATTTATATTTTTTGGGAAAATGTAAATAACTGATCATAAATCAATTTTTATCTAGAACTAGCTATAAAATAGTCAAAAATTTGGAAAATTTTGAAAGTGCTTCCAGTATTGGCTTACTTATATTAACAGTTCATTTTGTACATACATAAATTATCCATTTCTATTATGTAATGAATCGTTTAGTTTTTTGCTACTTTTTTTTTATATACAGTGTGGACCAAATTGGGTGTACATGTATGGGTATCTTGGAAACTATAAGAGATAAAAAATTGGTTAAATGGGGAAAGTTATAGGGCATTTAGTTACCAATTAAATGCCGCTTTCAGAACTATTTTATCTTTTTCCGATTTTAAAATATTTGGAAAAAATCAAAAAGTTGCATTTTTGAAAAAGGGCTGTATTTTTTTATTTCAACGTATTTTTAAAATCTGTAAAAACATTATTAGGACAACTTTTTAAGGACAACGCAACAGACAACAGATGATGACTCAGATGATTCATTATGTATTGGCGAAAATTGTGAAAAAGTTCCGGATGTTTCTGATAATCCAGAGTGTTTGTTTTGTGGTGGAAAGCTTTTGGAAAGCAAAAAATCCTAGACAGTAGATACATAACAGTGGATACAGTGCAAATCCTGCAACTCATGGTGTCATTTGTAATGTACCTCATATGTATCTGGCATTTATATTTGCGATTTCTGCCAATAGATTTAGTATTTAGTTTAGTTTTCTAAATATTCCATATTTGTGACCCTATTTTTAAAAAAGGGAAATATTAATATTTTAGTTTTTTTATTACAATTTTTGAAACGTTTTTATTTTTTACAAATACAAGTTATAATAGCGCAATATAACATGCTTTTTAATTACTTTTAATATTTTTGTGTTAAAAAAATAAAAAAGTTCTCATAATTTTGCAGTTTAAAAAAAAAGTATTCCATATTTGTCGCCCTTACTCTAATAGTATGATGCCGCCCAAAACGAGAAAAATGTGCTGAACATCCGTCCAATTGGAAATGCATGGTCCACCTCACTTCCAATGTCAAATCTTCTATTAAAAAAGGCAAAATGTTTATTGAAAAATAAACAAAAGCATTACCGGTTAATGTGCCGTCAAAAAAATAAGGACCAATAAATTTCATTCCGATAATCCCACACTTCCAACTGAGATTTTCAGCCGAGCAATAATGCCTATCATACCTGACTTACCATCGCTACTAAAAGTAGCTTCATCGGTCCACAGAATCGGTGACACAAAATCCCTGTTTTCCCGAATCATTTCTAGCATCCGTTGACAAAAATCAATTCTGTTCTCAAAATCATGTTCGTTGCATGGTGTAGGATTAGGTATATACATGGTAGGGATCTAGCCTTAAAATAAAAAGAAATGTCTGTATACCTATTTGAGGAGAGATTGATATTAAAAAGGTGTATTAAAAAGTGTGTATATTTTTGGGATTCTTGTGGTGCCCCTGGTTGGGCTAAGATATTCCCAATATCGGATTAATAAAAAGGCTACTCAATTCTACAGTTTGCCTTTAATGGAAATGGTTTGAGTTACATGTTTGATTGTTTGTTATTCTTAAACTTAAGCGAACTAAAAAATACTTTTTCACAGCCTCTTCAGCCTCCCGTCGACTCGTCGCGATCGCGCAGGTTAAAGCGGAGAGCTTCGATTGGCCTGCCCGGTCACGTGACGCAAAAGTAGAGTACATATTGTCTCGTGTCCTTGTTTCTCGCATTATGCAATAAAGGATCGAGTAACGCAGGAATGATAAATTAAATTTAGTTTTTATACAGTGTCGCACCATTAAACAAATAACTTAAATTAAATAAAACTAATCATACCGCCACCCTTGAAAGTACCCGGAGTACCTTTCAATAAGCTAAAGCTCGAAATTTAATTAAAGAAAATGAATAAGTATAAGTTAAATTTAACAAATTAAACTAAGATATGACTTAAAGTTAAGATTCACAAGTTCAGTTAGAACAAACTAACAAAGGGTTTAGTCGGAAATTGGAAGAGGGCATACCTTAACGATACTTCGTTTTAAAATGTTTCCATTAGAAATCCGCACACTCACCACACGCACCACTCCATCCTTTCCGGGGTGAATATCAGTGATTCGACCAGCGGTCCACTTGGAAGGGGGGTTGCTGTCATCCTTGAGCAAAACCAATGCGCCAAGAAGGTTGGGACTTTCGCTTTTGAAGCGCCACTTGTGTCTCTCATGGAGGGTGTGGAGGTACTGCTCCGACCATCTCCGCCAGAAATGTTGAACCATAGACTGGAGCATTTGATATCTAGTAAGCCGATTCATTGGGGTCTCCTTGAAGTCAGCATCGGGAACCATATTGAGCGCATGTCCAATAAGGAAATGCCCGGGAGTTAAGGATTCAAGGTCTAGAGGATCGTTGCTGAGGGGCAGAATAGGACGGGAGTTCAATATTGCTTCTACCTGAACCACAAAGGTATAAAACTCTTCATAGGTTAAATGGTTATCCTCAGATAAAATACGCCGCAAATGGTGTTTAAATGATTTTACTACACCCTCCCATAAACCCCCAAAATGTGGTGATCTAGCAGGGTTAAAGTGAAAATTAATCATATTGTTTTTAAAATAAGCCTGAAACTCAGAAGTATCATAAAATTTGAATATTTCTTGTAATTCACTCTGTGCTCCAACGAAATTCGTTCCATTGTCAGAGTACAAATGTTTACACAACCCTCGTCTTGACACAAACCGTTTAAGCATAGCTATAAAGCCTTGAGAGGTTAGATCGCTGACTACCTCTAAGTGTACAGCCTTGGTAGCTAGACAGACAAAGACGCATAAGTAGGCCTTTATAAATCTGCGGTTTCTTAACTTCGATTCCTTCATAAGAAAAAATCCAGCATAATCTACGCCGGTGTGGAGGAATGGTTTAGAAGGGGTAACTCGGGGTTCAGGTAAGTCCCCATGAGGGTAGCTAAGGGCTTGGGATTTACTTTATAGCAAACTACGCATTTTCGAAGAATAGATTTTACGGCTGATTTTTCATGAAGAGGTCAAAAGGATTGCCTGACAAACGATAGTGTTGATTGTACTCCTGGGTGAAAGTTTCTTTTATGCTCATGAGTGATAATCAAACGGGTCAAAGGGTGATATTGTGGTAACAACATAGGATGTTTGGTTTGGTAATCGAGCAAAGAATTTTTTAATCGTCCACCGACACGCAGAATACCTTGACTATCTATAAATGGGTTCAAGGATTTTAGTTTACTTTGAGGTTTTACATTTCCCTTAACTTTAAGGTTTCGAATGTCGTCAGAAAAACATTCAACTTGGGCCATGATGACTAGAGTATTTAATGCATTCTGACGCTCTGTGGGCGTTAAATGTCCAATTTGACGAATGGTCTTGGGTGATTTTATATTCTGAACAAATCTAAGGCAATAGGCGGTTACGTTGACTAGCTTGTTGTAGTCTGAAAATTTGTCAAACAAAGAATTTCTTTCTATATGAGCTGAAGTAAGGATTATGGACTTTGGGTTCAATTCTAGGATGCCAGGATCGGGTGGTTTACGTTTAAAAATTCAAAATATTGGTATTCTTTGGCCAAAATTCTGTAAGCTTCGAAAGAAATGAAGGTCCATGCCACCATAAGGAACAAGATTTCAGATCTTGAGGATTGGTGCCTCTAGATATTATGTCTGCTGGATTTTCTGTTGAAGATATGTGGTGCCAACTGTTTATATTGGTAAGTTGCTGAATTTCAGAAACTCAGTTGCACACATAAGTCTTTAACTGGCGAGGTTCCAAAGAAATCCAACAGAGAACTATGGTAGAGTCGGTATAAAAATTTATTTTGTCTGGGTTGCAATCTAGGGCATTTAGAGCCTTCTTCATCAATCGTGATAAAACTAGAGCTCCGCAAAGCTCGAGATGGGGTAAGGTTGCAGCCTTTAGGGGAGCTACTCGACTTTTAGCACATAAGAGGTTGACTGCAATGTTGCCAAGTGGGTCGATTAAACGCACATAGATAGATGCTCCAAAGGCATTTATTGAGGAGTCACAAAATCCATGGAGCTCTAAGAAAATTGCATTTTTGATGGTTACTTGTCGAGGAATTCGAAAGTAGTCTACTAAAGATAGATGATAAGTAAAATTTTTCCAAGTTCGAAAAACATCTGTGGGAACAGGATCGTCCCAATCGACCTTGAGAAGCCATAACTTTTGTAAGAGCAGCTTTATTTGAACTATCATGGGACCTAAGAGGCCCAACGGGTCAAATATTTGAGAAATTAAGGAAAGAATGGTTCTTTTTGTTACTGGTTTAGAATTGGAGTTTATGGTTGAAGTGTATATAAATAAATCTTGTCTGGGATTCCAGGATATCCCAAGGGTTTTTGTACTATGCTCATCATTCAGAATAAAATGTGTGTCAAGAGATGCATTTGGGCTTAACTCTGATAACACTTCGGGGTCATTTGAGCAAAACTTTCTTAAGTCAAATCCAAATTTCTTAAGAAGAGCAACAAGATTCTTTCCAAGGACGATAAGCTCTTCTTTGGTATCAGTTCCTGACGCGATATCGTCAACGTAGCAGTCCGTACGTAACACTTGACTTTCATGGGGGTAGTTGTTTTTAGAACGATTAGAAATTTCCTTGAGACAGCGAGTAGCTAAATAGGAGGAACTTGCCATACCATAAGTGACAGTATTTAAGGTAAAATGTCGAATATTTTCGTTGGGGTTGTCCCGCCATATTATACGCTGAAGGTTGCGTTGACATGGTTCTAGTAAAACCTGGCGATACATCTTGGCGATGTCACCGATAAGAACATAATTGTGTTTACGGAATTTCACAATGATGGAGAACAAATCGTTTTGAATATTAGGACCTATTTTAAGGGTGTCGTTCAGGGATAGGCCCGTGCTTGAGACGCAAGAGGCATCAAAGACTACTCTTAAACGGGTTGTGGTGCTATCAACTTTTTCGACACAGTGGTGTGGAAGATAATAGCATGGATACTTAGAATCAATTGATTGATTAGGTTGTATTTCAGACATGTGGCCCAAAGAGATATATTCTTTAATAAAATCTATGTATAATTTTTTAATTTCTGGGTGCTTGTTAAATTTCTGCTCCAGAGAATAGAATCTCTTTAAAGCAGGCTGCAGAGAGTCACCTAGATTAAAAACATTGGGTTTAGTAGGTAATTTTACTATGAAGCGACCTGTTAAGTCCTGATGAGTGGTTTCTTGAAAATGATCTTCACATTCGAGCTCTTCTTTAGAGAGGACATGGGGTACTTGCTGAGTGGTTTCTTCTGTCAACCAAAATTTTTCAAGACAGCCTTGGAGGTCATTGGTGCAAAACAATGATTGGCTATGGGTTTTATACGATGATGCATAGGAAACATTTGCCAGTAAAGAAAGTGGTCCGCTTACTGCCCATCCAAGCTGGGTCTCCTGTAGAATGGGATTGCCATTGCCAGTTTTTATTTGCCTAGAGCAAAGTATATTATAAAATAAACCAGCTCCTATCAGAAGATGAACCTCCGAAGGGGTGTGAAAGCTTGAATCAGCAAGAATGATGTCAGCGGGTAGTTTTATGCTAGAAATGTCAATGGGAATTTGAGGTGTAAGCTCTGTGATTTTATTAATCACCAAAGCTGGGATTTTAGCCGAAAAATTATTGACCATGGACTTTATTTGTAACTGGACTCGTTTAGTGAGGTTTGTGACGTCAGGGCCTATGCCAGAGACTGACATATTCACAGATTGGTATGGTATATTTAATAGCTTGAATAATTTTTCACTAATAAAGTTTGATTGGCTACCATTATCCAAAATGGCTTTGCAAATAATGGGTTTGTGGTTTTTGTCATAAATACATAAGGATGCTGTAGAAAGAAGAACAAATGAGTTGGGATTTTGGCTGGCACAATACAGGTTTTGGGTTGCTTGGCTTGTACTGGGTAAATCTGAATACCCCGAATTATGGGAGAGGGGTACATTTGGGGTTTCACACATAAGACTATGATTGATTGTATTTTGTTGTTGGCTACCAGGACTAAAGGGTGCATGCTTCGATGCGGTTACATGAGATTGATGATTGGCGTTATTGCCTTGCATCATATGCTGTCCAGAATTGAAAGTACTTGTATAATTTGAGTTTGTTTCTCGTTTAGGCTGTAAAAGGTTAGGTTGCATATATCTTGATTGGGATTGATGAGGTTTACCAGTTAAGTGGATATTAGAATCGTAATTAGGATCCTGATTAGATTCTCTATGTAAGAGGGTATGATGCCTCGCTTGACATCTTCTACAACTGTTTGTTGAATGACATTCTCTATGTCTGTGGCCTGGACGCAAGCAGTTTGTGCATAGATTTGCTTTCCTTGCCTCAAAAAACCTACTTGATACAGACAACTCTAAAAACTTTTTGCATGAATAGATAAAATGTGTATCTTTACACATGGGACACACTACATTAGGGCATGAGCGTAGAGCATTTTGGGTTATTAAAGTTTTACGTTCATAGGATTTTTCAAACTTACTAGGAAACTTTTTATTATTTAGTTTAAAATCCAAAGATTCTAAAAAGCAACATCGCTGAGATAAGAATGTTAAAAAATCCTGGATTGTTGGGATTTCAATATCTTTAGTGAAAGTTTCCCATTCCTTTCGGGTTGAAAAATCTAGTTTTGAGTTCAACAGATATATGACAGGCGTGCACCATTGTTTTACTGTTTCCCCGAGGTTTTGTAAAGATTTAAAGTGGGTTTGGAATAGGTCTAAGAATTTTCGTAGCTGAATGTGGGATTCGTCTTTGATAACAGGCAATTCAAAAATGCATTTAATGTGGGAATGTATGATTGCCTTTTTATTTTCATATCTTTCTTGCAATAAAGACCATGCTGTAGCATAACTATGCTCGGTAGCTGCCAATGAGCTAATGATTTGAGCTGCCTCTCCCTGTAGGGTAGACTGTAAATAATAAAATTTTTCCACATTGTTAATTTGTGTACTTTTATCTATTAAAGAGAGAAATGTGTCCTTAAAGTTGGTCCATGCCTCATAAGAACCATTAAATTTAGGTAGGGGTATAGGGGGCAAACGAGGACCATATGGATATATTGATTGAAAGGTGGGTAAATGTGGGATTGAGCTTAAGTCTGGCTGCACACTTGCATTAATAATTTTATCAACTCTTTCTAGAGTTGCTTTGGCATTGGATACAGTTCCATAAAATAAATTTTCAAATTCAGTACGCTCTTGCTCTTGGCTATCTGATTCTTCGAAATCATTAGCCAAGCACAATTGCTCAATTTTTAGCTGAATAATTTTAAATTCACTAAGAATGGGCTCAATATTAGTTAAACGGGTGCTCAAATCTATTTTTAATATAGGGTTATCTCGAGGATTGTCTAAATCTATACATTTATTCTCTAAAAATGTTTGAAATCTACTTATTTCATTTGTTAGTGCATCGCGTTGAGCTACAAGAATATTATATTCCTCTACCTGAGCTTTAGACCGCTCCTGGGATGAGTCATTTAGACCGACATTACTTCTTTGCTTTTTGTTTGTCATTTTTATTATCTATGGTAGGCTTAATGAGGTTAATCAGAAAGGTAAAGGCTAGTAAACCAAAGAAGAAAAATATAAGTATTAAATTAAGTGAGTAAATCAGTTAATTGGATAGACTTAAGGCCTGTCTAAGGCGGGTTATAGGCAGCTATGCTTTATATTGTTTGAATTAAATAACATAACACATACCTAAACACTAAACTAGTAACATACCTCACTCGGTAGATTTGTTATTAAATAGTGGATCAGAATAAAACAAATAGGTATAAATTAAAAGAGGTGGTTCAAATGGTATTAATATTGCATTAAGGATAAGTGGGATGATGGAAAATGGACTAACCTTATTTTTCCTGGCTCTGAATTCGTCAGCTTCAATTGTATCAATTATTACAACATATTTCACAATGCAATGCTTCGCATTTTCGGGTTTTCACGGCGGCCATGTTTCCCGTTTGCAACTGGATCACTGGTTTACATGGCGGCTGCCGGCGTTATTTCTTGGTTATATCCGTCTACGAAGGACCATGTATATTTTTGGGATTCTTGTGGTGCCCCTGGTTGGGCTAAGATATTCCCAATATCGGATTAATAAAAAGGCTACTCAATTTTACAGTTTGCCTTTAATGGTAATGGTTTGAGTTACATGTTTGATTGTTTGTTATTCTTAAACTTAAGCGAACTAAAAAATACTTTTTCACAGCCTCTTCCCTTCGATTCTCCCGTCGACTCGTCGCGATCGCGCAGGTTAAAGCGGAGAGCTTCGATTGGCCTGCCCGGTCACGTGATGCAAAAGTAGAGTACATATTGTCTCGTGTCCTTGTTTCTCGCATTATGCAATAAAGGATCGAGTAACGCAGGAATGATAAATTAAATTTAGTTTTTATACAGTGTCGCACCATTAAACAAATAACTTAAATTAAATAAAACTAATCAAAGTGTCTATGGTCTTTTAGTATATTTCGAACAGTAGTTACATCTATTTCCAAATCTAAAGATAATGCTCGATTTCCAACATGCCTATTAAATTCTACGTAGGCCGTATAACGCCGTAATAATGTTTTCTTCCGTTCTTCCAGTAGAGCGATGGCTTCTAAATCTGAGCCCAATAAAACTCTCAATATCCTGTAGTCACTGTACCAAGTGCGGAAACATTCTTCTGCCATAATGACGGCGATCTGGATACCAAGTGGCATACTGTTTTTCAGCTATTGCTGCATTTTGAAGGAACTCAAAAAAACCGCAATCATATTAACAGCTTGATCATTTTTGTAAAGAGTATTTTACAAAAAATCGAGCAAAAGATATTCAGAAACCAAAATGACAAATAAACTAGGTCTAATGAATATGTGACGCTTCCTAACAGTATTATTTAAAAGTTTCTTTTGTTTTTGCTGCTTACTGTACGTTAATTAGACATTCTAAGGCCGAACGGTAGATGGCGGTACAGAAGTTTTAACTCGGTGCGTAATTAAACTTTAATTCGTTGTAACTTTATAACGAGCAAATATATTATCGTTTGGTTTTATTAGTACAGTAAATCTGTCGAAAAAAAAGGTCGTTTTAACGAAAAAGTACCTACACACTTTTTTTTGCGGAAATCGTTAAAAGAGCATTCAAAAAGCTTAACCTGAAATTTATGACCTCGACGCGTACCGGGCTTTTGAAAAAATTCAAAAGTTTTTTGGAGTTTATTTATCTCGAGAATGGTAGGTTTTTGGAAAAATTTTTAAGGACAAAAAGTGTCGGGGACATCATTTTCTACAACTTTTCTGCCTGAGTTCACTTGCTGCGATAAAAATTACAAAATTACAACAAAAGTTGATAGCGTCAAAGTACCCAAAAAGCGTTTTTTCGAGAAAAATTATTTATCGCAGCATTGTCAATGAAAAAGTTATTCGTCTCAAAAAAACCTACAAAATTCATTTAAAAAATTTTCTTAACGAATAAACCGTTCCTTAGTTATAGCGTCTCAAACCTGTCCCCGTAGAATTTCTATTGTAATCGAGTAACGGTAAATTTTTATTTTATTTTAATTTAACTACTATGTATTATTATCGCAAAAGGGTGATTTACATGTCAATGTATTTAATGAATAAATAAATAATTAAATAAACAATTGCACCTATTGTAAATGTGTGAAATAGTTAACAACATTTTTTTTCGTTATCCTTATCAAAGTGAGCAAGCATAATAATTTAAAAGTAAAAATTACAAACAACTTTAATTATCAAACATGAATTAATAAGTAATGACAGTTAATTTCACTGTAAATATAACCACATAATAGTGATAAGCGCAACAAACTGATAGAACAAGGATTAATGTAAGTACAAAACATTTTAAACGAAGATTATCATAAAAGAAACAACTTTCATCGAATTCTTTCACAGTTTACTAACAAGGAATATTTTAACAAAATAATTTATATTTTTTTTTTATTATGTTGTAATGTTATACGACTGCGCATGAAAATTTTTTTATATCTCTTTTGACCAATGAAGTTAATATTCATATACTATTTTCTTAAATAATCATATAATATTTTTCATTTTCTTATTATTGTTCATTATTTTTATTAATAATTTTCGAATTAAAAATATTTTTTCGTATTGTAAATATGGAAGAACATTTTTAAATATTTTGAGTATGAAAAAACTTAATTTCATCATACAAAGCAAAATGGCCGTAATTGTACACGGTATAACTAGGGAACGGTTTATCGTCCAAGAAAATTTTTTAAATGTATGTAGTTTTTTTTGAGATGAACAACATTTTCTTCAACATTGACAATGTTGCAATAAATAAATTTTTTCTACCCCAAAAAGCGAAAAAACACTTTTTTGGGTCATCTACTTTTTGTAATTTTCATCGCAGAAGTTTCATTGAAGAAGATGATGTCCCCGACATTTTTTGTTCTTACAAATTTTTTCAAAAACCATTCCCGAGATAAACGAAATCCAAAAAACTATTGAGTTTTTTCAAAAACCCGGTACGCGTTGAGGTCACAAATTTTAAGTTAAGCCTTTTGTATGCTCTTTTAACGATTTCCGCAAAAAAAGTGTATGGGTAATTTTTCGTCACAAATTTGACAGATTTACTGTACTATGTAATATTTTGCAAGATGTCAAGAATATACCGTTTAATTTCGACTTTTAGAGTAAGTTAAAAAAAAAGAATTATTACAGATTGAGACCTCCAGATCTTTTATTAGGAGCCATAGAGCAGTAATAAGATATGGACATTGTTACAGCTACATTGATCTTTTTGAAATTTTGAATTGCTAAAATCGAATAAGTGGTTTAGAAGTTACACCGATTTTAATGATTACACTTTCAATAGCTTTCCCCACTACTACAATCGTTCGTAGGGCTGATGAGCCTTAAACCAAAATAATAGGGAATTTTTAAGATTTTCTAACAATATTATTAAAAGTATAGATTAATGCATTTTATTTAACCCTTAGTCTCCCATGACCTTCAAATTGTTTATAACATTTACCAGGTGACGGTACTTTAAAGTCCCATGTTTATAAAAGCCCATAAAACCTCTTTACATGTAAAAAATGCTTTTAAATTCTAACGATCCTTTTAAGTACCTATTGGTAAATACAAAATTTAGGTTGCCACTACTTGCTTTGACATTTCATGCTTTCAGTTAGCAGCTGACCGTGACAGTGCGTGGTGTGATAAAATACTAATGTATTTTTAGGTCCATTAGCAGATGTATTTTCCAGTGACAATTCTGATAATCAAGCTGAAGAAATTTTACAAGATACAAATAAGATGATGAATAGTGAACAAAAAGAAGTTACAGAAGAGATAGACAGTGAAATCGATCTAGAAAATATAAATGACAATGAAACTGAAGGTGATCAAGAGGAAAACGACAAAAATGGCGAATCAACAATACAAAGAAAATGGGAAAGAAGATTAGCAACAGCCCCTGATTTGTCAGAATATAATCAACCAGCAGGAATTAATGAAAACGAGTTTATTGAATGTGATACGGCTCTTGGCGTTTTTCTAAAATTATTAGGTCCAGCTGTAGAAAAAATTGTTTTTCAGTCAAACCTTTATGCTGTGCAAAAAGGGAAGTCATTAAATTTAACAGAAAATGAATTTTTGTGCTTTCTTGGAATAAATTTCTTGATAAGCTACCATCAACTGCCCAGCCTATCATGTTACTGGAATACTAGTAGAGATCTCCATGTTGCTTTGGTAAGTGAGGCAATGTCAAGAAACCGCTTTCAAGAAATATTATCTTTCTTGCATGTTAATGACAACAGCCTTTTATCTAAGGAAAACAAAGATAAAGTGTATAAAGTCAGACCATTATTCAAAATTTTGAATAATCAATTTAAATTTCTTTATTATGGAAGTCGGGAGTTATCATTGGATGAATCTATTGTCAAATTTAAGGAGAGGAGCGTGCTAAAGTAGTATAACCCCATGAAACCAGTCAAACGTGGATATAAGCTTTGGTGCCTGTCAGATCAATATGGATTTATTAAAAAATTTGACATATACCAGGGAAAAAATTAGATAATACAGACAAAATATAAAGACTACACTTTGGGTGAGAGGGTAGTCTTACATATGACCGAGGAGGAAAGAGGTAAAAAAAAGTTGGTTTACTTCGATAACTATTAAACCACGATAAAGTTGTTGGATATCTTACGTGGTCAAGATATATTTGCGTGTGATACAATTAGAAATAATAGAAAGGATTACCTAAAAATATGAAGTCTGATAAGATGTTGGAACGAGGAGCAGCAGATATGATGGTATCTAATACCGATATCACATATTTTAAATGGAAGGATAATCGTGTTGTCCATGCGGCCTCAAATTTTCATGGCACAGAAGAAACCATCATACAGAGAAAAGATAAAACTGGAAAAAAATGTGAGATAAGTGCACCATGTGCAATAAAGGATTATAACAAATATATGGGAGGGGTTGATCATGCAGATCGATTGCGGTACTGTTATTCAATTGACAGACGATCAAAAAAATGGTGGCACCGTTTATTTTGGGCTATGTTTGAAATTACATTTGTTAACAGCTACAATGTATCTAAGCACTTTTTAGATTTAGGTTCTAGCAAAGATTTGCTCACATTTAGGAGAGATTTAACTATGGAGCTAATAAACATGTCTCTTTCACAAAAAATCAGGAAAAGATTGTCTGATGGATCATT
Source organism: Anthonomus grandis grandis (assembly GCF_022605725.1). Lineage (NCBI taxonomy): Eukaryota > Metazoa > Arthropoda > Insecta > Coleoptera > Curculionidae > Anthonomus > Anthonomus grandis. The sequence continues at coordinate 14,536,173 of NC_065548.1, read as the reverse complement.
AAATCCTACAAAAAGAAGAAAGTACAACTACAGTGTACCAGACAGTGTAAGGCTTGAAAACCTTGGTCGTCATTGGGTGCAGTTTCAAACAGGCCGTGGAAGATGTGAACAATGCAGTTCAAGAGGTATTCAATGAAAACCCTATTCGATTTGTTCAGCATGTAAAGTTTTCTTGTGTTGCAACGAAAAAAAACAATGTTTTACTTAATATCATGAAATTACTTGGCAATCAAATTTATTTTATTTTGACAACTGGAGTTTTTTTATTGTGGTAAATATCCCAACGGTACTTCTATGTACCACTAAAAAAAAATTAATAAGAAAATACAATTTTGCAAAAACTCATTTTGATAAGTGATAGCACTATATTTTTAAATCAGAATTACAAAAAACATTTAGTAAATCTAATAGATTTCTGGTCTTGGGATTTGAAGGTACCAGAATTTAGTGGTACTTACAAGTGCCGTGAGTAGATTAAGGCTTAATGCAAGTTTTCGGAAACTTAAAAATAATTTTCAGAATTTTCTCATAGCCACTTTTATAATTATAAAAAAAAATCCACTGTTGCCAGATGTATAGATCCTGTGATACAGCCGCTTATCTCGGTTATTCGCCCAACCTGTACAAACCTATACACGATAGAAGTCCAGTGGGTTAAAAGTGAAGCTGGACCTGAAAGAGTCTCCTGCGTATTAAAAAATAAGCGATCTTCACATTACTGTGAAGTAATGTGTACTCAAGACTCTTCCATCCACGATTCTAAGTTAAACATTCACTTTTTGTGAAAGTTAACTTTTATATTATTAAAGGAAACATTAGAAAAATAGCAGTTTAATTTTTTTTATTACAAATTAGTATTTAATTCAAGTTTACTTAGCAACTAATAAAGACAGAAATTAATATTAACTTTTTTCATGCAAATTTATTTTACTTTTCGAGTTAAAATTCTTCAGAAAAGAATTAAAAATGGAGGGTAGTTCAAATACCGCCCTTCAGCGAGGGCCACGAATGAAAATCAATATGGCTCCGCCATTATTTGCTTTCAACTACCAAACTTTCTTTCGTTAAATGAAACTGAGTTTATCAAATTCGTTTTATCGTTCATAGTCAATTTTGAGTTTTATGCGGATGATGTGGCATTTTATGTCAAGTTATTTAGATACACATCAAAATAGTTTTTAAAGGAAAAGTTATAAAGAAATCCGAAAAATATTTAGATGTACAGAACAGTTGCATTAACTGCATTAATATTAATATTTATTTATATATATAATTAGAGACAATTATTAAAAATTTGAGGCAATATATCATAACTTTCTTAGTACATAAATTAATATTTTTATAATATACAATAATATTATATTTATTGAACTATTTTAAATACTTAATTCCAAGCCATGCTCCCCCTTCAATTGACGCGAATATATCTTTGGTGAGTATTGGTGGAGTCATAGTTTTCTGGATTGTAACTATCTCACAATTTAGAAGAAGATAGAAAAACATTAATTTTACTTCTGTAAGTGACAAGCGATTTCCTATACAAATTCTGGGACCAATACCAAACGGTAAATATGAGTAAGGTACAATATTTTTTGCATTTTTTTCTGAAAACCTTTCAGGATCAAACTTTTGTGGATTTGGAAAATATTTTGGGTCATTTTGAATTGCACATGCCGGTATTTGTACTTCCTGGTGGAGTAATATAGGAATATCCTTTGAGTTTTTATCTAAGGCTTTAATTGTGTATGGTTTGGTACAAATGCGGTCGGTGACTGGAAAAGGCGGCCATTTTCTTAAGATTTCTAAAAAAATCAACCATGACATAATATATATTTTTTAAATCTTCGATAGTTTTACCAGATATCACCATATCCATGTATTTCATTTCCTGCAGGGTTTCGTAGCTCACTTTACCATCATTTGACACATTAGTTTTTATTTCTTCACGAAGTTTATCTTGAACATCTCTATTTGTTGCTAATTCATAAGCTCCAAAGGTCATGACATTAGCTACAGTTTCAAATCCACCAAAGAAAAATATACAAGCCTGGGACGTTATGTCTAAGTTTGTTATTGGATTACCTATAATAAATTTATAAAAGAAGTATTTTGTTGTATAGGATAATAAATCCATGGGCTGGGATATTATTTGCAGTCTAATCCATCATACAGATTAAACTGTTTGTTTAAAGTCTGATGACATTAACAGAAAACTTTATTTTAAATTTTTAAATATTTGTTAATACGCTTACCATCTATACTTTCTTGTTTCTTTCTTGCTTCAAGAAGAAGATCAATCATGTCATGCCTTTTTATTTGATTATTTTCCCTTTGTTTAACAGATTCATCTATAACTTCTGAGAAGAATTCTGCACTTTTGGCGTTAATAACTCGGAATCCACAAGCCTGTTAAAAACCAGGTTAAAAATTTAAAATGTTTGGAAAAAAACTTTACCTTACTTTAGCAAATTTAGGTAAAATTTGTCCAATTAAAAACCGGAATATATTTAAAAAACCTGAGAAATCGGTCATTTTCTTACCCATTAGGTAAAATGTATTATTAGGCTCTCTTACTGAATCTACTTGAACCCCAAATGCCGTGGTTGCAATTATATCATTGGTAAATCTAAAAATATTAATTTAAAGCAAATATGTTGTTTTGTTAAAAAAAAATTTTTAGATATTTTTTTTTTTTATTTTTCTCATGAAAGCGGCTCAATTCGTACCTAGTAAAAATATCTTTTACTTCTAGCTCAATAATACCTTCGTCTTTTCTTTCTTTAAAATAGGTAGCAAAATTCCTTGCAGCCTCTTCCATTGTAACGTAAATGGCCTTTATTTTGCTGCTTGTAAATGTAGGACTTAATAGACGCCTCATCTCTCTCCATTTGGCACCTTAAGTTACTTTCTGTTAATCATTTATTAAAAAAATATTGTAAAGAGTTAAACTTACCACTGAGGGATAAGAGATTTTTTGACCACAAAGGGTCTGCTTCTGGATCAATTAAGGGTGGATGATCAGCAAAATGTTCAAAATCTTTAATACCAATTTGTTTAATTAGCTCTGGATCTCTGAGTAATAACGTTGGCATAGTAAAGTTATAAAATCCTACAACCCTAAAGAATTATTTTAAATAATGAATTGGCGGAAAGTTGTGAAAGTATTTAAATTTAAATGAAAATTAATATTATGTAAAAAATACAAAGTGCAGATTACGACCAAATGAACAAACAATTTTAATGTTGTCAAGAAAATTGATTTTTTTTTTAAATAGTGTAATAATTCCAAATTAAATCTAGATATTACTAATTTAGCCCTACATTTACCTGGAACTGGTCCTAGACTTAAGATCTAACTAATGATTAATTGTTTTATTAAATTTCCATGGTTTCCATTTGTTTCAAATTCAAATTCAAATTCAAAAACTTTTTATTTTCCCAAAATAAATTACACTTCACTTTTAAATATAACAATTATCTCGGTTGATGATAAATAAAGGACTACCCTGCGATTAATAAACCGATTCACAAGTCTGGAACTTATTTTCAGAAATGTGTAGAGCGCCCCAAAAACTAAAACCTATTAAAAACTAAAACCTAAAGAAAAAAAAAATCACTATTTATACTTAACAATAAAGTTAATAATTTTCAGTTTATGACAATAATTTTGGTATCCGGTCAAGCACAAGAACCCCCCATAGGTCACTAGAAGAATAGCACTAATAATTCATTATTATTTATAAATTGGACTGACAGAGAACGCACAGATCTAGCCACAAATAGTCAGATAAATTCAACATTTTCTCACATTTTCATTAAATTGTACGTTGCTCTTGCAAAAGTTTATTTTTAATGTGTTTTGAAAATGTAGATATTGCTAAAGTTTTTTTTTCAATTGGAATATTGTTCCATATTTGAGGTGCAACAAAAGCAAAGGATTTTTGGAATTTTGCAGAACGGTTGCGATACAAGAAAATTGCCAGTATAGCGAGTTTGGTGATAGTTATAGTGATCTCTAGATATGAAAAGTTGATATAAATATGGCGGTTGCTTGGATTTTAAAACTCTATAAATAAAATTGGTTAAATGTAGCGTACGTCGATTAGCCATAGATAATATTGAGTGTTTATTTAAGTGTGGAGTAATATGATCTCTATACAAAATATTATATGAAAATCGCAGACACGCATTTTGCAACTTCTGAATAGATTTAGAAATTCTGTTAGTCAAAGAGCTGTGATAAATGATGTCACCATAATCCAACAAAGATAAAACAAGAGAGTTACATAAATAGTATTTTATTGTTGAGGGTAAAAATCTGCTTACTTGATATATTTTCTTCAATCTTAAATAGGCAATGCAAAGTTTCTTTTTTATATGCGTTTCGAAAGTTAATCTTGTGTTAAGGTAAACACCTAAATTCTTGACTTCTCTGACAACAGGCAACCTTTCATTATCTATCATAATATTTAAATGTTGATTAATATTTGCTATTCTGGCTTTGTTCTCTCTTAACAATATTACACATGATTTTGCAGCATTTAGCTTAAGATTATAATTATTTGCAAAACTTCGAATTTTTTTTAGGTCATCATTAAGATTTTTCTGAAAATGCTGCAATAGATCTTGATTAAATGAAATGTACAGTTGGGAATCATCAGCAAACTGTTGTATTTTGGAATTTATAACCTCTTTGTTCATATCTGCAACGTATAATGAAAACAATAATGGCCCTAATATCGACCCCTGTGGGACGCCCGTTGTCACCGGCATGTAATCAGATTTAATTAAAAGTCCTAATTAATTAAATATTTAATTAGAAGTCCAGATTGGCTAGACGGAATTATTTTTTTAGATTCGACAAATGAAACAATCTGTTGATAAATGTGCTTTTCCAAAATTTTTGATATAGCCGGCAAAATACTTATGGGTCGAAGTTCTTTAAAATCTCCTGGATTTGAAACTTTTGGTAATGGTAAAATAATAGATTTTTTCCATAAGTTCGGATAACTATTTTCTAGAATACAAGTATTAATAATATTTATTAAAGCATATTTACAATAAGGAAAGCATAATTTAATATCTCTTATTGATATATCGTCTTCGCCTGTGGCATTAGTGCTAATAGAATTTAAAATTTGGATTAATGCTTCTTCGTCTATCAGACCAAACCTTAACTCCTCGGTAAATGATTGATGCCTATTTTGTTTATAAAAATTAATCTTTTCATCTGAGGTAGTATATGTACTTGAATTAGAATTTACAAAATAATTATTTATTGCAGATGGATCTGGAATAGCTGAAAAATGTCATTGGTATTTTGAGTTTTGGTCAGATTTAACTTTTCAGCAGATTTCCAAAAATCCCTTCCAGACTTTGTAGAAAGAGATTGAAAGTAAGCTATTTTCTCACGGGCTATGGCATGTTTAGTCGTATTTCGAAGTTCCCTATAGTATTGCAGTTTGGCGTCGTTCTATGCTGTAGATATTTCTTGTGGGCCTTATCTCTTAATTTCATTAGCAACTTAATGTTATTCGTAATCCATGGTGTATATGGCTTATCCTTTTTTTTGTTTCAAGGGAGCATGCTTGTTAAGTAAAAACATGATAAACGAATTAAAAATGTTTAATTTATTATTAATATTAGTTATATAATAAATAATATCCCAATTTAGTGCTGGAGCGTCCCTCTCAAAGTCACCCACTGTAATATCGTTTTAATTTCTAAAAGAAACAAATTTTTGAAATGGCTTGTTTGAAATCAAATTAAAGCATGCAAAAGTTAAACAGTGATCAGATACACTTTCTGAAATAGGTACCATCTCACAACTTTCAGGGATGAATGTTTTACTTGTTATAATTTGATCTAATAAACTCGAGTTATCTCCAGTGTGACTAAGCCGAGTAGGGTTTTTAACATATTTCGATATCGGATAATATTAAATGATTATTTGTTTCCAATTATTCCACCCACAAATCAGTATAATCCCAGACTCGAAAAAAATTTTCATAGAATCCACTTCTGTGATCTCGAGAAAGTAATCTCAGACAAATTACATGAGTGGCCAATATTCGTTCGTTTTTATTTAGATTTAGTAAGCATAACCTATATTAATATCATTCGGGTGATGATTTAATTAACTATTTACTTGAATGCAATCAATCTAAACAGTTATAAATCAAATAGTAAATAGCTTACGTAAATTGGTTCGTTTTTCATTTTCAAACATTTCATTTAACTAGTATGGAATTTCATTTAGTACTATTTAAGCAATTAGAGGTTTAAAAGTATTTAAATGATTATCCAGTAAGATGTTATCATTGGACGCCGTGTGATTTTTATCGACAATTTAGCCTTAAGTAAGGCTTTAAAAATTAATATAAGATACATATTTTTTATATTAAAATAATTTGTTATAGAAACGAAATGTTATATAGAAATTCCTAAGGAACATTTCATTATTACCTTTCCGTGGGGTACAAATTGTATATGAATTCAACAAAATCCTTGGTATTCATAGTTCGAAATAATATTCTCCAACTATCACCAAAAAGTGGTATTGGATTAGTTTGTACAACTCCAAGCCTTTTCCAATACTGCATGGGTTTAAGTAAAAAATACCATATTAATAGGCCTAGAAATGCTGTTCCTAGTAATAACATCATCTTTTACTGTTCTGTTTATAGAGCTAAAAAAAATCATTTAAGAAAGCTTTTTGGAAATATTCTGTGGGATCTATGAAGTTCCTTGAAGTTTTGTGTAACCGACATTATTTCTAAAAAATCATCGTATAAATTATATGCATGACTTAATTTTAGTTTGTGTGTTTCTTGAGAATAACTTTTAAGAATAAATTACGAGATTATTCCTTATATCAATCAACCAAAATATTAATAGAGGTAAGTACACGTTAATTCCCAAATTTATTTTATATGAATTACTTGAAATATTTGTAAATAACTTTCTAAATGCAACACAAAAAAAACAATATAAAATAAAAGGTTACACAACATATATAAAACTAATATGATTCATAAACATTACTTACCCAAAAAAATTAATATTTCTACATCCACAATCACCACCAATTTAATAATATTATGTGAATCTAAAACGAAATTGTAGAGCATATAAATAAATCATTCTTATATATATTCCTTATATTGAATTAAGTTATTTATAACATAGATAATATAAGATAAGTCCTGCAGCGATGATTTATTTTTATTTCATACGTACTACATTTATTAATGATATTTTTGAATTCAGAAAAGTTTAATTTCAAGAAATTTCTTAAAAGCAAAATATTTGTTTAATTATAATTTTTTTAAATAGATCTGTATAAAAAATGCAACCCCATTAAACACAAGCTTAGGAAATCCAAGTGGTGGAATATGCACAATAAAAAGTTTTTTAAAATAATTAACCTAAGAACACCACCCTTATATATAGTATAACACGCAGACGTTTGAAATATTACTATTTGGTATAAAGAAAGGCACACCTCCTCTTCAGTTAATCGACACTTTCATTCAGATTTTTTCTTACCAGATTTCAAAAGTTATCTCTTACGCTACCCAATGTCACAATTGTGACTTCCTTATTTACTAGTGTTATAAGGATCAAAAAATGTTTAATCTGGGTAGAGAACCATGCGACATGATTGTGAATAGTGCATTTTATAGGTGTGCACACGCAAATCGTTTATTTTGCCGGGAGTGCATTCTTGTCATAACCTGAAAAGTTTCAGATTATTTTCAACAATGGCTCGTGCAGGTAAGTTATTATTTATTTATAGAATTTAGGGAAAAAAAGAAGTGCTTAACATTAAAAAGATATAATAAACTTCAATTAAGTGTATTGTTTTTAGAGATTGAAAAAAATCTTTAAAATTGTTGATTCCAAGAATGGTTTTGTTATGTATATCACAATTGTGAGCCATGGGAGTTAACGTGGTTTAGTTTTAATTAAGTTGGATACAATTAATCTTTTGTTACAGGAAGAAGTAAGGAAATTATTGATTTGGACCATCTAAGGGATGACGAGGAGGCATTGTTTCAACTTCTAGACGAAGTTGGGTCAGATTTAGAATCCGAGGATGAAGAAGATGAGTCTGAAATTTACGAAAAGATCCTAATTGTAGCACCAAATGAAGCTGATAGCTCTTCAGATTCAGAACATGATTTACCCCTCATATATTTCCAGACTCTCCAGTAGAAGCATGGAAACTTTAGAAGCAAGGATTTTCCTGTAAAAGAGGATTATACTCCATCCATCGTAAAAACTCCAAACGAATATTTTGCTAAATATTTGGATGATGATTTTTTTGAGTCAGCCGCAAATTTCACTTCGCAGTATTTCTTGCAACAAAATGCAAAAGAAAACAACTTTACCTCTCAACAAATAAAGAAATTTTTTAAAATGAATGCTTTGATGTGATGTATTAATCTTCCAAGAATACATATGTATTGAAATGAAATACATATATATGAAAATATAAGTTCCCATTAATTGATGGGCTCATGACCCGACAAAGGTTTTACATGATACGTGTAAATTTACATGTCGTTGACAATCTTAGCGTATCAGAAGAGGAACAAAAAAAGAATAGATTGTGGAGAATACAGCCGGTAATTGATTTGGTTCGCAATAGATGTAAAGCCATTGAAAGAAAAAAAGATAGCTTTTTCTCTTGACGAACAAATGATTTCTTTTTTGGAAAGATGTCCAGTTCGACAATTTGTTAAAAATAAACCAAGACCAGTGGGACTGAAAAATTTCGTTCTTACAACATCCGACGGCTGGTATTGGATTTTGAAATCTACCAGGGCAACACTATCCCACTAAAAGATAGGGACTTAGGCTTGGGACCCTCAATAATATTGCGTCTAGCAGAATCATTACCTCAAAATAGTTACCTGTATTTTGACAGATACTTTTCAACTATTGCTTTGATGAACAAATTGGCGAGTTTGAATATAGATGCAACTGCTACAATTATGTCCAACAGAGTAAAAGGGTTTGATTTTAAAAAATACAGTTTAATGAATAGAAGAGAGTCAGAAGAAGTTGTTAGAACCGATAATAAACTTTGCATTACAAAGTGGAAAGATAATAAATCTGTTTTAATGATATCCACACCTTTTGGAAGACAGCCGGAAACTGAGGTGCAAAGATGTGTTGAAATAAAAATGTTGGCTCCCTAGACACACAATTGTGTACTCTATCCCTCCCTTAACCCTTTCGAATATTTTTTAAAATAATTTTCGGTACCTTTTGACCCAACTTTATCGGCGTAAAATAAATATAAACCCCAAACTCAATTTTTTTTTTATCTCGGTACTGTAAGGGATATAAATAGCTTTCAAACTAATACCTAAAATACTTTAAACATTTGTTCTTTTAAAAAATGCAGTTTTAAGAAATTACTGCAATAACAATAAAACATTATTTGCTAGACGTTTCTTTGTAGGGCTTTGGAGATGATGAGAAAAGTTAATATAATAAACATTGGTAGTATAACATGGATGCGTATAACATGGCTGTATTGATCTTTTTGCTTTGTGATGTGTTTTGTTTTTGAAGTTTTATTTATTTATTTATTTATTTATTTCTTATGTAAACATAAATCCTTTCATTTATAAAGTTTTTATATCATTGCTCTATTATATTATAATCCTTAAGAGTTAAACCTACAAGTCATTTTCATACTTGATTGCACACTATATAAATAGGATTAAAGTAAATGATTTTACATTAACAGAAAAAACTTTTAAAGTAAACATTAAGCTGCTTCTCCTTGGTTAATTATGTGTATGAGTGAATTTTTTTAACGTTTTTGTCTATAATATTGTTCATAATTTTGTTCCTGAAAGGCTTTGAACGTTGCCATAAATCGTTATATAATTTTCCTTATCTTCCCTTTGCCTCATATTTTTTTTCATATCCTGATCCTCTTCCCATGCTCCCGTTAGATATGTTCTTTCTTTTTTCAGAAGAATATTTATTATTACATTTTTAAATTATTGTTTTTTAAAATTTTTTTTTTGGCCTCAACAGAATTCAGGGAGCCTTTTGTGTAAGGGATATCTCTGTAAATCTGCATATTATGGCCTATTGGTCATCTTGCTTTATTAGCTTTTTTTATTTAGTTACAAATTCTTCGATTTTTTTTTGTTATTGGTAAATGATGAAATACTCAATATTTAGTGGAATTTTGTAAAAGTTAGTATACCTACCTATTAGTTTTCTTTGTGCTTAATTGCTGTAATTTCTTGGTGACTAATAATAACATCAGAACAAGATTCTACTGGTTTAACCAAAAAACCCTTATGTTGGTTTGCTGATTGCTGAATAAAAATAAAATAAATATTTAATAGAAAACATAACAAAAACATTAAAATTTACATTTAAAATTTAAACGGATTCAAATTACTTCAACGTGGCGAGAATAAAAAACTAAACCAAAAAGTTGCATGAGAAAATGTTTCTATAAACATGGGTCCGGAAATGCACAGTTTTCAAGATACAGGGTGATGAATTTTTTTTTTTAATATAATTTTTTATTAATATATATTTATTTTAATATTTACTCGATTCTTTTGAAGTTTGGAAGTATTACTTGTTGTATTAAGAGGCTAATTTAGATTAAAATTATAAGGTCCAGTGGCGTCCCGGGAGACATATTATTGGAAAAAAATGTACGCCACTGCCTTTTTTTCAACTTTAGTATTAGTTGTTTGATTAAGCATTTAAAAATACAAATTTTTTGCCTGTTGTATTTTTTTTGTTTGTATCTCACTTCGTTTCCGACAAAAAAAAAAAATTAATACGGTTTTATTGCATGCCACTGGACAAAATTAGTTTATTCATTTTTGATAAAAAAATCACAGGTGCCTTGGAAAACAAAAAATCATTCCTGCATAAAGGTTTGATAATAAAAAGTGTCAGTTCTCCTAGAAAAATAATTAATATTAATAAAAAATTAATATTTGAAAAAAATGTATCACATTTCCGGACCCATGTTTTTAGAAACTTTTTCTCATATTTTTTAATAAGGAATCACCCATTTAAATATCTACGTCTATTTTTCGAACACCCTGTATATTAATTCACATTTCTTTTACTTATATAATTTTAAATCAATTAATTTTTTTATTCGTGATTGTGGTCCAGATACAAAGAAAAATTTGTAAATTTGTTTTATTACGAATACGTTTTGTCATCGCGGTAACTTTCATCAGATTTTTTTTGGTTAGCTTTTGTCAACGGACAAACATTTAAAACAGTTGCTATATAATAAATAAAAAACCACAAATTTTTGCTATGCTATTGAGCGACATTGGCTATTATTGGAAAAATAAAATTACGACTATAAAATAGACATTTGCAAATCTTAACCCAGATACCCCTACCGTCCGTTATAACAATCACCTAATAGTTCGCTGCAGATTTGAAACTCTGTCACTCCGCGTTAGGTTATTCGTTGTTAGAAACGCGTCTTTTAGCAAAATTTTATTTTCTAACCTCTTAAAGGGAGAGTTCTGTATGCGAGAAAGTGTTTGGAATAACAGGTGCTTAGTTTCTTATAAACAGTGGATAATTATAGGTAAATATACTGATAAACTATTCATATTATTTTTCCATCTTGTGAATAGGTAATTTTAGAAAACATCAACCTTATACTTGTAAACAAATAAGTTAAACATTTTCATCTCACCGGCAAAAATATAAGCTGAAATACCGATGTCCTTTATAACGGACAGTAATAAAATCCGGTATTATTCGATTTTTTTCCTTATATTTGCAGTTATTGGAAGCGGCTCTTGAAACTTCATGAACTCATGGCAGAAATTGAAAACCTTGATGACAATGAGTTGATTCCTGATGGTATTGTCGTTCTACCGCCAGTTAACGCAAATGAATATAACACTGATGAAGATTCCGGCGACGAAAATGAAGTGGATATAAACAACCTCTCTGGAAGTTAGCTGATGACTGAAGTTGATGTAATATTTGAAAACAAGGGATCTAACCAAACTACAGTTAAGAGTGATTTTGACAGCGACGATGACCTACCTTTGTCTACCTTTCTTACGAAAAAACGACCAAAATTATCGACCTCAAAACCAAATTACTCTTGGAAAAAAGGTGACAGCAACCAAGATTTTCCAGAATAAGTAAACGCAAGTGGTCCAAAAAATTCTTTTTCTTCTTTAGAACTATTTTTTCAGTTTATAGATGACGAAATTATTGGCTTGGTTGTAAAATATTCCAATTTGTATGCTATTCAGCATAATAGCCAAGGTGATATACATTCCAGCGAAATAAAATGTTTCGTTGGTGTTTTACTGCTCTCTGGATACAACTCATTTCCTCGACGGTCAATGTATTGGGAAAATAACAGTGACGCAGGAAATAAGTTAGTCTATTCGGCGATTTCTCGAGATCGCTTTAGTTTTATAATGCAGAATTTGCACCTGAATGATAACAACAATCTTGAAAATACCGATAAGTTTTCGAAACTGAGGCCTTTGTTTTCTACTCTGAATGAGAAATTTCAGTCATTTGCACCCCATTGAAGAGTGCCATAGCGTAGACGAGTCGATGGTACCCTATTACGGCGGTCATGGATCAAAACAGTTCATCCGAGGAAAGCCCATTCGTTGGGGTTATAAGGTATGGGTGAGAACAACTAAAAAGGGGTACATTGAATGGTTTGAGCCGTATCAAGGGTCCACAACTATTATTTCTGAAAAATATCGTCCTCTTGGCTTAGGGGCTAGTGTTGTACTTCAGTTTGCTGATATTATTCAGTCTCAATGTGACAAAGCTCCTTTCCATATCTTTTGTGACAATTTTTTTACGTCATTACGTCTGTTGGCTGAGCTGACCTCCAGGGGGCTCAAATGTACAGGAACTCTGCGAGAAAACAGACTATCAGATTGCCCGCTTGAAAAATCCAGTATGTTCAAGAAAAAATCCCGTGGTAGTTTTAATTATCTTTTAGAGGAGATCCAAAATAATACTGTATGTAAATGGAATGACAATAGTGTTGTTACAATCGCCTCAAATGTAACATCTCCTTTTCCAACACAACAAGTCAAACGCTTCTCTCAGAAAGAAAAGAAAATGATAACGAAAACATGGGCGGTGTTGATAGGGCTGACCAAAATATAAGCCTTTACCGCGTATGAATCAGAGGAAAGAAGTCGTATTTTTGCTTGTTTTCACATGCTTTGGATATGGCAGAACAAAATGCATGGCAACTTCATAAACATTCTGGCGAAAAAATGGACCATTTGCAGTTTAGGAGGTGTATTGCTGCGGCATTATTAGAAACATATAAGAAAGGAACAAAACGGGGGCCATCTAAACCAGGCAAATACCTGCATTATGAGTCCAGATATGATCGGATGGATCATCTTGTGAATTATCAGGAAAAGCAAACCTGCTGCGCATTTTGCCACAAACAAGCAGCATTCAGATGCCAGAAGTGTGATGTTGCACTTCATCCAAAAATGTGTTTTTTAAGTTACCATACTAAAAACTAATCAATTATTATTCGTTAAAAAAAATCTCGTTTCTAAATAAAGGTTTATAAGTTTATAAGAATAATTGAGTTTTAGTACCTTATATTGCTACTGTATGTTTAAACCGACGGCTTTTACAGAAAAACCTAAAAGCGGAACTAAAAAATTTTACAAGAAAAATATGTTTATTTTAACCCAATAAGTAGATTTACAAAAGTATATAACAAAAAACAAACGTTAAGAGTTTCAGGGTATCTGGGTTAAGTAAAGCTAAAAAGGCACTAGAAAATAAAATTCTATAGCTTTAGGTTAGTATTGGGCTCGCTCATATAAAATTAACAGTTTTAATTTTTATTTTCTAGTTAAAAACATACATTAATTTTCTTTGTAATACACAATATTATGATATCTATTAATCTATTTTAAATACTTAATTCCAAGCCATGTTCCACCTTTAATTGACACGAATAAATCTTTGGTGAGTATTGGTGGCGTTATAGTTTTCTGGACTGGAACTATCTCACAATTTAAAAGAAGATAGAAAAACATTAATTTTACTTCTGTAAGTGACAAGCGATTTCCTATACAAATTCTGGGACCAATACCAAAGGGCAAATATGAGTAAGGTACAATATTTTTCACATTTTCTTCTGAAAACCTTTCAGGGTCAAATTTTTCTGGATTTGGAAAATACTTTGGGTCATTTTGTATTGCACTTGTCGGTATTTGTAGTTTCTGGTGAAGTAATATCGGAATATCGTTTGAGTTTTTATCTAAAGCTTTAATTGTGTATGGTTTGGTACAAATGCGATCGGTTATTGGAAAAGGTGGCCATTTTATAAGAATTTCTACAAAAATAAATGATTAAATAACATATATTTTTAAATCATAGATTTTTTTACCAGATACCACCATATCCATGTACTTCATTTCCTGCAGGGTTTCGTAGCTCACTTTACCATCACTTGATACGTTAGCTTTTATTTCTTCACGAAGTTTATCTTGAACATATTTATTTATTGCTAGTTCATAAGCTCCAAAGGACATGACAGTGGCTATCGTTTCAAATCCACCAAAGAAAAATATAAAAGCCTGGGCAGTTATGTCTAAGTTTGTTATTTGATTACCTATAATAAATTTATAAAAGAAGTACTTGTAGTTAAGGATATTGATTTTATGTTAATATAAGAATAACATTTGCAGTCTAATCCATCTTTATTGTACATTTTTAAATAATTTAAAATACCCTTGCTATTTGTACTTGCTTGTTTCTTTCTTCCTTCAAGAAGACCGTCAATCATGTCCTGCCTTTTTATGTTATTCTTTTCCCTTTGCTTGAGGGTGTCATCTATGACTTTTGCGAAATATTCTGCGCTCTTGGCGTCGATGATTCGAATTCCACATGCCTGTTAGACACCAGGTTAAAAATTTAAAATATTTGAAGCAAAACGTACTTTAGCAAGTTTAGGAAAAATTTGTCCCATAAAGAACCGGAAGATATTTGAAAAACCTGTAACATCGGTCATTTTTTTACCCATTAAGTAAAAAGTATTATTGGACTCTCTTAGTGAATCCACTTGTATCCCAAATGCTGTGGTTGCAATAATATCATTGGTAAATCTGAAAATATTTATCACTTTTAAACATTTTATTTATTTTTTCTGGTTAATGAAAATGATTGGTTCTTACCTGGTAAAAAGATCTTTTACTTCTAACTCAATAATACCCTCTTCTTGTTTTTCCTTAAAATATGTAACAAAATTACGTGCAGCCTCTTCTATTGTAAGGTATATGGACTTTATTTTGCTACTTGTAAATGTAGGACTTAATAGACGCCTCATCTCTCTCCATTTGTCACCTAGAATAATTTGTCGTTAATTAATTGTTAAAGGATCTTGTAAAAGGTAAAACTGACCACTGAGTGATAAAAGATTTCTTGACCACAAAGGGTCTGCTTCTGGATCAATTAAGGGTGCATGATCAACAAAATGTTCAAAATCCTTAATACCGATTTGCTTAATTATCTCTGGATCTCTGAGGAATAAGGTTGGCACGCTAAAGTTATAGGATCCTACAACCCTATAAAAGTTTTTTAAAATATTTAGTTGGATATTAGACTCTAGCTAGAACGTTGTGAAATTATTAAAATTCAAATTTAAACTAATAAAGGATACCTAGCGCAGATTAGGGTATAGTTAATAATTCTTTAATAATTCGAGATTACATTGTGTAAGAATTTTTAAAAATTTCGAAGTTGTAAAAGTGTTAAACCGGTCCAAAAACTAAATCTAACTAAGAATTAATTATTTTATTGGATTGCAATGGCTTGTTTCGATATCAGATGTTAAACGAATAATTCTTTTCAATTCTCCCATACACAAATTTCTCTTACGCATGCGAAAGTCTAGTAAAAAAGAATCACAGACCCTACTTTTGTGACCTCAAAAAAAAAGAGTTTCAGACAAACAACATAATTGACATGTAGTACAAAATTATTTAATTAACTATTCATTTAATATCATATTTTTAATAAATTATATAGATACTGATGATTCTCATACGTAGAATCCAGTTACATATAGTAATGAATACAGATGCATAACGAAATAATAGCTTAATCTCTGTAAATGGGCGATTAGAGTGTTTAAATGATTATCTCCTAGATTATCCAAATAGGTCTTAAGATTTGACATCGTGTCATTCTTGTCGACGATTCGGCTTTAAATGAGGCTTTAAAAATTAACATATCGAAAATCTAATTCTAGATTAAAACAAAAAAAACAACTGCATCTAAATTTGTTGTGTTAATATACTTAAAATTAAGCAATAACGAATATAAATAAATTATTAAAAATCATTTTTCATTACCTTTCCTGGGGATATAAATTGTAAATATATTCAGCAAATTTCTTATTACTCATAGTCCGAAATAATATTCTCCAACTATCACCAAAAAGGGGGATTGGATTAGTTTGAAGAACGCCAAGCCTCTTCCAATACTGCATGGGTTTAAGAATAGAATACCATATTAATAGACCTAGAAGAGCTAGCTGTTCCTAGTATTAATATCATCTTATATTATTTTGTTTTAAGACCTAGAAGAAAAAAAAATTAAAAATGACAAGATAATAACACAGAAGAATTTACTAATTAAAATTTTAAGAAAGCCCCTTTAGGGCCTATCGGAAAGTGAAAGATTTTTAAATATTCGTTATGTGGTCCAAAATATGTATTTACCAGTAACGTTGGTAGCTTTGGAGCTAATCGATTGCGCTGAATTTCACTTATTAATTTTTTTATTATTTTCATTTATTATAATTTTGGCACCTTTAACCATTATAATTTTGGATGTAAAGTCGCGCACCCAAAAGGAAAACTATATAAAAATAAATTATATTCACTTAGGCTCATACACCTATAATGATAACACTAACTATAACTAAGTATAAACCAAATTACTCGTCTCATTTATACTAGTCATTGGAATTTAGAAAATCTAATTTTGTTGTTATGGCAACACTGTGTTGCTTATATTTCGTTAATGTCACAATATAGACATAGGCGTAGATGACTTTTTTCTAATACTTTTTCTGACTTTAAGTTTCGTACACAAATTTTCTTGTACGAACATCCGATATGCAAACTTGCTCATTTTTGATAAACGAAAGCCTTGTGGTGATTTAAATTTTACATTCAGAATCTTGTATAATTATTTGGGCTGGGATCTAAACGAACTATTTGAAAGAAATCGGGATATTAGACTTCGCGGTCACACTTTAAAATTAAAAAAAACAGATGTATAAAACAAAAACACGTCAAATGTAAATTTTGCCTAATAAAGTGTTTGATGTTTGGAATTAGTTACCCGTAGATGTCATAACTGCTCCTTCTGTAAACTATTTCAAGAATTGTCTGGATAGATTGGACATGTTTAGTGTTTAAATTTGAAAGCTGACATTTGAAGATTTATTCAAATATACATTGTATTGTAATGTCTACTTAGTTCATAGAGCTATACAGAATGTAAATTCTTGGCTTTTATCTAATAAAATAATAATAATATTAATAATATAAATAGCTGCGTCGTCTCGATTCGTTTTCGAGAAAATTAGAAAAATCTTTGTTTATCTTAATTTGTTCAGATAGAAAACAAAAACATAAAAATATCAAAATTCAAAATTGTCAAAATTGTTGCTGCCACTGGTATTTCATTAGGCTCTGTTCACACAGTTACCAAACTTTATAAATTTCATCCATTCAAAATGAAAATATTGCAAGAGTTAACCGAAGACGATTTCGATAGGCTAGTTGAGTTTTGTGAAAAAATTACTGAAGCGATTAATGATAATATTATTCATGTAAAGAATATCTGCTTCAGCGATGAATGCAAATTTTATCTAAATGGATTTGTTAATAAGCATAACTGTAGATATTGGAGCAATGAAAATCCTCATGCATTTGTAGAAGGGCATACCCAGTACCCTCAAAACATTAATGTATGGGCAGGCATTTTAGGAAATAAAGTGATTGGGCCCTTATTTATTAACGGAAATTTAAATGGAGACATTTATTTGGATATGTTGGAAAATACCATCAATCCGCTTATCACTGAATCCATTGAAAACCAAATCGATGATGATGGAAGCCCTATACTTGATGAGGCTGAAATATATATCCAGCAAGACGGCGCTCCTTCTCACTATGTTCTTCCCGTTCGGCAATGGCTAGACGACGAGTTTCCAGATAAATGGATAGGGCGAAGGGAGCCTATAGAATGGCCTGCTAGATCTCCTGATATAACGCCGTTAGACTTTTTTCTATGGGGTCATTTGAAATCTATTGTGTTTACTCCCCAACCTAAAAGTTTGGATGAACTTCGTCAACGCATCATCGACAGCTGACATGAGATCCCACAACATGTTTTTGAAAATGTGCGTCAGGAATTTGAGCATCGCCTATATCATTGTTTGGCCAAAAACGGGCAACATTTTATACACTTATTGAAATAAAAACTGATATTTTCATGTTTTTGTTTTCTATCTGAACAAATTAAGATAAACCAGGATTTTTCTAATTTTCTCGAAAACAAATCGACCGATTTAAAAAAATCAGACGTCAAAATAAAAACCTTATACTTCGATACCCCTTGCCATTTAAAATTTTTAAGAGAATGACCCTGGGGGGTAATGGGTGAAATGGGGTGAAGTCATTTTAGGTTAGAAAGTTGTCCTCCTTGACAAACCTTTTGACGTATTTCGGCGTTTTTTTTTAAACAGTGGTTTTCGATAAATTCGTAGTGGGAAGTTTTCAAATGAACACCCTGTATATATTTGTGTGTATGATTTTGTTTTATGTAAAAATGCTAAGTCCATCCTTGGTTATAAGCCTATATAGGTTCAATATTATAAGGTTATATAGGTTCGATATTTTTTCCGTACGATTTACAGTTTATCCAGAAAATCAATTTTGAGTTTCACAAAGAATGGCAAGGTAGAGCAATTTATATGTTTTGATAAGTTTTAAATTTTATAGTATATAAGTACATCTTATTTCATACATAGTCTTAGCAGGTTATTTTCTATTATGCATTTCTATGATATTTTCTTTAATCCTATACTTATCCCTGTCTCATGCATTTAAAAACCCGAAATTTTTAAAAAAGCACGACATCAAAAAATTATAATTTTCTTCTTCGCGTCGATTGTTTTGTAAAATTCTCATTTAATCAAAATAATTTCTTTATATCTTATTTTCTCTCAAAATAATATATTTACATGTAGTTTTTAAAGCTACGCTACGCAGTAACATCATAACTCACCAAATGGTACACTAAAGATTCACGTACTTTAATTGTATTTGAAACATCGTTCACACACGAATGCTTCCTACCAATATTTTGTACTAAAATAAAATCATACTAGCAAAAAGAAGCGACGGAGACAAAAATCGTTTAAGTTATTATTATGACCTGTTGGCGGTAATTACAACAATTATTTATTACATACGAGTATTATGCAACATAAAAACGTTATCTATTACCGCTTAGAACCGATTTAAAGCAAATTCAGATAGATAAAAATAGGTGCATATTATTCCTATTTGGTGATAGGTAGAGTCTATTCAATAAAAAATTTAAAAAATTGTTTACTATAAATAAATTATTTAATTGTAGATTTTTGTAACCGACATTACTTCTAAGAAAAATGGTATTGTTTATATACAGTAGTTAAGTTATTTTACTTAATTCATGAAAACTAGTGGTCATAATATAATAAAAAATAAATAGAATAAATAACGAAATCAAAGTAAGTATTAGTTATTCCTTATATCAAGCATCCAAAATAACATTTATGAACAAATAAGTACATTTATGAACTTACCAATAACTTGAAAAGTTTCTAAATAACTTTTTGTAAGTCAAAAAATGCACACAATATAGAATAGAAAAGTACACAAAATATATAAAGTTAATTTGAGTCATAAACTTACTTACACAATAAAATTATTATTCCGGCATTCACAGTAACCACTAATTTAATATGTATTACCATGTGTATACAAAATGGAATTGTAAGAAACTAAGTAAACCAGTCTTATATACTACTTATATTTAATTAAGTTGTTGTTAATCTATATTATTATAGTTAATAAAAGATAAGAACTGCGGTGATGAAGTATTTTTATTTCATACATGAAGTATAGAAAAAAATTTAAAGATTTTGAGTTTTATTGTGTAACTATTTTTTTTAATAGATAGTGGTTCTTGTGTTTAGAAAATGTTATTTGCTTTTTGTTGCCTTAATAAAATTATACCTAGATATAAGTATATATAACCCTAATTCATTAAGTTCTGTGAAGAAACTACCAATGCATATATGACATTTTCCTTTATTTGCAAATTAAAACCTTCTCCTATTAATTTAAGGACCAGTATAGCGGCTCCCCCATAAGGTTATTTAATGGTAAATTACCATCAATCAATAAATAATTCCGAAAACTTAATATGAATACACAGGTTGGGGAATCGATCATTACGCAGAGAGAGGTGCCTAAAGGCGAAATAAATAAATGAAACTATTACTTGTTTGCTTCTGCTATGTATTGCATAACGAAAATTAGGGCATTATTCTTACACAAAAAAAACTTTAAAAAATAAAGTTAACAAACATTTTTAGTTTTTTAAGTAAAAGACTCAAACACACCTCCTTTTTTGTGTTAATAAAATGTGTTAAAAAACCAGTAAGTTAGTCTAATAATGAGTTAATCTAAGAGTTTTTTGTCAAATTGAATTGGCACATTCAACAAATTTCTCTCATATACCTCCTTTAAATTTGATGACCTACTGAATACGTGTAATTTTTATTCTTAATAGTCTCCTTATATAACCCCAAAAATCAAAGTTATTTAAGGACAAATCTGGAGATCTAGGAGGCCATTTAATGTCGCCAGACCCACCAATAAAACAGTTTGAAAAAATATTTGTTAAAAATTCTTTTACTCTAACCGTAATAATAAAAGACCGATCCCAGATCTAGATCAAGAAAGATTTAAATAGCTGAAAGAACCTATACGGATTTATATAAAGCAATTCAAGATATTTTTGGGCCTTTAAAAGAGTATCAATAAACAATCTCCCTATAATGTAGTCGCCTAAAAATTTAATCTTTGGGGATACTTCGTACGGAATTAAAAACTTCTGTGCTTGTTTTTTTCAAACCAATATCAACAACATAAGGATTGTATTTTTCGTATAATGGAATAAAAGACTCATCTGAAAATTGAATCATTTGTAAAAAAACCTCATTTTCGTTTGCTTTTTCCATCATGGTTTTACAGAATTCCATTCCTCGCATTTGGTTTTCAAGAAATATCTCCTAAAATTGGAAATATTTGAAATATTTTTGTACCCATGTTTTTTATAAGGACCGGAAACAGTTTTATGACCAGACCCAGTTCCTCTCCAACACTTCTATTTGGTCATGTTGAATACGCTTCTAACCAGAGGAGCACAGATCTGTATTTTGTACGTACTTTTGTTGGGCGGAAGAATTTGTTTGGGAGAAAAAACAAAAATTTACAAGCAAAACACACGTATGTGTATAACACAAAAAAAGCAAAATTTAGATTAAAAAAAAACTTTTTAAACCAAATCTACGAACTGTTTTTATTTATTCTGTCATTTGTTCTTCACAGGCATTATGAAAAACATTTTTCAATATGGTTTGCACTTCCAATACCTTGCTTGTTAAAAAGTTAGATATTTTAATGTACTTGCTTATTAATTCACAGGAGTGCTGCTGAAAGAAGCACGGGAAAGCTGACTGAAAGAAGGATGTTCATTCTCATGTCTGTCGTTTGTCTCTAAAACTATCATCAATGTCAACTTTATGAAATCCATCATGTTGCCAATTACTTATTTAATAGTCAGTAGGGATAGCAAAAACACTGCATTGGTTTTGCGACCGATCTTGATCAATTATCATGATATACTCTCATTATCTATAGTTTTTAGATGTTCTGTAAATCATATAATTACTTTTCTACCATATCAACGTGTAAATTAACTGAACTATAGGTTATGTTAGTCCTTTGAAGAGCACCTCGATTTGGCAGTTTCACTCCATGCAAAGAAACATGAATATAGTGTTTCTCTGTTTATCCTAGTGAAATTGGGAATATTGAAAGTAGAACACGAGGTATCTAACAACGCGTATATCTAAAAAAAATCTTTCCTGGCATATCGGTTTGCTTGTTTTTTTTTGTGACCCCAAAATCTTTTATGCTTTGCTAAGTGAGTTGGAACTAGGTCAAATAAAACACAGCTAAAAGGTTTTTGATTTTAATACTGCTGACGTTTTGGCCTATATTAGGTCATCCTCAGGACGATAAAAAGTAAAAACCTTTTTAAGGGTGTTTTTTACGGAGACATTTAAATATCTCCCCACCACTTTATTTTAAGAAATACAGTAAAAACTGTCGAACAAAAAAGGTTCAGATTGTTCTCTACTTAAAAGATCAAGTACTTTTTTGTAAGGTTAATATATTCACAAAAAGTTTACTTTTTCAGATTGAAGATCGCAGTTACGCCGCCTACCGATCATTTTAGAAACTAAAAAAATATATTCCAGGTTTTTCTCTTGGCTGTTTTAGTAATATTATTTTTTAACACAAGCCTTTGATATGAGTACGTTCCGAGATACAGTACCTCGCATTCTTAGTTGGCCACCCTGTACATCTTAAGCAATGCTTGATGATGTGCATTGAATTTTATTTGGTTTAGTCTGTACAGTAATGGTGAGGTGTTAGTTGATACTTGATAACAATTTTAAACAAAACAATGCAAGTCCGGCAAAATCTAAATGTAACTAGTTGGTTAAAAACGATACCGTTGCAGAGGAAGTAAAGAACTCTTCGATTCATTCATAATTCATAGTATATGGCTTTAAACCACAAATTATCGTCCTGATCTAAAAAAATTCCAACCTAAGTGATATACTTGACCTTGCTGTAAAATCGGAAATTGTTTACTTTATTTAAAGATCGATTGATATAAATAGCGTAAATAAAGGGTCCAGGATTACAAAGCATTTCTTTTAAATTATTTAATGCATATCGCTGGTATTATGCGCTCTGTCTGCTATATATTGGGTTTGTGGCCACGTTGTTGAGGATAACAAAGGTACTGATGAGAAATTATTTCCTAGCATAACTAATATAGAAACATTCATAAATGAAACATTATTTTTACTTTATTTAAATATATTTATTATTGTTTCACTAGACTGGAAATAAAACCATTTTTATTCAAAGGTTATACTAAAAGTGCCTACGATAAAATTAATAAAAAGTAATTTTTTTTAATAATAAAAAGTAAAGTTTTACTGTTTTAATGAATGTGTATATTTTAAAGCATGTGCTATAATAAGTTTACTCACATCTGGACCATTGAAAGTATTATTATTTTGAATTAAATTTTTTTTACTCGATGTACTTTGTGAGTCAGTTATTTAATTATATAATTACTGCATTTTTTATTTTTAAATTCTGTTATATTCGGTAATTTTTTTTTTGTTTTCACTGCTTCTAAATACATAGTTTAGCCATAAAAATAGCATTTATATATAAGATCTATTTTTACAGTAATTTAATTAGTAAAACTATATCTCTATTTAACAAGGAACATACTTTCTTGAAGGGAAGTGTGTTCTCTTTAAAATAAATTGCCAATCTGGTTATAAGAATAATTTATTTAGATGAGAAAATATTTGTAATTAAAATAGAAATCAATTTAAAAGATCAGTACAAAATTTAAATTCTTTAAAAACACACCAACACTTTTTTCTGATTACAATCAATCAAAAACAAATATTAAAATTACGCAGAAGGTGCTGACATCTAATAATTTATATTTATACTGGCTAATCTTATACATTATTAAGGTAAAAGGGTTCCTACAGAGGAGCAGCTATTAAGCAATGAAACTCGAACCACTGGCGACTAATTAAATTCTATTAAGAAGGGAGGATTAAATGAAATCAAAATTAAAGGATTATGTTTTAGAGGAAAAGTCTTAAATTTAAGTATGCGATTGAGGGTTCAAAGAACTGAAAGAGTTAAAAACAATTATTTTCGAACATAATTTGTTCATTTATACAAATATAGTCATGTGATTTTATTGCCTTATTAATTTCCAGAATTTTCAAAAAATCCAATCCCAACCTCTTTCGACAAACATGCATTACCTCAAAATCCACTTTAAATTCAAACTATAGATGAATAATATGATTAGCGAAAGGAGCAGAAGTATTAGTAGTAAACCCATTTAAGTCGCAGGACCCACCGAAGATGGACTGAGTCCCCTGGTATGAGACAGGCCAAAGCGCACATAGGTGGGCTCTCTGCCTGTCTCACCAAAAATCTACTACGCCTAAAAAGACGCGAAATTCGGCTAGTGACAGGTCTCTTAACCGGTCACTGGCTCTTAAGAAGCCATCTCCATACTATCGGTATTGCGGACAACCCGGAATGCCGATGGTGCTGTGAGGAGGATGAAACCATTGACCATGTAGTCGGGGAGTGCCCAGCACTCACGCACGCCAGGTTCAAATACTTGGGTAACACTTTCAGTGTACCGAGTGACTTTAAGTCCTTCAGACCAGAGAGCCTTATCGGTTTCTCTAAGGCCGTTGGGCTCTGGTAAACCCCGGTGGGGCATGACGGGTCCATCAGGAGACCTATATGCACAACTGTCTTGGCAGCCCACTGTTTCGACAATCCAACCCATTTAAGTTGTTTTCCATTGATTTAGTATGTTCTTTTACACGAGTTTCAATTTTTCTTCCGCTTTTACCGATGTAGCACAAATTACAGTCAGAATGAGAACATTTTAGTCTGTAAACTTCAGATCTGTGAGTAACAGGAATCTTGTGTTTGGTATTGATAAGATGCTTTGACTCCAATACCCGTTTAATTTTCGACTATAATTTCTCTAAAAGCTTTTAGTCACATGATTAGATATTTCATCAAAAAACTTGATACTTTAGAGGCATTAGTGTCCCTGCTTAGACAATAATAAAAAGATAATAAAAAAAACAATCTTTACGCCAGACGTATTCCGTATCCCGCGGAAATCACGCAAGGCGATTCTAATGGGCCGAAGAATATCAGGATTGGCAAGAGCGTATATAAGCATCCATTTTTTATACCGGTAAACCAAGATTTCGCTTATTTCAGTTTTGAGTTAAAGCTGAGGATTTTCGTTTATTCAAATGACAGTTTCCTAAATATGTACTTACAAAATAGCCTTTGCTTAAAAAAAGTTAAAGCCCGCTACTTATTATATGCAACGATTTGTAAATCTGCATGCATAATGTCTTTAATGCGATGCGCCAATGCGATTTCTTGTGCGGCGATTTGGATGTAATATAAATCGGTTTTTGGGCGAACCATCAAAGAAAACATGGCAAATTGACGAATGGGTTTTAGATCTTACTTGTTATTAGTTTAATGATGTGAAAGTGCTGTGGGAAAGATAAATATAAAAACGTGCGTATGTACCTATTTTTTATTTAAGGCATAGACAACCCAGTTTAATTATTATTATGTTATAGTTGTTAATTTTAAGTTGTTTTAATTTAAATATTGTAGAATCGAGTAGAGCGATGAAAATATTTTAAATTTAAATAGAAAATTCAGTTATATCTATGCTTATGGAATCGTAGTAATAGAAATAGAAAAAGCAGACATAACGTGCTTGACGCCTTTAAAATTATAGCTGAAAAAATAAATACCAAGGATGTTATTGAACTAACGGAGGAAAAAGAAAACGTATTTCAAACATTCAACTTTCAACTACCGCAGGACAGTATTTCGTAAAAGTCTTTTTCTGACTCCATCTTAGAACTTACTGAAGTTTTATGACTACATCGTGGAGTAATCTATGAACTCATTAACAAATTGCATACAACTTGAAAAATAACATACAACTTATTTCTTAAACCCTACCACATTAATGAAGTTTTAGTTTTATATTTTTGTTCAAACAAAGTAGTTCTAAATAGAAATTACCGGGTCTACTCAACCGCGTACTAATGAAGCGATAAAAAATGTCGCCATCCTTTCCACTTTGTAAAAAATGTAAATCTAATTGCTTTGTGGTCTGCCCTTTTCTAATTTCTAGTTTGACATTTTATTCAATTTAATTTGGATTGGATTTGTTAGAGTTACATAACATAAATTTGAAAAAGCATTTGAAATGTAAAATAAAATTAAATTAGTTACGCTTATATTAATAGTGTCTTTTTTTTCAGGTAAGCCGTATGAACTACTGAAACTGAAAATTATTGGTAATGTATATAACTATTATCATTGCTATTTACTGTTTTGTTTCCTAAAACCCTCAAGAAGCTTTAGTCGTACGAACCCCCGGTATAATAATAACTTGCATAAAAAAATATCGTAGAAGTTCCAATGATGAAGTGAGATGACTTCTATTAATAATATTAAATACTATAAGCAAAAAATATAAAATCTTCCAAAGTGCAGCAAATATTGCATGTTTTTGCCTATGTACTTGGAAAATTTAAGAAACAGTAAGGTTAGATTAAGATATAAATTAAGATAAGCTAAGTCATTTTATCTCGATCTTTACTTGTGAAAAAGAAGGCAATTAACCAAAAACGTTTCGTGGCAACCACTACCATCATTTATCAAGTTTTGATAACGTCCTATTTTATTCTAGCTCTATCTCACTTAGAGTTTTTTAGACCCAAACTTGTACTTCGTAAATATGTAACTTAAAACTTGAAAAAAAAATGTCCCTAATAATATTTGTGTTAACTGAAAGGCATAGTAACAGCAATCAGTATTATTGCATTTACTTTATTTTAAATATTTTGAATTGATTAAAAACATAAAGAAAATATATTTTTACTCGAAAAATATCATATAAAGCATATTCTAATTAATAATTGATAACTAGTATAGTATACAGATGGATTGTAGGTAAATATTGAAACAGAAGCTGAAATATAAGTATTGAATATAAGATTCAAAAAATTTACATTAATAGAGCAAAAGGTCACAGTATTTGAAGGCAAGATTCATATAGTACAAAATTGCTCATGAAAACTTCACGAGAGGCTACATCACTACTGGATTTGTGCAGTCATTTAAATGCTCTTCTTATTCATTTGTTTATAATTGCTGCAACAGAAGCACTGCTGTAGGCAACAATATTGGAGGCTTTATTGCACTATTTAAATTAAATGACTATAAAAAACAATTCTAGTCTGTAACCTGTTATTTATATGACGAAATTCTCGGTGCATGGGTTCTTGACAAAGTTTGTTCTTAGGAAATGCATGGAAATAACAAGACTCAGCAAGAAAAAATTCAAAACAGTGACAAGATTACTAATCGGGCACTATACAGTGCATCCCAAAAAATTAATTGTACAAGATGAGTGTGTACCACAAAAAACCACTGTATAAACTCTACAAATAGAAATATGAGTCAGGAAAGAGCCACAGAAAAAAAAGATTTTTTATGAAATAAAAATGGAAATTATATACTGTGCTAGTAAATTCCTTAGTTGTACAATATAATTTAATTTTATATAATTTTGAACATATATTATTTTAGATGTAAGCGTAGTCAGATGATACTAGAATCTATTATAATTTTGATATTTAAATTAATCCCCTTACTGTAAAAAAATGTAAGAACCCCGATTGCGAAATTTATATTTGAGAACTATTTTAAATTATTTTAAAAGAAACTCGCTTTTAATTTGGGTCTCAAATTATAATTCGGCAACAAAACGAACCTGATTTAAAAAAAAAATTATTTTGGCACACGAGGCTAAATTTGCCATCTTAGAAATATTTAACAGCTAGAGAATTTCTCTTCAATAACATATCTATACCTGATCCATAGTACCATTTTTCTTTCATTAAATTAAAGCCATTTTAGAAGAATTTTCCTAAAAGAAAATCGAAATTTAATTTGGAAATGAAATCTCCTCCACATGTCACTAACGCTATAATAAATGGTTAGGAAATCAGTGCTTGGCCAGCCAATAGCCTTGATCTTTCAGACAATAGCCTGGTCAGAAATAAAAATAATCATTAAACTAGAGAAAATTGTTATTAAAATTAATAGAATTAATTAAAAAAACGAAATTATAACTAAGTCTAGAAAGGGATACCAAAGTTAGTTTGACAATATTAGACGATATATTTAAAGTATTATAAAATGATACTAGAAAACTTACCTTGTTGAAAATATTGCTGCAATATTATACGTGCTGGAACTTGACTATCACTTGTCATACAAAATGTTTATTCTTAGATATGACAACAACATAAAACCTATATTTTGGAGAAACGTGAGTTGTAAAGATTTCATCGATATATATATAAAATATGTATTTCGAAAATTTGTTGGTATTGTCAGAAAATATCAATAGCAGATATTCCAAAAATATTTCGTTTTGTCAACTAGGCACATTCACCCAAAATTCGGAATGTTCAAAAACTGATAAAATATTGGGTCAGTACTACCAGGGACTAACGTTACAGGAGAGACAAAAAGGATATAGCTGGAAATTTAGAGATTACTAAAAATTTACCCTTTTGCAAAGATAATCAATTATTTAACAAAAAATTATCAATTCAAGGCAAAATAGGAACCAGTATGATGGTCAAATATAATTCTATCTATATATATTCTATATAAACATTATTAATCAAGAATGAATATTATTAAATATCGTACCTTTTAAAATTTAACTTTGTATCTTTGTTTTCTCGTTGTGTTCTTGTTCATTTTAATGCCAATGCTTAGTAAGATGGTAAGATGGCCTTAATGTAATTAAATTATTTTTTTTTATAGAATGAAAATTAAGTCTAAATTATTTACTTTAAATTATTTGATAACTATTATAATATATTTTTAAATCCAAAATTAAAATATCCTTTAGGTTAACATCTTTTATTGTCAAACTTAATTTTGCTAATTAGATTCTCTATTAAACTACAAACGATTTTTGCGGTTATTATTATCACTGTGCGGGTCTGAAACCTCAACTTAATTAGAAAGTTTAAACTTCATCAAAGTTATGGTCTGGGATCTCGTCTCCCTCATATCAAATTTCATATAGAGCTCTATTTGCCAATGGGTTATGGATAACGAGTTTTAGCTGCGGGCTATAAAATAGGTGATCGATCGCATTGTTAGGTAAATTTTAAAAGATGAAACTGTAGTATAAAAAAGTTTGGAAACAAAAAGCAAATTCAAATTGCATTTTGCAATTATCCAATTAATGCAGCACGCATAACTGACTATAAACAAAACAATTATGCACTCTATTGCAAGCCGCTTTGCGGACATTGTTAAATAAAGCCCATTTTACTAGATGCAGGATGAAACTTATAATATTGATTTAAGCTACTATTATTGCATTGCAATCAGTAATTAAATTAAGCGTTTAAAGCGGGTTTGTTTAAGTTCCTTGTTTTTATTTTTTTTTAATAGCAAAATCAACTCTGGAACTATTGTTTAATTTGTTATAATACTTTTATATATGTACGTATGTATGCCATACATATTTACACACACAGGTTTTAAATCTAGATGCAATAATTTTTTTTTAGAACATTATCTTAAGAATTTACCTGAACATAATTATTCGTATAAATGGACTATCAGGTACTATCAAAAGTATTTAGGTATTAAACTTAACAGAAAATCCTATATCTAATTTTAAGTATGTATATGTATTTCTACTGGGAGTTTTAAAAAGTAAAAAAAAAAATTAATTGTAATAATTTTTTTTTATTAATTGAACTTAAAATTTTATCTTTATAGGTATCCAACATGATAGGATGCTTACTTCTAAAATGTGCAATCCCCCAAGCGGTTAACAGGTTAGCATAGAATTTTGATTTTAGATGTATATATCAAGGGGTGATAAATCGGGTAATTTCGGGGCGCTTCTTCTCCTCCTAATTCATTTATTACGAAACATTTTATCCTAGAACTCCTGGAAAAATTTATGCAGAATATAGAGGCGTTTTGTTGGTTTCTTCACGATAATCCTGGTTGTTTTCTCATATTCCGTTTGAATTTCTCAGTAAGAAAAGTTTTGGTGATATACTGTTATACTGTATTTCAAAAACGTAGAGAGTAATAAAATTTAAATATCCGAAAGTTTTATGGCCACCCATAGGCATAGGTAAATTTAGTACCTAGTTAATGAATTAAGGGAGAAAAAAAAGGTAGGGTTCGAACGGTATTAAAAGGGTATAGGTAGCTGCGATTTTTAAATATAACCCAGATTAGCATAGTATTTAATATACTAATGTGGCAGGTAATACAAACTTCATTCTGCTTTCGCCAGATGATCTGGCGGAAAAGAAAAACATAGAGTGTAAATATTACTTCAAAATTGTTTAACATGGTAGTATTTGCTGTTATACCGTAGAGTTATATATAACTTACAGATATATATAACACAGAAAAAATATGTAAAATTGGTCAGACGTTTACTCTAACAAAAAAAAAAAGTTCTAATAATACATTTACTACTCCTACTCCTTCATTGTCAGTCAATGAAAAAGTGATTGTTTTAAATGTGCATGATTGTGTAAAACACGACCACCCTAGTTTTACTGCAGATGAAGTTGGACATGAATGTTCCTGGAATAGGAACTACTATTTAAAGAT
This sequence comes from Anthonomus grandis grandis, assembly GCF_022605725.1. Classification (NCBI taxonomy): domain Eukaryota; kingdom Metazoa; phylum Arthropoda; class Insecta; order Coleoptera; family Curculionidae; genus Anthonomus; species Anthonomus grandis. The sequence goes on along the minus strand of NC_065548.1, from coordinate 14,505,415 downwards.
TATTGCCGAAAAAGAAAAGAAAGACAAGTAGAATCTCCAAAGCATAGTACAGGAAGATCAGCCACAGTCTTTAATTAAGACCTTCAATGTGCAGTTAAAAGAAAAATTCGTTCTTTATATTTCAAAAAAGAAATACCAACTTTGGACAAACATTTAATGAAGTCTGCTCAGACGTAGATCAATTCTATTAAAAAGCAATGAAATTGACTAAATGAAATGACGAAAAAAAAACAATTTTTTAACGATTAAAAACATAATATGTATAATTATTTATATTTTTAAAAACTTTCAATAAAATTATAATACCTTATACTTGGTTTCATTTATGCAATAGTGGAAATGGCATGCATCATTGGAAGGTCACCCTGTACTCTTTTGGCATACTTAATAAGGTTTTTATTGCTCTCTAACTATTTAAAATAGACTATAGCTACGAACTTCATGGTAGAGAAATAAAATATCTAAAACGGCGCCTGAAAAAAAAAATTGGCTCACCACAACTTCAATATCAGACCACAAAAAATACACTGTATAAAAGCAACGCTTTCTCAGCTATCTAACATAAAAAAGACTAATATATTATTTAAAAGAAAATAAAAGCGGCTATTTTAAAACTTTATAAATGGGTAATAACTGTTAGGCAAATTAAATTATAAACTGTTAAGCGCTATTAAGCACATTATATAATAAAGTTTTAAACGTGCAAATGAGAAAGTACCTTTCTTTCTCTGTTTTAAATTTGTGATAATACTTGTCACTTATATTATATTATTAGGCTGCTTTCTTTTCACATATAATAAAGGCGCAAATAGAAATATCCCTTATATTCAAATTAATAATTCTTAGTCTGTTTAAAATTTAAGCTATTCGTGAATTGTTTTATTTTATCTACATATTATCACGCTCTGTAATATTTAAAAGTAGATAAAATAAAAACATTAAAAAAAAATTGCAAATATTCCTGGCGCAAAATTTAATTCTTTCATAATTAGCAATCAGTACATTTACTACCACGATTTATTCCAACTACATTAATGCAATTATGTCAAGCATATACCCATGACTCTAATTACACTGGAACCTTCCATAAAATATAGGGCCGTGCCAAAATATATTGACCAATTTGGAACGTTATTCACCCGATAATAATTGCGGTTTATCCGTAGTTGTTTGTTCAACACTTCCACGATGGAAATTTTAGAAATATAATTCAAGGAAAAAATTATTTTTCAATCTATGAAAAGTAGAATTTAGAATAATATTTTAAATATTAGAGAATATCTCCCTTTTTTTAAATTTTCATTTTTTTTACTTATTTATTTGATATAATAGTATTAATGTTTTCTCAATATGCTGATATGTATAAATTATCTCATGTATAGACTTGCATTTAATGTAATGCTTGGCACGCCATCTAATAGTCGTGCTTTAAAATATAAATTAAGGTTTCTAGAACCAAAAAAGTAAACTGAAAAAATGTATTACATAACTAGGCAGCAACGTTTAGTCCTATAAAAATTTAAAATTAAAAAATTAAATATGAATATATTGTATTTTAACAAATCGCATAATTACATAACGAACAAATGAAACCGTTGATGATGATGTGCCCTTTCAACTCATGCCATATATTCCCTTTATCTAAAATAATAAGGTTACCTCGCGTAGGGCAATACAAGTAATTATAAAATAAGAGCCTTTTATATAATAGACTTGACAAATTGTTTGCAATAGAATATAAACATTGCTAAAAAAATTAAAATATCTTTGTGTGCTATAGTATAACTTCATTTTAGAAATGCTTTTGTCACTTATTAATAAAATACAAAAATTCAAATAAAAGAAAGAATAAGCTTTCCTAGTAATGAACCTTTTATTGCTTCAGCGACTAGTTTCTTTCTACTACTAGTGTCAGTAAAATATAACCCATTCTAAGATATCATTAGTTAATGTCAAATTGATGTATTTGGTGTTTGCCTTCTTAACTATTGCTGTCAAAAGGCCCACTATTAACCTTAAGGGTTTGCACAAATAATGATCCCGAAAATTTATGTGTAAGGTAAAATAGCTTTCTCTTCACCAAATCATTCATTATAAACCGAATCATCAATGTAAAATTTATGGCTTTATGGAAATAGCAAGTAATTGGTTGAGGCTTTTACGACTTTCCTAAAATAGAAATCCCAGAAAAATTATTTTAATTTTTATTAACTTATTATTATTATCATTTAATACTACCTGGTATTATTTTACAATTTTATAATGAGACTAAAGTCATGAGCCGTATTCACTTACTGGGACATATGGAGTGCATCTTGGCTAAGGAATCTTCTTACGATGTTCCATCGTGATTTTTCAGAATTAGTTATTCTGAAAACATGTAACTGTATGTTTTCGTTTATCTGTTGTCAATGTTTGTATGCTTTAATATAGTGGTTATCAGTATGATTCCTACTACTGATGTTACATACTCCTTTTATTTCTTGGGCTAGTGGTAGATATTTCTGCATTTTTTAAGTATTTAACACGTAAATTTTCAATATTTGCTACAGCTATGTCTACAAGGTAGGTTTGATTTGTTTGATTTGTTTGATTTGTATAGGTTGTTTTGTATTAATACTTTGTGTAGTCTATTAGCTATTACTATTTTATCCATTAGTATTGATCTGTCATAGTACAGTGGCTGACTTTTGTTGGTGGATGTAATATGGTTTGTCCCTCGGCTCCAGTTTGCTCAGATATCAGATCGGTGGATGATCTACGCGACGTTTTTGTGTCTGTATATTGGGTGGCAGCAATTAGCTTACACCTAGATGTGATGTAGTCAATGGTCTCTGTAAATAGGTGATATATTCTGCATTTGTCTGTTGTTGTTATTATCTGGTATTTTATTTCCTGTAATTAAAAGTGCTGTATCTGTTCGGCGCGATGACTATAGTATATTTCTAAATACTTACTATTACGCACATAGCAATTAACAAAGCAATTAATGTCCTGTATAGCGAGTAGAAATATTTCTGTCTCTGGGTTTAGGCTTTTTTGTTGCAGCCATTTATAGCTGAGATCCATGTTAACGTCATCCTGGTGAATCATGTTATAGTGTCTGTCGTGTAGTTCCTTCCTGAATCAGCAGACTTCTTTTTCTCTTACTACTGTGTCTAAGTTAAGTGGGTTATTCGTCTACAGTACATATGGCAGTAGCAAGCAGTAAAGTAGAGTTTTTCTAATATTATTTAAATTAGTAGTTGTATGTCAATGAGACCTGCTCCTCCTCTTTTTGCTGATTGTGTTTCTTTCTGTGTATGAGTTTGGATGCAGCTTTATGTGATGTGTGAATTGTGTGCGGGTGAGTCTATTGATTGTTGTGTCCGTGTCCAGCATACCTACTATTCCAAACGAGTGTACTGTGTTTCGAGAAATGAGTTTTAATTGAACTATTACCTCCAGCCTTTTTTTATTGTGTTTCAACCTGTTATTTTCCTATTTAACGACCGATTCTTTATTTTGATTAATACCGAGGTATTTGTATGGTATGTCTTGGACTATCGTGGGTTCTGCTATTTCTTTGCTGCTTAAGACTCTATTTTTTTATGTCTGTCTATTTTTCTTTTTCTATGTGCACGCTTATGCATTTATGCAATTACTGAACAAGAGCCTGGGCAATAATCTCAAATCTCAAACAATCTTGGTGCAATGACAATCAGTATTTAAAAGACATTTTGGTCTACACTAAGGATTATACGCTACTTCGGGTCCTAAACAAGGATCACGTATGGATGACCTGTCTGAGTGCCATAATTGCTTTATTCCATACAACTACAAGGAGAAGAAGTGCAAGATTGAGTTCTTACGTTAGTGTAGGTGGGTATTGATACTGGTAGAGAATGAATAGATTGTAAAAATGGATCTCCCAGAAATCCTTTAATCAAGAAGCAGTGTAGTCACAAACTTGACATACAATATTTAAACAACAAAAATAACCTTGGACGCAAGGATCTTTGCAATGCGTGTCTAAGCACGCTTTGTTCAATTTATTGTTGGACAATTTATTAAGCATTCTAATTGATAACCAGCTTGAGAATTTCCATGGAAGTCAAGAATTCAATAGAAGGCAAGAACATGCGGCCCTAGTGCTAATCACTTAGCATAAGGTGTTTAATCCACAGGGGTTTGGCATTCGTATTAAGGAAGTTCAAAAGGAATTTATAATCATCCTATAATAGGCGTTCCAGTTAGGCTATGCCGACTGGTACACATGCGATGGTGCTTCTCTACTTTATAAACGGCGTTTAATCCGCAAGATCCTGGACAAAAATCCCTGCAACTATCTGCTATGCAGGCCTGGGGATCTTCATAGCTCTCGTCTATCATACATTCATATCTGGAAGACCCTCAAGGTCCCGTAGGATCTCCTCCTATACCATCCTACAAGAAGTAGGTAGAGCTTGATGTTTGTTGTGAATTCTACAGCAAGTATTGGAGTCTCCTATAAATCTTGAGCTACCCAAACATTGCTTTTCGTTGTTAGTATTGTAGCAGTCAGCGTTAGATCCGCAAGGACCAGGACTATATAAGCGCAGTGATTTGGAAATCTTTGCTAAAGGTTTCTATAATGTGGATGAGCTGTTGAAGTTGTGAGTTTGCACATATTTTTATGCTACTCATATAAGTGGTTTATTGTGAGTTTATCGCCTGAATGCTTGAGGGTGAATCCATATTTAGTGTCGTTTAGAGTATTTGATAATGGGTTTAGGCATAGACAAACCCACAGCGCACCGAGGGAATCACCTTGGAATAATACACTGTTAATGTTGATTTCTTTAGTTTATCAAGGTTTTGCATGGTGTATTATATAAAGTGAATTAGGGTGTCACTTATTTTGTATATTTTAAGGACCTGGATGAGCCAAGTATGTGGTACGGAGTCAAATGTCTTCTATGTAACAGACGTCGATGCTCTTTTCATTTTGCGGCTTAATATATGTTATTTTAGCGAGGAGCGTCAGTATCTTTTTTCGGTAAGATGGTGAGTATATATGTAACTATTTAGCTTTTTCTTCGATAATCTAGTTTGCAGATTTGGTTAGTATCTATATCTCAGGTTATCTATTTACCTTCTAACCATATGCTTTGCCAAAAATTATGTTATTTTTTCTTTACAGGATAGTTTTTTACTTTCTTCTACTTTTTGTTCTCTGTAGAATTCTTCCTAATTTTTGTTGAATGTTCTGTTTTCTATTTTTCTTCTTTCTGATTCACTGTATCTTTTTAATCTCGCTGAGTAAACTGCTAACTTTTACCTTAATTTATTGAAATATTTTTTTAGTGTTTTAGAATTTGTGTTTTTCTTTCCAGTCTTATCTTCCAGGTTTAATTTTTGACTTTTTTTTAATTTATTTTGCGTTTAGTGATTTGTTACCATGGTTACTATTTTTACACAGTAAACAAGTATTTGTACATCTTTTACTTTTGTGTGATTTCTACGCTTATTATTATTTAATAATATTAAAAGAAATTCTTAGTATAATTTTAATTTTCTAGATGCTTTTTTTCACTTACGCTCCTTAAATTTCAAATGATCTGGATAAACAACATTGTAAAGCTTTTAGCGTCCCTTTTAACATGAAAACTCTAAATCCCTCGATCCGCATGTGAACTTTCCAATCGCATCATTGACCGATCAAATGTGGTCTATTTATTTTTCCAATTTGGCCAAATGCATTAGTCACAATCGAACGGATAAAAATGTAATTATGGGGCAAATACGAAGAGCGATTTTAGCGAAAACTTGCAAAATTTAATTTTCTTTTCGATTTAATGTAGGACTGGGTGAAATTGCTTATTGAATTGAAGTCTTAAGTCTTGAAGGTACGTTTAAAAATAACTTATGGAATTTTATCGGAAGCACTAAAATCGTTGTTGCAATTATATTTAAAATACACCTTAGAAGTTGCATAAAATATTCTTAACTTTCGTAGTAATTTTCGTTTCATTTTTAAGTCCTAAAAGATAAAATTTTAAGTTTTTTTTTCATTTTTTAATAAATGTTTATTAAATAATTTAATTTCATAGCATCAGTTTCAGCGAATACTGGTCTTTCAGCCTCACTAATATTAATACGAAGTTTACTTTTACATCGCGTTTCATATTAATTATAATCAGAATTATTCTTATAGCTGGATATGTAATGACGACCGATTTTAAAATGCATTAAGCAAGCTAGTAATTGCTCTGATGCAGTACTTTGGATTCCGGGGATAACTGAAACATTAGTTGCGTAACATAAGACGCCATAAGAAGTGTGAGTAAAAATTGCCTTGGTAGGCAGAAAGGAAAGGAATAGAGTCTTCTTAAGTATATGGCTTTCGAATTACTAATTACAAAGGTCACACGTATATTTTATAATTTAAAAGCCTACAAATTTCATTTTTAAAAACTCCTTCATTAGTCTTTCGGTGAAACAGAGTCTCTGAAGTTTATTGACAGAAAATCGGATAATTATAGACGCCGTAAGACCAATCATTATTTTTAGCTGTATTCTGTACTGGTCTCATCTGCAAATATTTATATCTTTAAAATATCGGAAATAGTAAGGGAAATTAAACTGATCTTTGGGACTTCAAGTTTACCCCATGTTGATTTTTTCTTTTTACTGATCGGTTGTTTAGTTATAAAAGATACTGATAACGGTCCGAAAGAATTTTCTATTAAAACTGAACTAGTAGAATATAATAGAATATATTGAAAAGAGTTTGCAATAAATTTAAATAAAAATTTATTAAATTTGCTGATGATAAATTATACTTTCAAAGACATTTAACCTATATCTGAGCTGCAACCATTTTTTACAGGTAACTGTCAAATATGTCCGTTGAAGGAAACTATTACTATTTGAATATTTGCATTATATGTAAAGTCTGTACTTTTAAATATTATTTGTTTCGGATACTGTAACATTAATTAGTAACGGAGAGATGTCACGATTATTTATAATAAAAGCAGCCACTCTATAGTTAGAATTAGTTTTGCTAGAACCAGAATTAATGAAAGAATCGCTAACTACAATGATTACTACCATATTATAGTAAGGGACTTAAATATCATATTTATCTGCTTCTCTGAAGGTCTTGGTCAATGAACTATATCCGTTGTCATTGTTGAATTGCATCTTGGCATAAAAATTAAAGTTAACAGACGAAAAAGAGTTAATTCATATAATTAAAATTATGAAAATTGAAATTATCAATAACTAAAACTTTAGACATCCCAAGTATCATTTAAAATTTATAAAAAAAGAAATTTATCATCTGATAAATTTTTTACAACCTGATACTTTCCTATAGCACTAATTAATAATGTTTGCTTAAAAGTGGTTCTCATCATCTAAGCCTATTAGAGATTAAGACAGGCTATATCTTAGAAACAACAAGTTGTAGAAGTTCTTAAACATTTTAAGTAAAATGGCCATAAAAAAATATACTTTTGCATTTCGTATTTCGCTGCTATAATAGGGGATAATTGTAACTAAACCAATGAAAAGGAAACCAGCTCAAAGTGGCTTTCATCCAAGAATCCCTTTGAGTCGAGTTTATTACGGTTTTAAGTTTTGATGTAGATGGGCTATGTTAACTGAAATGGAAAAAGTCTGGCCGCAGGAAAATCGATGATTGGCAGGCGGTGATTAGGTTTTCACATTATCCCAGTTCCTTAATTTCGTGACAAGGTAATTTTCATCGCTACCCTCCTCTCTGCCTGGCCTACATACTATTCACATACTTTACCGCTTATACTTTTCCACAATCTATCTATTTTATTTTTTCTTTTAAATAATGGGTAATTAACGTAGTGGCTATTGTAAAAGCGATTTATGTGGTAATGGTATTAAAACTTTTAGAGAACTAATCGCTAGAGAAAGTAAGGCACTAATGAAAGCTGGGCTGTTTAACTTCATTTGTATTTAATTAGAAATTTAAAATACATTCCAGCATAATTTTTCATTTATCCATTACAACATGCAATTCCAATGCCTATATTTAGTTCTTTTATAACAAATTGATACGGTTTACTCGAGTTTAAGTACACAGAAGATATAAGAGAAAATTTGGTTAATATTATAAAACCAGTTTCAGAACCTATTTTATTTATTATTAGACTCGGTTCTAGTAACTTAATCAATGATAGTTCGGTATCGCACTCCAGTCAGTACTTTCACAGTATAATTAAAACTAAGCCAACGAATAGTTATTAATAACACTAAACATTTTTAGCAGTTGCAATATCTTGACTAATAAAAACAAAGGATCACTCGTTCATATTATTAGTTTAATTATTAATTCCGTTCATTCACTTTAAATATGCAGTATGGACATTTACTTTACCAGTTAATAAAGATGTAGAATCGTCAATCTACATCTTATTATACTTGTTTCGCTAGCCATGATAGTTCATTTGGCATATTTCTCTGAACTAGTGTATATTTCAGACATATTTAGCTATAGTAAATTTTTTTCACCTCACCATATTTGACATGTAAACCTTTAAACCTTTAAACTTATTATTAATTATTGATTTTATAGTTTTTAATATACATATATTTTTGGGTACAATAATAGCAATTTAACTCATAGATCCTTGATTTCTCTTAATTTAAAAGATCTTTTAGTTTAGCTAAGCTTTGATAGACCATTCTTATAACTCCATTGCACAAAAGCCTGTTGTTACAGGCGGATGGAGTTATTGGTTACGTGTCAAATTCCAATATATTTTATTATTGATTAAAAACGTATCTAAGAATAGTAGTTTATTGTTACTTAATATTTGATATAAAGGTCTGTCTAGTTCACATTTATTTTTATCAAAAACATCAACTAGCTATCGAGGCCTAACTGTTTGGAGTGTATTTGTTGTTTCCAATAAAGTGTTCACGAATTTTTAAGGTTTTCAACTCAAGTAGAACTTAAAAAACTTAAAATTTAAAAGTTTTACCTATTAAGTAATCATCAGTTCAAGTAAAGGCTGCCCTTTAAAACCTTGTAGTTGGTATTTTTTGTGATGAAATACTATTAACACAGTAGGAGCAACATTTTAAAAATCTTAATTTTTTAAAAAAATTATCAGTTGCATTATTGAAAAAAAAGGCACTAGATTAGTAAAAGTAGATAATTATAAATAATCTCCAACAAAGGATTTCAAACAAAAGACATCGGATAATGATGAACGGTAAATACAAATAATGTAAAAGTTTTTTTGCTCATAAAAAGCTATAGTTAATTCAAAAACAAATAAGTTCTTTAAGCACTTGATTAAGATAAGTAAAAGGGGCAGAAAAGTTGACGATATATATTATTTTAGAAGTTATTATAAAATATTCCGCTATCATAAATAATTTAAAAAAGAGAATGGAATTAGCAGCAGATATATTAAATGCTTTAGAAACAGAAGGTTGTATTTCAGTGCAATGGTATTTCTCTGATATTTAAATGAAGAGCATTTTGCCATATTATTGAGTATTAGTTGCCATTTTTCTATCTTATTTAGTAGTCGTTTTTGATGCAAGTCCGTGTGCAACTTCAGGATAAGATTAAAATCTAGTTTATACTGATGTATATAATTTGTTGATCATGCAAGGCTTTGGAGAGAATGTAAAAAAATGCTTATATTAAAAATTTAAAGAACTTGTTTATCGCTCTTTGGAAAGAGTTTGAAACAGCCTCGTGAAAAAAACTTTCAAGAAGCTAAGTATACAATAAGAGAAACACCTTTAAAAGTATTAGCTCTAAAAGAATATCACATTTATATCTCAAAAACTTACTAAACTCTGGTTATAAGAGAATATTCCTGAATTGTCTTAGGAATCAAACACAATTTAACGATAAAATAAGTGCTTTTTGGGCCAAATCAAACTAATTTTTTCAAACATAACCCGCCCACCAAAGTGGCGTGGCATGTAACATGGCAGTGACATAGCGCGGGTATGGCACTGGCGTGGCAGGTAGCGCACACTAAAGTAGCATGACATTAAAAAGGTTAGTTAAATTCAAAATGCGTCCTCTGAGGATGAAGTTATGCTAACGCTTTTAAACGTGAACAATATGAACAAAACTCGTCCGCAACGTCAGTTTTGTGTACACCCTTATTGGAAAGAGATGCAAGGACATAGTGGATTTAATGTATTTAAAGAATTAAATATGTATCCGGCGAAATTCCAATCCTTCTACAGAATGAGAAGAGAAACTTTTAAGCTATTACTGACAAAAATTGGTCCAATAATTTTTCGGACTTGTGTTGTCATAGATGCCTGGAAATTTCTCAATTAATGAAACAAAACGAATGTTAAATTATGGACAGTCTTCCATATTTAAATTTGGCAACAAACACACATACAAAATGCAAGTAGCACGTGGCAAAAAGTAGAACAAGCTCTATTTTTACCGACGTGGCGTAGCAAGCTGCATGATGCCACTGCCACTGTCATTTTGGTGTGCTCTGAATCATTCGTTGTCATGGGTTTCAGTTAAAGTAACATGCTAGACGCGCGCTACTTGCTACTTGTCACTTGTCACGTCACTTTGGTGGGCGCTCTCCCTTAGAGGACGACATTTTGAATTTAACTAACCTTTTTAATGTCATGCTACTTTAGTGTGCGCTACCTGCCACGCCAGTGCCATACCCGTGCTATGTCACTGCCATGTTACATACCACGCCACTTTGGCGGGCGCTCTCCCTTACACTAACAGTTACGCTGTAAAACGTGAATTAAGGTATCTATAGCCGAGAAGGTAAACTATTCTAATAAATATGAATTTTAAAGAAAATTAAACAAAACTAAATTGATAGTCGTATAAAAAGTACAATAGATAGCATAAATAAAGCGGAATTGGAAATTCTGTACTCACCGTTCCCTTCGCCTAATAACTCGGGCAACAAACCCCTCTACTCGTTTATAATTTTGATTAATCTACACGTGTTATAGAATTTATTATTTTACATTTCAAAGGATAAGCCCAATGACGTTACCCCATCCTATTAAACAAAATGTGTTCGTAAAAGAAATTATTCTGTTATAGAAACGGTTCTGTGACAAGCTAAGTTTTGGTTATTTAACTAGTTAATTTCTCATAGTTTTTTAAGATATTTCAAAAAATTTTGACAAACCGTTTGAGTATAAAATTTATAAATTTATTTGTACTATACATCCATGTGGGTAATCACAAATTTATTTTCCATAAAACCACAACTCTTTTGGATCCTTATGGAAAAGGCAATCTCTGTAATTTATCTTCACAAGTGGTATTATTTTATTTTCCAATGGTAATTTTGCGGGATATTTTAGACCTTCTACAGCCTTCCTATTTTTCTTTTTTGTTAAATTCGCACTGTTGAAATGGTCCAAGCTTTTACGATATTTTTGTGCGCTCAATTTTATACTACGTACCAAAAGTCAATTTTCATTTTTAAGCTGATTTACCGAAGAAAGATTAGTGCTGAAACCTGGCGCACAAATAGCTTTCAGCACAACAATGTCATGGGGCTTTTTTTTTTTTTCTTGACAAGGTGTTTGTGGTAAAACCCTTTTTGGAAAAACTCTGAATTTGGATTTCTGGCTAAACAGTAAGCCGTATACAAAAATGTATGAAATAAAATTAAGATAATTTTTAATTGGCCTTCTGAAAGGAAAGCTATATAATTAACGGGAACAAAAATATAAGGCGCCAATGTTGAAAAAAGTGAAAATCTATAAAAATGAGATTTAAACACAGGAAGAAATTTAAACACACAAAAAAACACCAACACTAATGACCAAGTTATTTTGCTGATTTTGATGCCCTCAAAATTATTACTCTCGGTTGTAAAAGTTCACATCTGAAAGGTAAATTGTAGAGCATTTAATTATCTTCACTTTTTAGTTTACAATTTTTTCTGTACAATTTTGTAAAGATGATGCATATGAAAGTGTTGTAAATCCTATTGCATTACATATAGCTAGTAACTAAGACCTGTCGATATACAGATTTTAGGTATCAAAAAAATTACGCACTAGCAAGCAAAAATTTGACACATCTTTTCAGACTACACTTTTTCTTTATTTTAATCAATTTTTTTAAAATTAATTCGTATCGTAAACTATGACTATTAGATAGCGGCGCCACGGTATAAAAGTAAAAGTCTAAAATTCTAAAAATAATTTAAAAAATAAAATATAATAAATATTGTGCTAATTATCCACATTTCATTTACTCTCCAGAAAAAAGCGGTTGATAATTTTTCCATTACTCTTGCTAATATTTACAGTATATCGAATAAAGAAAACTCAATCCTAATCCGTTAATAGTTCAATGAAGGAAAAATATCCTTTCATTATTACTACATTTTATACTATTTACTATTAAAATATACAAACTACATTCTATTATCGTATTTTTGAGCTTGGGAGTAAATCCAAATTATTAGCTTTTCTTATTCCACCTTTAAATTAAAAAATAAACACTTTACAAATTTGAATTCTGATTTATAACCAAGTTACCAATGAACAATATATAATTAAGCATTTTTGTCATATAAATTTACCAAGATCTGAAAATCTACAGCCATTGTTAATATCTCAAATATTCGGTAAAAGCCAAAAAAAAACATTTAGGTCCCCTTTTAACCTGTCAAACACAAACGCTGATACTCCGGCTTTCTACTGAACATTACGAATGGTCATTAGGAAAAGTGATATTTCCCTTGTAAACGATCGTTTTGTTGGAAACTCGAATTTTCTTTTTGTATTTTTCCCAAACAGTATATTTGTATTTAGGTCACTTTTGTCACAAAAGAAAATTTAATTCTTATGATACCGTTGATTGAAATATTTAAAGTGTAATGTTTCATTAAGCGATAAAATTAAATGTTGATCAGAATCATTGATTAGATATTCAGGGTGTCTTACGGCGACATATGTTTCTATAAATCTGTACCAGTTTTAAAAATTTTTTACTTGTTTTTCAATGTATTATACCCTACAAGTCTGGTCAACTTAGGTCTTAGGTGTGGAATTACATGTGATAACTTGCAATGGCAAGTCTAAGTCACCAGTTAAAAAGAAAACGACGGCATATTTCAAAGGTCACTTACTAAATTAGAATTCGACCTAAATTATATGTAGAGATTAAGCTAGAATTTTGTCGTGTGCGATTTTTACTACGCAGAAATACATTTTTCCTCTCAATGACCAGGGTAAACGGGAAAATCGAAAAAACGTCATGTCATCTCTTACTTAAGGATTTGCATATGATTTTTTGTTGCATGGGTATTTCGGCACTTAAAAAAAATTAAGACAGTCTTATGAACTTTATGAATAATTGATTAAGTAAAGTCAATTAATAATAAAGAAAACAAGCATAAATTGTCCCAATTTCTTTCATAGAGATTTGAGTTCCCCAGTCCGCCATAAGAGCCAAAAATGAATCTTAACTGTATATTTCTCGAAAGTAAGATTCTTCCACTTTTTCTATATTTTAAACCTAATATTTATATTTTGTCTTCCTTTTAATTTTAATTATTATTTCTTTTATTGGTATTAAATAATAATTACCAATTTGTCGTCACTTGTCAGAGCTACTTTCTACACTGTAACATTTGCGTTACGTGTAATATGCGAGTTACCTTTAATAGGCCATAAAGTCTGTATCGTTTATCGGAGTGTCACTAGATTAGTCATTAGCAGTTAATTGCGGACTTTTTATCTTATTTCCTTATTAATGTACCTTAATTTTCTACTGTATTAACATAACTTTTAAATGTTATCTTAGTCAGTTGTTCGTATTTCCATTAAAATTGCAAGCCCTATTTTCTATAGTTTCATTAAAGTTATGTTATTGTATAAGCCAATTTCAAAAAGTACTTGATTTTTTTCCAGTTGATTTTTTTCCAGGGAACAAATTAAATTTTTGTATATTTTATCATTTTTACCCGTTCGTTAGGTGTCAATTAAAACACTTGATGCATAAAAATAGTCAACTGATTTTTTTTTCACTAGCTGAATGCCCGCGGCGTTGCTCGCGTGAATATTAAAAAAAAGTCGAAGAAGGCCTCCAATAATAGGAAATGCAACCCACAATACACAAAAATAAAATCCGAAGCCTCGGCTCAATGATTGTACATGCAACCCACAATACACAAAAATAAAATCCAAAGCCTCGCCTCATTGATAGTACATGCAACCCACAATTACCACGCCGTTTTTCTTGAGGTCAAGGGGCGCGATTAATATAATATAATTATTATAAAACCAAGACACAAATAATCTTAAAAATGATTCGTTAGATGCAGAGCGAGCGGTAAGACTGAGTCAAGTCACCTCTCGGGTATCAGTCTCGCATGGACCCGCCTTGTAGTTATGTCTACCAACATACCATACATAGTCTACAGTTCTTATCCGGTGCCTACATTATAAAAGGAACCCGTTGCAAAATTTCACGTCTCTAGCTATTGTAGTTTGGGCTCTGCGATGATGAGTCAGTCAGTCAGGACAAACTCTTTTATATGTATAGATGAACCCGCTAAAGACAATTACTTAGGGAAAGACACATCACTACTAGAAATATGTATTTATACTGTACTTATTTACTATTAAATAATAAATAAATAAAGGTTTATTATGCAACAACAAAATATTACATAAAAGGTAACATTCACATAATGTGTTCTTCTATGCTACCTAAAAAATACAGTATTAGTGGGCAGTTTCAATACAATACTACTTTATACTAAACTCGTTTCTTAAAATTACTTAATATTACAATAAATGTATATGTGAATCTAACAAAAAAGCCTTGTATTTCTTCTTGAAAGTGAAAAGTGAGCATGAGCTTATTAAGTTGTATACTTCAGAGTTAAACAAAAATACACCCTGGTAGGCAAATGAGTTTTTAAAACCCTCAGTTCTATGCACTGGTATTTGAAATCTTATAATGTTTCTTAGGCGGTGTCTATGTAAATCTTGTCTTGCTGTGAAATAATCTGAAAGATATTTAGGGTACTTCGACTTGTAAATTCTATAAACAAACTGGCCAAAATGTAAAGCTGCTCTCCTTTCATATTTTAGTATTTTATTGTCAACTTATGTTGGTGTTAGGTGATCAAATTTTTGTATGTTGAAAACAAATCTCATAATTGTAATAAACAACATTGCAGTAATCTAGCTGTGACCAAACAAGAGCCTCCACAAGCATTAATTTGTACCTGAAAAATTAGGACGTCATCAAAAATGACACCAAGATTTTTTGCTGATGCTGAACAAGGAGGGACACTATTATTTATATGCAAAGTAATGAAATTAGATTGAAGAAATTATTATTTTTTTAATGTATTAGAATCTATGAGTAAGTATGTGCTCTTTTTAGCATTCAAAATCATCCCATGCTGCCTTGACCATTTAAATTTTGAGTTTAAGTCCTCATTAATTTTCTGCATACATTGACATGCATTATGAGGAGGAAATCCGGATAACAGCTGTGTCTCATCTGCATAAAAATTTACAGAACAAAACCGAATTTGACTTATTTTTGTCAAAGGCCTTACTGAAATCTAATAATACCAGGCAAGAAACACAAGAGGAGTCCATATTGGTTGGCATATTTCTCATATCTATTATTTATATCGATTTTAAAAGTCGCGCCAATATTCTGACTTAAACTGAACCTTTGGCGGTGCAGGCTCCTTACATACTTGCTAGACCATGGTTCCGGATAATTCGCCAATCTTTCACGTGTCTCCAGAGATGTCGTGCGGTCTTCGCCATGATTCTGATCGAAATAACGAGGAACAGCTGATATTTGCGGCGTTGCCAATATCGTTACAATATTTTGTCGGATTATTCATGCTAAGAAAGATATAAATGTCTATTAGCCCTCTGAAAAAAGCTATAATTTTCCTTTCAGCTCGATTGTGCGATTAATTTCGTTAATCAGTAATAAATCAAACATCTGGTTAAGATATTGTGTGGGATGTAGTAATGCATGTAGATTTTTAAAAGAAAAATTTTCAATTTTTTTAAGCAGGCAATTAGTGGTTGCTGTTCAAGCTAATTTTTTGAGTCATACCTGACAATTTACACAATAATAAATAGTGGCAAAGTGTTATAGAACAAAGTTTAATTAATCTGTAATAAAACGTATACTACGTCGGCCAACCGGTTATGGTTGTAATAGTTAAGTGCACCCATCTCATTACTTCAAGTAAATTAGTTTTTTTTTTGAGTTAACTACTAACAACTACAACTATTATGGAACTTTTAAAAATTGAAAACCACATATCAACTGCCTTGCACGTCAAATCATATAACTTTAGACAATGAACTGCGAATTGTACAAGTGGGTACACTTAGGTCACACACGTTGTAGTCACATACTGAAGGTTAATAGCTTTGGTGAAGTGGAAGAGGCGCTTTAGTCTAAAAAAATGAATATTGCTAGGCAAACTCTAAGTATTGTTGCACACTCTCCGATGACGTGGTCTGCAGTTTCTTTACCTATGTGTTCCTTAGCCTCTCCAATAGCAGGTGCTTCTGTCCATCTGATCAGACTCTTCTTTGATACGGCAGCTACATATTATTAACTCATCTAAACATCTCCAAAACTATGCCGATAGTTTTGGAGATTTAAGTCTAGCGAGAGAGTCCAGTTCCTTATTACCAGCATTGCCTAAGAAATGTCGTCGTTCAAGAAAATCGAGAGAAGAAGTCCTTAAATATATAATATTTATTTTATATTATTTGTAGTTTTTCAGTCCGTTCGTGTTACTCCCATATGTGAATAAGAAATAGCGGTCCACACCAGCAAAGCCGTAAATCGAGGGTAGAAAGGAGAAGAAAAAGAAAGCAAAAACATCTAAGAAAAGTGGAAGAAAGGTGTTATTCTTGTCCAAAAATCAAAACCATCATTTCTGAGGAGCTCTTCGTGCAAATTCATCAAATTAACCTAGAGAAGTATTGCAGTCCAATGCCGATTAAAGACCAGACAATCTCCTTAATCGTATTGTATACAACACCAATGAAGAAGATCTAAATAAATGACAGCATTATTTAGATCTTCATCTATCTTTCGTCTGAAATAATTTTATATAAATTTTGGGGTTGTGCTTTAAATAGCCTATTTTTGGTTTAAAAAACGAGGTCAAAAATGACTTTTTGAGAATTTTTTAAAATTCTTCTATTCCCTTAGTTCTTACATGAAAAAAATCTTTTATTTTTAAAAAATTTTTGATGAAAAAATTCGGTACGGTAAGCTATACGCAAAGGCCAAAGTTCAGAGGCCGATATCCCAGCTTCTGTGGGCACTACCGGGGAAATTCCAGCGGTTTTGACTTTGTTTCATTCTTCTGAATCCAGCGAGATTATCTACAAGGTCTTAGCTCACATATTAGCCAAGATCTCGCATTTTTAGGGCCCATTTTTGGTTTAAAAAACGAGGTCAAAAATTACTTTTTCCTAATTTTCAAAGTGCTCTTATTCTTTTTGTTGTACTAGAATTCCATTATATCGCGGTGTTTTCGTGATGTAGGTGGTGGGAACAAGCCGCTGGTATAGTTAGTTCGACTTTGAAAAAAATCAATTTTTGATGCAAAAGTTTCATCATTTTGAAATTTTCACACTTTTGAAATAAATTAAAATATTAATCTATAAGGTTTGGTCGTGTTCGATTTATATTTTTACTAAATAATAATGATGACTTAAGATTGATGAAGATTTCAACTTATATCCAAATTCTCAAGTTTTCATATTACATCATACGTAAAAAAACAGGAAAAAGGTAAAAAATTATTTACGACTGTATAGTTAAGTGTTATTTCTGCATTGTAAATACGTTATTAAAGTCGAAATATTGTCTCACTTTAAACAAAAAAATATTCAAAAGTTCGTTTTATTTTTACGCTTGAACTTTTTAAGTTATCTTTTTACAATATTACTGACTTTCCGAACCCAGCTCAACTCAATTGCTCTTTGCCTTTAAAGTTAAATTTTAATTATGTTGAGTTAAAGTTAATTTTTAATTATGCTAAGGTACTTATAATTTCAAAGTGCTAATTATTAAAATAAACTGAAAAAATTATGAAGCAAAAAAATTGTATAAATACGATGTGTGAGCAAGGTTCAAATTTTAAAAAAGTTCAATAAAACACTCACTTTTAGGTTTACGATATTTTCCAGCAATTTCGTTTCTTATAATATAATTGAAAAGCAGGGGACTTTTCTATCCCTGGCTTTTTATGGCTCTTATGAATCGACATTTTATTTCTCGCATAGAAACCGAAGGAGGGTCGAATGAAAACAAGGCAAGCAAATTCCAGTAAATTAAATCTTAAGGGTTTTAATTTATAATATTTTGATGAGGTCAAGGTTAAAATTTAAAAAAAAAACTAAAATTTATTTCTAAAACTTTAAAAAAGTTTTTAAAGTTTAAAAAATAGTCTATATAGTCAAATTACTATACTACTGAGTCAAAATTTTAAATTTTATAATTTTGTTTACTGCCTAAGAAGTGATAAAAATCAACTTCGATAAGTTTCCTATAAAAATCCTATTACATCTAATTTAAACTTCTCGTGGACGTAAACTTATTTTAATTTTATTACAAGGAAACTATGTATTCAAAATTGTTGGGCCAACTACACCACGGGCAATGCAAGTGGCGCATCTTAAATTAATGATTTTAAAGTTATAAATTTACTCAACTCACTAACTAGTAAGGTGTAAACATCATTCATAACCCAACACCTCTTTTGAAAAAGTTGTTGAGTTATTCAGCTTTTATTTGTGTAAGGATTTTAAGGCATTGTTTAGTGTAGAATTTCTGCTTCCGCGTTTTTATCCAGGCCAAGCTTTTTTTTTAATTTAAAGTGGACTCTTCGAATACAGCAGTCAGCATTTCTAAGTACCTCAATGTACTTCACTTAATTTTTTACTTCTTTTTCTCAGAGTATAACTTTAGCAACTGCAACCCGGAACAATTCAATTCACGTCATATTCATTCTTTATCGCAACTTTTTTTCAAGCATGAAATCGCTTCTTGTGCCTGTTTTCTTTTTTCCGTCTGTTTTTTCTTAAATTAGTTCCAACTCTTTGTAATTTTTTTAAACTTGCTATTCATTTTTTTTCGTAGGGTTTAAAGCCTTGATGTTGGTAGTTTGGCTTGTCAAAAAAATTGTATGGCTATCAGCATCCTACGGTAGCACCATATTTCAAAGGTCTCTAGTGTGCTTTGTATGATTTTTGTTAGCATCCACCTTTCCACATCATAAAGCAATGTACTTAAAAACTAGCAACTAATAACAGGTAGCTTAGTTTTCAGATTGAGTGTGAGATTAGCCAGCACCTTACGCATGTTATTAAATAATGCTTCCGCCTTTTCTATTCCAGCCTTCAGTTCAGCCGAATGAGCCTAACTATAATTGTCTTCGTAGCTCAGACATGTCATTTTCCTTATTTTTTTAGTGTTTCCGTTTAAAGTTATTTCATCGCTAACGTTTGAGTTTTTAATGATTATCATTATTTTAGTTTTATTTATATTATGTTTTCTGTCATATTCTTTGCAGACGATAACTTCTCGTATCATCTGCATATTACAAATTATTCAGACATTCGCAACTGATAATAACCCCATCTGTTGTCCAGTACAATTTTAAATATTTTCTCAGAATAAACATTAAATAGTAGAAGTGACAGGATTAGGGGCATAGGGAGAGCGTCAAATTTGTTGAACATAAAAATGCCGAATTTGAATTACTTCAACAGATCTCTGACTATATGAATTGTGACTGGGTAAAAGTGTGGTCATAGTGAAAGCTAAAACTATGTTGAGTCTTTTATAGTTGATATGCTATAATCTTTCAAATAACTTCCGAATATTGTCGGCATTTTCAGATTCATGATTTCATAAGAATTCACTGAATGCCAGACCAAAACCAAAAACTAGAAATAAATTGATAACATTACATTCCAATTTTCGACTTTTTTTAAAATTGTTAAGAATTTTGGAATGCATTTGAAGTAGCCGATTCTGTATTTGAGTTGCCCAATTTTAGAGTAAAAATCCTATAATTGCTGACTGTTTGGGGAGTATCACACCCGTACACCCCCCATGCATCCTTTTTTTGATATTGATATTGTCAGTTGTATTGTTAACTACTATATAGTACTTATATACTGTATAGTACTTAATTCTTACTTTGGTAGTTTGATTCCAATATAAGTTTAAGATGATGTAAAGATCAGTGCTTCACGAGGTCTTCTCGGTATCTTTCAATAAGTACTTGTAGAGCAAACAAAGATTCTTATGTATATAATCCCTTTTAAAAACCAAACTGAGCGTAACCTATAAGTTCCTCCAATTCATTATATATTCATCATGGTTCTTTTCGTTAATTGTTCTGTATTCCTCGCATTTTTTGAGCTAAGCTTTTTTGGCAACGAATTAAAAAAATATGTTAACGAGTCCTGTGGTATTACACTTGTATTGTATATAGTCTTAAACATGTTTTGTATTTTCTAACCTTAGCTGGAATATCATCTTCCCCGTTTGCTTTTTTGTTCTTTAGCTGCTTTGTTGCATTAATAATTTCCTCCTTTGTAACCTGCACTATATATCTTTGCTTTCCTATTATCGTCTCGTTGGTCCTGTCATACATTTTTTTAACGTATTCCTTTCATCTGTGAAGTTGAACTCCTACGTCTGTTAATGGTTTCTCCAGTTCTTCGATTTCGTCACATTTGTGAATAAACATTGCTTCTTTCACTTTTTTTCGCCTTCCTTTTTGATCTTCCGATGAATTATCTTGTATTTTTGAACTCCTCTCTTTTTCATCAATTTAAGGATGTCGTCCGTAATTCATGCCTATTTCTTTTACTTTGTCCCTTCTGGTATGCTGTTGTCGATGGTATTCTTCAGAATTATTTCAATATTTTCTCATTTTTCTTCCGATATTCTTGGGTCTCTAATTTTCACGGTGTTTCTTTGAATGTTTATTTCTGTTATTATACGCGACCTTGTTGGTTCTGCATTGACTGCTTTGAGATCGGTTCTAATTTTCTTTTCCTTTGTGTCAATTCTTCTCAGCCTGAGTTCTTTTATTGCCAGAAGGAGATTATAATCGGGTGGTATTTCTGCTCTAGGATATGCTTTGGCTGATTTTTTAGAATTTTTTACACAAAATTTAATAAACTTTCTTTAATTCGTGTTTATTTACATTATAGTAATATATATAAAATGGCTGGTAAGATCACTATGGCACAAGTTTTCTAGGCATGTGTAACAAAACAGTCCAAAAGTATTAATTATAGCTATACTACAAAAGATTAATAATAGCTATAGTTTAATAATTACAATAATTAACTAATATTTATTTTGACACCTAGTGTTAACCCAAAATAATTGAGTAAGGTAAGTGAATAACCCAAATTTTTCAACTTTTTTTTAGTCTTAGAAATATTTTACCAAAATATGTGGAGCTAGTATTTTATTTTTATAATTTTTTATAGATAAAAAAGTTCTATGCCATAATTTATAATAATAAAATTATAATGAAAGATATTCCTAAAATAAGAAATATGAATATATTAAAAAATACTCTCATATGGATGTATTAATGAAGAATTAAAAATAGTAAGCTTAATAATAAATGTACCAAAAAACGTTATTAAAAATGTAAGTACTCTTTTTATAAGGAAAGCTTATGTCTTATCACTCATTTTAACTATGGAATAAGGTAAGTACGAAAATGCATAATCTAAATAGCTGCAATATTATACCAGTAATTTATTATATCAGTAATGATATGTGCTGATTGTTTTATACCATTTGTAAATTCAATCTACTTATATTCCTTAAAAGATTTAGGAAGCAAATCTCCGTAAGCAATGTTATCCATAAAGCTTAAATTATATCCATTAATCACGATTTTCGAATGGCTTAAAATAAAATTATTTGAGTTAAAATTTAGGGACAACTTTTCGAACTACTGTTGAAGGATTAGGGTTGGTGATGTAAATTGTTTCAGGAAGGGCAAGCCTTTTCTGATTAGTATTCCTGGAGTTTGAGTTTAGAAACTGGTAATATTTTTAAAATTAACTTTATAACTCTCAAACATCAAGATCAGTTAGTAATTTAAATAAAGGTGTAAAATCTAAAGTTTCCCCCTAACATGCAACAAAACTAAATTAAACTATATAATAATTATTATTGTTCAGCATGTATAATATTAAACATGTATTATATTAAACACGTATTATGTAATTAAACTGAAGTAGCAATTTCGGACAGCATAAATCCGGATTTTGCTGTTAGTATTGAAAACGTGACCTAATATTCCAGATCAGAGGTCCCAAATATTTTCTTCAGAAACTCCTAATGTCAATAAAAAAACAAATTTATGATTTAAAAAAGATTTAGAATGATACCCATAAAAATTGAGAATTGAAAGACTTTGAACTATTCGATTAAAAGCTTTGTCAGTTTTCAAGGAAACGGAATAAATTAATTTCAATGAAATATTCAGTATCAAAACCATACTGCTCTGGAATAATTTTATCTTTTCCAACTTTTATTTTTATCTTCACAGCAAATTATTTCGCAAGCAAACTTTGAAATGGTTCTATAATTTAAATATCAGTATTTGTCCCCCGTTTTTAGTTAGTTACAATGTTGTTAGTTGTTTGGGAAACAAGATCGTGGCAACCGAGGGGAGAATGTCTAATGAACTGTTTCCAGTAAAATAAATACAGAGTGAATAACTTTTTAATAAAATAAATATATAAACCAGAATTCAAAGAACTAAAAATTATAACTTGGAGGTGCTGGCTTTATTAATGACAAATGATTGAACCGCTAAGATCGCAGAAATGAAAAAAAATATTTTAGGAAAAGCCCTGGCTTACTGCTTAAAAATTATTTTAATTAAAACAACATTTGTAAACCCACCGATTTTAAAACTCAAGGGATTGGAATCAAATATTTTTATTTCTTTAAAAAAAAATTATCGCCCCGTGATTCTGTAAATTCTTTCTAAGGGGAATTAGATAAAAGTTAAAAAACAATTTCAATTAACGGAAGCTTGTTTAACGCGGATTACCAGAAAGCACACAAAACGAATTAATCGATAGTGGATGTGATTTACCTATAATTCAAAGGCTATTGTCAATATATTCAATGTCTATTTAGTTGCTCCTAAGCCTATCGATTTTAAGCAAATTATGCAAAATAGTGATTACGATAATGAATTTTCACTGAACTAAGATATCAAACTTGTAAATTCAAATTTTTTGTCGGATATTTAGAGGTCCGGCTTAATACTGATGACACTCCAGTTTGAGTAGGTATGGATCTTTTAAGCATTGCAAAAAATCTACAGGCTTTCATTTTATAATACAATTATAAAATAAAACAATAAACTATTTCAAATGACGATTCTACTATTCGAATGACGAGTCAGTCCTGCTGGAAAAATAACATATCACTTAATGGATCTTGATAATAAAGAGTCATAACAGCTGAAATATGGTTAACAAGCTCGAGTTATATTTTTCATTCATTGAAGTATGGGTCTAGAACTCTCGCGTCCACTATACCATATAATCGTTGATTAATTATTACACCTTTTAATTTTATTAGAACCTCCTTTTAATTATGTATTTGTTATCAAAATTCAATTTATAATATCTAGCTGAACTTTATATTTGTAATAGGGCATATTTGTCCACAAGCAAGAAAACATAGTAACAATTTAATTCTTTATTTTCATTATTGCCCATCTAATTATGTTTGTGCAGATTGTGAGTATTGTCAGCTAGATGTGATGTGATGGACGGTTTCAGTTTTTTGACAGCATTTCCTAACGACACTTTAAGCGTTTTAGTCTCCTCGATCACCATCTAGTCCTACCTCTTACTAGTTCTTCTCAATTTCGTATTTCCAACATATTGGTGTCTCTACTTTATCTTTCCACCTTTGTCTGGGTCATTCCTGGCGTTCTTCTAGCGTTCAGTCTGCCTTTATACAGTCTGGCTAATTTTTCTGCGGCTACGAAAGGAATGCAGTATGGCACGTTGCAATTGGTTAACGTTTCGTTGTTGAGATGTTCCGGTTGCGATTGAGCAAAGGCTGGCAGAGTAATACCGTTTCCGGAGTCATTAGTAATATATCATGATATCATCTAAAGGGAAGGAATAATATAATTAATTAAAGTAAATATTTTGCTATATTATGTGGCCGTGGAATATAATTTGTAATATTTATAATGATGTTTTATATCACCGAATTTGAAACAAAATTTTAGGTCCACTCATAGTTGTACATGCAGGTTCTGAAAATGCTTTATTAAAAATGCCTGTTTAATATTCAAAGCTGGAGTTGCTACGGGTGATTATCATGGACAGATGAATAGGGAAAATTTTACTCGATGGTTTACTGAAAAAATCCTTCCTAACATTCCTGCCAACTCGGTTATTGTCTTGGATAATTAAATGCTCCCTATCATTCTGTTCAGGAAGATAGACTCCAACCAAATCAGCTCTAAATCAAAATATAGTGAATTGGCTTACAAAGAAAGGTTATTAATTGAATTGATATTTTGGTATATGCAGCATGTTTTGTACAAAATATAATACCATAAATCTTAATTTGTAGTCAAATAAGTCTAACTTTAATTTGAATATTGAGGTATGGGTCCTGAGAAAAAAATACTCTATTTTAGACATTTTATGTAACAACTTTACGATATAAATATTTCTTACAGGCATAAATCATGACCCAAAAGCCAGGAAAGTCGATCTCTTTGATCTTGTTGTCCTCCATAGACCCCCCACTGATCAAAAAAATTATGTGAATAATAAGATTATCAAGTCACATGGACATACCCCACTTAGGACACCACCTTATATGTGTGAACTAAATCCTATAGAATTGGCATGGGCAAAGGTTAAATATATCATAAGAAGCAGAAATATCACGGGAAATTTTTCCTTAACCACCTTAAAACAAATTACTGAGGAAGCAATTTTATTAATTTCTAGGGAAGATTGGCAAAAATTTTCCCAACATGTTAGAGGTGTTGAAGATAAATTTTGGCAAACAGAGGAGATTATGGAGGAAATTGAACTTATAATAATTACTTTATCCGCTAGTGATGACGATACCGATGACAGTGACGATGATGACGATGATATAAGTGAAGAGGAAGATGATTTTAAAAATTAATAAACAGTGTATTTTTTTTTAGTTTTTTTTCGTTTCAACTCATTGAAACGAAAAAAAACTAAGAAAAAAAAGTTGAGGGGTTGATAATATCAAATTAATTTGCTCCCTAGACCGCATTAGCGACAAAACGGGGGTGCCTATTTCGCATTGGATCATCCTGTATATCATGATCTCAAAATACCTATATGTATTGTAAAATACATACATCAAATACAAAAAAAAATATTATAATTTTACGGAATCATTTTTTTAACTTTCAATACTTTATAAAATTTTGGGCACGCCACTGGGCATTTGATGAATGAAATCAGCCATGTTTTATTTACGGCGGCGTTCCCCTTACCGATGCCCCGTAGCCGCAGAAAGAATAGCCAGACAGTAAACGGTCCCAATATTCCTATTTTCGGTTACATGATCTGCCCATGCAAGCCTTCTGGGTCTTATTATGATCGTTGATTGAATATTTGGGAAGATACGCAATCCTGTGTTAAAAAGTGTACCCGGTCGACTATCGGATTGCCGTTCAGTTTCGTGCACCGTGTGGTGCTGCCGCGAAGCGTCATATCTAGGAACGATTTATTTTAGCTGTGTGGACTTGGCTTTTGGCTTCTTTGAGTCAGGTTTTCAACGACGCTGGAATCTCCGGTTACGCGGCCGTGTTGGATATTTTTTTAAGATATGGGATGATGCTGCCAATTATGTTTTTATTATTTTTTTTTGAACATACAACACGGTGTCATTTATGTGGTGGTCAAGTGATAAGTGATATACTTAAGGCTGGAGGCATATTGAAATTTCTTAAAAGTTAAATTTTATAAACAAATAATTACTTACCAAAATATGTTTTTGAGACAAAAATTAATACAAAAATATATATAAAAAGCTATTTTTACAAAATTACCAACAAAGTTTAATACAAGTTATAATTCCAACAAACATTGTTTCCTTCATTTTGTGTTCAAGAGGGTCAAGTTTTTAAATAAAAAGCCCGTTGCACTTAATTAACTAAAAACTAATATACAAAAAATATGTGGAACAAATTTTAAGATATAAGTAGGTTTCACGTAAATATTATAAAGAATAATTGAAATAATTCATAAGACTTAATACCGATCATAATATAACTTCTTGATCAATAATTTTTTGTAAAAAGTAACCCATTTTGTCATGTGATTCAATATCTGAAAAATTGTGCAGCGTAGTGACATCTGTAAAGTAAGGGGTTGTGAGTGAGGATGTTAATAGAAATTGAAAATAGGCCACATTTTAAGTTTTAAGCGACACAGGAAAATTCTCAATTACCAGTTGTTACAACTATACTTAAAACTATAAAAAGATACCTAGTAACAAAAAAAAAACATTTTGTTTAAAGACCCCGCATCACGGTTATACAGGACGTCAATAGAGGTGGTATAATTAGAGAAAAGTTGAGCAATATAGTGTCCTTTTATAATAAATTCTAAATACTTCCTAAATTTTGCAAAAAACTGAAATTTGGCAAAATCATTTTATTTTTTTCTGGTGTTATTTCAAAATATATGACAAAAGTATTTATTAAGTGAATAAATTATTGTGACCACTTTTTCTCGCCTATACGATGACACCTTTAAAATTTAAAATACGACGTTCTGTCTTTAAAGAGCCATCATCAACTTTGTTTTTCTTTGTCGGTGCTATATTGACCATTTGCAGTTTAACGACGCGGGAATCTTTGGGCGCCCGGCCGTTTTGTTATTTTTTTAAGACAAGGGCGATGATGATAACAGCGCTTTTATTTATTTTGTTATTGCCGATATTTAAATGCGCTGTGATCTCGCATAAATAACTAGATAAATGTGGTGGTTAAGTAATGTATGAATGTTTGAATAAGGGTTGAAATGTTTTGAATAAGGGTGTAACAACACTATAAAATATCGAAAATAGGCCACACTTTAATTTGCAATACAGGGAAACACTTAATTACTAATTCTTAAAACTAGAAAAAGTTAACAAGAAAAAAAACAAATATTTTGTTTAACAGTATGAAGGGTCTCATCGCGATTATAGGAGGATGTCCAAAATAAGGATGAGCAGTAAATGGTTTAATTAGGCGAAAGTTGCGCAATATAAATGCAATGATTGAATAAATGCAATCTAAAAATTGGAAAAATGCCAAATACTTCCTAATATTCAGGAAAAAGTTGAAATTTGGCAAAATGGTTTTTTTATTTTTTTCTGGCGTTATTTGAAAATATAAAATAAAATCATTTATACATTGTTGTAAACGCTTTCTCTCATTTACAAGTTAACTTCTTTAACTTTTAAATACGACGTTTAATAACTCTTAAATCCTTCTTTAGAGTCATAATCAACTTTTTTTCTTCTTGTCGACTCCATGTTGGCCACTTGCAGTTTTGAATAACCCTTTTACAACAAGAATTACTTTTTCAACGAGGTAATTTCTAGTGAGTAGTTGGAATCATCCCTATTAAATATTATATACCTCTCTCTCTTTTAAATACAATTTCGAATTTCAAAAAATTCAAAACATACTTTATTCATAAATACATGGTACCTACTTGTTGACATGGTACTTCTATGATATAAAATAGGCACATTAATCGACATATTACTAACACATAATTTAAAAACAATACACAATAGTGGGTTCAACATACTAGTATAAACACAAAATGTATTTTCAATTTCAAAGCAAGACGATTTAAAAATTTTTTAGAGTAACATCACAAATTCTAACCTTTACATCTTTACTAAAAACTAATTATATACGATTGGCCTGTTCCTAACTATCTTAAAAAAATTCTAATGCTATAAAAATACTTGCTTTTAAGAAGTTTCGTTAAGAACTTTTTAAAGCGAGGAGAACTTCTAGAGACTTTTATGACATTTAGAAAATGATTAAAAATTTTTATGCTCAAGTAAATAAGAGAATTCTAAGTTCATTTTTCGGGATGGGCATTGGAATATTGTATTATTTTCTGATATTATAATGTTTTAAGGAGCCATTATTTTGAAGATACAATTTATATTTTTTATATATTAGGCAAGCAGACTCAACAACAAACAAGCAACACAAGGAAAGTATCTTTAAATAGGGGTCTGCATGTCCTGTGGAGATTTATGACACATATATTTAATGGCTCGTTTTTTAAAAACAAACATTGTATTGTTACATGAAACTTGTTCCAATACTGGCCTGGCTGCTTCAGTATCGAAATCGAAGATCCAGCCTTTGCCAAAATGCTGGTTTAGTTAGTGGACTGTATATTTGAATTGCAATAAAACTCTTGACTCGTAAAAAACCCCGTATATTCTTCGAGGACAGATTACACTGATTTTTACAAGAAAAGACACGAATTGAGACTTAAACGTAATGAATAAAATGTGGATATCAAGGCGCGGGGGCAAAACCGACTGTCAACAAAAAAGCCGAAACATCAAACGTAAAACCGGCGCGGCGAATGAAACTGCCATACTCGTCTCGTCTCGGTGCTAAATTGGGACTAACTCTCAAACTATCGAACCAATTCAGGCGGGATTTGTTCCTTTGGGGACGATCGATACCTACGCACTCGCGGCACTGCCTTTTCATGCAAATTACTAGGAAATACCGACGCGGCGATATCTTTGTACAGTTCTTGGAATTTATTATGTTTATTTTACCTTTTAAGCCGCAAAGAAATATAAAATAATGTTTTATATTTTAGAAGTCTTAACATGGCCCCCGCGTTGAAACTTGATTTCAACAAAGAAACTTATTCTAGATAACAAAGGAAACCATGCAACTTAACCTAACCTTAACTAGTACATGGGCCGTAGGCCGACAGAACACCATAAATCCTTAATCTAGCCTAGCTAAAGGTACAACCTTAATCTACAGGTAAACGCGCGAGCTTAACTACGGCACGCTTAATGATACCCGTTTTGGTTTTTACACTCGCGACTCGCACGATTTTATCCTTCCCGGGATGTACATCACAAATGCGACCAAGTCGCCACTGAAAAGACGGTAAGTCATTGTCATGCACTAAAACTAGATCACCCACACAAAGGTTCGGGTTTGAGACCTTCCATTTGGTTCTCTGTTGCAAGGACGTCACATATTCCGTGGACCACCGGTCCCAGAAATGTTGCCGAATTTTCTCAAGCTGCTCCAACTCATTTAGGCGATTAGTTGGAGTCTCTCGACAGTCTGTATATGGCAAATAACCTGACGTGCGTCCAATCAGAAATTGGGAAGGGGTTAACGCGCTCAGATCATTCGGATCTGCCGTTAAAGGCGTTAAAGGTCTCGAATTGAGAATGTTTTCTACCTGAGTGATTATCGTATAAAGACTTTCAAAGGTTAAATTAGAAAGGTTATTTGATAAAACCTTTAACAAATGCCGCTTTGCTGCTTTTACAGCAGCCTCCCATATGCCACCATGATGTGGGGAGTAGGCTGCTATGAAATGCCAATTTATGTTTAGATTGGCACCACATTCCCTTATAATGTCATTTTTATTAGACTTCAAGAATTGGCCCAGTTCCTTTAAATGATTACTGGCGCCAATGAAATTAGTGCCGTTATCTGAGTAAATGTTGGCTGGCTTGCCTCTGCGAGCAATGAATCTTTGAAATGCCTCAAGAAACTTATTTGTGCTCAGGTCGGTAACTAACTCCAAATGTACGGCTTTTACGGTAAGACAGACAAAAACACAAAGATAACATTTAAATGTTCTGCATCCACGACCCTTACGATCTTTGTAAAGAAAAGGACCTGCGTAATCGACCCCGACATCCACAAACGGACCCTTTGCAGACACGCGAGTTTTTGGTAAGTCTCCCATCAAATGACTGATAAAACGCGGTTTAAATTTGAAGCAGAGAATGCACTCTCTCACCACCTTTTTTGCAATATTCCTTCCAGATACCGGCCAGAACTTTTCTCGAACTCTGGCTAATAATAATTGAGGGCTGCAATGAAAAGAATTGAAATGCTCATGTTTAAAGACCAAATAGGTAAAATGATGCTTCGACGGTAACAGCATAGGATGTTTCTTGTCCATAGAATAACAAGAATGGCGAAGCCTGCCACCAACTCTTATGATACCATCTACTAGGATAGGCGTGAGACTCAAAATGTTACTTTTATTGTTAACACAATTATTTTTCTTTAAAGAGTTTAAATCTTCAAGAAATGCTTCTTGCTGAACCAGCCCTACCAGCTTTATTGTGGCTATATGCAACTCGTTTGCGGTGAATTCATCGACGATTCTGTCGGATTTAGCGGACTTACAATTGCGTATGAATCTGATGCAATAAGCTACGACTCGAATGGTTTTGGAAAATGAGGAAAATCTTTCATAAGGAAAGGCGAGAAGTTCTTGTGAGTTGCACCTTAAAGTACATATGACTTCTGGTAATTCAGAGAGATCATATGGCCTCGAAATGGAAATGTCAACTGGCCAGAAAGAAGACGATTTGTACAACCACGATGGGCCGTGAACCCATTCTTTATTTGTTGCTAGGGCACTAGGTGATATGCCTCTGGACAGCATATCTGCCGGGTTTTCCTTCGTGCTAACGTATCTCCACAGTTCTGGTGGAGCCACCTTCTGAATTTGTGCAACTCGATTTGCCACAAACACCTTGAAATGGCACGAAGAAGAATGAATCCATGCCAGGGCAACTGTCGAGTCGCACCAAAATTGTACGTCATTAACTTGGATTGTTAAAGAAGATAAAACCTTGGAATAAAGTTGTGCTAAAAGAAGCGCCGCACATAACTCCAATCTAGGAATGCTGACTTGCTTTAAGGGAGCAACGCGAGTTTTAGCTATAAGAAGATGCACATGCACTTGGTTTTCCGTGTCTATGGTGCGCAAATAGATACATGCCCCATATGCTTGCTGAGAAGCATCTGAGAATCCATGCAACTCGATTCTAGTTACATTTTTAAAAGTGGCTTGCCTCGGAATTTTCAAGCCATTGAGGACTGGAAGCTCTTCACGGAAAACCTTCCATTTATTCGAAAGTTCACACGGCAATTCGTCATCCCACGATACCTTCAGGGACCATAATTTTTGTAGAAAGATTTTTGCAGTGATTACTACCGGACTAATCAAGCCTAGGGGATCGAAAATCCTTGCGGTCTCTGATAGGATGAATCTCTTGGTCAGTTTATTTTTTAATGGCGATAATTTAATGTCATAGGAAAATATATCATCCGTACTTGTCCACAGCATACCGAGAGTTTTACATGTCGTTGACTGATTAAAATAGAATTTGTCGTCAGAATTATTTGAATCTTGTAGATTTTCTAGAATATCTGGATTATTGGATCTCCATTTGCGTAACTTAAAATGGGCGGAACCTAATATAGAAGTTACTTGCTTGCTAAGTTCAATGACCTCAGTGGCCGAACTGGCTCCCCACAACCAATCATCAATATAGAAATTTCGCCTAATCGCCTCTGAAACTTGAGGATGCGATTGTTGGTTGTCAATGGAAAGCTGTAACAGACACCTTGTAGCGAGAAATGGGGCACTAGCTGTGCCATACACAACCGTGTTTAATGAGTAGGATTGGAGCTCCTTCTCTGGGCTGGATCGCCAATAAATCAATTGTAGAGGCTTAAAATCCTCAGCTACACGAATTTGTCGGTACATTTTACAAATATCCGCAGAAACTACATACGAATGCTGACGGAAACGTAATAAAATTGAGACAAGGTCTTCTTGAATCGTTGGACCTACTAGTTGAAGGGAATTGTAAGAATAACCACTTGAGGAAATGTAAGAGCTGTTAAAAACCACACGTAACTTTGTGGTGGCACTCTCTTCACGCAAAACGCCATGATGAGGTGAATAGAAGCATGTGTCATTTGATGATGGTTCAAAGGGTGACATGTGGTCTAAGTGAATGTACTCTTGCATGAAATCTGTGTACATTTCTTTAAGTTTTGGGTTGGAGGCGAGCTTTTTCTCCAATGAAAGAAACTGTTTTGTAGCACCAGATCTTGTCTCGCCAAGACATGAAATAGATTCCTTTAATGGGATGGAAACAATGAACCTTCCATCAGAATCTCTTTGGAACGTTTTTTGAAAATGCTCTTCTGCTTGCTGCTCTTCCTGTATGAAGGGTTTTTCCACAGAAACTTCCTCAATCTCCCAGAATTTGGTTAAGGAAGCCTCCAGATCTGTGGTTCTAGAATGGTTACAGATAACCTTATCTTGTTGACTTGGACTCAGAGGCCCAGATATATACCATCCAAGATGGCTTTCTTGGAGAACAGGCATATTTGGCCCTAAATGTCTTACCCCTTTACGGAGAAGCCTCCAAAAGATAGCAGCACCCAGGAGCATATCAATTCTACTTGACTCGAAGAACTTTGGATCTGCAAGTTTAATGAAAGATGGAATTTCCAAGAAACCTGGACTAATGGAATGTGTAGGTAAACTATCAGTAATGTCTGGAATAATCAGACACTGGACATTAGTTTTAAAAGGAGAATTGGAAGACTTTAAATATATAACACATGATTTGGAAACATGAGTATGGCCTTGATTAATGCCATTAACGGAAATGTCCACTGAATCTTGTGGAACCATTAGTTTCTCGGCCATATCTCTAGTAATGAAACTTGACATGGAGCCGCTGTCTAACAGTGCTCTGCATGTATGTAATTTGCCATTTATGTCTGAAACTTGGACTAATGCAGTGGCCAACAAGACTTGACCTTGGACCGAAACGCTGCAACTAGTCGTCTGATTAGGAATATTGGCAACTTGATTGTCGAGGAACAATGTCTCAGATTCTGGTAAAGTCATGATATTAGATCTAGAACAATGCCTTGCTGAACTATTTGCATTATTAGTGAAAGAACAATTGAAAACATGCAACAACGAATTATGTTTCTCCTTGCAATGCCTACAGGACCCAGCATTACAAGTCGAAAGGTCATGGCCTTTTTTTAAACAATTCATACATATCCTCAATGCCTTTAATCTGTTTTCCTTTTCTATTACTGACAACTTATGAAAAGCCTCACATTTGTAAATAGAATGAGGTTTGTCACAGTGATAGCAAGAAAATGAGTTACTTCGGTTAGTTAGAGTTGGATTGGGATCTCTATTGGTCGTAGTATTCCCAGAAAACCGTTTACCAGACATGGTTTTAGATTTAAAATCATGTTGACCCGATTTAAAATTCTCGTTTGGCTTATGAAGGCCAATTTTGTATAGAAAGTCTGCTCTAGCCGTTAAAAAATCTTTTAAACAAGAAATTGTAGGTGAATCCACCTTTGAAATACATTGTTCCCACTCTTTAATTGTGTCTTTATCGAATTTACTAGAAACCATGTAAATTATAAGTGGATCCCAATTTTGTGTTTTCACCCCGCAGCATTCTAGAGAATTCAAGTTTTTCGACAGTAAATCAACAAAATTTCGAAAAGACTGAGGAGAGCTTGAATTGATCTCTGGAATACTAAACAAAGACTTGATATGATTGTGAATGATTAATTTCTTATTGTCATAGCGCTGACATAAGATGTCCCAAGCCAACTCATAATTGCTCGCAGAAATCTCCAAGCATTGTATACACTGAGCAGCTGAACCTTCTAACGAGGCCTTAAGATAGTGATATTTCTGGATTTGATCAAGATTGCTAACACTGTGAACTAGAGAAACATATAGTTCTTTAAACTCGAGCCATTTATCAAAAGCACCTGAAAACTTGGGCAATTCAATGACCGGCAATTTGACATGTAAATTATTTGAACTAGATGTAGTATTTGAGGCACTAGATGGAGTATTATTTTTACTAGATAAATCAAAAATTAGTTCTTTGGCCATAGAAATGGTACTATAATAAGTATCTTCAAATGAACTATCATGATACCTATCATAGTCTATGCCCTCTAAAGAAAACTGAACTTCATTGTAATCGTTTAACAAATGACCTTCTAAATCTTTTAATCTAGTATCAAGCTCTATTAGTTTCGAGCCACTTGGACTTTCTTGAACTGCATCTAAGAATCTACTAAACCGCTCTAGTTTGGCTGTCAAAATATCCTGCTTTCTGACTAAATTGTCAGCCACATCGCTTTGACTAGAGGTTTCAACCGCAGATCCAGTATTCCTTTTTCCCATTTTAATTTATTATTGGGAATATAAATGTAAAATTGTCAAATGTAAAAGAAATAATATAAATGAAAGCAGAAAATATAGGCAGATGTTAAAGTATGGCTAGGTACCTAGTACAACGGAGAACTAAGTACTCAATGAAAGCCTTTTACAAATTGTATACCTAAACCCGACCTAAATTCCTACTTAAAATTAAGCATGCAGTTTCCTAAAAATAGTGCTTAGAAACTAGCTTAATTGCGCTTTATATAACGAACGCCACTGTATAATAATAAGTTTATTTGCCAACGGTAAAAATGTCCCACTGGAGGGGAGCAACTTGAGAATTATAACAACATATAACAACAGCTGGAACGGCAGGAACAGGAACCATCTAGGACAGGAACCCCCAAATGATCTGGAACCTCAGGAACCCTCTAGAACAGGCCTACAGGAACGCAGCAACACCGGAACCAGGAACGTAAACAAAGGCGACCATGCAGGCATTTGGCACCCAGGCACACCCAGTAACAGGAGACAGGAACCTCACAGCGACTTGAAACTGCACTGCAGGCTGTAGGTCTCTCCAATGGACAGTAAATAGAACATGCACATTTACCTTATTTGTATGCTGCCATTGCACACACTTGACACTCGAATCGAATCTCGTCGTTTTGCCCGTAACGAAAAATGTAAATATCCGAAACACCTTATATATAGCGAACCACAAATTATCCGGCCGAAGGATCAAAAAATGTATTGTTACATGAAACTTGTTCCAATACTGGCCTGGCTGCTTCAGTATCGAAATCGAAGATCCAGCCTTTGCCAAAATGCTGGTTTAGTTAGTGGACTGTATATTTGAATTGCAATAAAACTCTTGACTCGTAAAAAACCCCGTATATTCTTCGAGGACAGATTACACTGATTTTTACAAGAAAAGACACGAATTGAGACTTAAACGTAATGAATAAAATGTGGATATCAAGGCGCGGGGGCAAAACCGACTGTCAACAAAAAAGCCGAAACATCAAACGTAAAACCGGCGCGGCGAATGAAACTGCCATACTCGTCTCGTCTCGGTGCTAAATTGGGACTAACTCTCAAACTATCGAACCAATTCAGGCGGGATTTGTTCCTTTGGGGACGATCGATACCTACGCACTCGCGGCACTGCCTTTTCATGCAAATTACTAGGAAATACCGACGCGGCGATATCTTTGTACAGTTCTTGGAATTTATTATGTTTATTTTACCTTTTAAGCCGCAAAGAAATATAAAATAATGTTTTATATTTTAGAAGTCTTAACAAACATCGAGTTAAAAAGCCGTTTACTAATGCAACTCCAAAATGTTATTCTATACTGTAGGTATTTTTGTATGAAAGTAAGTTACAACTTTCGACAAAAAAAAATAGACCGTTTTTGCAGATATCAATATCAGTTCATTTAAAACCACTCTAACAGCATAACATCGTCTAGCCAGTTTTTGCCTCCTGACATATCTCCATAAAACTTACGTTTATGATCGATAACAATTCGAAGAAATCTGTTAAAATTATTCACTTTCAATTCTTTCTTGTGAATCATAAACTGCTCTGAACATAAAAACTTAATTAGTTAAAACTTAACTTAATTTAGTCTTATCTATGTTTAAAGACAACAAATTAGCATCAAATCACTGTTTAATCATTAATAAATCTTTAGAAATTGTTTTTGTTAATGTGCTTTTATTATTGTCTGCCCATAAGATAGTGGTGTCATCTGCAAAAATAGTGAAGAATCCTCTTATCTGGAGAAGCGCTAGGTCATTTATATACAATAGAAATAAAATAGTACCGAGAAACGAACCCTGCTTACTACACAAAGTTCAGACAAACTGCCATTTGGCCAAACAAACTTTTTTCTGTCTAACAAAACAAAATTTTAACCATTCTAGAGCAACTCCCCTAAACCCATATCTAGAAAGCTTACCGAGCAATATTCCATGGTTGACACAGTCAAAGTCTTTAGAGAAGTCGCAGAATACCGCTGCAGCAAAGTGACCTTCTTCAAGCTCAAATATTTTTCATGAATGAATTTCATCATGAAAACAATTATTGAAAATACTTAAAACACTAAAGACCATAAACATAATATATTGATTTAAAATTTTCTTAAAGTAAAAAAAAGAAAAAGAGAAAATGGCTCTCATAGACATGAAGAGACAGTATTTTTAAGAGTTCGGATTGATTTTTGTAGATAAAATAGATAATTTTCTGTGAGGTTTATAATTAGATTTTTTTAAAGATTTTCTAATAAGATTTTGAGATTCCCATATTAGGTTGTTATAAATCAAAGTCTTAATTAATATACGCACACTGATTAATTTTGCCTAAAGGAGCCATCGTCTCACAAACTAAACACATTTACATATATCTATCTATTTGTGATTATGATATCCAAGAAAAATTTTTAACAACTACCAAATTGCAATACGGGAAACACGAACCTGTGCAAAAACTCTCCCACACGACTCGGATGATCGGCCGATTACTAATGAGAAGCGACGGACGAAATTATTTTCGCGCATACTGGAGAGAATCGCCATCTATTTTTCACGCATATTTGCGGTCACGCTTTAGCCCATAAGGTTGCGTATCTTCCCAAATATTCAATCAACGTTATGATAATGATCTATGGCTGTTTAGTAATTTCCGTACCATACGTGCGTTTCCTTCACTGGGTTGTTACTGGATGTTATACGGGTTTGAGTGTTTTCCTTAAAATTTTATTCTCGAAGGAGACTTTCTTGTTTCCTAATAGTCATGGTCCACGCCTCACACCCATACAGGTCCACAGCAATATTTTATTGTATATCTTCAGTTTGACTTTTCTTGGTAGATTTTTCGGTCAAAGCAAATTGCTCAAAGCAACTACGACCCTATTTCCGCTATGTATTCGACACCGTATTTTCTTTCTAACATCATTTGTTTCGTTTATCTGTGAGCCCAGGTTCAGGCCCACTCTTTCACAAAACCCATTATCTGTTGTTGTCCTATTAGAGATTACTTGAACACTTTTTCATTAAGTAACTTTTATGATCTTTTAGAACATTTATTCAATGCCTCTTTTTGTAGCAGGGAATTAACCTTGTTATGAACTAGTTCTTAAGGTTTAACTGTTTAACTACCTGAAGTTCAGACATGTATGCCTATAATTTAAATGAATGTGTATAGGAGTTTGGATTAGACAGATACCCACCCACCTGAAGAATATTTGCCCTATTGACGGCTTTAATGAGGTAGCCAGCATTCATGTTGGAAATTATAGGTGTTTTAATTCGTTGATATTTAAGTCAAGTGTATAGCCATAAGCTGCCTTAAGGTATTGATAAGAATTTTGTTCAACATCTATAAGTTATAACGTCCATCTAAGTTAAATACTACTCAATTATCTATGCGATAAATGCTATACATTCTTAAATTTACACGGAATTACAGTTTCACTTTTCTGATAAAGTATTAAACTTTTACTCTTACTTTAACCATTTAGATACTTTTGGTGGAAGAGGTTTCTCCGTTTCTTCCTGTACCTTTCTACTTTGTACCTTTCAACAAAGTATTTTAATTACTGAAAGGTATATAAAACACATTTTGCAAAAGTATGTTATCTCTTTTTCCCCTTTTGATATGCTCAACCACATACAGGCCGCATAGTAATGAGGTACGGTAAAAGATCAGCTAGGTCGCCAGACCTCAATCCTATAGAACACATGTGATATTCACTCGGAAGGACTGTTAGAAGCAGATTTTCATGTAAATAAAAGTAAATTTAAAATAAATAAAAAGTATGCAATATTAATTTGAGTAATGCTTTTTGCCTGAGTCACAATATTAACAAAATACAATAAACTTATCTTTTAATGATTAAAAAAAACAAATATAAATTATTGCATAGGTCATATGTTAACCAACGTAGACTGTAATAACCTTTCTCTTATTTCGAAAGTCCAATATATTTGGCATAAAAGATATGATTATAATTAAAACCACTAAACCTCGTCTGGCTTAAATCCTTGCGGAATTTCTGAAGCTAACGGTCGTGTGGTCTTAGACACCAGGCCATAAACAATTTAATAGGCTGTTAGTTAGAGTTGAGATAACAACTCTAGCCTATGTCTGGTGAGATTTACCGTATATATCTAAGGAAATAGGTTTCTTTGTATAAAATAGTTGGCTTAGTTTTACTCGTAGGATAGAATATGAACCTAAATAGAAATTTAAAATTGTTATAAATAAGAAATATTTTCAGCCCAATGAGTCTTGTATTTTCAAGTCATATTTTCTCGTAAGCCTTATAGTTTTTTTGAAGTTTGCTTTTAATAAGGGAAACTCTATTTCATTATAATTTAATTTTATCCTCAAATAATTACCTTTAACGTTTTCACGGCTTATTATAAACCGATTTCAAAGTGCTTAAGCCTCTTAAAGTTAATAACTTCCAAGAAGTAGATTAGACACGTTTACTTCGGAGTTTGCTTTTGAAAGTCACCTAGTAACTCCCTGCTTCACATTCGCAGTTCCACATACCCTAATTTAAAACTTTTTAGCAACTGATAAAGTTTCCATTGTGAATTGTTGTGTATAATTTAGTCTTGGTTCGTACTAATATATTTGATTCCAGAAATTGTTTGACCCAGTCTAACGGACTTTATTTAATTTTATGAAGTTGATGTAAAAAATGTACAATAATAAAATGTAAAGTTCATAAATGTAAAAAAAAATATTAACAAATATAAAGCATTTAAGAAGGTTTTTGTTTATCATTAGCTCGATTATGCATTCCGCATGAGTTAATATTATTGTAGGTGTAATTTCATGTAATTTATAAAACTTTTTATGTTTTGCCGACAATTTCAATAATTTAAATTAAATGTGACAAAGCTGTTGCAACTGGCGCCCTCAACGTGTATTGATGATAATCCGTTTGAATCAAGTGGACTACTCAATCGTAAGGTCATAACATTTAGTATTTTTTTTAATTTGAGTCCCCCTTAGAATTCTAATTTCTCGCGCTTTATTGATTTCAAATTTGGTGCCGGATTTGACCACGCTTTCTTTAAAATCTAATTGGTTAGACCGGTTGACAATAGATACGGCTCACAAATATCAAAATTAGTTCGAATTATTGCATCTTCAGTAGAGGGCCAAAATTTTTTAGCGTTAACAAGGCAACTCGCATTTATTTTAATCCATATTTTGTGTTCTGTGAAAAGGACGATGACGGTATGTGTAAGACGTAAAAGGGTGTAAGTATAAAAGACGAGTCATATTAAGACGATATTTGTGTAACAGGACTAGTATATTATTTAATTGTGAGCTATTTTCTTGTGTTCGACTTTCATGGGAAACCCTAGAAAATAATGAAAATCCTACATTATTATAGTGGTGCATTTTAGTAACTATTTATGTTTTATCAGAAATATACGCCAGAAGCATTTCTATTCATGATTATATATTGCCAACTTTAGGGCCACGCCATATAAATACTCAATTTACATTAAAGCCAGCTGGCTAACTTTTACTGCTCAGCTTGGGGGATGTAAAATCCCTTCATGCCCGAGGTTGTGTTAGCAGGTTTTTTACCGTTATTGGCAAGGCAGGGAAAGGTGCTAAAAAGGACGCCACACACGAGTAAATGAAAAGTGAGGGCTCACTAGCGGCCTGGTAATATACCCACGTGTATATGGACAATCGAGAAAATAAAACTCCAGTATTAGATTAAATATGTTTATAGACGTATTATGGTGTTACGTAAAAAACCAACAGAAAATATATCCACTCTATATTTCGGTCTCTTATAAAGAATCTAAAAATATTTAAAACCCTATTGAACTATTTAAAAAGCAAACTTTATGGGCTTGTTTTCAACGGAATAATCTTTTTTTTTCAATCCTTTAGTGAAGGCAAAACATACGCAAAAATTTTAAATGAATTTTATAAATGCCTTCATTTTAAATATCTTTCTCTTTGGATAGCTTTTGTCGATTATGAAAAAGCGTTCGAGTGGAAAAATGGCTGAAAAACATGGGCTGGTAAAATGCTCTAAGTAACTGCCTAGTATACGACCGATACACAACTTGAAGAATACTTGAACCACCTTCGTTTCGCGGACGATATCGTTCTGTGCGCACCAAGTCTAGATCTGCAGTAAATAATAACAGAGCTAAATCGGAATTCAAAGATCTTGGAAAAATAGTTGAATAGTAAATATAATAAAGAAGCATATTATTCAGTTAACAATTTATCATACAAAGAATATCATTTACCTAAACTAATACGTATACGGTAGTCGTAAAGATCATTTAACGTAGAAAAACAGCCAGAAAAACAAAAGGCATAGTATTCATTCTATTATTATCGACATTATTGTAGAACTTTTGCGAATGAATGGAGCTTACACTTCAATAAAAAACTGAACTTAATATTATTTATAAGTTATATCGAAGATGTATAAGGAAAACGACAGCAATGTGATATCTCAATTGTAATTTAATTAATAAATTTATCCGAAGGTGTAGTAAAAATGATGATTGCATTATTATAAAAAATAGTGGTCATAAAGTAGCACAAATGGAATCTTCAGCCATATTTTCTGCAGAAACCTACAGATGCCTACGCATTATAGTAAACTATGAATATCTCATGAAACAGTAAGAAAAGCCTTCCAGTTTGTACCTAACTTGTTTGGATATTTCATCTATATAATAATATCAATAATAATTTTAATAGCAATTACAGTAGTAGGAATAATTTTAAAAAATACCAAAGAAATTGTGATCAGTAAACAAACTAATACAGCCCTTCTTATTAATATATAAATCCCAAACAACTCCACGTGAAAGTAAACTTAAAAATAAAAAGTATATAACGAACTAAACAGAATTATGGAAGCTGCAAGAAGAAAAGTTATTTTCCGGTTATTTTCTTTTGTATGGGGTTAATTCCCAAAAAACAAAAAGACTTTCTTAAAGAAATTGATATTCCTGATACGACATAATGATTGATGCAAAAATCAGAGATTAAGATCACCCTGATATGAGACAAAAAAAATACAAAATTATCTAAGGCCATTAAACTAGACATTACGTTGAAAGGCTAAGTAAAAAAGCCTGATATTAGATGTTTTCTTTCCTTAAGAATATATTACATCATCAAAAAAAAGGCAGAAATATATAAATCTACTACTAGAAAATGAGAGAATTTATCTCGATGGTTACAGGAGCAACAGAATTCATATACACGTTCAATCATAATAATATCTATTCATTATATTCAATTAATATTAATAATAATAATGATAATAATAACAATATTAATAAAGAAAAAAATCTTCACGCAAAGAAGGTGGAAACAGACTTGTTCACAACAAAAGAATGTGCCTTAAGAGAACATGATTCTGGAAAGGTTTCTGGCATTTAGTGATTAATTGATGAGGGAGGTTGCTAATAAAAATAATTGCTATTCATTACTGAGACTTGTTCAGGCTAAATGCAGACTGGACATGCCATTGAAAGAAGAAAAACTTAGAAATTGGAGAGAATCCAGGCCCCTTCGATGACATGGATCCATGCCATCCTTCCGACAATTTTGTACAGTGAATGAATAGATATAAATAAGTCAGTAATTTAAATAAAGGCAAACCAGCTATACTCAGAAACAAAAGGATTCATAATGGCAATTCAGGACATGGTAACCGCAGCTAACAACTACAAGCGACACTGCTTAAAAGATGTGCCGGAAACATGTAATGTTCTATTGTCTCTGGTGGATGTCCAGTATTGTCGGACAATGCATACCTCGGGAGAACTATCTGGTAAAATAGAACCCTTCACCATACTAGAAATCTTAGCCGCAGTGAGAAGTGGAGTCAGAGGATAACTTATTATATTATAGGTCAATAATTATAGATAATACTACAATAATAGATAATACTACAACAGATCTGATATTCTGTTTAAAAATAGGAAATAAAGATTGGGTATCATCATTGATATAGCAGTCCCACTTTCTCATAATATTATCAAGACTGCGAGAGAGAAGATACAAAAGTACGGGAATGTGGGATATGATTTGAAGAACACGTGGAAATTGAAACATAACTCGATTATATTAATAATAAGTACAGGGATCCAGAACACCAGATACGAAGGCAATGAGAAATAGGAGAAGTGCGGACAATCCCAATTATTGTGACTAAATAATAGATTTATTGACTTGAGGTGAATTGATAAAAAAACGAATAATAGACTGGCTATCACGATCACCCAACTTATCTAGATTTTATCCTATGGACGCCTTTCGAATCAATTATTTATAAAAATTAGCCTAGAGATTTCAAATATTAAAAAAAAAAGAATAACAGTGGTATGTAGAGAACTTGAGACATAAGTTTTTCGGAAACTTAGAGGATAGTTTAAGAGCAGATTTCATCTCTTTAGTAAATTATAGACAGCATTTCAGTTAATATACAAATGACAAATGAGCCTCCATTTAATTTGCTTTACAAATGCCAATCAACTTCTGCAAGAAACGTGATGTAGACTCAAGTAGGAAAGAAAAATGTGAATTTATAAAAAGTGTATCAGATTCAAATAACCTATATTATCAAATGCTTCAAATATAAGCCGTTATTGGCGAGACAATAATAAAGATTGTTGAATTTTAACGTAAATTTGCTTAGTAATACTTTTGTATTTTACTAAAAGTCTATTTTTAGATTTTAGAATAGTTGTAGATAATACTTTATATATTCTAGTTTTTATATAATAACCATGCGATTGAAAACTGTTCCTTTTAAACTAGTAAAGCGAGAGCAATATTATATTTTCTAAGCCTATTTTTTAATGTTTAACTACACTTAAGTCGCCGATTCATAACAATATCTTTATCGATATGCCCGGAAGTTAATCTTTTTTGGAACATAAATATGACTTTTTTGAAACAGTTCCTAATTTGTATTATTCCAATATGGGGATAATATAGACAGGTTATCTGTAAATCATAGATATTTCAGCAAAAAAGTCAATTCGTCAGTAATGTAGTTATTAGTTTTATCAACTAATGAGTTCATCATTTCCCAATTACATAAAGTAATCCCAAGAAAAATCCTGAGATACAATTCTCTGGAAAAGGCCGTATATACATATATTATAGATTTAGATACAGTGAAATTTATCTCTCTACTAGAGATTCATATACATATATTTTTTAAACTTGGCATAATTTTGTTCTAATTTTTTTCCTTCTGATAAAAAGTGTCATGTAAGTATATAATGTACTATTTATTTCCCAAGAAGCAACTTCAACATAAATTCAACATAAATCAGGAATATATAATCTATTCTCAAGAGATTTTTTTGCTTTCAATAAATTTCCATCGTCTAAGCATTTTCATGCATATGTAAAAAAAGTAACGCTCAGAATTTCCCTTCGAGGAAAAATTTTATCTTTTCTTTGGCGTAAAAATTAAGTGTAAGGGATATGTAAAAAACTGAAAAAAAGGAAGCGAAATCTATGGAGATTTAACATAAATATATAATATTCTCTATAGGCTTCGCCGAGGTGTTTGGTATATATGTATGAGTTTCGTTGAAAAAAAATATGATAAATTATTATGAAATGTTTTTTGTTTATAAATTAGAATAATGCTATTATAAAAAAAACTTTTTGGAAGATATATCTAAAGACAAAACTTTTCTTAGTAATTCAACAAAATTAAAACTTGAATACCCTGTTTTATTTTTACGGCAAATTTCTTACCCAACTCTTTCACTAAAGTTTTTGAGTTGCTTAACAACAACGCAATTTCGGGCTTAATAAACTTTTACAAACTTTTATTGGCTCCGCTACTTGCCGATTTCATTTTTAAGGAAAATTTAATACGATTTTGGCTCATTGAGGCTTTATAAATTGATATCGTTTGTAGCTTGTGGTTTTTACATCATCTCTCAGTTATTTTAAATTAAAGAGCAATTTATCACTTTCAATTTATAAGTAAATATATAGCTGGTTATTTTCAACGGTCCGCACTTATAAGAAATATAAAAATTTATAAATTTATTTTTTATATACCGAATAAGTTTCTTATTTATAATTTTTAGCAACTCCAAATGTCACAGAAATAATAAAGAAGTATAACAGACTGCATTGATGCATTTGACTACTATGAAGTAAAAATAATGCCGTATCCAAATTCATTTATCTTAAAAGAAGTTTATTTTGGATCATTTTACTTAAATCAGAATTTAAAAAAATATATACCTACTATTACCATTAAAAGTTTTACACATATAATATAATG
The DNA here is from genome assembly GCF_022605725.1 of Anthonomus grandis grandis. Taxonomy (NCBI): domain Eukaryota; kingdom Metazoa; phylum Arthropoda; class Insecta; order Coleoptera; family Curculionidae; genus Anthonomus; species Anthonomus grandis. The sequence continues at coordinate 14,460,737 of NC_065548.1, read as the reverse complement.
GAGATCCAGTTTAATGCCTTAGATACTTAAAAAATATTTTTCCTTTACAATAATCCTAATATCATCCAAACAGACAAGCTTAAATCAATCAAGAAATAATCTTTGTGAAGTATCTTCTTCTGGATATTTGCCATCCTGTTTAAAGGCTAAATATTCTATGAATCTTCTTTGAATAGACTTGTGAATCGTTGATATAAGCTTGGTAAATTGGATGCTAAATAACTATTGCATATTGATATGTAATTTCGATCTACTAAATGATGAAAACAGCAGTTTTTGATTTATATGATACAACCAATGGCTTTGATGCTGATAAAATTATATTCTGCAAATACTTATTAACTCAGTAAATGTAACACAATTTATTTCACAGTTATAGTTATTAATTGATTTTTTCTTAAATTTAATGAAAAGCAGCCGACAAAACAATAGTTAAAGTGAAAATCTTTCGTGGATTTAAATCTTTCGTGAACGTGATGTAAAGTGGGTATAAAATACATTAAAAATTCAACAATATTAAAACACAAAAAAAAACAATCTGAAACTATAAGTAAGTCTAGTACCAAAAACCAAAAGAATTGTCTCTTATGTATTCGTTTTTTTTTAATTTTTGAATATTAAACTTGAAGTCTGTAAGATATATGTATAAAGAACAAAGTGTTAAAGTTTTATATTTTGCAAAAAGTGGAGGACAAGACTCATGATATCTTATTATAGTCAGAAAGTAAATTGCCATTTTTTGAAGAATAGGCAATGAGTCAAACCTATTTTGAGCATATGAGCTTCAGTACATATGCCATAGGTCAAGTGTGACTTCACAAGAGTATAATAAGTACTTTTTGCTATGTCAAAGTCTAAACTGTAAGGGTATAGCAACCGGAAGATACCTTATAATATACCTTAGTAATATGGTCTTGAAATTTAAGCCCATTATAGAATACCTTATCCATAGAACACTTAAAACTCAACATACTCGTATTCGTTTTCGAGAAGTTAAAACAAAGATTATTATCAGTGTTCACAGTCATTTCGAGATGTGTCAAATTCCTCACATGTCATGATATGGGGGTGTCGTCAGCAAACATTGTCACCTTGCCTTTTATTGGTAGAAGTGGAAAGTCATTAATAGGTATATAACAGGAATAGTAGTTGTCCCAAGACATAACCTTGGGGAACTCCAGCGGAAACTTCCTCATAGGAAGTTCAAGTTTATGAAGTAAATAATAAAATTGATCTCGTGAACACGACGTTACAAGCAGGATCTGAACCATTCCAAGGATGAGCCTCGAAAGCCACATCTCAACAGCAGTATTCTGTGATCCACACAATCAAATGTTTTGGTTACGTCACAGAACACCCCTGCTGCTACATCACCCGCATTGAGACTGGTAAAGATAAGTTCAAGAAGAGTAAACATAGCATTTCCTGTTCATTTTTCTTCCTGGAATCCAAACTGGTTAGTAATTAAACCATTATTTTTTTTTACCAATCTGTCAACAACTTTGCACATAACAGACAAAAGAGCCAAAATTAGACGGATTTTTGTGGTCACTATCTTTGTGCAAAGAAGCAATCTTAATCCATCTTTTCATACTTTTTTGGACTAAAGAAAAATGTATAGGTTAGTAGTAAATATAAATTTAGTTGGAAGGGCATTATACCTTTCTCTGAGCTCATTTACAATATGCTAGGATTCCTTAGATTTATTAATACAGGCACTTAAATATTATCTTTTAGAAAGTAAAATAATATTTCCATAGAAAGATGCTCCTATAATAATTCAAATAACTTAGAAATGCTTCATCATTCATTGAAAATTTCCTAATAAAATCAGGCATCTTATATTTTTCCCTGATGTTTTTAGCCCCTTTATGTACTACGGTGTCTACAAGTTTCCCTTTAAGAAAATAACCAAATTTGTTAACAGGCAAAAAGGTGTGTTTAGAAAAAAAGTCATCATACTTTAATACAACAGTATTTTTATGACAAAATTTACTTCGACAAAATTTTGAGAGAATTAAGTAATCAGTCAAATAAATATTAGCTCACTTGGCCTTAACCAATATCCAGTCACTAATAGGATAACATATCGGGAAAACCCGCAGACTCAATGAATAGTACCAACTCATCTATTTTATTTACAAGTGACAGTATGTTTAACAATATTATGTTAATATCACCTCCTCCTGCCCCCATTTAAAACATTATTAGTATTACAATTCTCCAAAGAATTGGAGTAAAAATTGCCTGTACATTAAAATCTATAGGTTCTTAAGCACGTTCCTCCTGGAAAATAAATACATCCATCTAGAAAGGAATAAAACAGAGGAATGGTATTTCTTATTATACTTGTTGGTATGAATAACTCTTATACTACAGGCATTTAACTTTCAAAATTCATTAATAGTGTGGTTAATATGTTTATAAGTATACAGTGCGAGTCTGTAACTTGGAATAAATTCCTTAAAATATTGTAAGTTGCGCATTTTTTACAATAAAAAGTTTTTTATACAGGGTGTGCCATGTAGGCGGGGCTAAAACCAACTTTCTTATTTTAAATATTACACCATATATGTCTATATGTTATTATATTTTTGGATTCTCCACAAAATTTCAAACATTTTGATGTATCACATGCCATACCTTTGTTCGATTGTTTTTAAGATACAGGGCGTTAAAGAAAACGTATTTTATAAACTTAAAGAGGGTTCTTTTAAATCTTTTTCTTTACTAAGTGTTCAAAATGTAAACCATATACTATTTGGCAATACCCGTACTACAAATTCATTTTGAACGTTTCTTATGCATTCTGGTGAAATGTTTCGACACTCTTGCCTTATTCTAGTTATCAGCTTGTCAATATTTGCCGGCTTGGTCACATAAACTTTGGATTTTAAATATCCCCATAAGAAAAAATCCCACGGGGTCAAATTAAGCGATCTTGGTGGCCATTCAAAAGGTCCTCTCCTGCCAATTGATCTGCCTGGAAAAATAGTATCCAGATAGGTTCGAACAGGTTTTGCAAAATGGAGAGGCGCACCATCTTGCTGAAACTAGAGGTTTCTATTCGGCATATCAGCTTCTATTGGATCAGGGAATAGAACAGCTAGATTTGGAATTAGTTCTTCTTGTAAAAACTGTAAGTACCTTGCTCCATTTAAATTTTCTTTGAAGAAAATTGGGCCTATAACTTGCTGACCTAGAATTCCTGCACAAACATTTACTTTTTCTGGGTGTTAAGTGTAGCCTTGCCTCATCCGACATGGATTTTCTTATGCCCAATAACGGCAATTTTGACGATTTACTTCTCCGTTCAGCATAAATGTCGACTTATCGGAAAAGAGAATGTTTTCTGTAATAAGACTATTATTCTGCATTATTTCCATAAATTGTTCACAAAATTCAATTCTTCCATCTCCGTACCCAATAATCATTAAGAAAGATTTCAATCTTGTGCTTTTCACATAAATAGCCAATTTCGTAAAAAAATTCAAAGAAACTTAAATCTGATTATCCGACAGTAAAGGCACATCTTGTAGCAATGTCAATATTTATAAAATATCAACATTATAAAAATGCCACATTTTTATAGGACATTCATAAAATACATTACGAAAAAAAAAACCATTTACTGAAAAGCATATTTTTTGAATTTAAAACATTTTTAAAATAAAAAATCAAAACATAAAACAGGTGAATAAAGGTATGGCATGTAATACATGAAAATGTTTGGAATTTTGTGCAAAATCCAAAAATGTAATAGCATATAGGGTTTCCCATTTAAAATAAGAAAGTTGGTATTAGCCCCGCCTACATGGCACACCCTGTATAAAAACTTTTTATTGTAAAAAATGCGCAACTTACAATCTCAATTGACGTGTTCGAGCGTTTTTCCGAATACACTTGCATTTATTTATTATCGAATTTATTCCAAGTTACAGACTGGCACTGTAGAGAGTAGAATGAAAAGTTGCACCACAAAACTAAAATTAAAGTGACCTATGATTAATAATTTCTGTAATTATAATAAGATAAGCGAAAAATGTAATTTCTGAGATATTCTTCTTTATAGATAGATATTCTTATATTATTAGAGTGCAGTTGCAGAAAACAGTATACTTACGCAACAGATATCAAAAAATTTCTTTTTGTAGCAATCTGTGGGTTACACACCTGCTTCCCACAACTACACTTTAATTTTTTCCATATTAGTGGAATTTGATAATTCCCTCATTAAAGAAACTATTGGCGTAAAAAATGACGTTAAAGTATTGATTTTATTGAGGCTTGGAAAAGTTTGTGGTAAATTTAGCTTTGATATATCGTCTTTAAGTCTAGAAATTTTATTGCGGTAACATTTATTATTCGTTTCCAATATATAAATCGTGGAAAACATATGTTCTAAGCTACTATTAGTGTACAATAAATCCACGATCAGATCAGATGATTTTCGACTGGTTGATAAATTTATAAGTACAGACCTTCGATATTCCAAATCATTTAACTGTTGCTTAGGTCCCAGTACTCCTTTCGTTTTAGTTTTTGAAGAGTTTGTTGATTTTTTTTCTGCCAAAATGACCTCTTCGTCAAAGTTCTCAGTTACACGGCGCTGTTTTCAGTCAAGACTCTAGTTTTGCTATTTTCGATTTATTATCATGTTCACTAGCACAAAGCTCAATGATTTCTCAACTACGTCTTTTTCAACCAAGACTTCAAATGCAGAACATTTTTTTGAACAAATTATCTTTTCCTCTTCTAATTTAACATAGCGTTTAAAATCTCTTTCCAGGCTATGAATGATGTAAAAGATTGTTACACCCAATAAAAATAAAATAAGCATATTTTTTAGTTGCGCAATACCTAAATTTAAATAACAGATACAAATTATCTTAAACATAGGAAATTTTAAACTATTCACTACTCTAGAATAATATAGTACTATAAAAATATTATAATAAATTTTGTTGCTTACAAGATCGCACACAACAATGCTGAGATGATTTCAAACCATGACAAGGGCTACACTGTATTCATCCTTTGGACAAAAAACTGGCCCTAAATCCACAAAAAACGTGAAGCACGAGTTATATAGCTATGTTCCACTCTATGAAGCACGGCCATTCCTCGGAAGCCCACTTTAACTATTTTCACAGAAACCATCGAATCAGCAGATAATAATACGTAGATTACCGAACCTATAAATACATGTAAATTCCTTAGTTTTAGCATTTTTACTTGTTCATTGTAGTTGTTAGTAGTAAATCTTTTCTTTGTATACTTCTTTAAATGAAATGAAACGTTTTTTAAGAAGTTGTTTCGGTCAGTAAAAGTATTCTAAGTTATACTACTAATAGCAATAATTAAAGTTTAAACTTAACGAAAAACTTGTTGAAATAGCAAAATTGACCAGATACACACATCGAATACACTTTCGTTTTTTTGTTACTGGAAAAAAAGCGGATGTAAAAAAATGGAGAAAATATACATTTTCACTAACTCCTATAATAAAATTTTATCACTTTTTACCCTAAAATAAGAGAGAGAAAGAATGAAGCTTTTTTAACGAGAATGTTATAAAGAAAAGTTTATTTTTTTAACAAAGAGTGTACACATTTAGCAGCATTTTGTATCTTTGTGATTAACATATGATGATTAAATTAACATATGGTGATTAAATATGAACTAAAACCGTAATTTTTTTGTGGTAAGGGTAATAATAGTAATGTATTTCTTAATATTTATTATTCAATTAGCCGCTCTTAAAAAGTAAATTTACATAATGTAATGTAAGACACAACCCTTTTTTTTTAGATAAAATCTTGTTCGTTCACGATGACAGATGACCATTATGAAAGTGCTGCCTCTTTAATTTTATGAAATAATATTAACTACAGCCTCATTGTTGACCTAAGTCAGATAATTTTAAGGCAATCCGTCTTAAAAATCTTACCAGGTTCATTTGAATTTGAGAACTAAATTAGGCTTTATTTTTATATATACATAGCTCGCATAAAATTCCTCATCTTTTTACTTTTTTTATGTATCAAAGCGTTTTTTATAAAGAAATAAAGTTATGTGAGCATAAAGTAATGAAAAAAGTTACATCTCTTATAAAGAAGATACACCCACACGTCACATTTACATATATATTAAAAAAATGGTTAATTCGGAGAGAATATGTAGGCTTTAATGATGTTTATAATGAAAATACAGTCTATTTTCTCATCAATTTAAAGTTAAAAATTATGTCTTTTATTTTACATTCCGTTTTAGGTTGCTCCTTTTATTAAATCAGATAAAAACCATTAAAATGAATTTCCTTTTTGTAAAGTCTGAATTAAAGTAGATTATCTCGGATGTCATAAAATTCGAGATAGGCTTTCCAAGCGTTTTTATTCATGGATGTATTTTTGGTTGATTTCCCATGAGCTTTTGCGTGTTTTTATGGATTATAAAAGAATTTGAACTCTTGTGTTTAATTAAATAAAAGACCCTTAGAGCATTGAAAGGCCTTTCAATATTTAAGAGAAGATCAAATTTACATAATATATATTACCAAAGTTAATAAAAGTAAATATTGTAGAGTTTTTCTCATTTGTTGGGTGCAAATTAAAACAATCAAAAATAGTCAACTAATTTATTTACACACTTCACTATGAGAACACCATCAGTCACGACTACTAAACATATTAATTTTTACTGTATTTATTTACAACTCAGTTCCGAACTTCACTTTGCTAAACTGACAACTATCGGCAATGCGGCTCTTCATATACTCGGCAGAACGCTGTTCCGGAAGATTCTCGCTAACCTTCGAGACGGCGTGCGGTGTGCCACTTGTGTCATTTCGGAATGACAGAGAATCGGCTGGTTTCTCGGCGTTTACAATATCGCTACAATATATAGATTCGAAAACTTTGACAATCGCAATATCTCAGTTAAGGGGGATATATTAAAGTTTGTTAACTGTATGAATATTTAAAATATTCAACATTAAAAAATAATTTATACTTCGAAAGCCTGCAATCATTATATTACTGATTGTGATTGCCTTTTTTTGTCATTTGTTTTAATCCATCCATTTACTAATAAACGACTAACAAACCTGTTGGTTTTTATTTGCGTTTGACCGGTTTATTAATCACGAAGTGGACTTAACTCGTCGAGGGTGTTATCCCATATTTTTTGTCTGACGAGAAAAAGTAGTAAAAAATCGAGGCTGGATTAAAACGAATGGCTCTGGCTTGTCGCAATAATTCGTTTCAAAATATTTCGATTTGGATTTTAAATTGTTTGTCCAACGTTTATAGGAAACACGTGCAAACAACGGAAGCCAGATCTTAATTGTCTGCACAAGGACGAAATTAATGTTCAGTTAAGTTTTGCTATCAAGTTAAATAACCAGAACAAAATTCGATTTTCTTGTCAAATCGTTAAATATTTCAATTTAACTTTGAACACTTTTTACCCTTTGTTATAAATCTTTTACCAACCAAATGAAATTAGTTTTTGTGAAAACTATTTTTTTTACGAATTAGAACATAAATGAATTTTAGTATTAACTTATTATCATCCAGTTTAATACTAAATATTGCAATAGAATGTATTAATTTTAAATATTAAGATTAAACTCTTACTTATTTACTATGAGATTATATAAATAATTAATAGATTTATTTTCTTAAAGACTGAAACTTTTTCGAAACAGTGCGTCTTAGCAGAAAAATTTATTTGTAATTACAAGTAAAAAAGTCAATAGTAAAATAAAAAAAATTGTTACAATTTAAAAAATAAAGTTAACTTAAAACGCCTTCAAAAAAAATGCAAGATTAAAAATAAAGTTCACCATTTCTTTTCTACCGTAATATCAAGAAGCTTTTCCAAAAAACGTGCGGTTTTCGATCACTAAGCTTGCTCAAGTTAAATATACCAAAATGCTTACCTTACTAGCGATTTGATGAAAAATCATACAATAAATGAGAATAAATAAAATATAAATACAATTTTCATTTTTGGCATGCATCCAGAAATACTCCTTTAAAGCAATCTACTAAGTGAATCTATGATCGGGTGAGGAAGATATTTTGTTTTAATGCCGCAATTACGTATTCTTAATATTAATTTAAGATGGAAGCAATTGCATTTATTTGCCATAATCATATTTTTTATTTTTTATTTATTTTCATTTTTTTAAACTTAGATTTATACCATAGATAAAGACAAAAAAAGATTTATTTTCAAATGTAAGTGATTGTATTTTAGTACTGTTAAATTTTATGGAATTTTTTAACCTTACCCAGTGTAATGTAATAAAAAATGTAACCATCGAATTTTAAAATTAATATCGGTAAACTTTATTGCTCGTGTGAATGTGTTAATAACTCATACAAGGAGATAGTCAAAATAGATTTAAAATTAAAAAATGGGCAAACCTATAATCACAGGAACGACTTTGCGATAAATTTTAAAAATATTTACAACTTTCGTAAAGCAAATTTTCATGTGTTATACAACTTACTTTTGCAGCAGGATTGGTCGTATTTAATAGGTCAAGACACTGTGGAGGATGCCGCACATATTTTATAATAAATTCAATTCTATACTTGACTCAGCTGGTCCGCAATATCCCAAAGTTTCAGAGAGAAAATACCCTGCTTGGTTTTGAACTACCATAATAAAAAACACAAAGAGAAAAGCAAAGCTGCATAGAAAGTAAAGCATGGAAATACAAAGGCATTTACTGACTTTAAACTGCTTAGAAATGAAATTAAAGTGATAGAAATTTAAGCTACCGAAATGGTATCTCAAAAATTAAAACTAATATTAAAAGTGAACCAAAGAATTTTTGAAATTTTGTTAAAAGGTAAACAAGACAGCAGGTATTTTAAATGAAAGTTCAGATTTTCTTAGGTTGTCTCACTCAATTCCCATAACATCTGTAAATCTTTTTTTCATCTTTTGCTACCACCATTGATAACATACACATAAACAGCATAGCAAAAAGAGATATTTTATTTATAATTAATCCAATATATTATACAGGGTGATTTTTAAGTTGATACTTTTTTTTAACTGTGTATAAAACTCGGTAAAATATAAATTTTTTCAAATAACTTTTTTCGATACACTCAAAAACAAGGGACATACAGAATAAAAAAGTGAATATGAGTTTGTTTTTCATCGTCTGTTTATGTTTAGTTTTTGCTCGAATTTTTGTATTATCGATCACGCATTGTACCGATCAGTTAGTCTTAGACACTTTTGGTTTATTATTGTTAATTTTAAATTTGCAAAGCCTAAAAATGGCACATCGTTATGAAAACAATGAACTTGTGGATATGTTGCTTATTTATGGAGAGGGTCTTCAAAGTGCTGCTGCTGCTTCGGTATTATACGCAGACCGTTTTCCTTTGCGGAATCATCCTACACCCAGAAGTTTCATAAATCTTATTGAACGGGCTAGGGATACTGGCGATTTATGGGAACATCGTGGAGGGCATGCAGGAAGAGGAAGGAGACTTGAAAATGTTCATAGGGAAGAACAAATTTTAAAACTCATCGAAAAAGATCCAACAACAAGTACTCAAGTTGTTGCAGGGCAGGTCGGATTAAGTCAAACAAAAGTATGGAAAACATCGCGCGAGAATCAATTTAATCCCTTTCACGTTCAACGTGTCCAACGCAGAGTTCAGTTTTGTGAATGGTTCCTACAACAACATGGAAATGATCAAAATTTTTCGAACAAAATTTTAGCCATGGACGAGGCAACATTCACCCGAAACCGAAACAACTTTCGAAATACGCATGTTTGGTCTGTTGATAATCCCCATGCAATTCGCACAACCAATTTTCAACACCGCTTTTCTGCTAATGTGTGGGCAGAAATTGTGAATGGGATACTTGTTGGACCATTTGTCTTATCAGACCGTTTGACGGGCGATGTTTATTTGGACTTTTTGCAAAATAATCTGCCTGTTCTGTTAGAAGACGTGCCACTGAATATCAGGCAAGCTATGTGGCTCCTGCAGGATGAAGCACCTGCCCATTTTAGACGAGAAGTGAACGAATTTTTGGATATAAGTTACCCAAATCGGTGGATTGGCCGAAATGGACCAGTTGCATGGCCACCAAGGTCGCCAGACCTAAATCCATGTAACTTTTTTTTTGGGGGTATATGAAAAGTTTAATTTTCAAGACGCCTATCAACACACAAGAAGAACTAATAGCACGTATTGAGCAGGCTGCGGCAACAGTTATTCAAAAACCGATTTCTCTATTGCGTGCCGTTACGGAACAGTGGTTACGTCGAGCAAATCGTTGTGTTAAAGTTAATGGTGACAACTTTGAACAACTTATTTAAATTAGAGAGGACCGTATTGGACTCATTTTATAACATTTTGGCAATGCAATTTTTTTATTTTTCGGTTTTTTGAATAAAGTTATTTGAAATTTTTTTTATTTTACCGAGTTCTATACACAGTTAAAAAAAAGTATCAACTTAAAAATCACCCTGTATAATCAAAACCAGCTCCTGCTCCTGAATTAATTCCAGCATTCTTAATTCGTGATTGCTTTTTTGTTCTTGTAAAGTCACTCAAAATACTATTTAACATATGCCTTAAATCTGCAAAACTACCTAGTTTGTGGAGAAAATTCATAGTGTATCCCACATTTAAAAAAGAAGACAAATCAGAAATATAATATAAAAACTATAGGCCAATCTCAATTATTTGCAAATTTACAAGATTTTTGTTTTTTGTTTATTGAAGTTGAAAATAAATTAGTGACAAAATCAGCATAGGTTTTTTAGGGACCGTTGAACAACATCCAACTTGATCCTTAAAACTCAATGCATTGAAGAGTCTATATATCTTGATTTCTCATTTAACACAAGCATTTAATAGGCTTGATTATGGAATCCTTTTAATTAAATTATCTAATTTTGGTTTTTCTGAATCGCTTTCGAATCTTTTTAAATACTCCCTTTTAGACCGTTGTCAGTATGTTGCAATGAATGGTTGTCATTCTAGAGAATATTTAGCAAGCTCAAGTGCTCTACAAAGCACGGTGTTAGATCCTTTGCGTCTTACGGAGTATCCCGATAAACATATTCTTTTGATGTACAGGAATTATTATTTCATCTACAAATTGCATAGACCGTGTTTAAATGTATAGTTAATAAAATAAAAGTTAACACTTAAAATTTAAATAAAAATTATGCGGTTTGTCTACAACCTCTTTTCCATGCGTCATCCATGCGGTTTATTTAAGACTACCATCATAAGCCATAGAAATAGACTGGCGTTTTTAATAATAATTAATCTTTTTTTATTTGCAAAAATATAATATACATATTTAAAACTGAAATGCAAAACTATATATGCAAATAAACGCCGGCAAATTCAAATTTCTGCAGCGCAGATTCTAGTCTTCAACATTGTGGCCTGTAAAAAAGGACCATTTCATAGTATATAATTCAATTTTTATACATTTCAAGCATTAACATATATCTACTACTAAACCTGCACAAGCTAAAAGAATACATAATCTTTAATACTAAATATAATTTAAAAACATAATAAGCCCCACAAAAAGAGAAAAAAATACATATAATATAACTACATATAAATTAAATATTCCTTTAACATTATTAATAATACTATTTGAAAAAGATACAAAATTTCACTGATTACTTATTAGAATTAACGTAGTTTTCGTATGAAAAGTATCACTAGAAAAAATTTGAAGATTTAGACATATAGAATTAATTTGAGAAGCAACATTATATGAAATACTTTAAGTATTTTAGTTTTATGTCTAGGTATAAAAACATAGCTTTTCCTTAAATTTATATGCTGTATGTCTGTTCGGAATGTTATTTTCTCGTAAAAATAAGGTGGACAACGGTGCATTAGAATTTTATAGATCACATCTAAGCGATGTGATCTCGAAGACGTATACGAGGGTTTTGGAGATTTTATAATCTACTTTTATCATTGCAATCCAAGCAATAATTATAAACCCATAACTATCACAATAATTACACTGTGGAAACCCCAATAATTTTTAAGCTTCTTGTTGTAGACAATGCCTGTGTAGATATATTAATTAATGAGCAAAATACGCTTACTTTTTATGAATATCAGATACGTTAGAACCTAAAATCCAGCTGAGTATTAATCTACAGACGTAAATTCTTGCAATTATCTATAACATTAATTTCAATTAAAAAAGGAGGTATATTCTTGTTTACAGATTTACCTATATGGTACACGTCATCGAAAACGCTGATTATATTAATTTATCAGTTATTTGTCTCTGTCCCCTCCAGAGCATATATTACTAATTTATATTTTTTCATTATATCCTCAACCTTTATCAACTGTCCCCTTTAGTTACTTACCTTTTTTTAAAAACTTGTTTTGTTCTATGCGTTTATCTTACTTTTTATATTTCAATAAAAATAACAGTCCTATTCTGTATTAATTCAACTTATAAGTAAAACAGGACCGACTTAAAAATTGTTTTATCCGAGAGCCAACTCACAAAACTGACGAAAGCCAAGTCAACTTTAAAATATACGGATTGCAATAATTACCTTTAAAGGAGTTATGAAAAGTGAAGAAAATACCAGTATGTTTGCATATAATGAACTGCCTTTTTAATCTTTTTTTGACATGTAGTACAAAGATAAACAAAAATGTTCTTCTATTATTAACTTTGCATTGTAATGATAAAAGTATATGCTGAAACAGGTGAAGCTTGCAACAACGAAATTATTACAGCTACAATTTTACGAAGGAATGTCTAAACGTTGTCACTAAAAAGAGAGCTGAAGATTCAATGAAGAAAATTTAGCAACAGATGATATATACTCTATTTTGTAGTCTTTTAAATATGTTAACCATTAACAACTAAATAATATATCGAGAAAATACAAATAGTTTTAATACTAGATGATAGTTTTCAGATTCCAAGCATATCTTACTTAATCAAGAAAATAAAAAATATAACCGCACGATGAAATATAAAACCCGTCCCAAATAAGGATCATCAACTCAAAGTATAGTATGAATTTTATCCGTCCAAGTAAACAAATTTACTCAACGTACGAGTTATTGTTTAACCTGTCAGTTACCAATATGTAGGGAATACAAACCAGTAACTATACTGACGTGAATGCTTTGTACATGGCAAAAACGTATGTACTTGTTTTGTTAAAGTATTACAAAAACGTTTTGTATATGGATCTTACCAACTCAAATTTTGGGTGCAACAGAAAAGCATATAAGCAACGTTTTAAGTTCATAAGAACGGCAACGCTTCAAAAATTCAATATTTCGTAATTTCCTGGAGAGAAGAAATGTATTTTTTCGCAGTGAACGCTAGGGTCAATGTGCCATTCGGGGTTTAGTCGTTTAGTAACAACTGAATAGGGTTAATATTTGTCGTATTGATGCCTTGTATTTGCGACGTTTTCATTATGTGAACATTAACTGCCAATTAGCCTTAACCCTAAGGAAAAAAATGGAGTTCTTAAAGAACAATAATCTTCAATTAAAATTAATAATTAAAATCATAAGCATATTTTCTTGTCGGGCTTTACAATAAGTGAACCGTCTAATAAAAAAATTATATATAAAACTTCAATTCTCACATTCGTTAATCCCCGGTATTATGCTATTAGAAAAACGAAATATACTTGCCCTCAACAGTATATTTTCAGGTAAAAGTGTTTAAATCGTTTGACTTATAAAGACACTTCTTCACCTGGATACTTTTAAAAAAATCTCTTAATTCTCCATACTGTCATCGATAACATTTGCGATTTTTCTCATTTTACCCAATTTAGGGATCCTTGGTTTTGTTCATAGAATAATCCGAGTAATAGGATAATAATAAATAGGTTTAAGGTTAGAGAGAATCTAATTCAATTAGAGATTTTTACACTTAATATTTCTCCCTATTTACGGCAAAAGTACAAAAGACTAAATAAGTAAATATACAACATGTTAGCATTTAGCATAAATTAAACCGTGCGTAATACATCCAATATTCATCACTTCGTCTCTCGGTTCTCTTTCGGTTTAATTTGGGTCACGTTAATATTGGGAAAAGTAGAAGAATATTTTTTTACCTTTCATCATCTAAATTTGCCGGATCGGTATATCATAATTTTCTTTCAAATGTTCTTTCTAGATTTGCTTTTAGTTCTAAGGCTTTCTTATAGATATTTCCATAGATGAACGCGTTTTAGAAAGTTTAGGTATTGACGTTTGTGAGGTTAATCTGTTACACTATCATTATTCTGTTATCATCATGATACCTAACTGCTGTCGTTGAAATGTAAGATGAAACTAACATAAGGGTATTTTAATGTGATCATATATACCAGTTTCCATAATAAAGGATTTATTCCTACAAGTCAGCCGATATAAGCCATCCATTTGTTCAAAGGAGCTTGAGAATACGGGAAAATATTCCTGATTCAATCAGTTAAGTTATTCTAAGCAACGCGGTCTATTTCCCTTTAAGTGACTTCGTGAATAAATAAAATTTTAGAATTCCGGGACCCGAAAACTCTAGAGTTATTATTGGAAAATCTCTTTATCTAGAACGAGTTTCAGTTATTGTGGCTGTTGGCCCGTGGCGGTTGTTGATCTGGTCTTTTTATTGTCCATATTTTCTCAAGAGTAACAAGGGCAAGAATATTACATCATTTGGAGGTATTAGCGAATAATGTTTACAATGGATAACTCAAAAATATAGTCAATAAAATGTCCTAACGTCATTTCGTTTTAAAAGGTCCAAACAGTTTATTTTTAAATTAGATGCAAATGAAATATACGCAAGCAATGATATATTTTTTTTACGTTTTTGCTAATAAATGTTTTTAGTGTGAATTTAGATTATCCTTAAGTTTTTTTTTGTAATTTTTCCCATAACTTTGTTTTGAATGAAACTACTAAGTATTATAGTATTATAGAGAATATCAACTTAAAACGAAATTCCTATCATACTCCCTAAAATGGGATTTGGAGTAAGTTTGTCCTATAAATAGCGAGTCTTTTTCGCTCACATCAAATAATTTAATATATTTGCATAAAAAATATTTTTTATAAAAAGTGAACAGATCGAAAGCAACCTCAAAAACGCGCCCCTTAATAGCACTTTGCGGTTTTATCACTCTTAGGGGTTTACCGAACAGGCCCAAACAAATAATGTTTTAGTCCCTTTTATCCTTGTTTTTTTTATATAGTTATTACATTTACATAAATAGAAATAACGTGTTATAAAAACATTATTCTTCACATTTCCATTAAATTTATATAACATAAAATTATTCCTGCGTCTATTAAGCATATTTGTAATACTATAATGGGGCACAATCCAAAAATATTGTAAATAATAGGAGAATCATTTGTAGAATATAATTTTACTAAAAAAGTTTAGGAAAATCTAGTCAAATCTGGTGTCAAATTTAAATTTAATGAAGCGCGAGAAAATGAAATTCTAAGACAACCCAAATTGAAAGTGTTCTCAATCGCATTATTCTACGGGGGCCTGAGTTAAATAAAAGAGTAAATATAAACATTTATTTTTAGCAATAAGTTTTTTTTATTTTGTTAATTTTATTATTCTTAGAGTATTATACAAGAAAGTGTACATATAAAATTAAGATGTGCAACTTCAATTCAACTCTTAGATTTTTGATAGTCATTAATCTACCTAGAGTAACTTCTTATAAATTCACTATTTTTTAAACATTTTTATTGTAAAATTTATTATATTTCAGAAACATCAAATAATATGATTTGAGTTTTTTTTAATCCTTTTGTTTTTACTGAATAAATCAATTTTTTTCATCTTATTATATCTACTCATAAGAAAAAAATTTAAAAATATTAGTGTATATAAAATATAAAATTGTTTATTCTTTCTTATTTGAGTTAGTATTGTAACGATATTTGGAACGCCGTTAATACCAGCTGTTCTTCGTCATTCTAAAACGATGTGGGTTCATCGCATGACATCTCGTGAGGTGCGTGGAAGGTTAGCGAATTTTCCGGAACAGTGGTCTGTTGAGTATATACGGAGCCGCATCGCCGCCGGGAAGCCCGTTAATAGTTGAGTTCAAGTTTAGTTCGGAGTATTGGCGCGATATTCAAATCGAACATAAATAGTGGTAAATAAATAGGATGTAAATAAATATGTCTCATAGTCTTAAGGGATCGTATTTAGTAGTGTAAGTGTGTAAATAAATCAGTTGACTGTTTTAGTGCATCGAGTATTTTAATTAATACCTTTAATTCAAAAAATAGTGAACTAAAATAAATCGAATAAAAAGGTGTGAAAATGCCAGAGCAGTTGGGTATATAAGTTGCTGAGCTAAGAAGGGAGTTGAAAGTAAGGCACCGCGATACGACGAGAAATAAAGCGGAATTGCGGGATTCCTTAAATAATACGTTGCGGCTTCGTAACGTATTATTTAAAGAAGGAGATGATCCGGATAACTTTTTTCTGCTGGTGCAAGCACTATTGGTCAAATGTTGTAAGGTCTGGAAGCTAAGTTATTAAAAAGATTCCGCCAACCTGGAAGTGAAGTTGCAAAAAAACTCAACCTGGATAACTGGATAAACTCAACCTCATACAAAAATGGAAAGGAAGAACTGGATGAAAACTGTGCGGCACTAAGAGAAAATTATGGCAGGTTGGAAGAAAAGGTTCTGAAAAATAATGCTAATTTGAAAGAAGAATTAACAGAAGCCACTCAAAGAGAATCTTTGTTACCAAAAAAGCTGATGCTCTCACAGAATCCAAGAAGTTCAAAACAGAATCGCACCATTGAACGGCACAATTATCGATGAGCTACCCTTTAGAGCAGTGGACAGCAAGAGTAAAGTTTGTGCCAATACGGAATCCGCTGGGCTGATGGACCTAAAATCGCCTTAATTTGATGGCACTACATCATGAAATATTTATCAGCGTTAATTTAAAGCGATATTTAAAGGCCATCCAGGGAGAAGGCTACTGCCCTTACATTACGTCTTGAGAGGAGATGCTGCTGCCATCCTGCAAAAAATGTCTCTTAGTGAGGCATCATGGCCATTCACACCTGGAAAATATCTACTACACAAGTTGAAAAACTCAGTATCCTTACAAATATTTTAAGCTGATATTGCACGTTCGGTTCGACTGGCATATCTAGATTTCTTGGAAAGAATCATGAAACGTTTAGCAGTTCAAGCATATCTGGATGAATTCACATAGACCCTTGAATTCGAAGCTACCAAGAACACGAATAATAGTCAAAATGATGTTCGGCAAGTGATTCCAGGAGAGGACGACTTTGGGAAATCGGTCAAGCGGTTGATTAGGAGAGCTATTGGGGGACGTAGCCACCAGAATCAAAGTTGGAGTGTTGGAAATGTGAGAAAGCACTATAGTTTAACTTCTATCAAACTATGGAAGGTCAAAGTGAAAAGGCGTTTGTTAGCTACAGCAAGCCATAGCAGCAAGAAGAGCCGGGAGTCCGGGAGATTGCAAGCATTTTCAGCAGGTAGAGGAGAAAAATGCTCAGTTGTTAGAAATCGGCCTTGTCGATGATTCTTGGCAAAGAGACGCTTTACTGAAACAATGAATAAAACGAGGACTACTGCATAATGATGTCCGCGATCGAATAAAAGACAAATATGATCTCAATGCCAAAGACCAGAAGTACAATAACGGTTTGGTTTAGCTTTACGACCCTTAGAGATGAAAGGGCCTGTCACCAAGACTTTAAATATCCTGAGTTTGCCCATATAAAGCTCTGGAAGCCACCAACAATGTTCTTTGCAGAATGCAACAGCCGCCGAGGTTCACTTTAACCGACTGGCTTCTTATTATGGAAACCACGAAGACTCTGAGCTGCGGCAAATCTCACCAGAGTCGGATTTGACATTCGATGAATTCATTGATTATTATTCTAATGGCCAAGAGTCCGGCGTTTACTGGTCCAGCTGAATATGCTCTAGCACAATGTGTGGCTAAGGATTTACAAATATTTGGAGGAATAGTTGAGGTTTTCCTTCGAAAGTTCGGAAAAATAAACGAGCTGCGTTGGTCTAACTCTAGAGTAAAGCAGTTAAGATTACCGATAAGGAAACGGGTGGAAAGATCTTCTACCTAGTTATGAAAGAGGTGCTATTTCAGAACTATTTTTACAAGAAGTCCAGTTGCAAGAGGGAAACCTTCTGCCATTATCGACATAAATCATTTTGTATTTATTTTAATATATAAATCATTTGGATTTATTTGAGAATGAAATGAGTTTACGAGAAAAAGCAGTGTAACGATATTAGCACAGCTGCAAATACCAGCTGTTCTTCGTCATTCTGGAATGACGCAATTGGGCACCCCGCGCGAAATCTCTGGAGACGCGTGGAAGGTTAGCGAATCGTTCGAAACAATGGTCTACCGAGTCTATAAACGGCCGGGTTGCCGCTGTGAGGACAGTTAAGTTCAAGTTCAGTTCGAAATATTGGCGCGATATTCAAATCGGACATAAGTAGTAGTAAATAAATACGATATAAATAAATATGCTTTGTAGTATTAATTTATGCTGTTTAGTAGTGTAAATATGGAAATAAATCAGTTGACTATTTTTGGGCATCGAGTGTTTTAATCCACATCTTGATGAACAATAACAACCGCTACAGTATTTTTTAATTTTAATCATCGTATATTTTATTTGTTTATTTAAATTGACAATTAAGGAACTGTAAAAACTGAATAGCTCTACGGGTTTTGCTTGCTTAACATAGATTTGTATGGTTCAATTTTTATTAATATAAAAAATCAGTAAATAAGGGTAAACCTCTTTTAAATCGAAAGAGATAGAAAACAACTAAATACGTGAAAAAATTTCCATTTACGTTTACATACAAAATTTAACTTGACATAAATATAACATACACAGTTTTCGTTCACTAATAAGTATAATCAAAAATGCGTTGATATGCTCTACATATTTCGAGCATAAAGATGTTCAGATTATAAATCCGTCTATGGAGGTTGTTGCTTAACAAGGAGCTATATTTTGAAAAAAAGATTCCATTGTATCTATTATTAATAATACCTATTATTTAGACAAAATTTGGTACGAATTCCATTGCTTTATGTGCCATAAAATATGCGCCCTCTACTAGCGATTATAAAACTTTAAAAATATGTTCTGGCCAGTTTTATCGCCTCTTTGAGGTGAAACAATCAATCAAAAGTAAAAAATTAAATGTGAATCCCAATACAAATATACTAGGAGTTTAAAATCATACAATCTCAGCTCCTACATTCAAATGTGTTACGTATTATCTATTACCTCTGTCATGTCTTAATATTATGTCAAGATGACCAGTAAAATTGCTTAGTTGTTGAAGTTCATTTTTACCTACGGCAGCAATATTACCATTTTAACGAGCTCAAGGAAAATGCTGGGGCCTTTTACGATGTTCCATCAATCAAGTCGGTTTAAGTCGTTGTTCTATTCACCGAATTTTCGACTACTACAAATATTTTATTGCTACACTTTGGGGGGAATTTTATGTAACGTTTTTAATACCACGATCAAAATTCACAGTTTTATTGGCAAAATAAAAAGATGAATGCTTCGACAGTAAAAACTTTAAAAAATAAAAAAAAAATCGTAACATTTAAAAAATAGGCTTAATAAATAAAATAGATTTATGGACAATAACAATTCGGCAAAAAAAAAACAATTTTAAAAACAACAATGTATCAGGGTAATTTAACTTTATTTATTTTGCTGAGGGTGGCATTTTATTGGCTTGTCACTTACAAAGCATTTTTTTTACATATTTTATTAACACAGCTAAACTAATTTTATACAATAAATAAACCTTAAAGTTATTACTAAAGGGGTTATTAAAAAAATTTAAACATTTTATATAATAAAAAGTATAAAAAAGTAATTAATTACCAATTTTATAATTTAGATTAAAAAAAATTAAACGTATTATATAATTATAAAGTTCCGAAAGATTAAATTTTTTTACTAGTTATGTATTTTGTTGGGAACAACGTCACCATTTAAATATCAATTTAGGAAATACTGCTTCGTACGCTCATCATTAAAAAGAAAACGAAAAATTCAGCTCAGCTATTGAGTGTATTAGAGTATTTTCTAAATTAATATTTATTTAAATAGCGACGTAATACCCAACAAAATAGGCAATTAATTATGAGTTTATCACAATAGAGATAGATTTTATTTTTTTTATTTTTTACGCACTATAAGTTGGCGAATATGAATTTTTCTCAAAACAAATTATTTAGATTTGCCGTATTAGCATAAGAATGTTGTATTGTAGATAAATAATATATATTTATTATATGATCAACAATATGGCCAGTGCTTCTAAAGTTAATCAAAATTCTATTGAGAATTTGAAATGCGAATATATTTGATGAACTCTATGTCCATAGAGAAGTGTCCTGGACTTTGAAGGACTTGATCTTGCTTTGGTTTAGTAAATAAATATTCTGAATCCATATTTTTAAAGATGGTCTTAAGTGGTGAACTACAAAAATATTTTAAAAAATTAAAGAACAATAAATCTTCAAGACACCATAATATAAAAAGTGGATTAATTAAGCAAATTACACCTTTCACACTTGAACAAAAACATTTGAATTCTAGAACTTTCTAAATTAAAAATAATACTGTAGTAATTCAAATCAAATTAAATCAAATCAAACTTCTTTATTTGCCCAATATATACATATACAAATTATACACAATCAATTTTACAACTACATATACTATATAACCCGAGGACAAAAAGGACTACAGCGCGACCATAGTGGCCGATAACACAAAATACACAAATCATGTGAATTTGTGCGCGGTAAACCTGTATCACCTAAACTATACATAAATAAGTAAATAAGTCAATAAGATTTTCATTGGAACAGCAAGTGGCAGAAAAAAAAGGGCGAAAGGCGTGCGCGAGACAAAACAAGGGCAGCTAAGTAATTATAAACCTATTAGTATAAAATTTTATAAAATATTTCGAAACAATATATAAAAATCGATTATCTTTGTCTCTAAAAATATAATGTGTATAATAATATATAGTTATGTGTATGTTAATATATCATGTATGACTTTATAAATACATACATGTGATGCATTAGCGGCACTAACATACAAACTAGATAGGCTGATATAGGGCTCTTGATAAGCTGAAAACGATAGCCGTATTTATAAACCTCGCTAAAGCATTCTATACAGTTGACCACAATATTTTAATACAGAAACTATAAAATGTTGGTATAAGAGGAATTGCATTTAAGCTTTTTACCTGTCAAAAAAAAAACAATACGTTAAGATAAATGATTCTACTAGTAAAGTGAGAGAAATGAGTCGCATTGCATCCCAATATACAATATTAGGACCCTTGCTTTTCTGTATTTATATTATTAATTTGTGAAATTTAAAATTTAATGAGATCATAGATACAAAACGCAAAATAGAGGAAGTAACTTATAAGTTAAAACAAATTGGGCATCTAAAGCTATAGGTCAGAAACTAAGAGAAAGAAATTGATTAAAAGTATTTAGAAAATAATTTCATGAATTGGTTTTAAGGAGATGACACTTGAAAAGGCAATTGGAACTATATTTTTAGATTTATAAAGATATAATCCTGAATGATCTGTGTTTTACTGCTAGTGTAAGCATTAAAACTCAAAATAGGTACATATTTTGAAATTTAATATTTTGAAGTGTTAAAGCTGGAATGTATGGAATTTTAATGACATTTTCATCCTCTCCTGACTGCGTGCCAGTGCCATCTTAAAAAGTATTGATCGGAAGGGATTGTACGTAATATTAGTCTACACTTAGGGTTAAGTGAAACTTATTTATTCAGCATTCCGAATAATTTGTTAAAAGATAATGACAATATAAAATTCAATATAATACATGAAGATGATTAAGTATGTTTCTCATTAATCCCATCCGTGGGCATAATACACTTTTCATTAGCCTTTAAATGATAGCTAATCCAATAAAATATCCAGAATATACTTGTATTAGTAGATTCTAGTAGGTAATATATTACTGATAGAACTCTTTAACCATATAAACGTCTTTTTTTTTAAATTATAGTAACCGTCTTTTTATTATCAGAAAGATTTACAAAAAATACCCAACTTCATTATAGCGAGGTCTAGCATAGGTATTCTACCAAACTACTATTGAAAAAAAATGAAGGATAATATTATAATACAATAAGTGAACAGTACAGGCGACTTTTTAATAGTATAATATTTTAGTGCTTAATACTAACATAATAAAATATGAATATTAAAGTTAAATTAAATGCACATATAAACCATTTTAATTATAAGATAATAGAGGAAAAATGAGATATACAGTTAGCAGTAGTAAAGATATATTTTACAATTTAGAATTTAACAAAAAAACGACAGCGATGTGATATTGTAGCGAGCTTCTTTAAGAAACAATACATTTATTAACTTTTTAAAAAAATTAAAATTTTAAATTTTTTTTAACAGACATAACTTGTTGAAACATGGCACTCTTATATTCTGGAACTGTATAAAACTTTCTGCTTCGGGTAGCACGCTAATATGTATCACTTCCCTTGACTAACTTAGAATGTGGATAACTTGGACACTTCGTCCTGTTAATTTTGAAAACCATTATAGCCATATACACCCTAAACCTTTTCATTAAGTCAACCAGATTCGCGTAATAAAGGTGTTATGTGATCAAATTTTCTACGAGATAGTAGGCAAGAGCCTTTGCAAAGTGGCTTTACAGATTTCAGTAAGTGCAAGCGAATACTAAGTAAGTACAACCAATATTGCCATAGGTTAAGTAAGAAAGTACCAAGGAGTTAGTTCATTAATTATATCCTTAGTAAAGTATTCTTTGTAGAATTGTAGATATATAGCAACCGCAAGTTGGCGAAAGATGTCTGGAGCAGATGTAACACATGATATTCAAATTAAAGGTTATTACCAAGGTAGATTCCTAAGTTCTTAGCATACACTGAATCATCAAGAGACTTCTGATTTATTTTAATAAAAAAGTTGTGATTAATCTCAATGGCTTTTTTATTTCTTCCAAAAATAGCTATTTTAGTTTTTTAAGTATTAAAATTGAGACCATGGGCTTTTGAAATTTTAAAAATTTAAGTCATGGTTTATGAGTTGAGAAGCATGACCAATATTATCAAAGTGAATCGAATAGTAAATCTGCACGACGTCTGCGTACTGATGCGACTTATAATTTTTGATACGATTAGGGAATTAGAAGTATATGCTAAGAATAACAAAGGGCCTAAGACAATATTTGGAGGACGCCTCTAGCATTAATTATTGACACAAATATTTAGAACCTCTATGTACTACTTGCTGACTTCTTTCACTAAGATAGTTTTTTATAAAGGCAGGCGCATTACTATTCAGATAAGTTGTAAAACGTAAAATAATTTACTATAGTCGAGGAGTACTAAGCAGCTCGTATTGCCTTTATTGGCAGCTCTAGCTTAATCATCTGTTACACCGAGTAAAGCAGTTGTTGTACTATAACCAGTATGACAGCCAGACTGAGTAGAATGTATATATAACAACTAAATCAGATAAATGTTGACCAAGTTGATCATATATAATAGTTTCTAAAAATTTTAAACAGGGGCACAACATACTGATGGGTTGAAAGTGTGAGCCTTCCTAAAACGTCAGAAGGATTTGACTGTTAAGGAACCAGCATTATAATTGATTTTTTTCATAGTGAACGATATTGATTGTTAGATAAACCTTTATTCATAATGTGAGTAATATGAGATAAAGGAGAAGGGAAGATCAAAGAAATTTTAAGCTTTGCTTTTTTTTAGTTTTAATTTTAGACATGTTTCCGACCACTGCCTCCTCCGTTCCTGGTCTAAAATTAAATTTAGCTTAAACGAAAGGGTTTGTCTTGTAGGCACATAAGTCTAAAATAAAGTCAGGATCTGGATCTGGTACACAATTGGGCATCACCATCAGCATCATCAATAAAATAAAATTCAGAAATTTCAGAAACCACAAAAATCACAAATTTATGATATTGCAGTTTTCTGTATTTTTTGATATTATATAGGTATACGCACTTAAAGGTAAACAAAAACCCCAAAGCTCTTTATATTTACATACATTTAATACCAGTTGAAACTTTCATATTTTGCAGAAACACCAAATTCCAGGGATTTTGGTGTTTCTGAAATATAACGAAATATATGTTTTTGACATGACAGGAGGTTTTAAGTTTTTGAGGTTAGGCAGATTATTTGTGATCTTCACAAATGTTGTTTGTTGTTATTACAATAATAATTAAAAATAAATTAAGTTATGGAAGTTGAATACGATTATTCCACGGGCAAAAGAAAGCGTGGAATATGCAATATCAGTGAATATTAAAGAGAAGTTATTAAAAATTCTAGAGTTAAAGTACGCTGGCGTGGTGCCTTGGCACCTGAAGTGAACCAGGAACCTGACTGCAAGTAAGCCTTAATCCTTTGGAATATTGCTTACTAGCTAAACAGTATCTATTATGTTTTTTTATAGTAATTTTATTGGTACTTTTTTAGATCTCGCCAAAAATGCTTTTTACGAATTTATGAACCAACACGCGTTCAATTATTCCGAAACTTCAGGAGCATCAACACCAAGAACGAACAAGATTATTTGCTATAGTCGCTTATTTCAGTCTATAAAGTTGCACAGCCGATATTTTCTGCAAGCCAGATAGACAAGCTTCTTTTAAATATATACAGTTCAGGGACGAACAGGTTCACATAAAATCTGTATAAAGCCATTTATTGCTATTTTTGCTATTACCAATGATAGGTTGCGTCGCTTAACCACGCTAAGACGAGAGTGGCAAGTTCCTATATATAAACGAGGTAAAAATCAATCCGAAAATGCAATATCACGACTTGTTATAGATTCGTTTCCGGTCAAAACTGCCCACTATACTAGTAGAGAATATAGATATCTAAATGAAAAATTAAATATTTTTTTATTGTATATTTAAAGAGGTTCACCCAGAACATAATAATGTTAAGTATTTATATTACAAAGACTTTTAAAGAACGGTTTTCTTTATCTTTCGGTCGTCCACAAGTCGTCACCTGCTCTATATATGAAGAGTTGGAAACGAAAATTAAAAGCAAATTCTTAAACGAAACGACCAAGAAAGTAGCACTAGTGGAGAAAACGGTTCATAAAAACAGGTCAAACAAATTTTATAACAAACTTTAATTGAAATAATTTTTATTACATTTTTTGACGACAATCCAGAATTCAAAAATTATAAACATTTTCACTTTTTTTCTGATGCATGTGTTGCTCAGAACAAGAATCATATAATAATTAGACTTTTTTCTGCATTAGTTTCAGCCAATAGATTCAAAAAGATTGCACAATATTATCCCATACATTCATTTCTACCATAACTTGGGAAATGAACGTGTGATTTTTCCATTCTAAAAAGGAAAATTGAAAAATCAGACAGGATTTACATGTTAAAGAGTATGAGATTATCATATGATATAACAAAAGTGTGAACCGATTTACTGTAGCTTTGCCGAATTCTGATGACATATTGAATTTTTAAGCCTGGTGGCCCACTTATTTTCAAAAAGACGTTGCTCTCTAATGAATCTTTGGGCAGAAACATTCGAAGAGATCAAAAGATTGCTTTTGACATAATTAACTTTCGACACTTTATTCATTCGAGGGAACACGATGGAATTATTGTTGCAAAAGAGTACATAGACGGGTTGCAAAATCATTCTTTTCGGCTACGAAATAGCAACAAGGATGCCATTATTTTCTCTAAAGATAAAACATTATCTATTATTCTAAGATAAAACATATTCCTATAAATATTAAGAAGATGCATGATTTGAGAAAACTCGAAAAGTCAATCAAAGATTTTTACAGTAAAATTTTTAATTTCCCTACATGCGAGGGAAATTCAAATGAAACAATACAACCTGATGAGTGATTACTACTTATATATTATTATGTGAGCTCACATTTTTGAATAAATGTTTATATAAAACTTGTTTTTTTTTTTTAATTTTTAATCCTTGAAAAGTTTGTGTATTTCAGAAACCCTAAAAATATATCAAATTAAATAAAAATAAAAGATATATGAAGCTAAATTTCAGTACTTTTCTGATTTAACAACATTAATCTTTATTATTTTATTCCAATAGAACAGGTTTTTTAAAATATTTCATGAAATAAGGTTATTTCTAATATCTGAACATTTTGTAGAAACGGGTTTATAGGGTTTCTGGCAATACGTGATTTATTTAATAAATGCATAAGCATAAAAATTATTAACACGACTCGATGCTATCCATTTTGACTAAAATTTGAAATTCAAAAAAGCATCTTTTTTATTTCTTATTGCATTTGTGGTAAAGTTTCTAAGTTCTTTATATTTGTTGCTAGACATCTTTGTTTTTTTTTTATATTTATATAGTGCCTGCTGTCTTCCGCAGCTTTATTAATATCTTAGTTAAAGTGCCTTAGTAAATCTTGATGTCTTTATAGGCGCATGTATGTTTAGTCAATTTTCGACATTTAAATTTAAAAATAAATATTGTTTAATATTTTATGCAATCAATTGGTCGAATTAGTTTTTCCCAAGATTTTAAAACTCATAAGGTTATCTTACGCTAAGGATTTAAGGCGAGAAAAATGCGATGTGCACTACGGAATACGCACCAACTCTCATTTTATACCTCGACGTAGGATATTCACCAATACGTCGTAGTTAAGCTGATCCTTAGCAAATTTGTTTTTCTTTTTTGCTTCCTTTGTTAGATATCAAGGTTTTCTCACAATTGCAAATATCTTCTGTTTCGCTCCTTTATTAAAGTCTGATTTTAAATTAATGTCTTAATTTTGCTCTATATAAATTGCTAAATATAAATATTAATTTTGCTCTTTATTTTGCTTCTCCTAGTCAATTTTGACTGTCTTTTCCGGTGGTTCTTCTCTTGTTCAACTTGCTTTTTTCATTCTGCTCCTCAAATCTTTTTAATAAATTCTCTATTAACTTGTCGGTCATATTTTTGTCTGACCTTTTTTAAAGATATCTTGTACTTTTTATAACAAATATAACGGGAAAAAATAATAGAATCAATAAAATTCAATATTCAAGCTGATCAAACAATGTACACAAGCCCTTATTAACTTAGTGAAGTTTACTGCAAAAATAAGTATAAAAGTTATTAAAAAATAACTGATATTTTACTTCAAATAATCATCAAACCATCCCCTAAGACCAAAAGAAAATTCAAAAACCATCAAGCTGAAAAGAACCTAAATTAATTCAAAATATTTCGGTGAGATATTTTAGATACTTTTCTAAGAAATGCAAATTTTTCGATTCCCTATTGAGTAAACAGCTTCCAGAACAGAAACCGTTTGGCATAAATTGAATTCTCATGAAAATCGCTCAACAAAAGCGTTAACGCTCAAGATCCACTATTTACATATAATACCAAAATTTTATTTTGAAAGCGATTCGCCCATAGAATAAATGTTTGGTAAAATATTATTTCCATGAAAAAAAAAACATTCATCGACATTGGATAAATAAAAATGTAGATTAAAATTTAAGCGTTAAAATATAACAAAGGATTGTAATGATCTTTATTTATGTTAGATTTTAAAAATTCTGTTTTTTTTTTATTTGCATGTAAAAATATACAGAGAGAAAAGGAAATTAAGAAAGAGTGAATTGATTATTTCGTACTCAATTATGTTAACAAATAAATAGATTATATATATATAATTTTTTTTATATATTACATATAATTTATTAATGTATTAAAAGCAGTAAAGCATAGTTATCTTAAAAATAATTCAATTTGCCAGTTATTTGTTTTATTTGACTAAATTGCCATCTTTTATAGAAATCTATTATTTAAAATATGGCAATTTTAAAATAAAATTTATGGTAAATTTTACAGAGTAGAGTTTTCGCAAATATCTTTAATCCTATTTCTGATAGGATTAATTTTGCAAGATTTTTATTTAAGTTCTAATATTTTAAAGTTTTTCAAACGTATTAAAATTTAAGAAAAGTACAACTTAATATATAGTACTAGACAAGTATTTAAAAATGTGTGAGTATTAATAATTTGCATCGTTTCGTGTCTAATTATTAATACTCACACATATACTAATAAAGCAAAATTTATTGTGGAGATCTAGCAAAATTTGATCTTTATTAAGAAATTTGTTGACTGAAATTTCTACTAATTTATTAACTGTTACACCTATTTGACAAAGTTTATCATTGTCAAAAGTAAACATGATATTCCTCATAGAACTTAAACGTAGAAATAACTTATTTTTTAAATTTAAATATGAAATGTCAAGTATTTTATAAACTGCAAATAATCAAAATAGATAACTTACTGTGAATAATTAATAGTAATATAAGTATGAACTTACCTTTATTTTTGTACAAACAAAATTATGGAAATAAGGTTCAGCAGTTCCTATTTAAAAAAAAAAAATACTTATACTACATATCTAAATCATAAATAAGTCGATCCTCTTCTTTAAGAAATCAAATCTAAATTTAATAACAGAAATCGAATCCGAAATAAGATTTTTCAGCCACTAGCAAAAGTAATTTCTTATATTGAATTTGTAATATCTCAAAAACACTTTGATTTAAGTATAGGAAATTATTATACTTGAGATGCTCTTTGATTTTCACATGGAACTTAAAATTGTATTAATATACATATAGAATATTCCATTGAAATCGGCAACTACTTTTAATATAATAGTAAATGCCAAAACTATTAAAATAATTTAGTTATGTATCTTCCAATGACCTTGCTGCCAAATTTTCAATATTTTTTTATAATCTAGTTTCCGTTGAGGTACGCCTTGTATAGCCCCTAAAATAGTATCAAAACGACTAACATTCGTATTTATATTTTTCTTCTGTTTCGTTCTTTGAAGATTATTAAATCGTTTAAATAAACTCAAACTGTTATATACAACTCAAACAATATTTAATATTTCTTATATCATAATCTATTATTGAATGCAGATACTAATTAAGATATTAAAACTAAAGGATGATTTTTTTAAAATAAATAAGTAGCAATCAAAAATAACTAATAAAACTCTACACAAAGTAAGTGACAATAAAATCATTGGACGTTTCACTTAGCAGATATCGATCTTATGGGAGTTTCCCCTTCGTTGTAGTTCATCTTTAAATTGGTAATTTAAAAAAAGTAAAACTAATGATTTTCATTATTCTTAATATGGTAATCTACATTTTTGTGATTTTACAATGAATGCAATATAATAAATAACAAATAAATAGTTAGATTAGAAAATATTTAGAGTGATTTGTATACAGAGTTTTTATATACAATACTTTTAATACAATATTTGAAATACAATATTTTGACTAAGGTGGTTGTATCTACCTTTTAAATCTTATATTTGTTTTGCATCTGCTTACTAATTATGCATTAAAACTTTAAAACTCTGAAATAGTCATCTAAATGAACATTATAAATGATTAAAAAAATATTGTTTTTGACAATATTTATTTAGTCATATGAATATGTATCTTATTTTTTAATACGTGTTTAGGTCTCAGATATAAATGCCTTATATTAATTTCTTATTGATAACTTCTGTAGCTTTCTCTAAAATATCAATATGAATAATTTTTTTCCTAGTCAATCATAATAAATTTTTTTTTAGATTAGTATCATATATTAGTAAAATATATATAGGTAATTTTATCTTAAGTGTTGATTATATTGATGAATAAGTAATTAAATGATTTTATTTACACTGATTTGTGCACAGAGTTCTCAAACATGTGGAACTTAACAATTATTTATCATTTTATATTGCAATAAATTTCTTTGATGATTAAATGGTTTAAAATTACTTAGATTTAAATGAGTATAATATCGTAATAATACCGGATTCTTAAAAACCTCTACAAAAGAGGTATTAAATCTAGGAAGTTGTACTTAAGGAAGTATTGATAAAGTAGTATATTACTTTTTTTTCTAAATTAATATATAAAAAATTCATATTTTCTTTCAGATAAATATTTTTTGCTATATAAAACTTAATTTTGTATTTAGGTCTTTATGAGTTTGTGTCATGGTAACCATTATTTTAAACTGCTTAATATTTAAGGCATCGACAGCCTTTAAGTAAATTTTTTCTTAAATGTTTAATAACATGAAATAAAAATATTTGCAAAATCAGAACAGCTCTTAAAATTTCAATTTGTGTAATTTTAAGATAGTTAAAAAGATAATTTAAATTTATACTTCAAAGTATTTCTATAAAGATTAAAAAGTATAATTCTTTTTTTTGGACAAAAATATCTGTAGTATCTCTTTATTGTAATCTTTTAGTCTTTTTTTTAAATTATTAAGTATATGATACACCTTTATTTTAATTTTGTAATAACAATTCTTTAGGAGATCTTTACATAATTTTTTAATAGATTTAATTAACTCTTTAGTTTTTTAGTTGGTAACATCTTCGTTACAAATATGATACTAGTTGATATATTTTACCTACATTGACATTTTATTGCATTCCTATTTTAACTTCAAATAATATTTCATAACCCCATTATATACAGGGTGTGCGGAAGCTAGATGCAATCCTTTAAGGGGGTGATAGCTGACTTAATTTCAAACATTTTAAGCTAAATATGTTTAGGTCGAAATTTGTTTATAAATTTTTTATGGCAATTTTTGCATTTTTCTCAAGAAATACCAAAAATTCACACTTCCACACAAACAGTATTGTAAAATGGAATTTATCAACCAAGAGTACGCTGACATTGTCTTCAGATATGGACGCGCCAACGGTAATGGAGCTTTGGCACGACGCTTGTATCCAGATCGGAGGTTACCAAACTTCAGAATGTTTCAAAACACCTTTCGCCATCTTACTGAAGTTAGCATTGGGAATAATCCGGCACGTGGAGTCAACCCTGGCCATAATAATGTAGAGATTGAGGAGCAAATACTGGAAGCTTTTATCGCAGACCCTACTGCAAGCGTCAGAAAAGTAGCTGAAGACTTTGGCCTTTCTAGATGGAAGGTGTGGACGACCATGAAGAAAGATGGACAGTATACCTTTCATGGTAGAGGGGTGCAGGGCTTACAAGAAGAAGACCCTGCAAGACGAATTCAGACAATTCTTGTTGGGCCACATTTTCTGCCAGAGAATTTAAATGGTGCCAACTATTTAGATTTTCTACAAAATGATATCCCCGTTCTTCTAGACGAAGCTGGATTATTGGAACAAGAAAGACCGATAATCTTTCAGCAAGATGGTTGTCCAGCGCATTGGTCATTGGCTGTCAGGAATTACTTAGACGACTGTTTTCCGGACGGTTGGATCGGTAGAGGCGGAACCTTTCCTTGGCCTCCTCAATTACCTGACCTAACTCC
Source organism: Anthonomus grandis grandis (assembly GCF_022605725.1). Lineage (NCBI taxonomy): Eukaryota > Metazoa > Arthropoda > Insecta > Coleoptera > Curculionidae > Anthonomus > Anthonomus grandis. The sequence goes on along the minus strand of NC_065548.1, from coordinate 14,429,176 downwards.
GTTAGATTTTTTCATATGGGGCCGGGCAAAGGAGCTTGTATACACCACCGAAATAAGAATAAGAGAAGAGTTGATTCGCAAAATAAATGAAGCATTTGACAGGATGAAAGAAGATATGACCATAAGAGTATCCACCACCGAAGTAACAAAAAGGGCTCGTGCCTGTATTAGGAATAATGGATTGCATTTTGAACATGAACAATAAATAGTTTAAACAAAATTGTGTTTTATTTAACATAAAAACCTAAAATAACCCCACAATCGGGGCTCTAATGCTTAGTAGGCTTATGAGAGGTCTCAGTCTAATAATTTTTGTTTACATGACCTGCCGCACAAAAGAGGCCATAATTCTGAGAATTGGCCAGGCATCGGCATGAGTGATATCTAAAAATAAAGGGCGTTTCAATGTCTCTATTTTTTCTATAAGTTTACACAGAAGCTTGGAATTGATCGTATTTTTATTAATACACATTAGACAAAACAAAATAAATTTTGAAACTCCGATACTAATTGTAACTTGCGCTTTATTACTATTTAAGTGTAAAATTTTCGTATTTCTTGAAAAAAATGCAAAAATTGCCATAAAAAATTTATAAACAAATTTCGACCTACACATATTTAGCTTAAAATGTTAAATTAAGTCAGCTATCACCCCCTTAAGGGATTGCATCTAGCTTCCGGACACCCTGTATATATACAGTGCTTTTCTTTGAAGTCCCCCCCCCATTTATTTCTTGCCTGGGCGTTTTTTATCCCGGACAGTACCAGTAGTTGTAAATTTATTTACCCTTGCCGTAAATATTTAAGTTCCCTTAAATATTTACGGCAAATAGGACGATCAGGAAAACGTTCGTTGAAAACCCTTTCAGTCTCATGAAAATTACGCGTTGCTCCATAAATAAAAATTGCTTCTACTTTTTCCTCCAATGGACGAGAATTAACCATTTTGAAAAAACAATAAATTCAAACTGCCAAACACACTAAACAATATCTAACAATGACCGATACAAGAGTAATTTACCGGTTAAGGAAAAATATCTTAAATTTTTTTTTTCGAGTTTTTTTAATAGCTATTTGGTTTTTGGAATGTCTAAATAATGTTCAATAACCTTTAACGTGAAATGTGACATACGAGGGCGGTTCAGTAAGTCTTTAGAAACCAAAAAGTTAATCTTTAAATACAAAATTCAAAAATTATAAATTATTTGTATATTATTATTAAAAACGTTAATAAAATCGCAACAGTGTATTTTTTTGGCTGTTACTTTTAGACAGGTCAAAACGGAGTCCACCGAGTCCATGTAATAAATATTAAAAGTACTTAATAAACCCTTTTAAATGAGGTAACACAAGATTTCTATTTAATGCATTTATTGAAGATGGCGCTTATGTGTTATTTTGACATTTAGAACTGTCGTTTTTATGTCAAAATAAAATAGTGGCGCATTTATTTTCGTACACTGATTTTTACCTATTCAAAAATCATAAAAATGTAAAACGTTAAAATAAAAAAAAATACTTTTTTATTAGGCCGCCATTTTGAAACGAGTTAAGATATATAACCCTTTTAAATGAGGTAACACAAGATTTCTATTTAATGCATTTATTGAAGATGGCGCTTATGTGTTATTTTGACATTTAGAACTGTCGTTTTTATGTCAAAATAAAATAGTGGCGCATTTATTTTCGTACACTGATTTTTACCTATTCAAAAATCATAAAAATGTAAAACGTTAAAATAAAAAAAAATACTTTTTTATTAGGCCGCCATTTTGAAACGAGTTAAGATATATAACCCTTTTAAATGAGGTAACACAAGATTTCTATTTAATGCATTTATTGAAGATGGCGCTTATGTGTTATTTTGACATTTAGAACTGTCGTTTTTATGTCAAAATAAAATAGTGGCGCATTTATTTTCGTACACTGATTTTTACCTATTCAAAAATCATAAAAATGTAAAACGTTAAAATAAAAAAAAATACTTTTTTATTAGGCCGCCATTTTGAAACGAGTTAGGATATGGGTCTAATATTTTAGGGTTATAAAGTACTCATTGAGACCTTTAAAATGAGGTACCACACGACCCCCCTTTCTATTTAAAATTTTTTCTCAAGATGTCGCCCAGCCGCAATCTTGGAATTTACAACTACCTAGTTTACAGTGAAAAATAGTATCTATAGACCAATTTACTTATGCCAAGTTTCAAAAATTTTTTTTGACCCGTTCAAAAAATAAATGGGGGGGGGACTTCAAAGAAAAGCATGGTATATGAAATGTAATTAGGACGGCTTACCCATACATATTATTGGCGTTTATTCAATTGTATTGTTATCATTTCCTCTCTTTATAAAAATTAACTCCTTAAGTCCATTTTTCCTGATTGTTCCAAAACTAGACTTTTTTAAATCTCATATGAAGTTCCGATGGTATTATTTCCACTAACGTAATTGGCATTGCCTTCGTTCGGATTACAATTAGTAGGAAATTTAATTTTCGCAAATGCTTGCTGAACACTATTTACCCTTTAAAAATCAGAATTAAAATTAAATCCTTTTTTTTAATAAAGGAGGATTTTCAATTCATTGTATTGAAAATAAGTTAGCAAATATTTTGTGATGAATGAATGATGATGACTCGAGGTTAATATTTAGCTTGAATTATACACTGAGTTCTTTAGCATAATAAATTTGGAGGATAATCTAAGAAATAACTTAAAGTAAGATAGGCATTTTATGAATATTTATATATATGCTTTCCGTAAGAAAGTAAAAATGAGTTAAAAGTGATAAAATCGCGAATTCGCTCCACTAAATTTTATTGCTTTTCAGCGGAAACTCTTAAATTTTAAATTATCTTTTTAAATTCTTTTTTATTTATGAGTTTTTATGCAAAAAAATAGCTTTTTTCTTTAAATTACTTTATTTAAATTAAATTTGTTTAAAAGCGTTAGCAATTATTGTAATTTGTAGTATTAAATAACTTTAAATATTAACATTTGTAATACGAAAAGTTTAATAAAAATTTAAACAGTTTAAAGTTTCAATTTATATATAATTAGAATATTTTAGCAAAATCTAAAAGATGATTGTTTCGGATTTCAAATATAAATAATTTCAAAACCATATTGTTTTTTCCAATATTTGAACTAATTAAAGTATTATTTTTACATTTATAACCTTCCAGAAATAAACTTTCTTCGTTTACTTTTATTCGGAATTTTAAACGAAAACTTTATATCCTGGCTCACTGAAAGTTTCTGTGGTATTGTATCCATTAAATTAATTGCAATTTTCTTGTCCATTAGGATTGCAGTTAGTAGAAAATTCAATCGAGCAAATTCTTTTTAACGTTTTAAATGAAAAAACTTTATCCGCTAAACTTATGATATTAGCAAATAAAAATAAAATAACATAGGATAGCACACCTATAAAGAGATGCTATAACAAGTGAATTTCCAGAAAAAGTAAATATTAAGAGTAATCAAAGTTAAAGTAAACTCTCAAGTATTTAAGAAATATAGAAGAGAATCTTAGCCTTTTGACCCTAATGACCTCTATCTTCTAACGGATTTACTGCTATGAAAAGCAACAATTTTGCGATAAAATAATTCAAAATACCTTAATTTCAAGCGCAGTTTCATACCATCTAAAATTATTTTAGTTATCCGCAGATCTATTTTTTTTCACAACCTATATAAATATTTATTATAAAACGAAAGCAAATCTGCAAAAATTATTTGTTACATAGAAAACAATTTAAGCTGAATTAAAAGACTATCCTTAATGCCTGTGATATTCAAATTCCTTCCATGAATGGATATTTTGAAGCAACGTGGAAAAGGCAAGAATAAGTATTTACAGAAAACGGAGAGCATTTTAATTTATTACAAAGCATTTATTAAATTTTCCTTTTGTTGAACTATACAATCAGAATCTAGCAATTATTAAGTTTAATGCTATACAAAATAATGGTCTTATTAATATTTTGTTCGTCGTCAAAGGAATTGTAATTTATTCTTTATATCATATTAGTTACAAGAGACGTTTTGCTAGTGAATGTCTAGCGAGAAAGGCAAAGGGTTCAGCTTTGACTTTTGATGTAAATTAATAAAGACCCTATTGAGGCAGATTTAATATTTTGCAATTATTCACATAGCTTTGTTTGTGCTTCTAATAATAGGCGTCTTTTAATGATATACCGGGTGTCTTAGGAAAGTGGTTCGCCCCTATAACTTTTTTAATTTTCTAAAGTTAAAAAAATGAAATTTGTTAAATGGGTGTAGCATCCAAATTGGGATTAGCTGACGTATTCAGTTGTTTTCTGTCACTTTCGGTTTAACCGGAAATAATCCTAACTTTCTTATTTTAAATTAGACCCTCCAATTTTTTTAACATATTTTGATAGGCAATTACAATCTTAGAAAAATTACACCTTATATGTCAACTTTTGACATCTAACCTTTAAATTATTTATTTTTTTAAATTTAAATTTAAATAGAGTGCCATGAATAATTTAAAGATGCGTCTAAATTTTGCAAAATCGTATTTTTGGCTATAACTAATTTTTTTTCAAAAAGAACCAGGGTAGAAAGTCAGTTTAAGATATGTGTGATTCTCTGTAACCTCGTAATCGGCTGTCCCCTCCCCGATTTTTTTACAAAAGGTAATTTAATTATTTTAAGTCAATCACTCCTAATGAAACTTTAACTATGAAACTTTATGGGCCCATTGTTTTTAAAACCATAATTATTTTAATTTTTTTTTCTAGACGTGATAAAGCTCTCAAAATACAGTCCCCTGGCTGTCCCCAGCACTATATTCCCGCCTAACAGTTAAAATTACGAAGAAGTTATTGAAACTAAATACATTTGGCAGTTAATATCACAAAGAAAAATAATTAAGTTATAATATTTTCGTAAAACATGGTCTAATTACGAATTTTATCATATTTAATAATCACCTGGAAGTTTGTCCCCAGAATTTTCACACAGTCCCCTGCCAAAAATTTAAATGCGTGATAAAAAAAAACTGTAATATTTACTAACCCTTTCTTAGTGAAACGAATCGCAAACTGGTGTGAAGTTAGTAACATTGCCGAATTCATTGGTTATTGTTTTTATGTATTTTTATGTAAATCTATCCGCTAGTCTGTTTTATAGTGTAAGAATCATCAAAGTATAATTGTTTCGCATTATTATTTTCCTTTATAAACTTTATATTGTTTTACACAGGGCGATCGAACACACATGATATGGCTCCTAAGAAAAAGTTATCCCGAGAGGAATTACTACTGAAAAAGAGAGAAGCAGAGCGACTACGATACCAAAGACGAACAAATGACCCTCAAAAAAAAAGAACTGAGAGAAAAGGAGAAGTTAAAGTATCAAAAGAAGAAAGAAAAAGGTTTGCGAAAGTTAGTAAATAACATGACCCCTCGTGAGCACAGATCTGCCCTAAAGAAGTGGAAAGAACATTGTACCGTATACCGAGCCAAAAGACTAAGACTGAAAAACGTCACTAATACTTTTGTACGAGAAAATACGCCGTTATCAGAAGCAGAAGCAGATACTCCGCCTACAAGACCCGCCACTCCAGTTCCGGTTTAAATATCTCCAGCTCTAAGCACAGCAGTTTCCAGTGCTACTCTATAGCAAAGAAAAAAAGAAGCCACAAAGCGACCACAAAGAAGTTTAACAAGGAAAGAAATGAAACGATCGCACGTTTAGAGAAAAAACTTGAGAAGTACAAAAAAAGATTTTGTACTTTTGTACGTAAAAAAAAGATTAGCTAGATTAAAAAATAAAAATAAAAAGAACGTTAAGGATGCTCCTCAAACAAAGATATTGAAAATGTTAGAGGAGCCTGAACAAAGAAAAGAAGTAGTCAAGAAAGCGTTGTTTGGCAACGTCATTAGTATGCAGTTGAAAGAAAAATATTCCACTTTGAAACGTACCAAAGAGAAACAAATCTTTAAAAAAGTTGTTACTGGCAGTATTATTAAAAAGTACAGGTACTTGACATGTAAAGAAATAAAGTCGTTGTCTAGACTTGGAAAAAAAATTAGTCTCAATGGTTTAGATGTACATGTAGCTAAACGATGTAAAATACTTGACAGTTATAAAAGAGAAGTTCAGAATTTCTTTGAAGATGACAGTAATAGCCATATGGGAGCCGGTTAAAAATAATTTATAACTAGAAAATCTGTGAAGAAACAGAAGAGATATCTTCTTGGCACACTTTTTAATCTTTACAAAAAATGTTTGACTGGGAATTTAAAAATTACCTACCAAACATTTTGCCGACTCATGAAGCTCAGCGCACTTCATACTGCTAACATATTGACGTACAACAATCACCAGAAGTTGCTGGAAGATCTATGTTGCGACCGGTATAATGTGAATTGTTTAGTTAGATCATGTATACTTGCCTTGATAAAAACCCGAAATATAAAGAATTTGATAACAAAAATGTCATAAAATATAAAATGTGGTTTTCCGAAAGGCAACAAATCCAAGATTTTAAGAATAAGTCAGATTTTAAGCAGAAAGATTTACACACCTTTTTGGATCACCAGCGAAATATTGTTTACCAATATAAAGCCATGAGTGATTTGAAGTCAAACCTACAAGATGTTGAAGTCCTGATTCACGTAGATTTCAGCGAGAATTATTGCACTAAGTACGCAGAAGAAATACAGGCCTTTTATTTCGGTGGATCTCGAGCACAACTGAGTCTGCATACCGTAGTAGTTTATCTATGAAATTCCATCCTATCTTTTTGCACAGTCTCCGAGAACATAGCCCATTCGCCTGGTGCCATTTGGACACATTTACGACCAGTTTTCAAAACTCTTTCAAGTGTCATTAAACGAGTGCATTTCTTGAGCCATGGCCCTGTAACGCAGTATCGTAATAAAACTATGTTTTTTTTAATGGCTACCAAACTCTCTGAAGAAATTACCGATATTGAAAACTTAACATGGAATTACACCGAAAAGGTGCAACGGATGGTATCGGAACAACGTGGAAAAGAACAGCTCATTTTTTTTTAATTCAGGAGGCGACATCAATATTATTGATCAGTTTGTTAAAGTAATCCGAGAGCGATGTCTTAGCATCACATGTGCCATAATCGACGGTAAAGACGTCCAGGCAATGGTCGCTAAAGTTGAAGACGAAACGGCCGATCAGAAGGGTTTTAAAGGCACTTTAAATGTACATCAGGTCACAGGTATTTATTCCAGCTTCATCCTCGGCCTTCCCACTAAAAGTAAAACACTTACAATAAAAAGTCTCAGCTGCTTTTGCAACAGCGGATCTTGTGAGCATTATAAGATAGGCAGTATCAAATTTGCTCAAAAACCTAGATGGACAGTAGAAGAAGTATTTACAGAGTCCGAACCGGAAGATCTTGAATCTGCTAAGCCTGAATTGACACCTACGCCAAACAAGTCTCCTCGAAGTTTGGATGATGATATAGCAGGAACGAGTGGCATTCAGAATTTATTTTACAATACTGGGAATTACGTTCTTGTGAAATATCCAGCTAAAAAAGTAGAATATCGTTATGCTGCCGTAATTAATGAGATTGATGATGATGAAAATGACTTACGTATAACTTTCCTCAAGATTTGTGACCAAAAAGTACAGATCTTTAGATCAGATGATAATGATATTGCAGAAGTGTCATTTGATCAAGTTGTCCAAAAGTTGGATAACCCTAACCTGATTTTAAAGGGAAAGAGAATATTTTATCAGTTTCCTACTCAATTAGACATTTTCGAGTGCTAACTTCTTAAAATGTTAAATTCATTATTATCTTTATGTACATTATTTGATTTAGAAAAATCCTTAGGATTTGATTGGAGATCTCAGTAAAAATATTATGCCTATATTTGAGATATAAAAGACTGTTCTAATAATTATATTATTATTAGAAAGTATTCCAATATACTGCTTAAAGCATTTAATGATTAATATTACAATAATAAGACTTTATGTTGATTTTTTTGTAAACAGCCCCCTGTCACAGTTAAAACAGGCCTCAAACAGTCCCCTGTCATATTTTTTTGGAAAATCGCTAATAACTCGGAAAATTTGTATAAATTCAGTGGGCCTCCTTATGGAACTAAAATAATAGGTAATTTTCTTCGAAATAGTTAACAGTTTTTTGGCGAATGTTAAAAATGCTTACCAGGACAGCATTTGTATGGGAGGACCCATACAAATGCTGTACGAGCTTAGCGAGAAATGCCCATATTCATAAATAATTAATTTGTATACTTCAGCCATGTCAATTATGGTATACTGGAAAGTAGTTATCATATTTATCACCTGAAAAGTCATAAAGAGGTAAAATTGAGAATAAAAGGAGATTGAAAGAGTAGTTTAATAATTTTATTAAAAGTATGATATTATTATTATATTTACATTTTAGTGTTCTGATTGTGAGTAAGATTGTCTTTGCTACTTTTATATTTAAATGCATTCGACAACATTTGTTGATTCGATCTTCTTAATGGAATCAATGGTAAGGCGTTTAAATGACTTTGGTCAGTATCACAAATTATATTAAACCCGGTCAATTTTCCTCATATATACCAGCAGTTCTAGTATCCATTTTTATTGCCGTATTCCATATTTTAAAATTAAGATTGAAACAATAACTAATACAAAACCAAGTTGAATAAATACTTAGAAACTTCTATTTATTTCATTAAATTGTCTTAGGACTTAAGCGTTTAGGAGATAATTCACTAATTACAAAAACTAAAAATAAACGATATCGCGGAAGAAAATCAAATCGACCTTGTATTTAATGAAGTCAGTCGGCTGGTAAATATCCAGAAGCGAGCGAATTATAGAACCATAAATATAGCAACGTTAACAGGGTAAAATTCAGCGCTTAGCAAAACTTTCAAACTCAAAGCCAATACTGCATTTTAGGAAATATCCCGGAAAACTTCGACGCTGTGACGTCGTGCAAATTAGATTTTAAAATGTATTATAAAACAGCACGGTATGGCACGATAGATTTTATCAAACAAACTTTATAGCTATGCAGAATTTTATCGATATATAAATTAGTAAATAAATTAATATTGGAATTATGAATGCTTACTATAAAATTTGATTTAAATTTTTCATTGTGTCCTACTATTTAATCTCAGTGAATAACGAACAGCTCTCTTTTGTAGTTTAAATATACGCTCAATTTGAGCCGTACAATACATTACCCATAATGGAAGGGCGTATCGGAGATGCAACTCAAAGAGGGTGTAATGGACTAGTCTAGACGTTGCCAAGTTTAACTTCCTGGAAACCGATCTAAGATTAAAATATGCAAAGATCGATTCTTTGTATAAAGCATCGATGTGCAAGTTCTATTTTAAGGACTTGTTTTTAATGGATCCTAAAATAAAAAAGATTCCAATTTATTTTTAATATGATATGCGTAATTTCAGATACGTTAGAGCAAGGAAAATAAGAATCTCATAAAATTTAAGGGTGACTAGATCATTTGTTACAGTTCTATAAAGTGCCTTAATATCCAGATTGCTCCAACATCATTTCAATTTCATATCAATTTCTTGTACAATCTCAAAAATATCTAGACTAGCGATATCATTTGTAAACAGTAAAAACCCTCAATGTCCTAGAACTGGACATTGACGACCATTTTATTGGCTTGTAAGAAGACCTTTTTAACAACTCTTACAAGCTGACTTCTGCTTAAATTCTTGTGAATCCGTTAATATTATGATTTACACAGTCGCAAGCTTTAGAGAAATCGCAGAAAATATTTACAGATAAGCTCATTTGTTCCAGATAATTTTATTACTCTAAGATCTGCTAATACTATGGGCATAAAATGAAACTACTTACATGAATTCTCTTACGTAAAAAAATACATTTTATTGTCGTTCTCTGAGGCAATTATTGTCTTAAATATTTATTATACCATTTTTGGTAGCAGCCCTTAACTTGCTTTGTAGCTTTTTAATTACCTATTATAAATTTTACCTTCCTTTTTGAGGAAAAGTCCTTTGGTTTATAATATAAACGCGGCTTAAATAGAGAATAACTAATCAATGTTCCTTGTAACACTCAGGGAAAAGAAGAGGTGAATATTCCCTTTTCTGGCAGGAATTTGATTACACCGTAGCAAATTAAAATATCGACGACTAGTTTAAATTTAGTTTAGAAGTCCTTCATCGGCTTTTTCTTTTGATCAAAAAAAATCTGAAAGTGTACTCCCACGGAGCATATGAAACTAATATGCAAGCTTCCTCATAAAAGTAATTAAAAAAAACTAAAATTTTAAAAAATAATAAAATATCTTTGAAATATAAATTTGCATATAACATGAACACACACAACACTGAGTTACAATTCGTCGAACTTGCACCCTGGGTGTTTATGTTGATTCCCAATTAGGATTTAGTGATTACGAAGAACAGTAAAGTTAAGGAAAGCAATTAAATTAAAAATTAACGTTAATTATTCTCCTAGTTTTTGTGCAATTTTATTAGTATTCTGTAGCTAAAGTTGATTCGTAGGGTTTCTTTAGGGTTCTACTTACGTTTGGTTTATTATTTTCGTCTATAGTGTTTAGTTTTTAAGTACTTCATCTTGTTCGAGAGCCCCATTTTGGCCCCAATTTAGGTTATTAAGGTTATATTATTGTAAATCCCTGTAGTTCTAATTTTCTAGAATTTGTATACTTGCTTGCTTTGACTGTCAGTATTCTCCTAAAATTATTGGTCTCTTTGGGCAAAAACAATGAAGATAATTCTAAATATTTCGAAACTGTTCCATCGGGTTTTAAAAAGGACGCGCTTGGTGACAATTAATTCAGTTTTAATTGTTTTGTTAGTTTTTACCTTGGAAACAATTAAACGACAGTCAAGGCGAGTTAGGTTAGTGCTTTTGACGTTGACAATAAAAGTGTGTTCCCGAATTTTTTTACAATTGGTGTCAGAAGTAAAGGATATTTGGAAGCTCATTTTAGTGGATGCCTTTAAGAAGAAGTCAGGCCAAGATGGAGACTGAGAAATTGATGGAGCTGCTATTAAGGAAGTTTGAAGAGCAAAAAGTAGAACAAGAAGAACGAGACCGCAAACAAGAAGAGCGAGACAAGAAACAGGAAGATTTACTAAAGACAATTAAATCTGACCTGAAGAAAGAAAATGAAGACCTGATAAGGACCATGAAAGATGACCTAAAGAAAGAAAATGAAGACCTGATTCGAACCATGAAAGATGGCTTACTTAATTTAAAAGATAATCTTAAAAAGGAGCAGGAGGAACGAGACAGAAAACAAGAGGAACGAGTTTTACAACTTAAAGAAGATCTGGAGAAGAATCAGAAACAATTAATAACTAACTTTGAAGCAACGGTAGAAGAAGAATTGGGGCAAGTACAAAAAAAGATCCAAGAACTAGAGATGAAAGTAAAACGGACTCCTCTTCATCCCGATCCTGGAATGCAAACAATAATGAAATTAAATTCGACGGCAAAGAAGCATGGAGTACCTATTTGAATCAATTTGAGGCCGCTGCTAGGGGAAATCGCTGGGATAACGAAGAAAAGACATATCTGACAGTCCTTCCTCGAAAACGGATTCCGGAAGTTCTTGAAGCTGTTCATGGCGGTGTCGGCGGAGGACATTTCGGAGTTAGTAAGACCTTGGCAAAAATGAGAGAACGGTTTTACTGGCTGAACAGTCATCAAGATGTTAAACGCTGGTGCCGACAGTGTGAGCAGTGTTCGTCAAGCAAGGGCCCAAGAACCCGGACAAGAGGAAAGATGATGCAGTATCTTGTTGGTGCACCCTTTGAACGAATTGCCATAGACGTAGGAGGACCCTTTCCTACTAGTAGCTCCGGAAACCGATATGCTCTTGTTGCTATGGATTACTTTAGTAAGTGGCCCGAGGTTTATCCGCTTCCAAACCAAGAAGCAACGACAGTAGCTGAAGTGCTGTTCCAGAACTGGATTTGTCGATTTGGTGTACCCAGAGAGATACATTCAGACCAAGGAAGGAACTTTGAGTCACAAATATTCCAACAAGTATGCCAGTTGCTGGGAATCAATAAGACCCGTACAACCCCACTACACCCTCAGTCTGATGGAATGGTTGAAAGATTTAACCGCACATTTGAAACCTATTTGAGGATGGTGGTAAACTCTAAGCAAACCGACTGGGATACCTGTATACAACCATTCCTATTGGCATATCGTTCTTCTATTCACAAGTCAACTGGAAAGAGCCCGGCAAAAGTTGTCTACGGTGATGAACTTCGTTTACCTTTGGACATTATTACTGGAAGACCCCATAAGTCTGAAACCCTTGAGGAGTACTTCGACCATTTACAAGAGCGTTTACAAATTGTTCACGAACAAGCACGGGATAAACTTTATCTAGAAAGTAACAGAATGAAATCACGTTATTCTACTGGTTTTAATCCTGGGGATAAAGTCTGGTTATACAATCCGCGGAGGACGAAGGGCAAGTCACCAAAGCTCCAGAAGGATTGGGAAGGTCCATTCAATGTGGTCACCAGAATCAACGACGTGGTGTACCGTATCCAGCGACATCCGACAGCGAAGATGAAAATTGTAAACATCGTCCGGCTAGCGCCCTATCATGACTCAGGTGGTCCCATGTTTGATCGGGACGATCAAACTTGAGAGGAGAGCAGTATTATGAAAATGTAAATACGTTAATTATTCTCCTAGTTTTTGTACAATTTTATTAGTATTCTGTAGTTAAAGTTGATTCGTAGGGTTTCTTTAGGGTTCTACTTACGTGTGTTCCCGAATTTTGTTACAATATATTACTTGTCCTTGTCAATCCAAATCATTCGAAATGATTGTTCTTGTTAAATTTTTCCCTTAGAAACATGATGATACCTCTCAAAAAATTATGATTTTTGAACATAAAACAGATGAAAATATTATTTATTTAATTTGATGCAGAAACTTTATATATAAGTTACACCATATAAATAATGATTTTTCTTTTTTCCAGATACAAATCGTGTAGACTCATAAAATTAGGGTAAGTGCGAAATATGAGATATAGATATATTCATCTTAATTTAAATTAAATTCTGTTTACAAAAAAAAGCAATTAAAGTATTTATTTTGTTTTTAAATAAAAGTGGAAGCAATTAAAAAATATATTTTAACGCAACTTGTACTACATGACAGTAAATCTAAATAACAATTCGAATATTATACGCTGAGAAAATGTGATATAAATATATAGCTTACAATAACTGGGCAAAATTTATGGCCTAATAAAACTTTCAAACTCAAAACAAATGCTGCATTTTTGGCAAGATTGTGGAAAACTTCTGGAATTTTGACGCCGTGTAAATTTCATTTTAAAATGTAAGGTATAGCAACTTTTACGGGGCAAAATTGATGGCCGGGCTAAATTCGGTCGATATACAAATTGTTAGGCAAATTAACGCTGACAGTTTCGACACTAACCACAACAAATTGCTTCTGCACTTGCAAGACATATTGCAACGTTTGAACAAAGGAGTAGACGGATTTGATAAGGATTAAATATGAAGTTTTCCCTTATTTATTATTCGAGTAAAAGATTTTTATACACTGTTTTGTTCAATTCTTCTTGTTGGGTTAAATTTATATTTGAGACTGCCACTACTTTTTTTTTATGTAATTTTACTAAATGTCAGATAAAATGATAGTCTTGCTTACATAAATTAATTTTGGCATTCAAAGAGTGTATTGTCTTTTAGCCAGGTAAACATATGCCATTGATTTATCTCGGCCCATATCTATTATATTCCGTTAACATTAATTAAACCATTCAAAGCACTGATTTGAACAGGGCTGAAACCACTACTGACGGGGTAACATTTAACATTCAGTGTTGACCTTCGAATTTCATGTTATCCAATATAGAGTGTCTTTAAAAGGTTTTTAAAATGACTTACTAGATATACTGTGTGTCCCAGGATGAGCGAATTTATATGTAAAAACGACAAAAAATTTTTTAGTTGAATTTGAAAGTTTGGCACCCAGCCCTGCTTGATTAAAAAATAAAATTTTGCATATATTTATTTTGTTTAAATCAAGCATCCCTTGATACGAACATTTTTTAAATTTTATGAGTTGGTAAAGTAGTATTTTTAGGCCAGATATAAAAAAAGTTTATAAGAAAAAGTTGTTTAGAATGCAAAATTATGCCTGAGTACCAAATTTCATAACCATAGGCCTACTTTGATTTTTACATTTTATGTACCAATTAATTTTTTTATTCATATTTAATTATTAGAGAAAAACTAACTAATTTATTTATCTAATAGTTAAATCACTGATCTAAGAGTTACAAACCATCCTCAAAAATTCTAAGTACGTTTAATTTAACAAGAAAATTTAATTTTATTTTCTTATTTTAAATTTATTCGATGTCAAAATATTTTTCAATATCTTTCCTAAACATTTTAAAAGAATTTCTAATTTCTTCAATGGAAATTGAATTACAAGCGTTTCAAATTTTTTGTTTTAGTAATTCTTTTATTTTAATTATTTTTTTTTATTTTCTTTATTTTAGTTTCCTGTCATTTGGTAATAGCTCGGAATAAACAATTTGCTTGAACCGGTCCCATAATAGGAATCAGAAATGGTTAAATCAGGTGACCTTGGCGGCCACTCAATTGGGTTGCGCCTTCCAATTCATCCATTCGGAAAAGTTTTATTCAACCATTCTGCTACTCAAATAGTGGAGTGCGCTGAAAATAAAAGATTTATTCTTTGATCAACTGGTAAAGGTTCTAAGTATTCTTCAAAAAATTATTCCAAAATTTGAAGATATGTTTCTTGATTAAGAGATCATTCAATAAAGTATGGTCCAATAATACCTAAATGATAAGATATGGCGCCACTAACGTTAAAAAGATTTCCTGTTGCCATGGATTACAAATTTTGGCGTTTCATTCAACCAAAATCGACAATTTCGGGATGAAATTACACCATTTGTCGTGAAAGTAGATTTTTCCGCGAATATTTTTTTTATCGCTAATCAAGTAGAAAATAATAAACGGTGCGCTTCATCCCCCTCTTCTAAAGTATGCAAGTACCTTAGTTTGAGTGCTTTAATATTGTTGGCATGATAATGGCTAAAAGTTCTTTGTAATTCAGATTTGCTTATGTTCAGCACCGCCGATAACTTTGCAATAAGATGATATAAGTACGTTTTTTGTACATAACTTTGACAGTGACAATGTTTTATAGTGGTCATTTAGCTGCGTCATTTAATTGAGAATGTTTATATTTTAAAAAGTTCGACAAAAACTCATAAATTCGGTAAAAAAGAGTCCAATATAATAAGGGGCATGCATTTCACGAGCAAAAAATTCGTACCGATCGTAAACAGAATTAGTCCAAGGGCAATAATTTTCACTATTTTAACTATTAACATTTATTTAATTTTTGTTTAAACTTTTAATAAAGAGAGAATAAATAATTAATAAATTATTTAAACGTAGAAATCAAAGTAGGCCTTTGGTTATGAAATTCGGTATTCGGACATAATATTGCATTCCAAACAACTTTTTTTCATAAACTTTTTTTACATCTTGCCTAGAAATACTACTTTACCTACTCATAAAATTTTAAAAATGCTCGTAGCAAGGCATGCTTGATTTAAAAAAAAATAAAAATATGCTAAATTTTATTTTTTAATCAAGCAGGGCTGGATGCCAAACAGTCAAATTTCAACCCCAAAATTTTTCGTCATTTTTACGTATAAATTCGCTCATCCTGGGACACACTGTACTTATAGAGTAACCCAAAGAAAGAGCTTTATTTGCCTTTCATCAACAGTTTATTAATATTAAACTTACATCTTTTCATTATCTTAGTTTATTAAACTTATTTTATTTCATAAAATATATAATTGTGCAAATTCTAATTTATATCTCGTGTTGGTGAATGCTTTATTTTATAAGAAACTATTAACTTTACATTTTTTAAACGGATTGAATCGAATTTTGATTATAAGCTAGAATGAGTGGTTTAATATTGAAAAAAAGGATGTTATTTATTGAAATAGCTGAAAGAATACGTTCTATAAATTAAAATACAGTATCCGAAATATAAATAGGGAGTATTATTGGGTCAGCATAAATCACTATACGGGTAAGTATAGGGAACTCCAATAGCATGCAAATTCTAAATAATAATTGAATCATATACTCAACAGTATTTTCCCAAAAAGCACACACCAAATCTTAAATAAATTTATGATTAAAACTCTATCAGTCAATGCATATATCTGTGTACATTATAGCTTTCTTAAATTAATTTAACAACCTATATACAATCTTTAAAAATTTTTATATTATCCAAATATATAGGAATTATCAAGACAATTATTAAATGAATATTGTGTCTTTGTTTTAATGATGCCAAAGATTTACAATGAGCATTTCTTATTACTATTAGTAATTAGTTCTTATTGATTAGAAGAAGAGGACTAATAAATAGTTAGGGAATACAACATACACTCTCAATATTTACACCTATAATTAAACCATAATTAAAAAATTAAACACTTTAAAAGGGGCTTTAAACACATTTTCTTGTCTTTCTCAAAATATGAAAATGTCACTTAAGTCTTTTAAGAAACAATCGAATATGTAAAAATCTATATACATTATTAAGCTGTACATGTCCCGGTTTAAAAAAATGTATATAGTACAACTCAACCATATTCAAGTGGCCGATGAGATGCGCAGACGAAATAGTGAAAGATTCAGTGTGCAGTGTTTTCAGGGATAGAAAACGATTAATTTAATACAAAATGGTAAATTCCCATGTTTGAATGAGTTTACACTCGGCATATTTTAGCAGTGAAATATACGAATTTTTATTAATATTTAAAAATAAATAGAGTATCTATTGTAGTAAATTAAATTTAAAGGTTTTATAATTTTTATCCTTTTTTAAAATCTTGATTTTTCTAGGCGTCAAAAATAAACAATTATTACTAATTTTTTTAAGAAAATAAAGCGGTAAAATAATAAGTCAATAGATATAAGATATGCTAAAAATAAAAAGTTTTTATTTAAAATGCTTATTTTTAAAAAATCTCAAAAATATTCTAGAATTCCTTTATCTAGGATGGATGTGTACACAGCTCATTTTATTGTATAAAAAAAAACATTATTAATTCCTCTTTTGGCATATACCTGACACAATCCTGATTTTCCTGAAGATACAAGTATTACATCAATACGAAAAGAGTAAAAAACCTAAACTGCTATTGACAATAGAAATTAGAAAAGCTTTTAAGATATATTGTGTCTCGTTGGGTTTTATACTACCAAATTATTTCTTTATTTTATAACTCTTTTGAGTGGAAATGTTAGTCATTTATGCTTTATTCATGATGCCTTGGCGGCACAATATAAAAAATATGTTTATTTATTTAGCGTCAAGATCCAGTTTCCCACCTAGATAAGTCCAGCATCATTCTGATTGCATTTGTAAGTGAGTCCATATTTTTCCCTCAGAATTATTTAAAAAAATTTCTTAGAACATTGAAAGGCTAGAAGTAAGATGCAATGATGCCAAATGCTTACGTAGAAATTGCAAAAAAAAACACTTTATAATATCATAAAAACTTGCCACTTATATTGACAGACACAAAACAATACTACTGTTCTTCCTCAATAAAATATCAAACATTTTTTTTTAATAAACTATGAGAAGATACTCTTTATACAGGGTGATTTAAAAGTAAGCGGCATCCTTTCAGGGGCGTAATCCTTGTATGAAAATAAGGCAAAAAGTTCTTATTATTATGGGTTCGAAATTGCTTCCTAAGGGAGCTACGCCCCTTTGAATAGGACCCCTTGAAGACAATTTTTTCTCTATAACTTTAAAACCCTTTAGAATTAAATTTTGAAAATTGGTGTACTGCATAAGCATTTTGTTGTGAATAAGATTCTAAATTTAAATTTTTTAAATTTTATTCAGGTGCGTAACATGCAGGGGTTGGTAAGGGTAAAACATCCCTTTTTCTTTTACTCTTTAGGTCATTGTGATTTTGTTTGTAGAGTCTTATACGTAAAAAAGGTACTCTTAGTTCAATTCGATAGAGCGTACCATTTACGAGAAAATCGACTTTGAAAATTTTCTGATTGCGTATGCTTAATACATAATAAAATTACTGGATACGCATTTAGAAGTTGGCGGTTGTTTTTTGGTTTTTGGCATTTAAATGACTGATAA
Organism: Anthonomus grandis grandis; assembly: GCF_022605725.1. NCBI lineage: Eukaryota > Metazoa > Arthropoda > Insecta > Coleoptera > Curculionidae > Anthonomus > Anthonomus grandis. The sequence continues at coordinate 14,410,899 of NC_065548.1, read as the reverse complement.
ATGTCATTGTAAAATACAATTTACTTTGTCAAAGTAAAATTAGTTTCATAGAGTGTTTTACAAATTACTATTTATTATTAATAAGAAGGGGTACTTTGTGTTTTTAAGTTTAAAAAGCAAACATGGATTTTACATATCAAGAACAAGCTGATATTCACATTATGTTTGGAAGAGCATTTGGTAATTGTGTTGAAGCAAGGCGATTGTATCATGAGGCATTTCCTAATCGACGAGTGCCACACCGTACGGTTTTCGCAAGAGTAGATCGTAATTTAAGGGAAACAGGTAAATTCAAAAATAAGGGTAATATCACATAATATCTACTTAAATTTTACTTAAGGAACATTTCAAAGACAGGAAGTTGTTGGGCGACCAAGAAATGCCAGAAGCCTAGCATTAGAAGAACGCATGCTAGATCGTATTGAAGAAGATCCATCTTTGAGCACTCGCATTATCGCAAATCAAGAAGGGTCCTCTCAGTCAACCGTATGGAGAATTTTGCACAATATGTTACTCTACCCTTATCATATTCAACGGGTTCAGGCTTTGGAAGAGCGAGATTTCCTTCCTCGTGTACACTTCTGTAATTGGCTAGAAGAAAACCGCGTTGCTTTTGAAAATTTTGAGAACAAAATTTTATTTACTTCACAAGAAACGGAATTTTCAATTTCCACAACAACCACCTGCTACGGTACAGAAGGCACATCAGCAGCAGTGTAGTTTAAATGTGTGGGCGGGAATAATCTACCACTTCAATTACGAGCACAAATGTGGTTTATGCACGATGGTGCTCCACATTTTAGCATTCTCGCTAGAGAACATTTAAATGATGCCTATCAAAACCGCTGGATAGGTCATGGAGGTCCAGTGCCATGGCCACCACGGTCTCCTGACCTAAACCCTAAAACAACTAAAACAACTAGTTTATTCCCGCCCTATACCCAATATTGATGTTCTCAGGCAAAGAATAGAGGAAGGAGTTCAGACAATTAAAAACAATCCAAGAATTCTACCACGTGTGAACCATAATCTAATAAAAAGATTAAGAGCTTGCCGTGACGCGAATGGTAATAATTTTGAACACTTTCTATAAATTGTTAAATAAAATGTGAGTAAAAAGTGTCTTTTTTGTCGATCGTAATGCGAATTAATTTTCATCAATAAACATACGCGATCAGAACATTTTCAAAGTCGCTTTTCTCGTAAATGGTACGCTCTATCGAATTGAACTAAGAGTACCTTTTTTACGTATAAGACTCTAAAATTTTATAATTTTCAAACAAAATCACAATAACCTAAAGAGTAAAAGAAAAAGGGATTTTTTTGCCCTTACCAACCCCCGCATGTGACGCACCTGAATAAAATTTTTAAAAATTGAATTTAGAATCTTATTCACAACGAAATGTTTATGCAGTACACCAATTTTCAAAATTTAATTCTAAAGGGTTTTAAAGTTATAGAGAAAAAATTGTCTTCAAGGGGTCCTATTCAAAGGGGCGTAGCTCCCTTAGGAAGCAATTTCGGACCCATATTAATATGCACTTTTTGCTTTATTTTCATACAAGGATTACGCCCCTGAAAGAATGCCGCTTACTTTTGAATCACCCTGTATACTTTAACAAAGTCTATATTCAACGTTAAATGAATGTAGATAGTGTATTTTAGAAAAAGGTAATGACATGGCAACGCCGCTCGATCCCATTCTTAATGGCGGGGACACAAGGAATCACTACCAGTGACGTCGTCAAATCATATTTATTAATAATAGAGTAAGTTTATAAACTATTTATGTGTTTTATCACATAGTTCATTAGACTAAAGGTAAGAAGCATTTTTATGTCAATTAGATATTTAATAGATTTCTTAATAATTGATTTTTTAGGATACAAATTTTTAACATTTTTCATAATTTTATTGTATTAAACAAATATCAGTTTTACATCACTTATTTTATATCGCATCAGATAATATATACAGGGTGCGACTTCTTTAAAGGGATAGTGTTGCTATATCGGAAACTAATATACCTAATATCTTTATTGAAAATACATAATATTTATAGAAAGGTGTATACATTTAGCAACACAGAATCGGTAATTATATTTGTAAACAAAACACCCCCTTGCCCTTGACTACATTTTGAATTTAAACAAAGTTCTGGTTTACTGATTCTAGTCCTTGTTGTCAAAATATTAATGCAGCCCACTAAATAACATTTTTCTCTTCCAGAAAGTAAACTTTTAATCATAATGAATGTACATATACATTCCTTGACATTTATTAAAAATAATTATTTAATGATGCTTGCTCATTAAATAATCTGTTTATTTTTTATTTAGTTTTTCGTCTTTAATATAAATCCGTCTTTCTTAAAATATCTTTAATTTACGTTCTGTTTGCGTCTCAAGGTCTAAGTATAAAATTACAAGCGTGCTTTATCTTAAGGGAATATTCAGATCTCTAATAAAATATTAAAATGGTAAGTAGAATTACGAAGAACGTCTTAAATGAATTTTTTGCGGCTCTGTCTGCTTTTATTAATTGTCTAAAAACATTCTAAGTACAGAAAAAAACCGAGAAAGTTTATGACTGTCGGGTCCTCTAAATATAAAGAACTCATAAACTGGAATTTAATTTTAATTTAGACCCAAGGCCCTCGCTTACTGGATTTAATTTTTTAAATTGGTAAATATGTTGATTGATCCAACATAAAATTTCACGGATTTCACTTGGGTGATTTTATTACAATTTGCATTTTTTGATTTGATGTGCTCTTGGACAAATTGCTTTTTGAGTATAAAAGCTTTTAAAACTTTTCAGCTAGAGTGGAAAACGTTGTTAAAGTAAAAATGCTATTTTTAGTAAAAGATTGTTGTTTCATAACTCTATAAATAATGTTAGTATTAGGACACTAACTAATTAACGATGCCTCACCATCAGAGTATCCTATTTCAACGTAGTTTTTTGCACAGCGTTCTGTATTTTTTAGTAGGTTGCTTCGGAACTCTTAAACATTGACATTTTCAAGTTTAAGAAATATTTATTACTTAAGCAGAATGGTTTTTAATAAGTACTTTGTTTTTCTTCTATCGTGTTGTTTTCTTTTCTATACTTATTTTTTTGTATAATATGTGGATTAGATTCAATTCATGTAGGTACCATTGTCATGTTTTTTTAGTTTAGAGCTGTTTTATTTAATTTTTGTTTATTTGGTCTTGTAGCAAATAGTCTAAATAAAATGAATATCAACGAACTCAACTACAAAATCTCCAATGATATCACAGCTAAGAAAGCTTGCGTAAAATCAAAAACCAAAATATATATAAAAATACCTCCAGATACACGGAAACTTATGAAGAAAAAGAGATTCCCCAGAATATCATGCACTTAACAAAAGAATCCATAAAGAAGTGAGGGAAGGCATTCGAGCATATAACACCAAAGCTATTGAAAATGCCATAGAGGACAATGCAAACATGCGGATTTTAAGGTCGAAATTGTTTCCAGAAAAACACAAGATTACCAAAATAAAATAACAGCAGGAGTATTGCCGAACATATTAAGGAATTCTACACCTATCCTTACACCTCTATCAGACATGATCCAAAAACTCCTTTAGTCACTATATGCAATGTGGGCTCTGAAGACATCCCAGAGATATCCAGAGGGCGGCCTGTACGCCCTTAAGAAATTAAAATAGGAGCCCAGGTAAACATAGAATTACATCCCAAATGCTAAAAATAGGAGGAGCCGTCATTGAAAAACCTCTGAAAATTCTATTAAATAAATATCTGCAAAAAGGCAAAATTCCAGACGCGTAGCAAAAAGAGATACCAACCAAAAGATTGACCAACAACTTTAACGCATAACAACCAGTAGAGCAAATGAGGGTTTGATAGTGGTTCAGTATCATCGACCACCTACATACGAACGTGAATAGAAAAACAACAGAATACAATGTATACTGTGTCCCATTTTGGATGAGACTGCAGGGTATCTCTGTCATTTTTTAAGATAGAGCTTTGCGGTTTTCGCGACCCTGTATCACTTTTTTGTAAAACTTTTAAAGCCACAAACAGAAATATTCTAACTACTTTTGTTCCTGAAATACAGGGTGAAAACGAAAAGGTTTACTTTTGGAGATGTTATTATTTCTCAGGCCCTGTATAAGATAGAATAAAAATGAAAACTGCTTGTAATAGATATTTTTACATAAAAGTCAGTGGCGTATTTAATTTTTTTTTTCTAATGCACTGTTTTTAAGATTGGGCACAAACTTGGTATTTTTTAAATGCTCCCTGTAACACCCTGTATATTTTAACGTCAAATTTTTGCATTTTTTTTTCTGAATACATTGATGTATCACAACCTATTCTTTAGTAAATTTTAGCTTCAAAAATCAGAAAAATCCATATTTATTTTTGTTTTTAATAGTAGGCCATGAATTCTTACACACATGCATTTAATTATTACTTTTTTAAAACGCCATGTGATTTAAACCTGTTTATTTAACTATATTTTAAACATTAACTTAAAATATTAATATAAACATAAAAATGTTAAAAACAAAAAAAATATATCCGACCAGGTTTAACATTAAAAACTAATTAGTAATTACAAGAATCAAATTAGAAAATTAATTACAAAAACCAAAAAAAAAACAACAAATATAAATTTAATAAAACTGTTCAAACTGCTGTCCATTTTGTCTTATACAAAAACCACATACAGTGTGTATTCGTCTTAAGGCATTTAAAATTATAAAGGGTTGCCTTTGTAAGTTTATGAATGCTTCTTCAGTTGTCGCTCGGAGTTCATTTATATTATTATGCCGATTTGCATACATTTTATTTTTTAAGTACGACCATACAAAAAAGTCCAAAACACTTAAGTCCGGTGACCTCGGGGGCCATCTGATTGGCCCGTGTGTGCCAATCCAACGTCTATCAAAATGGGCACTTAAATATTCTCTAACTACCCTTGAATTATGAGCGGGCGCTCCATCTTGCTGGAAATATATTTGATGTCGCTGGGCTAAAGGTATGTCCTCCAGCAACTCTGGCAAATTATTTTGCAATATATTTAGATATCGTTGGGCAGTTAAGCTACCCTCAAAAATTGTATATACAATTTTAGTGCCCAATACAAAACAGGAAACACTAAAACCAAATCGGCCTTGTTGCTGTCGTTCAAAAGTAATATGTTGGTTTTCTTGATACCAATGTCTGGTATTTTGCCTATTAAATATGCCACTACTGCTTATATGGGATTCGTCAGACCATATTACCTTTTTTACAAAATCCGGATCTTCATTAGTTTTGGTTAAAAACCAATTAGAAAATTCCAGTCGCTTAAACGGATCGTCAGGATGCAATTCTTGAATAATATTTATCTTATACGGTTTAAATTTATGCTTTTTTTTAATTTTTTGCACTTTTGTTTTGGAAACTCCTATCTCTTCCTCTATCTTTCTACAGGAAATTTGGGGTCTTGCTTCCACACACGCTAGAACATTAATTTCGCCAGCTTCATTTCTATCAACATGGGGTTGCCTAGGTTTTGAATAGCAGCCATAATTTAAAAGATTAGATTTTAACCGGAATACTATAGCCCGAGATGGCTGACGTCTTTCTGGAAACCTAATAAGATCTTTTTTATTTTTTGAATTTTGTAACAAAATAAAATAAGCTAGAGCTTTACCTATTTAAATATAATTGCTGCGCCGCTTCGACATTTTCGTTAGAAAGGTTTAAACATTTTATAATATCATACTTTTCAAAATTTTGGAATTCCATATTTTCACCGTCAGCCATCATTATTGATATGTATTGAGTCTGTTTGTGACTTAGTTTCCATGAATGCAATAAACAAAACATTTTCTTATGCATGTGTCAAAGAATTCATGGCCTACTATTAAAAAAATAAACATAAATATGGATTTTTCTAATTCTTTGAGCTAAAATTTATGAAAGATTAGGTTGTTATACATCAATGTATTCAGAAAAAAAAATGCAAAAATTTGACGTTAAAATATACAGGGTGTTCCATTTAAAAAATACCAAGTTTGTGCCCAATCTTAAAAACAGTGCATTGGGAAAAAAAAATTAAATACGCCACTGACTTTTATGTAAAAATATCTATTATAAGCAGTTTTCACTTTTATTCTATCTTATACAGGGCCTGAGAAATAATAACATCTCCAAAAGTGAACATTTTCGTTTTCGCCCTGTATTTCAGGAACAAAAGTAGTTAGAATATTTCTGTTTGTGGCTTTAAAAGTTTTACAAAAAAGTGATACAGGGTCGCGAAAACCGCAAAGCTCTATCTTAAAAAATGACAGAGATACCCTGCAGTCTCATCCAAAATGGGACACAGTGTACCTCTCCACCTGGCATTTATAGACTCTCATAACGCGTTTGATTCAATTGAGACGTGGGCATTTACCCAAGCAATAAATGATGCAAGAATAAATTTTCGTTATACAAGCCTATTAAAAAATATATACAGTGACCGCCTAAAGTTATATATAAATTCGATAAAAATTAGAGACATGATTTTTTAAGAAAACGGTCGGACCCGTCGATTTTTAGTTGCGCATTATTTCATATATATTTTTTTGTACACAGGGTGGAACAAAAAAAATATGACGTTATCAATAATTTTTTTAAATGGAATGCTATATTTTTTATTGCATTTATGAAATATAGGCGAAATTCCAAGCAAGTTTCGTATAACACACCTTATCTCAAAACTCAACTGTTTCAGAAATATTTACATTTAACCAACAATAAAGCAAGTAAGTACATCTATTTACAAATTAAGATAAAATGGAGAATAAAATGTTATAAACTGTAAAAACTCTTATTAATGTATCAAGTGTTCAAACTGATCCCCATTTACTTCTTGGCAGAAAACAAGACGGTTTACAAACTCCTGTAAAACACTATCAATTATTTCGGGTGATATACGTCTAATTTCATATCTAATTCTATTTTTCAAATCTTCTACGTTGTTTGGCTTCTCAATATAAACTTTACTTTTCAGGTACCCCCATACAAAATAGTAGCAGGGATTTAGGTCTGGTGACCTGGCCGGCCACTCTATTGGCCCTCTTCGTCCTATCCATCTTCCTGGGAACACTGTATCCAAGTAATTATGGACATCTCGAAAGAAATGTGGCGGTGCGCCGTCTTGCTGAAACCGCAAATTATCTGTCGGGACAGCAGGGTCTTGTTCGTCTGGGTATAGGGCAGCCAAAGCAGGGATAAGATCTTCTTGAAGAAAATTCAAATAGCGTTGTCCTATTAAGTTTTCTTAGAAAAAGTATGGCCCTATTACTTTATTTTCCACGATACTAGCCCAAACATTAATAGATTTACGGTACTGTGTATGAGCCTCAGTTGCCCAGTGTGGATTTGACACTGACCAGTACCGACAATTTTGCTGATTTACGACACCCTTTAAACAAAAAGTTGCTTCATCCGAAAACAAAACTCGTAACACAAACTGACTGGTATTATTGCAAATGTTCATCATGCTCGCAAAATTGGTTTCTTCGATCAGGATCGTCCTCATTTAATTCGTGTATTAGTCTAATTTTATAAGGGTGGTATTCATTTGCTTTTAAGATGCGTCTTACTGACGTTCCGGCTATATTATTATCAACTGAAATTTGTGAAGTTGCATTGTTTGGATTTTCTTCGACGAAGAGCAGAACGTTTAATTTTGTTTCTTCAGAAATTTTTGGACGACCTGATCTTGGCAAATCCCTAAAATGACCTGAAGTTATGAATTTGTGCTCTATTCTACTGTTGACTGAGAAATAGGATGGTTTGGGTATTTGGCATTAAACAGTTCACTTACTTCTTTTCGTGCGCACTCGATCCCCGTACCCTAGCATCATTAAAATTTCAATTCGTTGGGTTTCCGTTAAAGTAGCCATAATTTATTCTGATAAAAACTATTAATTTTCGAACTGACAGTGACATTCGAAAATAGAGATTCTTTACAAGTGCAACCATGGTAGTAGAAACAATTGGCAGTGTTTATAACATAATTTTTATCCTTGATTTTACCTTAATTTGTAAATAGACGTACTTATTTGTTTTCTTGTTGGTTAAATGTAAATATTTCTGAAACAGTTGAGTTTTGAGATAAGGTGGTTATACGAAACTTGCTTGGAATTTCGCCAATATTTCATAAATACAATAAAAAATATAGCATTCCATTTAAAAAAATGACCGATTACGTCATATAATTTTTTTGTTCCACCCTGTATACAAAAATGTATGTGAAATAATGCGCAACTTAAAATAAAAATCGACGTTTCCGAGCGTTTCCTCAAAAAATCATGTCTCTAATTTTTATCGATTTTATGCGGAACTTTAGGCGGTCATAAAATGATGATACATATTAATAACATCAATGAGGATCTACAAACAGATGAAATCAAAATAAATAGAAGAGTATATCAAGGCGATATCTTATCCCCAAAACTATTCATCTTGGCACTGGAAAATGCCTTTAAATCACTTTAATGTAGACATCTAACTATAACTGAAGACGTAAATATTAACGGGTCCTTTTTGAACATCTCCGATTTGCCGATGACATCATCCTAATAAGCAGCAATATGCAAGAACTGAGTGGTATGCTGGAAGAATTTAATGATGAGTCGAAGAATGTCGGATTAAAAATGAAGAAGGACAGGCAAGCAAAATCACGCAGCCAAGATAATATGAAGAGTACGACTAACTTAAAAGGCTTTCGGGAAGATAAATTCCAATAAAAATAAGGAAATATAAAGGAATTATAAACTTATAGGAATATAAGAAGAAGAGAAATTCCTATAAATCATAAGAGGAAAGTTTTTGACACTTGTATACTGTTAATAGCGACATAATATGGCCTGGAAACCATATCACTAACAAAAAAAAAACACAAACCAGCTAAAGGTAATGCAAGGAGCTATGAAGCAAACGATGCTTGGCATCAGTTTTAAGGACAGGAAAAGGAATGAGGAAATCCGACAATAAAGTAAAATCATACGTATTGCTTGAGGCCTACATCTAGGAGTAGACAAAATAAAATGGTTCAAAAAAGAAGAAAAAAAAAGATTTTTTCTATTAATACTAATCCTAGCAATAGTATCAGTTTTTAGTATATACATAAAAAAGAGAAAAACAATTTATACATAGTACAAGGTTAAAAACGCTAGATTTGCTAGGTATTAAAATTGTCATTAAAATATTTTTCATATGTTTGAAAAGCATTTTCTATTTGGTAGTTCTTGACTGTATTCTGAATGGAAACAAAGGGTTCATTTGTCAAGTTCATGGGAATAGCAGTAAAAAACTTCATACACAATATCTTGGTTATTCTTGACACCTTTCAAGTCACCAGTATGAATGTGGCAGATCTTGCCTATTTCGGGTCTAATAATAATGGACAAACCTCTGGATGTTTCGTTCACACATAACACTTATACACAAGTACGCAGGTCACAGTCGTCAACATGCACTCCACAAATACATGCCCACAGTCTTCCCTGTACCCCAGACCCACCATCACTTATTAATTAATCTCTACTCTTAAGCTAAAATATTTGGGACATTTACTTCCATCATAGAGAACAGGATTTGTTTGGGAGTTAAAGCGCATGTTGTAAAGTAAGTCAACAATATTAGAAACCAAATCCAGTATTGCATGACTATCATTTCTCCATTTTCTAAAACCAAATTGGTTGTGAGTGTATAGGTTGTTCGATTCAGTTCGGATCTTTATTAGTTCTAGATCCAGGATCTTTTATAGAAAAAAAGTTCGAATTTTAAAAAGTGAGATATCGAAGCAAATTATCTTAAAGCAAATTCATCACAATAAAGTAATTCCAAAGCTAAAAAAAAATATTTTGGTGATTTTGACGCCCCCTAACCTTGTCCCCTTTAGTTCTACAGCTTTACTCCTCAAAGATAAATTGTAGAGAATTTAATTATCTTTATTGTTCATGCAATTAATTTTTCTGTATAACTATGATTTAGCTAGAACGGTTTATTTTAAGTTGTCCTCATGACCACTAACGACTGGCAAAAAAACAACGGCTGCAAGGGTTTTTTAGACTTACTTTTTGGATATTTTGGATGTCAGATTGGCTGCTTACAAATTTTAACTTAATAAATTAGTTTAAAATACATTAACTTAAAATGTTTTACAAAATTCAATAATATCATTAATACAAAAGTCGTTAAAAAATCTGTACAGAGATATTTTTGCTGAACATTTTCTCCAGGTAGTGTTGACAGTTTCCTCAAGTATTTTTTAAGGTTAGGGAAATTCAATGATGACCTTTAAGATTACTTTAAGGTTAGCCTTGCTTCCTTCAATAGGAAAAACTTACTAACAATAACTATTACGAAATATTTGTATTGCGATATAGTTTTTAATAAAGCAATAACGTCAGTCTGTAATCAGTGCCAAAATATTAATTTCCGCCGTTGTTTCAGCATGAGTACCTATGCCGCCATTCTTGAAATGATGAATTAAGGTCGCTGGAGATGAATTGATAGTCGTGTAAAAAGTATGGTCTATAATATGTGCGGAATTCAATGTCGAAATAGTCAAAAATCTATTTAATACTGGATGAATTGTAAACAGATGTGCTGAACATCATCTCTAGGACTTACAACAAACTACCAATGTTTAATGGTAGAAAAAGATTGCCGTTTGATTTTATCGCGCAATCTGTAAAAAATAACTGATACATAAAGGTGTATTAACTGATAAAAAAAAGTGTGTCAATTATTCTTGTAATGCTTAATTAATTAACCTTAGTATGAACATGAAACCTTCAAGTTACTCTACTGTTTAAGTACATACAACGAGTTCAATTCAACGAAACAAAGCTTCATTATTTATTATAGCAATGCCTTTAGAATAATATAGTATTTGTACAACCCTCCTTCGTTGACATCGACACGAAGAGTAATCGGTTTGGTAGTGGAAATAAATTGCTTTTCTTGGTAATAATTCCTTAGTTTCTTTCTACAAATACATGTAATATATCTTCGCAGAGCCAGCGATTTGACATAATTCCTCTTTCCTATTATCACATTTTAAATTCGGCTTTCTCTATAATTAATAATTGAAACTTGTAATTAAAATCCAATTATATCTGTATGATATATGAGATATGTCAATAGCAGCTGGCTTTAACGCCCCAACGAAAAAAAAAAAGAAAAACAGTTTAGCACGAAAATACAGACGGGATTTAATTTTAACGCCAAAAAAGGTCTGGTTTTTATGGCCCTTTTACTCACGAAATACCTTCGCTGTGTGTTAAATGGCTCGAATAGAAACAATTTTAAAGCCGTGAAATGGGTCAAAATGTAAGTCTACATCCGACATTTTTGGAGAGGGTTAAAAAATGTGAAATTCCTGAGTTTGATAAAAAGGTCATATGGCTCCTTTACCTTTTTTAAATTAAATTTTCAATTTTTATGTTAAATTTTTTATAGGGTATTTGGGTTTTATTCAACGAATCAAGGAATTTTGAGCCAATCTGGAAGTAGTTTTATTTTCACCGGCGTATATCAGAAATAGAAAAGAGGTGGAAGAAAAGAAGCGTAAGGTGCTAGAGTTAATCAAAAAGTCAAAGATACCAAAGAAGCCTAAACGGTTGGAAATTGGTGAAAAAAACACAGTAGTCTCTTCTTCAGAGTCCGATGACATGATTTAAGATGATTTTTCTAGTGAAGAAGAGTGTTTCAGTGATATGGAAAATGAATGCGTTGGATGTAACAAAGACTATCGACAAACGAAGAAGAAGGACGACTGGATCAAGTGCGTTCTTTATGCAAGATGTCTGCACGATAGTTGCACGTCTTATAGCAACGTTTGTTAAAATTGTGGTCCAAAAATCAGTGCTACAAAAAAAAAGTTATAAAATTCAAGTTTCATCTATCCTACCAAGTAATGTCCAACTCTCCTAGCGAGTAGAATAGACGGACTGATTTCTAGTTTCAGTTTTTAGTTTTAGTTTGTATTTTTTTAAATATACAAACATATAATGTAATGATATTTTATGATTTGTAAAACGTGTGCCATCTCTCCTCGCTTCACCCTAAAACATGATAATTAGCATATTTTTTAACCTTCTATTTTTACCCCAAAAACGTACTATAAAAAATAGCAAATTTCCATGATCCATAGTTATTGTGCCGGAAATAAGATAAATCCGCTACGAAAACTCATATAATCTTTGGTCATAAATTGCGAAGACCTCGGCAAGAATAGCAAACAGCAACGGTTTCATCTGGGATACAAAAGATGCTCGAAACTTTTCAATTTCCATTCCGCCGAGGATTTTGTTTCCGGCCGAAACGCGTCTGTCCCTTGTCCCGGAAGTATTGTTTATAAAAATACAAGGGAATGTAACATGCCATGGAAAAATAGTAGTTTGCTTCTCTTATGTGTGGAAAAGTATAGTTTAAATCTTAAAAATTAAAAGTTTTTGCAAGGCATTGTTAGAAATGTCTCTAAAAGATCTGTACAAAATCTTAGCATATTCCTCGGGTTATGAACAGTTTTGAAGCTTCATGGAAATTAACTTTCTTACTAAATTAAGGCTAGTTAAGTTACAAAATTAGCATCATTTTTTTCTGAAGACTAATAGTCTTTTACTAAAGCTGTTTGCAGAAAACTCTTCGCATTGGATTTCTGGTAATACTGAGTACTATATGATAGTGTAGATTATTTCGAACATTTACAAAATACGCATTTAGATTTATTAGAACTAGTGGGTTATGATAGTCCCCAAATAGATTATACTCTAATATCCGCAAATATTGGCACCAACCTCAGTTGCCCAAACATTTAAATCGGATAAGGGTCTTCTATACTCTATGAAATTGGATTTAACTCCCTTGAATTATTTTTTTTCTATAAGTAAACCGAACGAGCCAGTTTTAGTTATCAAAAATTGACTAAGAGGGCTGTTAAGATTATTGAAAAAAAAATGTGAAGCAGTTTATTAAAGGCTTCACTTCTCTCAGCCTTTGAAAATATCGCGAAAAATTAATGCTTCAGAGAATTGTAATAAAAGACTTCAGAATCGGATGGAACGCTCCGATCATGCATTATCTTGCACAAAGTCACCAGACCCACTACATCTTCCCTTAGGACATTATAAAGGCTAGAAGTAGCATTCCGTGGAGCTATGGGCAGTTTTCTGATATGATAAAAATTTGTCATTTATTTTGACAGACACAAAAAATACTACAGTTCTCCCTTAATAAAAAATCCAAACATTTTTTTAAATAAACTATGATAAAATACCCTTTAATAAAATTGACATTCAACGTTAAATGAATGTAGATAATTTATTTTAGAGAAAGAAGTAATGACATGGCAACGCCGCTTGATCCCATTGTTGATGCCACCAACATAATGAATCACTACCAGTGGCGTCGTTAAAAAATATTTACATCATAAATATTTATTATTAATAGAGTGTGCTTTAAATATAATTAATATTACCGTTTATAAACTATTTATGTGTGTTTTTAATGCACTTCATTAGAGTAGAAGTACCTAGCTAATAATAAACATTTCTATGCAAATTAAATATTATATAGATTTTTTAATTATTCATGCTTTAATATTTTTAACATTTTGCATAATTTTATTGTATTAACCCTTAACCCGTAATATTGGTCTAATAGACCAAGCACGTAGACTTTCTGCTAATTACAACAACGCTGTAGGCTCCACATGCACATCTTTCCACATACCTTCCCGCTAGCCTATGCTAAGCATGTCACAGTATAAAGAACAAGAGTTTATAGTTCTAGTTTATGTTCGGTGGCATAGTGTTATACTATCTCTTCGACTCTTGTAGCAGTTGAGTCGCATTAAGGCCGAATTTTAAAAAGTACAGTTGTTACGAATTACGTAGTTTTTATAGAAGGTCTTCCAGACCAACTGTAACAGATGCCTACTCACAAAAATTAGGTATTTTGTATTTTGCGTATAAAATACTTAACTTATTACTAATAATCTTTCATTTTAAAGGAAAGATGGATATAGGTCTGGTCTTAGTGGTACGGGTCGGAGTAAATGCGTAAATCTGGCTGACCCAGATTTTGCTGAAAAAATACAAACAATGTTGCGTTTCGAAAATTTAAATCTATACTTATCTGCCCAAGAGTCTGAAGATGTTGCAGATAATTCGGACGAAGATTCAGATTGTTTTATTCAAGAAAGTGATGACTTGAGCGATGAAGATTGAGATTGCGTTCAGACAGTGAACTTTTAGAGCTAGAAATGAACATATTCCAGGAAAAACATGATTTTTAATGGCAAGCGAACGTAAAAAAAAACTTGAAGACATAACATTATCAAAGGATTTCCAGGTCTAACGCCATACGGCAGGAGTCTGGGAAATAAACAGACTAAAAATCAAACATGTGGAATTTTTCAGTAGATAATGAAATGCTTCAAAAAATTGTAACTTAGAAAAATATAAAAATTACTTCTATGAGAGAAAATTTGGTCAATTTTAATAACTCAAGTTACAGAAACACTAATATAGTCGACCTAAAAGCTTTGCTTGGACTCATGCTATCTTCAATCATGAAATCTTTGTATGAAGATATGCCTCAACTATTTTCTAAACATTCATCGCCCAATATTTAGAATGATAATGTCTTTGAATCATCAAGTAATGAAGTTTTCTTTTTTAATTTCAATTTTTATGTGTCCTGGTCCAATAGACCATAGATATGTTTCAAATTATATTCAAATTTTCACATTACGGGTTAAGAGTTAAACAATTATCAATCTTAAATCACCTAATTTATACTATAATGTATACAGGCTACGACTTCTGCAAAGGGACAGTATTGCTATATCGGAAACTAATTTACCTAATGTCTTTATTAAAAATATATAATAACTACAGAAGTATCTATAGTACATATTATGTCATTTTTCTGCCAAGACAACAACAAAACATGAAATAATTAAGTATTCTTTTAGATTTAAAAATATAGTCGTATGTCACAGACACATTCACATCCAAGTTTATTTAGACTTATTTCTAAGATCCTCTATCCTACGTTTATGAAGACAGTTCCTCCAGGTGTGATGTTATGAAGGTATCGGTATTTACTTGTGAAAAAATAGGTTTTAATTGCCTTTTGCTCATGATGCGGAACGAGTTTTTACCATCGTGACAGTTCACAAAAACACTCACAACAGACCTCTATTCTTTTACAACCAGAAAGAAATAAAAAAACACAGAACCTCACAAATTTCTAATGTAAACACAAAGCCGTCTGACTTTGACAAGATGACATTTCGCTTATGAATGCGGTGTTGCCCTTTCACATTTTTTTTAAAGCGTTAGGAATAAAAATGTTAGTAATTTTTTTTTGGTTTAAAGATTTCTATCTTTTTTTTGTAATCCAAAATCCAATATAAATAATTTATTTATATTATGTGTTAATATATAGCTAAACATTTTCTTCTTATCAAAATATGTGTAAACTTGATAACAGACAAACGGTAATATTCTTTTAAACAAACCACCCCTATACCCCTGAGCACGTTATTGTTTACTGATTCTAGTTTTTCAATGTTCTAAGCATCTTCCAGTCAAAGCCTTTATAAGATATATAGCACTTGATAAAATTTGATATTATAACTTAATAAGCAATTGAAATTCCCAAACTTTGAAGTTCGATATCTCGGGCTCAATCAAGATAATTCCAACGGTTTTCTCTTAGCTTCGTCCGTAGAATTCGAATGAGACTACCCGCAAGATCGCAGCTCTTTTAATTGCTGAGATCTAACCTTTTTGGAGGCGAATTTTGGGCTCAAAAAAATCGTCAAAAGTAACATATTTGGCAATTTTCAAAAGTGCTCCCATTCCCTTGTTTCTGCTCGTAGACCCCCATAACCCGGTATTTTCGGGATTACTGGGACGAGAACAAGATGTTATCGTTGTTAGTTCGAATTCGAAAAAAAATTTTTTTTTGGTGAAAAAATCGATACGGGGGGAGGTACCCAAAAATTACAACTAGCGAAACTCTTTGGAACGAAATCTTTTACATCTCCACTGATAAACATTTTTCCATACCTCTCCAGACTGTAGCAGAAGCTTCACCAAACTATCGCTCCTTTCACCCCTCTTACGCAACATCTAGATGTCCGAACTCCCTATAAAGAGAAGAACAAGATATTCCAGTTCCAGGCACAGCCATGACAACTTCCGCTACAAGAAGAAACTGGCTTGGTTGGGTTAGCAAAGCCATTTAAATAAGCTAGTGACGTGGATGGATCAACGCAGACAATACATGAACGACACAAGTGGTCACGTTTACCGAAACTCGTAAATCACCTTTAAAAGAGATGTACAATTGATAAATGTATCACTTGCTTGGGCCAAACTTGTCAAATACATGGGCATTTATCTTAACCAGTTTCTGGCATAGCCACAAGACCCACAGAAACGCGCTCAACGCCACTTATGCAACACTGTGGTAATTACTAGAGACTATGCTCAGTATTTACAGGGTGAATTACAGATCAATATTTTCTTTCGCTATTGCTTCCTGGGCAAGTATAATCAACAGACACTTCATATGACTTAAAGCTAGTGAGAACAGCACATTTCATACCAAATTATATCCTTAAAATAAATAACAATTTTTAGACTCTTAAAACAACTGTTTAATTGTTTGTTAGTGCAGATCGTGAGATTGGAATAGTTACCATTGCTGTGAGCTTCGTGTACAGTTGGGATTATTGGATCTTATGAATGTTTAAATTCAGCATGAAATGAACAAGTATTTGTAACACATTTTTTACTTGAAAGAAATAAAGGCCTACGTGACTGACATCTATTTGATCCACACACAAACCTTAAATCTCTTTTCTGAAGTACTAAAAGTATCTGAATGAGTCCATGATGCATGTACAACCATATTCAAAACAAACAGCATATCTCATATGGGATTCAACCAAAGCAAAGTAAATATCCTTAGAGAACCTTTCACCCAACTCATGAGCCAGAACTCTCACTGCATGATAACCCTGTGCAACCTCTTTGGCTATCTGTGAGACTCATGCACATCTAGAGGATCAGAATTTGAAAGACATTAACTGCTAACAAATTTGCCTTACACCAGCTTCTAAGAGCGTTCGAATCAGAAGAAATTATTAAGTACAGCAGTAGGCCTAATGCAGAGCTCTAGGGTCTGGCAGAATTTGTTGAGCGAACTCGGGATGAAGTACTATTTAAAACAACTGACTGACTCCTGTTAGATAGATAGCCAGTATTTCATGATTGACACAATCAAACGCTTTAGTCAAGTCACAAAACACTGCCGCGGGGACATTCTCCTTATTGAGATTGTTTTTTTGGCAAATTGACTTGCAGACAATAAGTTATGCCTGTCCAAATTATACAATTCTCTTCTAAACAAGTCTTTTAACGAGTTTTGACATGGTTGATTTGATTTCATTGAATTTTTGTTATTTAAAACTCTATTATAATGAGCTTTTATTTTTTATGAATAATAATTCACTCTTTATGTTCAGAACCCCTGAACATGAACCCGTGTAAAGTCTGTAAGGAGAAAATAAAATAAGAATCATAGGAGGCTCCAAAAATTATAGAGGATCAATATACGAAGAACTTCGATCAGTTATGATATTAGCCTTAGACCAAGATCTATTAGATGAATCTACAAGATCTATCGTAAAAATCCTTTTATTATACTTGTTAAAGTATGACATGAATAATGGAGAATTCGGAAAGTATTTCCTGAGTGATCCAAGGTTTGGCAGACTTGGGATTTCTTTTCTCTGGAAATGCTGATAAAAGTTTTAAAATTATGAGCTGTAAACGATCTGTTCTTTGCCTTTATGTTCACGTTACGTCCATTAAAAACTACACCAAAAGTTTATAAAACGGCCTCAAAGTCAGAGAGAGTAGGATTTACAGCTTGGTATGAAATGAAAAATACGTGCTGAAATTGTTATTGTTCTACAGACGTTTTAGAGAGACGCTGTCTAAGAGTACGTGGCAAGTAAATCCGGTTAAATTACTTTACAAAAGCAATTTATCCGAGAATTGTTATCTGCAATAGTCAAACGTAAATTCAAAGCATTCCGCTTGCTCTCGCTTTGCAATAAACACTTCGTGTTAATTCAACAATTCCATTGCTACTCGGTTTAAAATAAGACAGATCCATTACGGGGTCCTGGAGTTGTCTGCGATATAAATCGAGGTGGTAGCGAGAATAGAAAAGATCCCAAGAAATTTTGTCCGATATACAAAGGTGCTTGAGACTTTCCAATTTCCAATCTACTGGGTTTCTTTGTTCATTTGATATTCAGTCGGAACGATTTTTTGAAGGGTCAATTTGCGGTGTTTGGGAAAAAGGTTCTTTTATTTCCCGGGAATTCGTTAATAAATGTTTTTTGATTTTTATTTAATAGAAAAGTTATATGTTAACATTTTACTTTTTATTTCACCATACAGTAAATATTTTTTAAATCGTGTCAAAAATGTCTATGTACATTATAATCCTATAAAAAAATACTAAAATATGGATATACATTTAACCTATAAAAGTAAAATAATTTATTTCAAATTTAATTAGCGATATGGACTTTTTAAAAAAGTAAATGCCATATCCATTTAGGTTATGCTATTTTAAAATTTATAGCTTCAGTAATCCTGCAATGGAAACATCAATGACTTGAATAAAAATTTATTAAAGCTCTATTTTTAAGACATTAAAAACAATTTATTAGTAGACATGAAGTTTTTAATATTAATATTAAACAAGTGTGGTTAGACAATTTGTATAAATTACTGTTTTGCTTTTGTTGCGTAGTGTGAGCTTACTAATTAATATATCTTATTGTTTTATTGATGTTGGTTGTAGGGACCAGTTTCTATATTTACTACTTACAGCCAACCAGCTACAGCCGATCTACATTTATTGGTTCATATCCCTTATATAACAGGTTAATGGAAGATCTTTAATAAGACAACCTGCGTTATTTTTATTTCCGGATAACGTATATTTAATCAATCTAGTAGTATGGCGAGAGTCTAATATTTTTTTACGAATTTCATTAAAATAATCTAATTAATATATTAATCTGTTTATTATTATATATTAAAGAAAAAGTGTATCGAAAAATCTGAAAATATTATTTCCAAAGTAGTAATATAAGCTTTATAAAAATAGTAACATATACATTTAAATAGAGTAAAAAAAAACAAAAATTATCGTTAAAATTAGAAAAGAAAATCAACTTAAATTGACTAGTGTAACAAATGATTTTAGTTCTCTCTGAACCGAATTTATAACTATTAATTGAATAGCGGACAGATTGGAGACACTTAGTGTTAACCGTTGTACCAATATACCCTGCTTTGTATTAAATGAATAACATTCATAAAGCCCACAGCTTAATAGAAGGCTAATAGGATTTGCATGTTTATCTCCTTGCAGTCCTGAGATCTTAGATCCCGCAGCATAAAGTGCTTCAGTATATATTTTTTATAATATCTCAATTCGCTGTGTCTAGTTAAAAGATTTACAAAAACAAAGCGATCATAGTTTTCTTCATATTCATAATTTCCATGACTCGATTTTTAAGGTGCCGATCTAGTAATTCCTTGAACTACCTGCGAGCTTGTGAATTTACCCAGATTAATCATTGTTTCTCATCGTGAAGGTTTGCTTACGACACTGCAACCTTTTTGTTATAGCATTGGAACCTCGTGCTCTGCTTCATTCTGCTCTTTTCTTGGCAAGTTTTAGTTTATTCAAAGTATGTTTAGCGTTAGCTTTCTCAACTAGAGCTAACCCTAATAATCGGGTTCTTCAATCAATTTGATGATGCCTGTTTGATATGCAGATACGTATTCCATATTCCTCTGCATCATATCTCGTGCACACGTTTCAATGGCAACCATTTCCGTCTGAAACATTTTTTTTTAGGCTATGAGTCGAATCTCAACTTTATTTGGATCTATATGCTTATATGCGTTTTAAATCCATTAGTAAGTCGATACCGATAAAGATTACAAAATGGGGAAGTCTTTATCTCCAAGAAAAATGCATGTAGGTCACTTAGGTAAATGTATTATGCATTTCAGCTGTGTAAACAGCCATCATCAGCTACAGAACATTACAAAAAACATACACGTTCATCAATAATACAGTTCGCAATAGTGATATTTAAGATAATAAAGAAGAAACGCGGGAATGTCAAGAATGAATTTGGAGTGACATTTATTCCTCTTCTCTCCCTAATATTCTCTTGTATCTTTTACGATAATTAAAGCAGCTTCCAGACAGTTGAGTTGCAGTCCCTTTTCTTTCTCTGTCATATTGTGTTGAATATATTCAACTGCCTTTAGAATAATAAAAAGCTTATTTTCTCTCTTTGTTACATTGCTTTCTCTTTATCAGTCCCTTTTCTCGGTTACGTAACAGAGCGAGAAAAGAGAGTCCAGAGTGTGACAAAAAAAGCAGCCTGAGAGAAAAAAAAATTCTTCCAGGAAGTTGAGTTGGAGTTTGTTTTCTCTTTCTGTTACAATGTTGAAAGTAATCAACTAACTGAGAGAAATAAAACGATTCTTCCAGAACATGGCTTCTTGTTGTTCAGTATTGTTCAGTGTGATCAGTCTTAAAGTTAGAAGATATTTTTTCTGTGCTAACATAATGCTTTATTAAAAAAAACATATTTTTTAAGTTTATAAATATATTTTTATCCTTTACCGGGGATTGAAATAAACAAACAGAGAGCGTCACAGGATTAGAAGAATGCTGCCCAGAATTAAAAATTATATTTTTCTTCCAGGCACTTGATAGAGAGAGAGACAGAAAGAACTATGTCAAAAAGCATAAAACCATCTAGTTGTATTTTTTCTTTGAAATATCACAGAGGATTGATCAACTGCCTGGAATTGGTTAATAATTATTTATTTCTTTCAGGCACTTGAGAGAGAGAGAGAGAGAGAGCGAGAGAGAGAGAGAGAGAGAGAGAAAGAGATGCAAAGAGCACTGTGTCTAACAGCATAAAATCCTGTTGTCTTTCTATTTGGAAAAATCTGGAATCTATGGAATCTATCTCCCTGGAAATGTCAAAAAGGATTAAAAGAATGACTTGATCAATTGCCTGGGATTAGTAAAATATTTCTAACGCTTACTTACAGGGAATTGAAACAGACAGAGAGAGTATCACAGCATTGGAAGAGTGACTCTATCTGACTGAAAGGATTTTTTTATTTTTCTTAGGTACTTGAATTTATTCTACAATGAAACAGGGAGAGAAAAGAGACTGCAACCGCGAGGAAGATTTTTTTTATTATTTAAAGGCAGTTGAATCTATTTAGGTATGTGATAAAAAGAAAAAAGAGACTCCAGCTCGACTTCCTGGAAGAATCGTTTTATTTCTCTCAGTTAGTTGATTACATTCAACATTGTAGCAGAGAGAAAAAACAGACTCCAACTCAACGGCCTGGAAGCTGTTTTAATTACGGTAAAAGATACAAGAGAATATCAGGGAGACAAGAGGAAGAACTGTCACTTCAAATTCATTCTTGACATTCACGCGTTTCTTCTTCATTATCTTAAATATCACTATTGCGGGCTGTATTAGCCATTGAATGTCTAATTTAAATATCCCGCCTTTTTCTCGACGTGACTTGTAGCAACCGGCAATATCGACTATTTTACTGCGAAGAGTGCGCTATGGTCTGTTGCGTACTTTGCTCAATTTTTTCAGTGAGTCCTTTTTCTTTGGAACTTCCAGCGGGAAATAGAACGACAAAGGGGTTCTATGCCTTTAAATCTCTGTCTCTCTCGCTCTCCTTCAACTGCTTGGAAGAAATACATCATTATTGACTAATTTCAGACAGTGGATAAAATACCTTTTTTAATCTAATAAATTTATTTATTGGTTGGAATAATAAAATACAAATCTATAGCTCGACTGCCTAGAATTCAAATACAAATTGATATACTTAAGTCTGAAAAAAAATCATAAATACCAAGAGGCAACCTTGTGCAACTACTGTAAGCAGTCACCTATGTATTATGGCATAATTTTACTTAAATTAAGCTAATACTATTTAGGTTTTTTAACCAGAAGGTCATGTGAGACACAATCAAAGGCCTTGCTCAGGTCACAGAAGGTACTATTAACCCCTAAAAACATCAGGATTATTTGCTATTGGAAGCAGTTTACAGTTTTTCTGATATAAAGGTGTCTTAGATAAGGTTTTGAATAAGCTATGCCAGAATAAATCCTTAAATCAAATCTTTACCGTAAAATTAAAAGCAAAAAAAATCACTAAATTATAATCATATTTATTTATAAAATTTGCTTGTTACAGTCCTGGATTAATATGCCACCTCTAATTTGTCATGGACAATGTTTAAACCGCGGAATGTTAATTCCACATAATCCACGAAAGGCAGAAATTTGTAATCCCCTTTTCCGAGAAATTTGACAAATATAAAGTGTGTCAGGCTTCTCGCTGCTAGGGCCTCGTAAAACCACGTAAACTATCCATCAAGCTTTACGTAGTTTTACAGAACATTTAAATGCGCTATACTCCGAATTGTAAAATGAATAGTTAAATTGTATATACAACTTACCCACTAGGGTAGAAATGCCATAAAGCAGATAATATATGTGTAAGAACTAAAAAATTGTTTAAAAGTTTAAAGTGAGACTTTGAAAGAGGTACTAATATGTGCTCACCACCCTTTACTACATTAAAGCTAAAATCCATCTTGTCAGACAAAGGGAAAGTAGTTGCTTTGTAATACGTATCTGAAAAATCTTACCTTAAAGAATGATTAAAGACAGAAAAGGAGAAGAATACTCTTTGATCTTTTTGGATGATTGCACTTTCATTACTTAGTCTTCTATAGGATATTTGGAATTAAAACGAAATTTTTCAAAGGTTTATAAAAGGTGCCTTCATTTTGTTTAATCATTTGCCTTAAAGAGGTTATTAAATACATGTGTTGTTTTTGTAAATCTATATACCGTTTTTTTCTTAAATCTGTAAACATTTTTAAAGTAGCTTTAAAAAATGGTGATTATTGAAGCAAAAAGAAACTATACTTTATATAATTATATAAATATTGATAAAATGTGAAGGCATTGTATTTAAAAAAAAAATTACCAGACATAAATAAAAATAAATTTCTCTAATAGCTAGAATTATTAAGTTCAGGAGAACTTATGTCATATAAAAAAGATATTTCATAAAATTGTTTATTTTTAATTTCTACACTTGACGTCATTTACGTGATTTTGGAATGAAAAATCAAGTTTCAGCTGCCTGGAAGAATTTACATGTTTCTATTGTGTTCAGACAGTTAAATTCGTTTCTTGGTTTTTCCAGGCATTTAAAGCAAGTAAGTATCCATATTTTTCTTGTTTTTCTCTTGAAGATTTATTGTTCTCTTCCAGTTGATCCCAAGATCTTTTTTATCCTAATTTTACGCATTTGACGTAATTTTTGCGTTTCTAGACTAAAAAATCTGGTGTTAACTCCCTGGAAGAGTTTAAATGTTTCATTTTTGTTTAGACATTTAAAGAAATTTCTGGGTTCTTTTAGGTAGTTGCAGCTGGGAAATATCCACATATTTCTTGTTTTTTGAAGAATGATTTGTCTCCTCCAAAATGTTGATCCCAAGATTGTTTTTCTTAATTTTACACATTTAACGTAATTTCTGTGTTTTTGAAATGAAAAATCTGATGTCAAGTGCGTGGAAAAAATGTTAATGTTTCTTTTCTGTTCCGACAGTTAAAGTAGCAGTATTATATGAAATATGATACATTTTAATGTGTTTACACTAAAATATATCGCATAACTGAAATAAATAAGGAGATTCCATTTCTATCTTAATTTTAATTTTTTACCTGAGTGTGTTAGATCATTGAACTTATTTTTTTTGTCAACTATGGCCAAGATCTATAAACGTTTATGGTCGCTCATATAAGTTTAGAGATCGTGTGATATTGCGGCCATAAAAAAGAAAACTAAACCATATAGAAAACTAACTAGTAATATTCTGGTTAAAAATTTGCTTTATAAATGTAATATAAAGTAAGTACTGTAGGTTTTTAAAATTTCCATATTTGTATTTTTTTACATATATCAAAAACTTAAACAGATAAAACCCTGATTAAACCAACTGAAACTTACTAAAAGAATGACTAACTATTGTACAATTAAAGTTCTATAAAGTATCTGAGAGTCTAGAGAGTACCAAAATTTATTCATATGGTATAAATGTTTATTATTTGTAATTTTACTAGTACCAATTTCAGGATTTCTTAATTTCTGTTTTCCAGTTATTGAATTCGGGTAGTATAATGGTTTGCTTCTAATTGACTGGATTTTTGGCATCAAAGAATAATTTTCGGGAAATATTTCATGTAATTTTAAAATGATGATAACAACAGTCTCTTGAAATGAAGCATAATAATTTTTTGAAAATAGTTTATTTACTACATATAGTTTATTTACGATATTCGTGTGTGACTGATCGATGTCCGGTGTATTCCTGGCATAAATTTGTTTTTGATCGGACTTTTATCCTAATCAAAAAATTCGTTAATATTGATTTATTAGCAAATAAAACACTAATATTAACATAATCTTTTATCAAACTACATAGTTTTCTCTGCTTTGGAAAACACTGGTGTACGACTCTATATAGAACCCTCTACTCATAAATAACATTTTTAATAACGTAGAAGTAAATAGCTAATTATACTTTATCTAATGATTTACCAGTAAAGAATTGAATATGACACCCTCCTTTACGGGAGTAAGACCTAAGTAGTTATAAAATGATCGGTTCCGTATCAGAAACTTTCTAATGTGACATATATCTCTAACATTAAACTCTTCTACTTTTCTTATATACCTTGAATTTTGGAATAGTTATTGGAATCTATTTTGAAATTTAAGTATGGTTGCCACATTATGAGAACCATATTCAAGAGCTTGCCACTATGCAGCACACATTTCTTTACATTAAATGCAACGAAGTATACCCGGAAATCAGCTTCTTACATGACCGTTTGGTTGAAAGATCTCACGTAAAAACTTTACAGAAAAGACGGGATTCAGCACATTTTATAATTGATATTTAAATATAAATTAATTAATAAATTAGTACACTCGCGAGTTTTGCAACTTCCAAAATTACACATTCCCCATCTGTCAGCTTACAGCTTAAATCTTGCAACTACAACTCTATACATTGTTCATGTATAGAATTGTTGTAATATATCTTTGGTTAGAGGTAATAGGGGATTAAGTCAAAAAATATAGTTTTTCAGAAAACGAATTTGAAAATTTAAAAAATTGCTGTAAATCCGATTATTAATTTAAAGCCTAAAGTTTTTGATATTAGTCAGAGTATTTAATTCTTTTTTAGATAAATTTTTATTCATTATCTACAAAAGTATTTTTTCCAAAATTTGAACGACTTAAGTCTTTATGAACAAAAAAAAAGTTTTTTTTAGCTTACTGCTTTTTAATAAAGGACTTTATGTCAGAATGGAGTAACCTTTAATAAGGCAAATAGTATGAAAATACATGTTTTAAAAAACACAAACTAACTTTTTTCGCTTAGAAACTAATTGATTCATTTAGCCTAAGTAAGTATTTAATTTTCTTCTTGTTCTACTGCTTCATCCACTAGATCTGGGTCATTATCAATAACTTTAGTATCGGTAGCTAAATTTTGATAAAATTGGTGAAACACTGGTGGCACCAAAGAAAGAAGCGAACGCAAGTCTTTCTTTTTCTCCTTTGATATTGGAAGTAACCCTTTAGTATACAGTTCCTTAACTACCAAATCTTTTAGGTTTTGACTTTTGCCCCGTCTCAGAAAGCTTATAATTTTAAAATCTTTAGTATCAGATATACCTTGTAGAACTTTTGTAACGTACCATACCGCCATTATTATATTGTAGTCATTGCACATTATGCCAATAAAACTGTTCGCCTAATATATTTTTCTTTCTGTTGACCATTACTGATTTTAGTAAGCCGGAAACATCCAAGAATTCATTTTGCTCCATTTCATTGACTTTAAATTGTCTTTTTCTTCAAGTTGTTCTCACCAACTGGTACCAATCGTGTGGATGATATACTGGAACTTCCATTTTCTTTTTTTCGCTTTTCTATCATGGAATGATCAACATCACATTCCATATGTGTATGCCCAGATATTAAGAACTTGTGGTTTATCGTCAAATTGGGATTTTTACTTTGAGCCTTTATAACATAGCAGTGACATGACTGTTTCGACTTTATCCACCACATGTGTCGGTGTAAAAAGTTATATTATTTACATCATTGGGCAAATTTTTAATGTGAGTGTACAAGCAGGAAGCAATTTTATTACCTTCCCGAGCAGCCAATGCTTCATGCCACATGTAATGCGTCGATTCTCCATTGCTATCATGCACTGTTAAATTATACGTCCAGAGCTGACGTTTATAGAATGCTACTGAAGAAGTTATAAAGGGTGTTGGAAGGCACTGCTCGAGATCAAAACTAAAGCATTTTTTATGGGGATTTATTTTAGCTTTCGTCTTATCTTTAGTTTTTGCTTCGAATGCAGCATTAGCTTGGTTGTGATGCAATTCCAGCTCCTTTTGTAAACGAATTTCATCTTCTTTATTTCCTGATTTAGAAGCAGCCTGTATTTGCATACTAAGAGTGTCGCATTTATAGCAGGTATCAACATATGGGTTTTTAAACGATAGTTTTAATTTGTGAAATTCTTTTTCATTTATCGTTCTTCCCACGGGATTTTGCCTTCCTTCTTTGTACAGACCGTACATAATTCGCAGATTAGGTGCAATGGTAAATACCTTTTATCATTTATACGTCTTGTATAATGACTCTCGTGAGAAGGCAATGATTTAATATGTGTACGCAATTCATTTAATTCCTGTTCAGATTTTTTATTTACGGAAGGTATTATACCTCTTTGATCTTTAACAGTAATGCCAGAAGTGCTTTGCATTTTGTTTTTTAAAACCACTTTTATAAACTTTTCCTTTTCATCCAAAGTCTTACAAAAACAATCTTTGCATACAGATATTCTTTTTCCATTTATTTCAAAAAAATATTCGTTAAAGTTACTTCTCTGTTTTTTGAAGAGTCGCGTTTTCTTTTACGACTTACTTGGGTATCTTTGGAATTAATTAGATTTGCAATAACTGTTACCCTTTTGCTATGGGATCCTAAGGACCAATATTCATCAAAAAATTTTTTTCGAACGTCTTCATTTAGTGTTTGTGAGCATTTTTTTCTACAATCTTTAAAAGGCTTTATATGTCTTGCATTTACCATTTTACCGCTTATATTCACGTAACTTTGTCCAGAATGAATTTTTTCAGTTTTCTCTTTTCTTACAACTCGGGACCACTTTTTTAATGGTTTATCTATATGAACTTTTGCCTTTTCTGCTCCAATTATTGTCAAGGAAGCACTAGGTCCAGCTTGATCAGTTATGTTCAATTTTTCTTGTGATTCTAAAATTTAAAAAATATAACGATCTAAAAACTTAACATACTACTTTGAATATTAGTAGGTACTTACTTTGAATATTAGTAGCGGAAATATTAGCCTTTGAACGACTTATTTTTCTCTGAATGGACAATAAATCAATGTTGTCGTCACTGATTTCACTTTCAGATTGTCCAGGTAAATAGTCCTTATCTGCATAACTGTCATCTGAATTTAAGATAGCTGTTAAATCTGCCGTCAGTGAAGGGGCTGGCGATGATGTTACAGACCCTATATCTGGGATCTGATCTTCTGTTAGCGACACAGCTCAACTTTTATTTATTGTACGCCGATAACTATTGTACGCAAAAATGGTTCTTTTACTCTACCGTTTTAAAAGCATTCACCTTTATTACTTGCTGTATCCAACTGTATATAATTTTCACCCAAAGAATTCTCATCAACGTCCAAAATATTTTAAAAATCCGAATTAACAGTTGGAGAAGGCCTTAAAATTTTGTAACTTGGGTGATCAGTATTAGGCATTTCTTCGTGATCATTATCCGGTGTATGGGAGTGTGAAATAACTGGAATTAATAATTTATATTCTTGTAAATTTATAATGAGGTTATGTTATGTCGTATTAAAATACTTTACTAATAATAAACATAAGACAGTTTTAAAAATTAGAACAATGATATTTACCTGTTTCTTCACATTTTCTTGCCAATTGCAAAATAAGTTTACTTCTTGCACTCATGTTAACTCAACGATTTTAAATTTAAAAATAACGTTTTGATATAAAGGACTTAAATTGACTTAAGTCATTATGACACTACTTTCCTTTTACAATGTTTTGGTACGAAGGTCTTATGTAAACTTAAGACTCTATTACCAGACCAGAATTTTTTTTTTTTTACTTAAGTCTTTTGTATCAATTTATGGGGCCTAAATAAAAACGGTACGACTTAAGTCTCTAATATCACCAGAACGAGCAAAAAATTTTGACTTAAGACCTACATTTTTCGGGATTTCGTCAAAAAGTGACTTAAGACCTTTGTACCTAACATCAAAGATATTCAATGCCAGATAGGCAGAAATCAAAGAAATTTGATAATTTTAGATCTTTTCTCTATTAAGTGATGCAAATAAAATAAAATATAATAGTTTCATCCCAAAAACCTTACTTTACGCCCCATTTAAGAGGCTTAAGATAAATCTCAAGAGAAAGCAGGCTCGGCTAGGGCAATATCTCACTGTTTGGCTTATTAATGGTCTTTTTCAAAGTCCGTTGTTTCCTAGTTATATGTATACTCTTCTTACTATCAGATTATTTTCTTTGCTATTACACTAGTGCTTGTCTTTTTTCCAGTCAGTTGATTTGCTTTTATGGTTTCTCCTAATAAGCTGACCTAGTTTCTGTTCTATCCTCAGCAATGGGTGAACACCACGTAGGTGAACGTGAAAATGTATAAATTCCTCGATCCTATTACATACATTTATCTGTCAATGTGTGCAATGGACACACCATCATCAGATTTTGATCTAAATTTAACTTACCGACTTTTTATTATAATAGTCCTCCACATTGTATTGAGTTAATGCTTCTAGTAATTCCCAAGCTTGAGTAAACAATAAAAAAACTTTTTTTTTTCAATCCGAAGATTAAACATTCCAGATGAACTGCAAATTTTTTATTTTCTTATTTTTGATACTATACCGGTTACTCGGGATAAAGGGAATACTATAATTTATTTGCTTTTCAAGTAAAATTAATAAAATTTGGCATGTAGGTATGGTACGCAAAATGCCAATTTTTGACCTATTCAATTATTTTTTGTTACTTCTGGCTTAACGGGAATTTTTTTTATTTTTTTTTATTTGCATTGCGATACCCGTACATATTTACATTATTTTGATTAATAATTATATTCTTAAAACAATGATGTCTCATTTTTGACACATACAACAAGAACGAATATAATTTTTTAAAAAGAGTGCTGTGTATAATTTAAATTTACGTCAAATAACCATCGAAAAATAAATTTGAACATTTTTTCTGTGCTCTACATGAATATTCAAAATAGGATTTCCATATTTATGTATTTTACCTTTAGATGATATTTCTTTAGGAAAAAATAAATTATGTATTTCTTAGGACGAGATTTTAACTACTACGACCTTCTTATTATTTACAATAAAATGGATCCCCCCTTTTAACACTTACTATTATATGAAATATAGTTCCTGAAATGTTCGAATGTATGTATATGATAGCAGCCTAATAAATCGTTAATGGTAATAGATGAAATTGATATAACGTTTATCACTTTTTATGGTAGGCAATAAAGAGGTTCTGTCATGTTTAAGTATAAATCTGTTAAAAGAGTTTTTTTTTGATAATTGACTTACCGCTATTATCTTAATTTATTACTAAACTTAGTTGTGCATAACCTAAAAGTATCTAGGATTTGCCATTTATTTTATTATAAATAGTGATGCCGTTATTATATTTGCTACATATTTTATTCATCAGCTCCAGCAACTCCTTCAGTAAGTATTATTTGTTTAGATGAACTTATGCTTATTAAATAAATTATTTTTTACTTTAGCAAGTTTTGATATAACGGTGAAAATTGTAAATGGTACTGGCGCAACATTTATAGAATATTCGACTATCCAGAGCTACCCAGTCTGCAAAGCCACAAATATTACAAATGTTGCAGCTAGCTTAACAGGCCATATAAAGCAAAGAACATTATCAAAAATAGAAAATAAAGAGTATTCTCAGGTACACCAACATTTAAAATACGACGTAGTTGCTGTAATTTTAATTTTTCTATTTGTTTTTGATGAGACTGCTTCATAGGATTTAAAAATTATGAAAAAGGGTCTTATTAAAGAAAAAGATAAAAATGGATTACTACTATATGTATGTCTTTTCCGCGATGAATTGTTTTAAATGTGTTATAAAAATTTTTTAGTATAAATATAATGTTATTGTTTATTTATTTATTAACCGCAGACCTTTCACAGCAAATGTGATTTAATAGGATATAAATATTATTTACGTAACATAAGAAAATACTAAAACATAACTCAATAATTTGACATAGAACAGCTGTTCATAATTATAGTCTTTATAACATTGAATATAATAATTTTTATTATAGTTTTTTCCAATAGTTGCTCTTAGAAAGTCTAATTTGGAAAGAAACCTTAGCACAACCACTAATTAAAGACAGGCAAAGAAAAGCCGCATCGGATCAAGTCACATTCAGATTCCTGTCATGTTACTAATAACCAGATTTAAGAGGTGACTGTTGAAAAAAATAGTCCCTAACCTCTGAAGCCATGTTCAGACATTTCCGTTTTAATATCTAGTGATTTGTGACCCAAATATGCAAAGTTAATGGGGTCTCTTTGTCACGTGGGTTATAGCTTCTAGAATAACTCGATCTACATTATCACCAGAAGCCAAGTTCTACCAAAAATAAGCTTAATCAAAAACATAGCCCCAACAACATTTGTTTACTTGTAGATTTTACATAATATACTTACTAAAACTACATAATATACTTACTAAAGATTATACAACATATATCAAAATCTTGTAAAGATATGGTTATTTTAGCCCTTCAAATATTCAAAGGATCTAAAGATATTAAAGTAATCAAAAGAATGAATATCAACCAAACTCTTACGGATATGAGCTATTTTCTTGAGTTTGTTGTATAAATTCTATATTAATTTTTCATATGCTTCATTTCTTAATTCTCTATCCTTAGTCGATAATGTTTAGTCCTAAAAAAGTAGTGTCAGATAGTTCAATTTTCCAGTATCACTTTCTATAACATCTGATGATTAAATCAGTTTTAAAGTATAAACATGTTTACAGGCTGTGTATTTTTTAAATAGGTTGAAAAAAATACAAATTCTCCAATATTGCATTAGAGATCAAAAGCACAAGGTATGGATGAAAAGCAAAATAATTTAAAAAATACGGAAAAATTCACAAATTATCATAAACATTACTATGTTTATGATATCTATTAATTGGCTGGCCACTCCTAAGAAGAATGATTTATATTTATAAGCTCGACCAGTAAACGAATTCTATTTTACTCTGCTTGTTGTTTCTTTACTCTTGAGCCTTTCGGAGGCACAGCAGTAGTAGCAATTACTTTACTTACTTTACTGGTAGTAGCAATAATAAAAGAAACCACCAAGTAGACTATTGGTGGAGGGAACCATAAATAATATGTTGAAGCATATCCAAAGGGTGAAATGTATAAAATGTAGTAAATGTTCATGCTTTAAGTATGTACTACATTTTTGAAGTTTTATCTACATCTACAAATCATTTATTATCCTTCATAGTATATTCTACATTCTGCGAAATACATAGAAGAATGGACTACGCTCTAGTATTTGGTTAAGTATTTGGTTTCATAGTAGTATTTGCTCTAAGTAAAGTTAGTGTATTAGTAGTCAGAAAGTCTGGTGGAACGATGCGATTGAAGAATTGGTATATTAAAAAAAGACAGGGACAAATACTTAGAAATTAAAGGAACAACCAGAAAAACTATAAATATAGCTTAGAAAGAGAGGTGGAAAAAATATGGAGAAAAATTAACACCTATATAGCTGGAAAGAAGTGCTCAGAATCCTAGAATTTCATGAAAAAAATAGGGCCACTGTCCAATTTATACCAACAAAGAAATGAATTGATCATTATCAAAAGCTGTTGACCAAAAACAGAGAAGAATATTTGTTAAATGCACCTACGCATGTGATAGTAGAGGGTGATACAATTATGCTCAATATTGACCAAATCAAGAATGCAGTACGAAATTTGAAAAGTGGTCGAGCGGCAGATCGAGGAGGTATTCCGACTAAACTAATCAAATGTAGTGCAGAAAAACAACAACTCACTTGGTGAATCCATTAATACCTAAATGGGAATCCTGCTCCTGCAGAATGGCAAGAGGCATATACAAAGATATCTTTCATCCATAAAAGAGGACTAAATTGGAATATTCAAACTACAGAGGTATATCTGTAATCACTACCATGAGTCATCTGTATGGAAGAATGATCTGAGAACTCATTGAATAGGAATATATGAACAAAGAAAAAGAAGAAGAACAGTCAGGATTTCGAGCTGGAAGAACGTGTACCGATAACTCTCATTAAAAGCAGTTTAACCAATAAACAGATACATGGAGATTAACTGAACAAAATTTAAAAAAACTGGAAGCGACTGAAATTAATGTTTTTCAGATATAACTGGATGTATCAAGAAGAATGCGCAAATACATAGTTCGATAATGACATAGAACAAAAACGGTTAATATGGTACAGACATGACAAAATTGCAATGAAATTGGTACAACCAAATCGCAGAAAATGAGACAGACTAAAGAAAGCTTGGAAGGCATAAAGAGACCTGAAAGAGGAACAGTGGGACAACAAAAGAGTGTAGTATAGTCAATATAGCATTTGAAAATGAAAAAAATGGTCCCTGATCTCATATTTTCGCAGTCGAAAGTGGTCCTTCCATTTTTGAGAAACTCCAAATATTTTTTGATTCAATTTTCTAGCCAAACTGCCATACACTTTCACAAAAAATTTTATGGAAAAAAAAATTAAGAAAATTTAATTTTTTAGAATTTTGGTCTTGTGTCATAAAGCTGTAAAGCCTACAGGAACAAAGTTAAAAAGCGCCAAAGTCGCCAAAGCGGAGTTTTTTGCAGATCTTTTCATTTTTCAGGGGAAATTAAATTCTTTTTTACTGTCGCTATTCTTTTTAAACGAAATAATAAGTTTTTTTAAATCGATAACCGACAATAATGCACTACATATTACCTTCGCGATATTGTAAATCGTAATAACATGCTATAAATTGATCTTTTAAAAACTTGTGATGGAGGCTTATCAAAATCATCGTCGTCCATTATGACAACAGACAAGGCAGGAAAATCCGGTTTTTCTGCATCCACAGGCTGATCCACAGTCATTTGTCTAAGATTTGCAGGAAATGACGTTTAAAATTCTTTCAGGAGCCGGGCCATGGTGGTCATCGCAGGTTTCCTCTGTCTGCCTTTTTCCAAGCCCACTCCAAGGAATCTAAAGTATTGCCCAGCCACGACTGTACCTGCAAAAAACTCTCCTGCTGTGCTAGTTTGCAGCATTGACAGACGGTGATAGCGCTGCTAAATTCAGGTTGTTATTTTTTTGAAACTTATACTAATGCGGTGTATTGCAGTCAATCTTTCACGGTAATTCCATTTTCTAAGGCCACAAGAATTATTTGGTTGACGGCATATATGTATTTAACGTGAGATTTCAGATTCTTGACAACTTCTGAATTCCCTCTGGCGATTTCATCAGTATGCGGACCAACTTTTTTGGAGGCATGAGCGAATAGCAAATGCGATTTAGCAGTGTCTAACTTGAAACTTGACAAAAATCATCACCAAATCGGTCGAAACTCATTAGTGAATAAAATATTCTATATAAATGTTTCATTCCGATTTGCACGTTTCATTCGGTTTGGTTCATCCCCAAGAAAAAGTTTTTTGGGTTGTTTGCAACTTATGAGATTAAAATTTATTAGGCAAAAACTATTTGAGGTGAATATCAAGTTTTTCAGAAATTTGAGTACTATTATAGAGAAAGTTAACTTCGACTAAAATATCAGCAGCAATTTCTCAGCAATTTTCTTCCATTTTTCGAACATGTTGTTCCATGTTTACATTCATGTATTTCCTATGTTTGGCGCTTTTGTAGTACTATACCAGTATAGTACTGCATTCCAGTCAATCGGCAGAAAAGTTTAGTATTTAATATTTCTCGAGTAGGTATTTACCCAAGTAATGTTTGTTATACCAGCGATCCTCTAAAAAGGGAGGAAAATATCAAAAGGACCATTTTGTTGACTGATATTGCTTTATGGCCTTAATAGAATCTAGCTTACAAAAATGTTAAGACCCTAAAATCGTACTAATTGTATTAACTTTTTTTCTTTTAATACCCTATATACTATTTAAAATAAGCCCATAGCACTACTTAAAAATATACAAGCCAATCAAAATATTTTTTCCCTGCCTACGTCATAATCATAATCGTAAAATGTCATGTTATCATTTTTTATTATAAATATTAAATAGTATTAGTAAATACCTAAACATAGTTATTTAATACCTAAAATGAATACACCTGAGATTACTCATATATATTATCTAATTAACCATATGTTTTTAACGATATCATATTGACTGCAATAAAAGAGATTAAAGTGACATATACCTTACTAATTTACTAATTTAAATACGAGAAACTATTGAGTTTCAAGGTTGAATTTTGGCTCGTGGACAAAACTATTTAGGAAGTATAATGAAGATTTACTATGAGAAATGTAAAAGTTGATTATTTCTACTATTCTAGTATATGTTTTTTATTTTGTTGCTTAAAAAAATATTTTTCTTAACAGTTTCTTACAGTATTTTTCTGTCTCACCTTAGATCTTCAATTTAACAAATTTATAGTCCTATAAGTCCTGAGTTTTATTTTACGCACTTATAAAAATCTCTGTGTGGAAATCTGATATAAGAGGTTATGTGGTTTTTCTGTTGCATTTTGACTTTATAATCTCGCTTTCTTAATGGACTTAAAATAAGATAATATATGATGATTGTTAAATTTGACCAACTTACTTAGAAGTAGTTGTAGTCGATTGATCTACGATATGCGTGTTTAGGCTTTTGAATTGTTAGGTGAATTGTTCAGGTAACTCAGGTAAAATTTTGTCTCCATATAAGAGTACCTAAATCAATTTTTCTATTTATCCAACGCTAGTAACAGACATACATTTCGTTATAGTACGTATTGAAAAAACCTAAATTGAAGTATAGGTAATTTTCTTTTCGCATTTCAAAATCATATTAAAGGTTTGTATAGTATGATTAAAAAATACATTACCTTAGTAGTAAACTTGATATTAAGTAATTTTTTTTCTTGAAACTTATTATCGAATATTAGGGAGTTGTTCATATATATAAAAGTCTTAAAATATACCGACGACATGGCGCTAGTGATCACATCAGAAGGAAATCCAAAATTCCTGGTTAGTCAACATAATGTATTTCTTAGTAATCTTATCGTAGAACTCATAAAACACGATATGAAACCACAACAATTCTCTTCAGCTACAAAAGATGAAACAACCCTTTTACCCCACTAATCAACAGCGAGCAAATAGGATGAAGACATTTAGTTAAATAGGTAGGTGCCATTATGGACAAACACGTAAAATAGACAGATCACAAATCCATAATAGGATATAAACATCATGAGATGCTGTGCCAAAACTTGGTGGGCGAATCCTAAAATCATAACTATGCACTACAATGCCATTGTCATCTACACCACTGGTCCAACTTGCTTTTGCTTGGGAGATGCTCGAAAGAGAATTTAGATCGTATATAACTTCAGGCTCTAAGAATCGCCTTGAGAATGATAAAGTCAACGCCCACTAATATATTCTCTTAAATATAGAAGATCATCATTGATATCAAAGACTCTCGTATAACAACTCAGCGACCGCAGCCACCATTGCTCTATATACATCCTTTAATGAAAGTCCACAGTTTTGGCAAAAATGTTCTCCATTAGTAGAAGCGTTATTAGTGAAAGTGTTTGACCTCTGACACGCCAACTATACTCGACTGTAACCATGCTTTCTTCACAGACCAGCAATCCAAGTAAAAGATCTCCAGGTTCATCTAATAAATTCATCTTGGGAAAGACTCCAAGAACAACAGAGAATTCATTAACCCAGCAAGAGGTAGGTGGGACCAGGATTTCACGTTTTTTTTATACGATGGTTCGGGTGTGAGCCTATAGATTGGTAGTAGTGGGAGTTTATTGTGGGATATTGGGCGGCATATAAAAAATTGTCGAAATTAAATTAATCGAGCACTGAACTGCATAGAATCATCACAGGTTCAAGCAACTGTCATAATCTCGAATTTTAGAAGTGCGCTTAAACAGAACTGTCAGAAGCCACCCTTGTCAGTAACAATGAGGTCATAACATTAATAGTTAGGAGTCGGCTTATTAGC
The DNA here is from genome assembly GCF_022605725.1 of Anthonomus grandis grandis. Classification (NCBI taxonomy): domain Eukaryota; kingdom Metazoa; phylum Arthropoda; class Insecta; order Coleoptera; family Curculionidae; genus Anthonomus; species Anthonomus grandis. Next base: position 14,374,194 of record NC_065548.1, on the reverse strand, counting down.
AGTCCCCGGAACCAGTCTAGTCACACTAGTATATATGGTAATAATAGAGTCGACCATTTACCCAATGAAGCCAAGAAATACCCAACTCTTTCCAATAACTTAAGAATAGAGCTAAAAACCACATTACCAGAGATCGACAATGTAGTGTCGCGTAGTCTATATAGAATTGAAGTCAAGCAGGGTGAATCCTTCTCCTATTGTGAGAGGGAGACTATTCGGCACATACATATGATTTGAATGTCGAATACAAGACATCCACATTAATGACCTGCACATAAAAGTTTCCTTATATTAATGCATGATTTCAAGTTTAATGCTAGAGTGTTAGAAGTAAAACTGATGTATTTATAACATAAAGTTAAAATGAGGCATATATTCTTACAAGCTTGTGGCATAAAGTTGTAAGGCATCGCACCGTACTACATCAAACGTCACACTCCCTGAAGACTGTGATATTTCCTTTAAAGCAGATTATCAATTGAGAAAGCAAAAGCAAGACTAGTTATATCCAGACTGACTTTTAACAGAGATAAACCAGAAACCCCTAACATCCAGTAAATACTTGACTCATAGTTGGAAAAGAAAAAGTAGTAACCAATGAACTGCACATTCCAGAGGCAGATACAGAAGGTTAGAATAGTTGGTTCATGGTCCACCTAGAGTCCTCTCGTATAACAACGGTGGAGTGAACACCAGGAAGAATTAATGAACAAATTATGTTGATTTGTTCGCTTCATGCGCACAGCCGATTGCCAAAATAAAAAAATATTAATGTTTTGTAAGGCATTGACCTATAAATAAGCTGTTAAATTAACTGAATTTTCAGCTTAATTTAAACTAATATTTAACATCGAAAAGCACAAAAACGAGGTCAACTAAGGAATTGCTTTAAAAATATTGTTATTTTAAGAGGGATTTTTCCAGAATTTATAGAATTGGTAAGCCTATTTGAACAAATTAAAAATAAATATTTGTTGTAGATTGTAAAAAAAGCTGTATTCAAAATTTAATTGTTCAAAAGTATTATGCATATTTCGTATTTAAGTAAACTTAATCTAATGTTTGCTAGAGGAAATGTGTTTCATGCAAACTCTGTGTATTTAGCTTATAATTATATTAAACAACAGAATTTTTCTTTTCCTAGAATAATTTACGCAAATATTTTAATGCTTACTAAGAATTATATATGTATATATATATGTATATGTATATGTATATATATATATATATATATATATATATATATATATATATATGTATATATATATGTATATATATATATACAGATAAGCTGAATCTAATGCAGAATAGTTCTATGTCCAGGTCTTCATATTTAAAAAATTAGAAAACATTATTACATAACATGCTATGCTATAGTAAATATAGTCTAAAATAATCAAATTATTCAACTAATAAGTCCAGTTTAACTAGAATATGTAGGATAACGAATGAAAGTGCTTTCATCCTTAGCCAGACAATTACAGCAGCGGAAAAATTCAACCTTACATTGAAGTTTAGAAAATAACAACCAATAAAGTCTCAAATAATTGGAAATCAATTAATGGTGTAATCATTTATGAAATGAATACAACCAGGCTCAAGTATGAACACTACGCAAACAAATAAAGATTTTCAATACTTTTGTATGTATGCAAAAAGTCTAACAGCATGCATGCAAGTATCTTCAGAAATATTCACTTGAGCGACCTTAATACAGTATACTATTTTTACAAAAAAAAAATAGGTTAACCAGCTTTGATAGTTTTGGTAATAGAAAAGCAGAAAAAAACAAATTTGAAGACAAGATATATCGTTTTTAACGCCCTTTAGTACCACTAGTCACACCAAAACTGTTAAAAAGATTTGACAAAACAAAGACAACCAAACAACCCAAATGATGACAAAGCATCCCAATATCATATTAACTAAGAACAAACTTTCTCTCTTATTCTGCCTTTTCTGTTTTATTTAATGAGTTCCCTTAATAGTTCGGCAAATTTCATTTATTAATTTTTATTCATTAGAAAAAGCAAAAAGCCTTAACAAACATTTCATTAGAAAACCTTTACGAGTTCTTCGTAAATATTGCTAATACCATTTTATCAAATATTCCAAGGGAATTAATCGATTACATTATTTGCAACTTTCAAATGTAGACGTTCCTTTTAGAGTTTCTCTTTCAGACAGTTTTCCAGGGTTATATCCTCGGCTCACTCCTATTCCTGATTTATATAAAGGACATCAAAACATGTCTAAAAAACTGGCTCTGTTTGTGGACGTCACAACTATTCTTGAAAAAAAATGCGAATGAACAAACTGAGGTCTCTGGTAAATCAAATAGATCGTGCCTTGCGGTTAATCCAAACTTGGTTTAACAATAACAAGTTGTCCTTAAATGTAAACAAAGCCGGGAAAATTATATTCGCTCCCGAGGGGGATAAATCTCGTATATGATATAAACGAACTTAATTCTCGGTTAAATAAACTTTTATGCGTATATATAGAGAAAGCATTAATATTAGAAAAAGATAAAGACCAACTTGCTAAAAAACTGAATTCGTCCATCTATCTTTTAAGTAGCTTCGGTATGTTTATAGAGGAAAGACAGTTATTGTCAATATATGATATATCCTTGAAAAAAAATTAATTAAAAAATATTTGCTCTTCAGAGAAGGGAACCATGTAAGGAGGTCTTTTATTGACCTTAAGGTTTTATTATTGTCTTGAATCTATACTTGGTCAGTAAAAGTGTAAAGAGAGAGAAAGCGAGAAACTCGGTTCGGGTATCAGAAAAAGTAGGGAAAACTTCGTGAGCAACACTGTGACTGCGACTATAATTTGCAACTCAACTCACACATTTTCTTTGACAACGACTCAACTCGATTGTGTAATGCAACACAACGCAGACCTGTAATTGTTTACCAAGAGTCTCGAGACCCATGTTAGAGTTTAATGAGTAATGGGGAATAAGGTAACTCGTGAGCAACTTCTCATTTCGACCTCTATGACGACTTGCGACTGAACTTCCTTACTACATCTCAGTGATAGTGACTAACAACGTGTGACTTTTTCCCAGTTTAATTACTCACTTGATTTAAAAGTGCTCATTGAGTACATATTTCATCAAAAAATAAATAAGAGAAACAGTTGATAGCGAGATAGTTTAATGGGAATTTATAGGTTTTACTTATGGGTACTAGTGTCTAAGAGTTATCAAATGAAATTGATTATTTTAAGACCCTGGCAACTTCTAGGGATCGATAATGTACTTAAAATTATGGACATAAATCCAATAAGAATAAATACATTTTGCTGACAGAGAAGTAGCTTACCAATATTTGAGAATATTTGTGTCAACATGTAGCTGAGATATAATTTGATTCCCTAATAAAATTCCATCAAAAAAATATTTTCTTAAAAAACTAACACCCTGTATAGTTAAATAACTGATATATGAGTAATTGAAATCTTATCGTGTTAATCAGATGAAATGTCGAGTGCCTATCTATGTACTAGAATCTATTGTGCAAAGCAATATGAAGTTTTGTGTTGTAGAACCACTAGGTTTGAATAAGTGATGTGTTATTCGCGTTATTTACTCGAATTTATGGTTTTAAGTTCAGTTTTATGTAAGTATAAATGGCTCAAATAAGCCTCTTAGTTGAATTATTTATTTATTTTCAGCAATAGAAGCGAATCTAAATATAAACAATGAAACTACGATTCCTTACTACCCATTGACAGCTTCTAAGATTATCCAAAGAACCTCTGTGCATAATGCGTCAGTTCAGAGAGTAATTGTAGAATCCGAAAGTAAAACAATTCCAGTAGAGTCAAAAAGCTCATATGAAACATACTGTAACGATTATGTTCATTTAAAATATGATATAGCGTTTATAACTGTTATTTTCTTATTTGTTTATTAATTAGACTCTAATACTTTTTAAATAATTATAATATTAAACTATGTTTCAACTCGAATGTAATGTCTTGAGCACTATTAGGGACATAGTAAAATTGTATTCTTCTTGAGTCTCAAGAAAATAATGATCTTGATATAATTTATTGTACAGTTTTTATAAAACTTATATTTTAAATAAATTCTATAATTTTTTCTATTGGTGTGTCCTAAATAGTTTTTGTTTCCTAAAAATAAAATGATTAGACAAACTATTGATACGACTATTACTCATTGAACGTATCTTATCTGCTATATCCGGATAAATACTTTTGCGGCTTATCATGTCGGTTTCTTTAAATTTATAATCCGTTAGTGATTCCGGTTATTCAGGTTTAAAAGTAAACTTGGGGATTTAGACACTGATATATTTCGAGAGAATTTTATTGGGAATTTATCAGGAAAGCGTTTCGCCCTGAACATCGTCAGCTGTGCCAGAACTGCATGTCGCTTTTACAGGTAAGAAAGTATGTGCATGGAAAGCAAAATAATATTGGAATAATACGTCTCTTTAAAGTATATGGTACCTGAGGCAATTTTATAATTATATATTAATAATGACTTGAAGTGTACCTAACAAAATTATTTTAATTTAAATAAATTAACAAGGGAAGAAATAAATAATAATAAATGAAGAATTTTAGGAGACAAAAATGCCGGCTCATTATCATTAAGCGAAACGATCTTTTGTATTTCTCTTTTTTTAAAATTGTGTTTTAAATAATGAAATGAATAATGGTTTAAATTTTAAGTTCATTAAGTTACCAATTATACTTAAAAAGTCTTCATTTATTACAAAATAGAAATAATAAAAACTACCACCTGAAGAATTAAACACGAATAAATAATTTGAAATCCCTGGAGGATAATAAGAAATAAGATTGTTCATATATTAAAAACATAAAAAGTTGCTAAATTGTTAAAAGATATATTTAACTAGGACGCCTGGGCAAAAAAGTTTGTCTATATCCCGTTAAGTAGATATACATATAGATTAGATAGATTAGATTAAGGTTATTGCTAAATGTACTATGTGCAAAGACAATATATTTATTTATTTTACTTCATATATCCACATGCATGAATATAATGCATAACATAGACATACAAAATTACGAATTATGCACCTAGATAACTGAATATCTGCATGTGCTTCTAATCATTTTTACGAAAAAAAAATTTTAGTAAAATGTACACTAACCATTACAAAAAAAACACAATAACAAAACATCATCCTACCCCCAGCCCTAATTCACTTTCACAAAAATCTAACCTAGATGAAGAGTTTTTTAAGTTTTGTTCTATTTTCGAAAATAAAGTTTTTATATGATTTTTTAAATGTTTCGAACTTATAAACACTCTTGATGTTGTTTGGAGTTAAATTAAACATTTTTGGTGCAAGATAGTTCAAAGATCTCTTGTTCTTGTTTTTTTTTAATAAAGCAGTATACCTCTAACACATAGATTAATCAAACATCAAAAATATCGCTGGAGGTAACAAATTTGAGAAGAGCTTATTTTTTTTAAACACAACTTTTAATATATAGTTCTGCACTACGTTTAAGGAATTTAAAGAGTTTTTATACAGATCTCCCCATACAACAATACCATATCTGATAATTAACTTCACCAAGGATTTATGTACGGATAATAATAAATGTTTGCATAAAATTTACCTTAAGACAGTGTTACTCAAACTTTTAAAAAATGAAATTTTTAACGGAACCTTAAACTCTAAATTAAAAGCAAAAGTTATACGTGAATTGTTAAATAATCATATAAAAAAGGATAGATACAACATTCAAAGCTTCCATGGCAAGTTGTGGATATTCATCACGAACCACATGATTCCATGCTTGTATCCGATGTCATTTCTAGAAATAATTCATAGATCTGATTTGACATATTATCAGGCTTCTGCAATTTAGATGAAAAAGGGTTTTGAATCCATGAGTTTATTTTCAGTTTTGTATTCTGTTCTTCAGGAAAGTGAGAGATAAAAGTCCCTTACAGATCATTGAGGTATTGCACCAATTCAACAAATATTTCATTTTGAAATATTTCTCTATCACTAAGACTATGGTGACTAAGGAACTCACTTAGCAATGAAAAGCTTTCGATTTCTCTCTAACCAAAACAAGTCATACAAAAATCTAATTTTCTTTTAAAGGCAGTTATTTTATTGTTAGCATTGAAAACTGTTGTCTGTTTTCCTTGTAGTGACAGGTTTAATACGATTAGTTTTCCAAACATGTCTGCTAAAAATGCTAGTCTAAATAACCTGCTTTTATCGGACAAATGGTCTTTTAAATTAAAAGGAACATCTGTAAGAAAACCTTCTAATTCTGTTCTTAGTTCAAAAAGCCTTGTCAAAGTTTTACCCCGAGACAACCATCTGACTTCAGTATGGAGCAATAGTGTTTTATGATCACTACCATAATCTTTACATAATATTGAGAACAATCGGGATTGTAGTGGACGTGACTTTACGTGAGTAAAAATAATTAATTTTGAACAAAATTAACTATTTTTACTTACTCATCAAGCACCAATTTTAGATTTGATGGCATTTTCTTAACCGCGAGTGATTGTCTATGCAGGATGCAGTGGCTGGAACTACAATTATGTTATATGTTAACTGTGTTAAAAATTTCTTCGCCGGTTGTGTTAGTAGGCAACGATGAGCAAATCGAGTGAATGCTTGTATCGATATTGCACAATTACTAGCAAGATGGCCAGTCCAGCAACATCAGTCGACTCATCCATTTGCATGACGAATTTGTTATTTTGAAGCCGTGAAACCAAAAACCATCTTGTTTTATGTTTGCTGCGATATCCCCAATTCGGCGCGTAACTGTATCGTTCGAAAGAGGCACTGTAGAAAGATGCTTTACAGATTTTTCGTCGAGCATACATTTTGTTTTGTCTACCACACATGGTTTTATTAGCTTTTCATCGATAGTGTGCGCTTCTCCTGCTTGGGCAATTCATTAACTAACCAAATACAATGCCTCCGTGGCCTTTTCATTTACAGTCTGAGTCGCATACGTCATAGTTTTTTGGCTTCTTAATAATTGTTCTTTTTTACATAGAAAAAATTCTTTACTTTTGTAAGTCGGGATGTACAGTTTCTTAATGTCGGCGCATCTTAGCAGGCACCATCGAACTATTAGGAAGGAGTTTGCTGCACAACGTACAAAGAGGTGAGCCGTTGGAATCAACAAATCCGAGATTAATGTATGATTCGTCATACTTTCGTTTTTTCACCAGTGTGTCATTAGATGTCTTGCTACTTGAATTTGAAACCATAAAATTAGAACTTGACGCTTAATAGGTTGGGCATTTACTTAATAATACATATATTAAATTTTCGTATATGTACCAGTAATATCTGTAAGTAGGCATTTCGTTTTGGTTGTTAATTTTTATCTTAGGTAACTTTATTCTTATAGGGTCCACTTTAATACATGCATTCATTTATTATGACTGCTGGCGGAGCCCTATCGGAGGTTTCGCAGAGCACACTTTGAGTAACGCTGCCTTAAGATATAAAATGCTCGTAATAGCTTTTGAATATTCTTAGTTAGATTTAAAATATGCTCGCACATTTACTGTATTTACTGTACCACCCAAATATTTAGTAAAAGAAATCTCTTTAATTACATCTTTATGTTAAGTATCGTAACCTACATCTAAAGAATGGAATGTTGGGCAGTTTGCCTCACTTAAAGAAAATGCAATATAATGTGTTTTAGATATGTTGAGTGAGAGCTTAAATGTGTCTAAGCATATTTTTATTTTACGCATGCCCATAATTGTGCTTCTCCTTACTTCATCCTAAGTGTTATCTGAAAAAATGACTGCCGTGTCGTCCGCATAAGATATTACAAATCCGTTTACAATTTTTAGATCTGTTAGTGAATTAATATATAAAATGAAGAGTTATGGGCCCAGTATGGTTCCTTGAGGAATCCCAATCTACACTTTCAGGGGATCACTTAAAATATTTTCTATTTTCACAAATTGTTGTCTACTTGTTAAATAGTTTCTCAATAAATTTAAGACCGTGCCCCTCATGCCGGACTTGGACAACACAAGAATTGGGTCATCGGGTACGGCATCAAAGGACTTTGCCAAATCTAAGAATACCCCAATACACTTTTTATTATTGTTGAGTGAATTTGTAATTTGTTTAGTAAGCTGATAGAGGGTTGTATAAAGTAATGTAAATTGTATAAAGGTTGTATTTATGGCAGATTTAGTTTTAAAACATAGTGCCTTAGAACATTGAAAGGCTAGAAGTAGCATGCCGTGGAGCTATGGGCAGGTTTGTTTGCTTGCAACATCTCTGATGCAATGATGCCAAATGCTTATATAGTTTTTTTTTCTTTAAATATGTTAATAATCTGTCTTTAAGGCACTTTTCAAAGATTTTTAAAAAAATATTTATTACGCTAATAGGAGATAATTGCTGATATTTGCCTTGTCTCCGGATTTAAAAATAGGCGAAACAACTGAAACTTTAAATTATTCAGGGACTTTACCTGCGGCAAAAGTTAGGTTAATAATGTGAACCAGGGGACGAGTTAAAGCTTGATGTGCCTTTTTAATAAATCTAGATGTAAAATTATCAATACCTGGAGAACTATCATTTTTAAGACTATTTATTTGTATAATTCCTTCGTTTTCATTAACTGGATTTCAAAATAATGAATCAACTAATCGAACAGGATCTTCCAAGAACATATTTTGAGTTGGCTTAATTTTTCTGTAAATATCTAACACTACGTTAATTAAATATTCATTGCAATAATTTGCTAGTTTTGTGGGGTCATTAAAAAGTTCATTTCCGATCTTATTTAAAATTGGTAAAGAATTTGTTTGCTTTTTTGATTGACCATTAGTTGCTCCAGTTATACATTTATATATTTCTTTTTTGATGGTTGTGAATGTTTCATCATAGACAACTACTAACATATGCGCAACTTTGATATTAGTGAGGTTTTTCCTATAAATATACGAATAAGAGAAATCAAACATAAAAGGACATACATATATCAAAAATCATATTTTTTTATTTTTCAAACTTAGAATCATGCAAATTTAATGAAAATTATGTAGTAATAAAAAAATACTTTACATAAAAAAAATAAAAAAATTACTTTTTTTTATCCGATAATACTGTACACGCAGAGGGAGCGGCGATTTACTAATGTTTCTAAATCGATAAGATAATTGACAAACCTAAAGATAAAAAGGCCATAAATACTTTTACAATTATTCATTGAACAATTATTCATATAATAATTTTAAGAATTACATTTTTTCGTTACGTTTTATCTCTCTCTGAATCGAAATGATTCAAAAGTTTAATTCAATAAGTAGCCATCCTAAATTACTTTAGAATCGCTACTTAGTTTACATGATAAGTAAGACAATAAATATGTCCAATTAATTTTAATTGAAGATCTACTGAGAATAGATTTTTAATCCTAATGTGAGATAGAGAACTCAAGTGATTTTAATGATTATTTGATTGATAGTATTCATTTTTCTCTCTTAACGAATTGATTTATATGAAGTTTTGCATTTTCTAAAGTTGGCTATAAAAATGTTTCTCAGTTAGTGTAATTTGGTTAATATCCATAAACTTTTTCCTGATTTCACTCACTGCTTTCAATTTCCACCGCTAACCGGGCCCATAACCTTTTACTTTTAAAAATGTGGCACATGAAAAAGTTAAAGTAAAATTATGAAAAATCGGGAAATATACTGAAACACGTCTTCATATCTTTCATTTTGTCTTCTTATCATCATGTTCTTTTTAAATTTACATAATTAAAACGACCCTTAATTAAAAAAACCCTTGACATTACAAGTGTCAACACATTGAATTAACATTTCTACACAAATATTTACATTGTCGCATAAGTAAGTTGACTAAGTAGTTATTGAATTACTAATTATTTATTCACTAGGAAACAGACCATCTGAAATTAAAAAAATAAATCAATCATATGGATCGAAATTAAAATTGCATTTGACTCTGCATCTCCATCTTAGATTAGATACGTAAAAAATATACCCAGTCATCATGAATACACTAAAACATATTATACAATCTATCTCTCACTAAGTGTGCTACATTCACATTCGCTCTAATCGTATGCAGTCAACCCTGAATACCTTAAGGCAAATATTTAGCCTATACTCTACGTAGCACTTAAGGGCAAACACCAGAATAATTAATTGTACAGAGGATGTATTTATGGCAGATTTAGTTTCAAAACATGGTGCTATGCCAAAAAGATTTCAGCGATAAAATTTGGTGTTTAATTACTTGTGTCTGTACATTCTGTATTATTTTTTTTTATTATGCACATGATCAGCTACTTATAAAGATTATTGATTTTGATAAACATTCCTAGAAAGAACTGAGCTAAATACAGACTTTTATTTGTAAATACTTGCCTTTTTTGCAGGAAGATTCTTCAGAGAATCAGAAAAAAATCATGAAAATGACAGCTATAAAAGTTATTGAGACAACGGAGTATAATAGACCTTATATAATTGTTTTTTATAAAATACTAAGAAAACCTTAATCATCTACATAACAATTACATTTGATAAAAATATATGTAGAACAAGAGGTGAAATATCCCCTAAGCTGGACAGAAAATTAAGCATAGTAGCTAGCACTAGTAATTAAGCACTTTAACTAGAATTTTTATAGCATCATTAATACTTACCGGCAATAATTCGCTTTAAGGTCACGACAGTGGGTTTTTGTTAACAATGACATTGTTAACAAAAAAATCAAATCAAATTCATCGAAAATAGCCTTGTTGATAACCATCTTAGCCATAATCTAAAACAATAGCTATAAATAGCTAACATTTTAGCACGCATAAAATTCATCATAATATTTCTAATATTGTCTTAGGAAACACATCATTACTGGCAGTTCTGATTATTATTATCTACTGGTAAAATCAGTAATCCGGAAGTGACCAAAACATGATCAACATAATTTTGCTGAGTTAATGGCGTGTTAACGTTACCTTTGCATGTATTACATGCTTATTTGGCTTTACGTTAAATGCATACTCAGGATGGCTGGCAAGCGGCAAATGCATCTGACGGATAAACATTAATTCTCCGACTATATAATTGGAATTTAATGCATTGTAATCTCTTCAGGGAATAATTGGAAAATTACTTTTAGTATGTTACACAATTTAATTACAAAACTGCATTATATCTTTTTATTGTTTCAGATTTTTAATCGCATATCAATGGTTAGAAATGTCTAGTGCAGCGAACGTGACAGTCAACCAAGTTCCGACTCATCATGCGCAGTCGCACAATAAAAGGCCGGTTATTATTATATATCCCACAGGTAAGCATACATTTTTTTAAGTAAGGCTCATTTGGTTAAAAGTAGTTATTTATTAAAATTATAAGTGTTTAGTTAAACTACATATATTGGTTAACGAGCAGCCAGTATTTGTTTAAATTTATCCCCATTAAATAATGGACAGCCAAGGGACTACGAAGATCAATAAAGGAGCATTTTATGCATTTAATTAAATATGACCTAATACTTAATTAGGCAGGCATACTAAAATATTAAAAAGAAAAAGCAATTCGGAAACTTGAAGCAATATTGTTTCATAATTATTAAAAGCGATTTTTTTAAGAGAATTACTTAAATATTTTCGAAGATAACGAAGATAAACCGTCGCGTCATCTTGCAGATTTCAAATAATGTCAATTATTTTGCTTTTCGCTAGGATATAACTGTATTAAAAGTACTACATAACATTAAGTATGTAATAGTCAATTTATTATTTGTAAGCAGAATATCCAGTCCATATACAGAAGTATATTTTTGAGAAAAAGATTTTCTTTAAGGTTGTTTGAATAAAAGGACTAAAATAGATAAAAAAGACATACTAGCTCCGTTAAAATTTAAGAAAAAAATTCTGCTTGAAAATTTTCCAGCCTTCACTATTAATTTTTATACTTAATTTTGGCTATTTGTTTTATTTTTAAATTTTGAGTTCGTATTTAATACGAACAATGTAAGTTCAAAGAAATATTCTTAAGTTCCAGGTATTTTAAATTATTATATATTTAAGACTTATTACACATATACTAAAATAATTATTCATTAAACTTCTTCGTGGTTTTTAAGCTCATTAAATTTAAATTTCTTTTCTTCTGATTATTGAGACATTTCTAGTAATTTAAAATAATTAATTTTTACAGAGCATTTCTAAATATCATGTACAAAAGAAGAGGGACGAAAGAAAAAGACGGGATGACCCTTTAACATTAAAGTTTGCTATAAACATAGGTCCACAAATGCTTCCTTACTGAAAGGCGAGATGTTGAATTAAAAAAACACAATAGGTTTCAATTTAATATAATAAACAATCAAAGTATATATATAGACGAGCTTCGCTGGCCTTTCCATTTGCAACATACACCAAAATACACTCCGCCAAGAGAGTATCGCAACATCAATGAAATATAAAATCCTGCCTGTAAAAAAATCATTCTTTAATTTTCTTGATCTTTATTATGTACATTACTACCTTTTGTTCAAAATAATGTAACAATATTGTAAACACCTGAAACCAAATGATTCTCCGCATGTTTTCTCAAAGGTCAACGACCGTAAAAAATATTGTAAATGCATCATTAGCTGTAAGTAAGTAAACAGATTTTTTTTAAAATACGATGTAGAGTTACGTTCTAGTTTTTATTTAGTTCGCTATGTGTGAAAGTGAACCGTTTCGCCATCAATGGAAGATGTCTTTGCGACTCATTAAGACAACGACCTGAAGCATACATTTCATCTTGTGCAGGAGTGGTTTCAAAAGAACAATATCTAATTCCTCAATGGCCGGCACAATCACCGGATTTAAACCCTATTGAGAACCTGCTGGCAGAGGTTGAGCGTTAAATCCGTACCACCATATTTCCAAACAAACCGACTTTAATTAATAAAATCAACGATGTTTGGTGTAATATGTTTTTTTTACTATATAAAATATAATTATATCGATGACAAAAGTCATAGCCAATAATTGATATCACATTACGTATTTAGTTAAAATGGTCTATTTCGTATTTTTTTATTGATAAATGAATTAAAATTTTGATTTCATAAATTTAATTCAGTAAAACTCGAGGTTCTTTGATATTTGATGACAATTATATTTATCCTGTCAGTGCATCAAGCATTAATATAATTATATATACATATATGTTGTTTTACTTTTGCCTGATAGTGTAGGGACAATAATTAAAAGTATGCTACAACATCATCGGGATGTGATATGATGATGTGATTTTTTAAATTCAAAAGTAGTTTTTCTCTCATATTGTAATTTTTGATTAATATCCCAATTTAAAAAGTTTATCAAAGAGAACCACTGTGTATGTATCTTTTATTTTTACTCATTAAATCAATAAAAATTTATTAAACTACCTGAAAACATAAAAATCTAAAAAAAAAATTATAGATTATCCGAATAAAATCATAGCCTACCAGAGCATCTCAAAGAAATTGGTTTCTTCTAGCCAATTAAAGAAAATTGTTCTTAATTTTTTTTACCTTTCTTTTTATTTTCTTATATTTTTATTTCACAATAATTGCAATTAATGTTCATTTATTTAGTGTAATATTGATTTTAATGTACTTTTTTATTTGGTTATATTTTATTCGATTTTATGTCCATCTAAATCTAGTTCATGCCGAAAGATATAAAACTTCATATTTGTTCAGTTTCACGCCGAAATCTAAAGTGCATCATGGAATTCCATTATCTTATTTCCGAAGTTGTAGTGTGTAGAATTCAACATATGTTAATAGTATAATAGGAACCATAGGCAAGTTGTCAAACATTCAACAGCAGAAACTTACAAAAAATAAGCGGAATGCTTTTACTTTCTTTAATAAACAGTAATACTTATACAGTGCTTTTCTTTGAAGCCCCCCCCCATTTATTTTTTGAACGGGTCAAAAAAAAATTTTGAAACTTGGCATAAGTAAATTGGTCTATAGATACTATTTTCCACTGTAAACTAGGTAGTTGTAAATTCCAAGATGGCGGCTGGGCGACATATTAAGAAAAAATTTTAAATAGAAAGGGGGGTCGTGTGGTACCTCATTTTAAAGGTCTCAATGAGTACTTTATAACCCTGAAATATTAGACCCATATCTTAACTCGTTTCAAAATGGCGACCTAATAAAAAAGTATTTTTTTTATTTTAACGTTTTACATTTTTATGATTTTTGAATAGGTAAAAATCAGTGTACGAAAATAAATGCGTCACTATTTTATTTTGACATAAAAACGACAGTTCTAAATGTCAAAATAACACATAAGCGCCATCTTGAATAAATGCATTAAATAGAAATCTTGTGTTACCTCATTTAAAAGGTTTTATTGAGTACTTTTAATATTTATTACATGGACTGTAATAAATATTAAAGTATTTATGTAAATACTTTAATATTTATTTAGAATTGTCGTTTTTATGTCAAAATAAAATAGTGACGCATTTATTTTCGTACACTGATTTTTACCTATTCAAAAATCATAAAAATGTAAAACGTTAAAATAAAAAAAAATACTTTTTTATTAGGTCGCCATTTTGAAACGAGTTAAGATATGGGTCTAATATTTCAGGGTTATAAAGTACTCATTGAGACCTTTAAAATGAGGTACCACACGACCCCCCTTTCTATTTAAAATTTTTTCTCAAGATGTCGCCCAGCCGCCATCTTGGAATTTACAAGTACCTAGTTTACAGTGAAAAATAGTATCTATAGACCAATTTACTTATGCCAAGTTTCAAAAATTTTTTTTGACCCGTTCAAAAAATAAATGGGGGGGGGGACTTCAAAGAAAAGCACTGTATATATCTTATAATAACTTAGTTAATACATATTTAACATTCTGGAGATAATATGTTAGAAAAAGACAATATTGCCCGTTAATGTCGCAATGTGCCTATCCGAAAATGTTATATCTTTTTTTAGGGCAATTGTAATGTTATTGGTAGTAAATATAGTTGTTCCAAAAAATTTTAGACTACAGTCAAAAAATAATAATATTGACAATATTTACTTAATTCTATTATTATTTATTAAATATTACCTTGCTTAAATAAGAAAAAATAAATTTTTGTTTCTGAAACTTATTCTCACTATATTTGCAGTATCTCCAGAGACGGTTGTCATCCCAATTGTATCCTGTATATTCGGCTTCCCTCTGCTGGCACTGCTGGTAATTTGCTGTCTGCGCAGAAGGGCCAAGTTGGCGCGCGAACAAGCGCGCAGAAGAAATGTGGACTTTGATCACGGTACTTTCTCTATTGTCAGATTCAGCTCTTTACACTATTTAGGTAACTACTGCGCTCTATCTTTTTGTTTCATATAGTTTTTTTTTCAGTTTCGCTTTTTATACTTATATTTTCAGTTTTATTTTATTTACTTTTTCGAATATTGATTTGGGAACGTAAACAATTAGATTTTTTTTTTTATTAACAGAATAAAATAATATATTTAATGGTGTAAATATTAATTTAATAAACATTTTAATATACCTCTATCGGAAACAAAAACAACAGCACAAAGTTCTAATTAAAATTATTTTATAATTAAAGTGATTTATTATGTGAATAATTTCAGACGGTAACCAAAAAAACATTTTATATTAAATAATAAATTAGACATACATTTTTGGTTCTGACAGCTTGCGATATTGTGTTTAATAATTTCAATGGCAAACCAAACATGTAATATGTAACAACAGTATGTATTTAAAACTTGTAGACCGTACGTGTAAGAAGTGATAGAGCAAGTCAAAAAACACTGAAAATGTTAAGTCTTTACACATTTAAAAGAAGTATTTAATTTCTATTCTAGCTAATTTTAGTTAGCTATCTTACAAGTTTCTTTTCATTTAACGCCTTATAAAAAAAAATTAATTAACGATTTCACTTAAAAAAAAATAGTTTAACAAGGCAAAATATAAAAGGCATTTTTGCACGAAGGCAAATATTTAACATCAATACCTTGCAGCAGCAATTGATAACAGTTAAAATACGAGCTCAGAAAAGAAGCTGACACAAATGCCTCGCTGACTTTTTATACTGCTAGTATTGACTTCTCATTAGGAATTCATTAATTCTTCCACTTGGGTTAAACGTCCATAATGTCAACTTAAGTACAAAGAAAGTAATACTTAGCATTGTAAGTCCTTGTGTATCAAAAGAGATGTAATATTACATCCATCATGTTTTCGTTTTAAATTTGTGATTGATGAATATCATATTTTTGGTTATTTTATTATTACAATATACATATCCATTATTACAATAGACAAATATTTATTCAGTTTGACGTAATGTTAAACAATACTAAATATGTTTCTATATCCGTACCTTTTCTTCTCAATCTTTTTCTTAGATCTTGTCCTACCCCTATAGGAGAAACATGGGAAGCACCCTACTGCACACACTGTAGAAAAAAAGTGATTCCTCAGTCTATAGACTAGAGACGAAAGTATATACCAGCCACGATGGCACACAAGTTAGTTTAAACAGCCTTAAGCATCAGCACCAGCTAAGACGAAAACAACCCTAAAGAACCTCGAGAGATACAAATTTAGGGAGCCGATCTCCAGAAGAACGGCTTAAACTAAGACGTAATGAACAGAAATTAATAAATTTAATATTATTAAAAAATCCTGAATTGTATGTGTACATACAGCCGAAAATCACAAACAATACCTTAACAATTCCTCACTTGCGCTTGCCACTAGAAGAGGAAATGCAATACGCCTCATATCACGTCTGTCTACATTAAGTTCTATATAATTATATTTTAAGACGCTTGTAATTTAGGCTTGTTATTGCAAGGTAATACTATAGTTTCCGCACTCAAGAGTTAAGCTGGCCAGACTTGTATATGATGACGCGCATCAACTTGGTTGTAGCAAAATGAAGCTGCGTTAGAGGTACCGAGTCGAATATTTGAGCTGTGGTTTACGTCTAATATATCATGGTTATTCGTCTTGGCGTTTGTGTATTAGGTACCAGAAGTGATGAAATATTAACAAATGCAGATACGTTTAAATTTCTGGAAAATTACAGATTATATAATATTTTTCTTATCTTATTAATAACACAAATATAATTGATGTTTATAATGTTTGGACATATAAACAGTGAGAGGTTTCATTAGAAATGGGCCTAAAAATCAGCAAAGATGAGTTAAACAAGAAAAAAAGACTCGTTTATGACCACATTTCGTAATTGCAAGAATAATCTAAATAAGCACTAGAAGTATTAGGCTACTCGTCAAGCAGCTCATAGTAGATAATCTAGGTCTCTCTACGTTAAGTTATACAACATTTATTTCTCCGTCATTATCCTTTAGATTTGTTATTGTAAGTTAATACTATAATTTCCGCACTCGAGAGTTGAGCTGGCCAGACTTGTATATGATGACGCGCATTAACTCGGTTGTAGCAAAATGAAGCTGCGTTAGAGGTACCGAGTCGAATATTTGAGCAGTGGTTTACGTCTAATATATCATGGTTATTCGTCTTGGCGTTTATGTATTAGGTACCAGAAGTGATGAAATATTAACAAATGCAGATACGTTTAAATTTCTGGAAAATTACAGATTATATAATATTTTTCTTATCTTATTAATAACACAAATATAATTGATGTTTATAATGTTTGGACATATAAACAGTGAGAGGTTTCATTAGAAATGGGCCTAAAAATCAGCAAAGATGAATTAAACAAGAAAAAAAGACTCGTTTATGACCACGTTTCGTAATTGCAAGAATAATCTAAATAAGCACTAGAAGTATTAGGCTACTCGTCGAGCAGCTCATAGTAGATCGTCTAGGTCTCTCTGCATTAAGTTCTACATCATTCATTTCTCCATCATTATCCTTTAGATTTGTTATTCCAAATTAATACTGTAATATTTGCACTCGAGAGTTGAGCTGGCCAGACTTGTATATGATGACGCGCTTCAACTTGTAGCAAAATGAAGATGCGTTAGAGGTGCCGAGTCGAATAGTTGACCAGTGGTTTACACGTTTATATATTAGGTACCGACAGTAATTACATATTAACAAATGCAGATGACAGATTTCTGATTAATTATAAGGAACTTAGCTACTCGTCAAGCAGCTCATATTAGGTCGCCTTAAGAGAATTTCAAGGAAATCTTAAAAATCGCCATTACACTATATATGATAAAAAAAATTTATCCAAAAACGTAAAAAAGAGAAGATTTATTAAAATCTGTGTTGCCATTGTCTGGCTCGCCAAACTGCGGCAATGGCGCATCGATAACAGGGACGAAGTTGTAAATAAGACATGGCTGTTTTATTCATAAAATACCCACCACCATGTTCAATTTTCAGTGCCGGATTTAGTAAAAATGCCACCTTGTGCGCCATGAAAAATGCCTTCTTAATTTTTCAAACTTGTATGTTTCTGTGTGTGTGTTTCTAATATTGAAAACACAATTTAAATTAAAAGCATTTCACGTAATCGTCATAATTTATTGATAAATGACAGGAAAATAATAATTATATTATTTAAATTATATTCCTTTAAAAAATCAAGTTCAAGTATCAAGATTTAGTGCTCAGAAAATGTGACAAACATTAAAGTGTTTACTATTATTTTATTAAGGACATAAATAAACGAAGACAATAGAAAAACTGAAGGTTGAGTTCTTATCTTTTCCGGAATGTTCGAGATAAGTTTTAATGCATCAGAAACGCGAAGATGTTTGAATTTTTGTGCTGCAAACTGGTGAATCAAGTTGTCACCACCCCAGCCTTCAAGTAAATACAACTCCATGCATAGAAGAGCCAAACTATTCAAACGAAGCAATGATACTTATACAATATGCTATTTTCACATTCGGGAACTCTTTATATAACATGTTTGTCCGCAATAGTTTTAATAAGAGCAATGACGAGTTACGTTCCAACTTTTGAAAGGGAACCATTTTATCATCGAATAAGATTTCAAGGTCTGAAGTATAAGTTTTCCTTAAATGTTTCGACTTTTTACGAATTTCACAGGGATCAATGTTGCCCGAAAGATAAGTGAAACTTTATAGTAGATATTTTCATATGCCTTTTTCTTAATTCAAAATCGACGTTGTCAAGGATGATGTTAAAAGTATTCATCCGAAAATTATCACTACCTAACAACTGAAATTCTCCATCTCGTGATTCGTCAGCCTATAACTTTCTTTTTCTTCTTCCGGACATAGTCATCTTGACTGACTAAAATGTTCAACGCTTTCTCTTCATAAACTTCAAATTTCAATCGTGAATCAGCTACCACTTTAATCAGTCCACGATAGTCGTTTATCACATCAGCTATACTGATGTCAACTTTCTAACATCTTTTATTAATAGCATGAAATCTTAAAGGTGGAAAATGCAAAAGGATTCGCATGAATGCTGTTTGGAGTCGCGCTAACTGAGCTCCAAATTATCTAGCTTCTTATCGCAATTTGCAAATTCAGTTACATCTTCCTTAAATAAGATCAAAGTTTTAATGATTTTGCCATAGTGTTCACGAAGAATTTTTACTATGTCCTGTCGCGCTACCATGTATCTTGTTGCTTGTAAGCTGCTTCGATACAACTTTTAACAAATTTCGAATTCTCTCTTGGGACGATCACGGAACATTTTTCTGGAAATTATACTTTTAATCGCGAATCGAATTTCTCCATAGCGACCATCCAATTAAATGTGATTAGACGACATCAACACCTCTCTTTCAGGTGATGTTGCCAGTTAATTCGATCTTTGAAATAATATGAACTTTAAATTATTACCAGTAGTAGGAAAATTTAGGCATTAAATAAAACGATCATTTTAATAGTAAATAAAAACAACTTCTTAGGCGGTAAATGAAAATAACCGCCCAGCCCAATTCCTCTCTTGCAACTAAGTTCTCGGCAACATCGAAAATGCTTGTCCGAAATCCTTTCGTTGCCGCAGGTTCGATAGCCAACTATACAAAACCAACATTTCGGCACTAATTTATATCATCTTCAGGGCCAACAACTTTTAGTTTGACGGAAACTTCGAAGGTTCTTGCAAGAAACTCATAAAGTTTAAATGTTATAGACAAAACAAATCACTTACACAGATACGAGGCTTACTGAAAATTAAATTTTTGGTCTATTGTTTACTTCGAATTTAATGAATTTTGATCAAATAAGATTGAAAACAGTTAACGATTCACAAAATGTTGGCTTACATTATGCAGAGTATACGGTTTAAAATGATGTATATTGAGATGTTGGAAATCGCTTAAGATACAAGGTGAAAAGGTTGCACAATGAAGTGGCTATAGTCAATCTGTAATTTACTTCTTTGAACTCAGAATAGCAACGGACAGCAGGAAAAAAAAACAAAAAAGTGCGTTTTATAAAATCCTTTATATCTTGTTTATAAAAAAATGCAATTTGTATAATGAAATTTTCAGTTATTTATTTAATTATAGTAAATATAGGTATACCTAAACTGACAATTTCAATATATGAAAATAATTCATTTGTTGTGACTAAAAAATGAGCAAGAATTTGAAATTGAAATTAAAAAATAATCTAGACAACAAGTACAACGTACAACGAACACTGCAAACAAATAAGAAAACGCTATGTAAAAAAAGCAATCGGTGTTATGTCAGGGGATCTCGCAGGCCATCTTACTGGTCGTAGATTGCTTAACTACTTGTTGAGAAATTCGTTATTTAAAAATTTTGTGATAATACGTTCAATATATGGCGATTCATATTTATGGTTTGTTTTTTTAACAAGACGGTGCTCTTGCTAAAAAGTTACCATAAGTACTTCCACTATGTTAGCTATAAGAGGTTCAAATATCTCTGGGAATTTAAGTTCTTATTATATAAAAGACCCAATCATGTAGGTACCCATAATACTTAATCAGACGTTAAATTCGAACCTAACTTGGTGCACCAGTTGACGAACTAGCTGTGGATTAACCACTGACAAAATACTATTCTTTTAACCGCATCGTCATTCTGGAGTCTCTGACAGGTCAGTTGATGATAAAAGAAAGCAATTCTTTATTTGCATCTGGAAGTTAGTTTTTCTTTACCTTAGTAAAACTCCCGTAAGCTACAAGGTTATCTTTCAGACGTCTAAACATAGCTCTACCATGTTGCCATATTTCTAGATATATATTTAGATACATCTGTTCAGCTTTTGCTTCATTACGACGACAGATAATAACACACTGCAATATATCGTATTTTTCATAATTTTAAAAAAGTTATTTATTTTGAAACTCTTAATTACTTACACATACTTGACACTGGTGATAAATTCTACTATGACAGTTCCCTAGGTAATTAAAACAGACTACAAATATCACTATGGGGAATTTCGGGAGAAATAACAAAGCCTGCTACCATAAAATCTTTTTTTAAATTATTCATTTATAATTACCAAACATAAATATGTTATACATGGTTGAAAAGCATTTCTAAAGAGGAATTTGAAAATGCAAGAATTCAATACAGCATCATAAGAAAACTAAAGGTTGACTTTTGCATCATTCAACATTTAGTTGGCTTAGATTATTTCTACATTATTTTCAAATTCACGCTCATTTCTTTCCCCTGCCCTGAAAATTTCGTAATTAATCTAACTTAATTAATACATAAACAAAATACAAAGAATTTTACAAAACACAAATTTTTGTTGTTTTTTCTGTATATACGCTATTCTGAGTTCAAAGAAAGAGGTGATTAATACGATTAATTACGAAAATTTTTTCGAATGGTTTTCAAACTGGATTTTGACTAGCTTGGTCGACTTCTAGGATACCCTGAAATGCGAGGGTCTATTTAATAGTAACTTACTGCATGAAAATTTAAAATAATGTTTGTCAAATGTTTATTACATTATATAACGGTATACCCGCAAGCTGCACTAAAAAAAATTATCTCTCGTTTTAAGATTTATTTATTTTTCAATATTTATTAATTAATTAAGCATTATATTTTAAGCAATTTTAATGGTATTCTTACGTTCCCAAATAAGCCTTTAAAAGTTCATATATGGTACATTATTTTTTTTATTTTTGCTTCTTTAGTTACAGTAGCAATCTTTTAGGACCACCCGAGTACTTCAACCTAGTTAAACACAAATCAACACACCTTAGAGTAAGAATGTATTATTTTGGTTGAATTTTAGTTTCGTGCTTGATCAAAGCAGATTATGGGACATCTGTAAGTAATTCATCTAGATTCATAATTTTAAGTTTAATTAGGATAATTATTTCCGCTCATTTTTTTTAAATGCTAAAGTTCAATATATAAGTTAATATTTTTGTAGAGCCTCGATATAAAAAAACTATTCAAGGACTTAAATAATTATCCTATACCTATCGGTATATTTCCGGTATAACGGGACTAATATTCAATTGTTTTTTTTATAGAAAATATGTGTTTTTAAATTTTCACTTCAAAAAACAAATAAGTAACGCACTAGCGAATGATTTCGTCGTCACTCGGTACAATATTTTTTACATTTATCGAGTTTTTTTTCTAGGTTTACAAAGTTCTTGTACTATAATCCGTCAATTTCTATAGAACAAGTTTAAACTTATTAAATAATATATAAAGAATTAAAAAAATATAATTCATTACCCTTTTAATTAGAAAAGACATAAGAATATTGGACTTTACATTCTGAGTCATACAGCTCTCGAACAACAAAACTATTATGCGTTACTTTTTTTCCAAGGAGCCTTTTTTACATTTACCTTTTACATCACAAGATAATAGTAGTGCCTCAATTCGTTTATTGAAAGTTTTAATCAAAAAAATTTAAAAGCTATAAATAAAAGCAGTGAGTAAATTTCTATAATGGATTGTTGTACTTTACTTAGGATTCCATTAAATTGTGTGCAAGAATCTAAAAAAATATTTGACAAAAAAAATTACTTGCAGATATTCACTACGTTTTAAAAAAATCTATATCCAGCCAACTCTATCGTAATTCCCTAACCTAAAGTAGATCTCGGTGTCTTTGTTCGACAATTTATCTGCCTATAACAGTCACAACGGTTTGAATTTATAGTTTGAAATCCTCCTCAGTTCTTAATCAAAACTGGATTAAGACGTTTTAGGAAGAGTTTTGCGATTTGTGTCTCCGTTTCTTTAAATTAATTTTACCCACGGTTTTTAACAGAAATTAAAATTTGATTAGGATGGAAGGATATCGATTTTTTTTACATACTGGCAGGCCTTCTTTATGCCTTTTTCAAAAATAAAAAAAGAGGAGCAGTTAAATAATATTGTTCTATTTTCGTGGTTGGTAAAACAAAGTTAGATAATATAAAGCAAGTGCATTTGGATCGATAAATAAGCATAAAAATATCATATTTTGCTGTAATGCTTATTTGACTCATAAAATTAATTGTTTCCTATGCAAATTTTAAAGAATCGGAAGTATGTACATATATTTCTAATTCTATTAACTGTTTAGCATTTTACTAATATCTGTCAAAAAAATCCAACTTCATTGAATTTATTAAAACACGAAACCGATTGAATTTAATCAATTTGGAATTTAGCCAATTTAATATTGTCTGAGAGAAAAACCAATTTGGAATTTCAATTTAAAATGGTATTGTTTGTACTTCTAAAAATGTCGAAAATTTATCATATCATCTTGTTATTCGAAGGCAAATTTTATCAAGGATCTTTATAATAAATTTATCTTGTAAATCTGCATCTAATAATGAAATATAAAAAAGTTTTTTTTAGTGTGATGACTTATAAAAGGAAAGCTGTAAAAAAATATAAACAAAAATGTATCCTAAATTATAGAAATATCTTGTTAATTATATTTTTTGTCAACAGGTCGTTCCAAAGCAATTAGCCTCAGGTCAGAACGAGCGATGAGTCGAGGATTCCCGTCATTAGAGCTGGATACGGTCATAGAAGAACGATCTGAGCCGGAGGTGGATCAAACCGTTGTAGAGATGATGACTCCTGAGGGTGATAAGAACCCTATTGAGCAAGAAAGATAGCAGGAACCTAAGCCTGACGTATGTTCTGAAAGGCGAGTTTATATTACTTAAAATATTATGGTAAATTTTCCAGGGAGACTTTAACTATTAAAATATATACTTTTGTGTCTAATAAAAGCTTTCTCTAAATTGAACTTATTTGTGTGTCATCAAATGTGCATGCTTTAAAAAAAATGTGTTCATTTAACTCACTAAAATAAGACTGATTTACTTAAGACATTAAATCATCGGATACAAGATAATATTATACTTTCTTCAGTTCTTTCTCGGTTTTTAAATAACTAAAATTGATAATGAGCTCTCTAAAATGACACATCTGATATAAGAAGAACTTAATGTAGTACTTTAAAATGCCAACGAGAAATTGGATTTTGTAAGTTTGTCCAAAAATACATTAAAATTATAGGTTCCTTAAAATTCAACAAAAGCTGGCTTAACTTTACCTTATTTGCTTAATTTAACGTAACCTGTATGAGACACCCAGATCCGAATGAAATAATGAGATTACACAATTTACTGAAAAAACTGGGCTTTGTACGTTCCGTTCCGAAAAATAATTTTTATCTTAAGAGACTTAAAATTTGCCCATAAATAAAACTTTTATTAATTTTTTTTATATAGCTCTCAAAAGCCCTAAAAATTAAGATCTTAATCCTCTGATTAAACTTAACCAAATTAAGTAAGGGTGGGTGTCCTCGTCGTATTTAGGTAATGTAATTTATCTCGTTCCTTGGAGAGGTATTTCTGAATAAGTGTAAGCGATAATAACCATCGAGTTATAGTTGAGGGAGAAAATATTGATAATACAAAATTTTTCTTTGTTCGACGTTTCATGTTCTTAGTATCATCAGGCACTTATTTTTGCTCATAGATACTTTATTAAATTATTTTTTAATTCAGTTAGTCTGTTTAATTACTATTTCAAGGGTTTATATTAATTTCATTATTTTTAACCCTGGTACTGCTCCCATACTTAGTAAATGTAAAAATATTTTGAGTCTTATTATTAAAACATAAAATAATATACAAGATCTAGGCAAGTGAGTTAATTATTTATTAAATTAGAATTTAAACAAATGTTCTATTTTTTGTTTTATTTTTGCTCTGCAATTGAAATCCAGTAATCAGTTAATCAGTTGACATTATGCTAATGACCGTTCCAAATTATTTTCTTAGAAACTTTTAGAAAATCTATGACTGTATAAAAAATATTTTTAATTCTATAACATAGTTTACCCCATACAGAAGTTTAGTCTGGAGGTATTTCAAAGATCAATATTTTGGTATTCTATGCCAAGAATGTGTATTTATTTTAATAATATAGAGTTTTCGTAGGATAACTCTGGAGTAATGACCTTAGGACTTTAAAAAATTCATTCACAATATATCTATACCAATTTCCCACCTAATGAATGTTTCTCTTGAATGTATGAAGTTCCCTTCTAATTTAAAAAAATCTATTGTAATATCAGTTTTGAAAAAAAAGTGATAAAGAGCTCTTATCAAATTACAGGCTTGCAATCATCTTTCTAAAAAAATTTTGGAAAAGGAAAGTATAACAGACTGGCTAGTTTCTGTCCATTGACACTGCTATACAGGATTTTATTGAACGAGTGTGGAATACTTTAAAGCGGGAATTTTGTGGAATGAACCTCTTTAAGGCATTTGACAGCCTAAATCATATGTATTATTAAAAAAATGCAATGGTATAAGAGACAAGGCGTATAAATCTTAATTAAAAGGCAAGACTCAAGTTGTTAAAATTAAAAACATTCCAAAAGAAGTTTTCTCAGGGATGCAAATTTCCGAACAAAGTATTCCCCCAAGTGTTATTTGGCACTCAGAGTCTAGTACTAACTACCTTCCTATTTCATAAAAGTACCATTTTAAATATTTCGAAAACTGGTTCACCTGTAGGATGAGCATACATTTTTAAAAAACTAATTGTATTTTTTTTCAAGACAAATAAAAATGATATGCCTAATAGCATTACAGTGTAAAATTGCCATATTCTTGCTAGCAATAGCTGTAAACTATTAGGCATATTTTGTGATGAAAACTTAAATTTTGAAAATCATATCCTTTATTTACAAAACAGGCTTAATAATAAAAAATTGATACTAACGACTTGCATATTTTACTCACACCTAAAATACGGATTTATATTTTGGAGAAGTCCCTCAAATCTAAAAACAATTTTTAAAAATTAAAAATTGCTTAAGGATAATAACAAAAATGTATCCACTGTGTAGCTGCAGAGGTATTTTTAAATCAAATAATTTTCTTGCTTTACCTGTCATATCAATTCGAAAGAAATTTATTCATAAAACGAAATTGTCAAATATTTAACACATTTCTAAGCCATGACCATAGTACTCGGGGTCTAAGTATCTTGTACAATATTCCTATGCATCGTCTTACAATGGCAAAAAATTGCCTTTATTCTTGTATTAAAATTATGCAACCATTTGTCAAGGAAATTGAAGGGAATTACCAACTTCCAAGAGTTTAAAAAGAGCTTCTACAAATTCTTATGACAGCTAGAACCTTAAAGCATGGAAGATTTTTACACTAACTTAAGGTAGAAAGTGTGAAATTTCGTAATTTATTATTATAGATTTAAGCTAATCATAGCCATACATATACATTTTCTTCTAGACCTGTTCTAGTTGCAATATGTTATCTATGTATCTTATCTATTCCTGAGATATTCTAACTATCCAGTTGTAGTTTTTTTATCGCTTGTTAAGGTGTGAATTGACACATTCGATGCACAAAAACACCTTTGGATTTTTTTGTGGGGCTATGCGAAAGATCGTGTCTACGCCAATAACCCTCAAACTCTTCAACAACCTTAAGCCAACATTCGTGAAGTTCTAGCCGAGATATCACCTGAAATGTGCCAAAAAGTGATTGAAATTTTTTTTTTAGGATTGAAGTTTGTCAGAGGTCCCGCGGTGGACATTTAAATGATATTGTGTTTCACATATAAGGGAATGATTCAGTCTTTAAAACAAAATAAAAATTTCGTCTCCATCTGAATATCTTGTGTGTTTTATTTAACTTTACTTTCCCAAGCATAAAATGGATAACCCTGTAGTACTGCAACCCTCATTGATTCGATTCTTTTTTTATTTAAATATTAAAGTTAAAAAAATGGTTCCTAAATCTGTCTCTTTAACTCTTTATCATATCGGTTTTTGATTTGCATGTTCCACTGGCTCAGGGAAAAGTCTCCAACCGACTCTAGCTAGCTAAAAATTTATGGAAGAGGGCAATATGCCATTATATAAATTTAAATAGAAATCTTGAACTTATTACAATAATATAGGTCGGTTAAACTTAACGCAAAATTTTCTTAAAAATATATGTAAGTATTTACCCAATGGAATATTGAATATTGTTTTCGAAGTTCGGAATTTTCTGAGTAAGCAACTTGATTATTTTTAGAACTTTACCTATATTCTAGAAAAACAAAATCATTTTGTTTTTGTTGATGGTACGGATCTTATAGACGTGCATACTTTTCATTAAACTAGGTTTACAAAGTATTTACTGAAATTTGATATTTTTCGATATATTTTTATAAGAATTTGCTTTACTATTTTTAAGGACTATAGTCTTACAGATTACATATTGAAAACTGAATTTCACTAACCTATCTATTACGACATGAGCTTTGGCTTTTTTATACATTGGTGGTAGATTAAATAGTAGAAACAAAAATGAAACACACAAAAATTAAAGCTTTGATATTAAATTTTTCATATTTTTGTAATGCTTAAGAAGCAATTTTAGAGCCTTGCGTAAAAATGTACATACCCAGCTATTGTCTTCCATGTAAGCCCAATAAATCGCAGATATAAATTTTGTTAAATTATTTAATGTATATTAATGAAATTAAGGTAACTTGACATCACCGTAAGCAATTTAAAGTTGACAGTCAGCTTAGAAAAGGGAGATAATAAAAATTTGCACCAGGTTGTTGTTTCTGATCTGCTGCAAAGAAAGGATGCGTCTTTTATTTACTGCGAATCACGTTTCTTAATATTTTTTTTACGATGAAATAAATAAATACCCAAATAATAAATACTGACATTTGATTTCTATAAAATTGCGGTAAACATTTGTATATGGCTAATAATATTTGATTTTTCGGTAAATATTTATACTAATAATGTTTTACTATATTTCAGATCACCACTGTGGAGTGCATTAACCCACGCCCATTCGTTTACTATAGAAGTGGACGTTAGCTGACAGGCGGACACGGATCAGTTTCAAGCTGATCCGGTTATTCCACAGATCGTTCCGTTACCGTTTATTAAAGGACATTAAAATATTATTCACTTATGATTTTTTTAATTAACAAATACATATAGTTTACAGTAAATATCCTTTTTCCACTTTAGTCGATTACAATATAAGGTGATGGTCCTCCCAATTCCAAAATTAAAACGATCGATTGTAGACAAAATAGATTTGTCAAAAATTTTAATCTTTTGCTTAAATAGAAGAAGAACTTAAGAGTAAATTATTTTGAATTTATTAGATTCTGCATAAGAATATAAAAAACGTTGATTTTGCTTTGACAAAACTTTAGTTGTAAAATTTAGAAGCCGCCACTTGAGATACTTTACGTAAAAACGAAATAACTTTAATTAATCAAATAAATGAGCTTCGCGGTGTTCACTTTGTAATTAAAAAATCTTTTTTCTCGAACGTGTTAAAATTTAAAAAAATATATCTGTTAAGGAATAATTTGAGCAAGGATATTTGAGATATAAAGGAGTTAAATAAATACTCAAAGTCCTTTATTTCTTCAATTGTAACCGCTTTGCCATACTATCTTAAAAAGTCCGTTCTAATATATTTCCTTAATTCATAGCCTAAGCTACCCAAGACTTTTGCCTAGAGAGAAGTTGCCTATAAGTAGTAATCATTGAGGTCATCTTAGGGCAGTGGCGCAATTTAAAAAAAAATGCCTTCCCTAATTTAAATTTTAGTGTGTGTGAGCGTTTTTTTATATGTAGTTAAAAATCGGAGAGTGTTAAATCAAGGGTTGGAAAGAATTTTTTCTCAAAGTCGAAGAACAAGATTTAACGCAAACAGTAAAGCAAGCATCCCTATACGTTGCTGATTACTTCTTGGAGATCTCTTCAAATTTTTGGAAAATATGGAGCTTAAAACACCAAGAATACGTTTGATGTCAAATGAATAGACGGTATCTTGATTAACTAAAAATGAATTAAAACTCAAATAAATGCTGAAACTGCTGTTCGCCAACCTTCATAAGTAACACAGGATATCTTCGTTGTTCAGGAAATCGTTGTCGAAAATTTGTGGTTTCACTTTGTCACATGCATCAATGATTCATGTTTGCAGAACTTCCAACGAGTACTGCTTTTTATGTATACCGACAAAAAATCCAGAGTACTTAAGTCTGGTGGCCGAGGAAGCCACTTAATTGCACCCCTTTCAGCATCCTGGAAAAGTGTGATTTAAATTATTGCGCACATTTAATAAATAACGCAAAGGGACTCCGTTTTGTTGGAAATCAGTTCTTATTCATTGAAGACAGGGTTGTTCTCTATGATATTTTTTAAGTCCAAATGCATACACCTATTAAATTTTCAGAAAAAACCTTCTGGAGGTGTTGGGTATGTGTTTTTCTATTCGTTATAAATAGAAATTTTGTCGCAATATGTAGCCACTTATTGTACTCAGGGGATCATTTAACCCTCATTCCCATTTGAAAAAAATTGGGAGATGACTCACGCACTTGGAGGGTTCAGGATTTTGCTGTTTTTTGCTTCCAAATTTACTCCGCTCCGTATTATTTCTTTGCTTTTCTTATCACAGTTAATATCTTAGTGTATCTATTTTGTATTTTGTAACGCGTTTGACTTGTGTAAACCATGGCTTCTGAAAAATTCCAACAATACAACTTTTGTCAAAGTATAAAATTCTAATCCAATATGAGAAAACTGATTATATCACGAAAATATGATTTAGTCTGTAAGCAAGTGTTCTGGGGTGTTATTGGGGAGAAATATTACTTAGGGTTAACTTTTATTACATTCTTGTACTACTTTCAAGATATATTAATGATCTTACAACCCTAGAATCAAATGCAAACTTCACACTTTCTATCCATGACAGAGGGATTCTCTTAAGGATTTCATGTTGGCACAGTCCACCCTCAAAGACTTATTTTACAGATGGTTATGGTAAATAAATTCTTACCTAATAAAACAAAGACACCCAGGGTTGTTTTTTCTATCAAGGATACTCTGGCTAATAATGATAGTAGTGGAGTACAGTCGAACTCTATAAACCTCAATGCGATTAACATATTGACTAACTTAGTAGAAAAATATCCAAACATCTATATCTAGTTAGGAATCTGATATCACATGAGATTTTGCAAACGGCAACTTACTAACCAGTTTTTCACTCACCATCATACGCAATTTAGGTCTGGGGCATTTGGTAGGGACGCCAAGGTTTGCAACAGTAGGGTAAGAGAAATTTTGCAAAACTTGGATACATTGCATTTATGACTCTAAGAGTTTTGACTGTACTTTCCTTGAATATTATTGATAATCTTATCTTCGTCAAGCAGAGTGGGAAGTACTTTGGACCCACAGAGACATTCATCTTGATAGCAGGCATAAGATTGATCTTGTTCTAGCTTACTGAGAACTGAAGAGGTGTCAAACTTTATAAAAGACGAGCAGAACCTCAAATTTGATAATTATTTTTAATGGTTTAATATAACATTTTATATTTAAATTTAAAATATGAATGTTGTTTTATGAACTTACTATCTTACTAGATCTTTTCGCTGTAATACTTGCAAATGATAAAAAATAAAAATAAGCAAATTATGTATAAGTTTTCATAAAACTGTATTTTTTTAACAAGATATGAGTAAACTCTCTAAGAGACATGGACTCTAACATCTTTCTATATAGTGTTTATATCAAACATTTCATATTGTAACGAAAAATAGTTGTTGATTGCATTAAGATATCTTAATGTACCCAATTGTAACTCACCACAATATCATCTACAAACCACACTTCTCTTTAAAGTCCCAAGGAAAATCCGATATTTTGATTTGTAGATGTTGCACATAATTTTCGCCATTTGATCAAGAAGTTTAAATGATAGAACGAATTGTAATAGGATCTGTAAGACTTTTAAATATTAATTTTGAGGCAACTCATAATCGGTCAGTAATGGTTTACTTTAGTCGCATTAAGATTATTTTCAATATAGACATTCATAATGCAA
The DNA here is from genome assembly GCF_022605725.1 of Anthonomus grandis grandis. Classification (NCBI taxonomy): domain Eukaryota; kingdom Metazoa; phylum Arthropoda; class Insecta; order Coleoptera; family Curculionidae; genus Anthonomus; species Anthonomus grandis. Next base: position 14,342,793 of record NC_065548.1, on the reverse strand, counting down.
TTTATGTTTCTGTTTTCAGATTATTCGGCAGAAATTTTATCGGGACTTTAAAATTATAGAGTAAATGATTTTTTTTCACTTGCAACCAATTATTTGTTGGTTACATTCTTTTTTCGTGTCTGTAACTGCAGAGAGTAGTGCAAACACCACTGAACTTAGGCCTTAGTAAGCCCATTGTGCGCCATGACTCTCTGATTTTTGTTGTATTAAATAATATTTTTTTAGATAAAATATAATAAGGAATAAGCAATATTGATCAAAACAAGTCTTATATTTTTAATCACACAAGTATTGCAGGTGGAGTATCTTTAAATTTAATTGCATTAAAAATTAGATCAAACTTTTCAACCATTTTTACAATAGAAGTATATAAAAATGGTAATTTTTAAAAACCACAACATGCTCGTATAAGATTATTCATATAACCCAAAATTCTCTGAAATACCCAGAAAATATTTATACATCCTCTATCCAACGAAGCATGCTAACAAATTTTACAATTATTGGGTATTATGGCATTGCATATTCGATCGATTTAGTTCCGAATGTATTACCTTTTATCAATGAGTCAAAAAAATTTAATTTAATTTAAGAACACTTGTTAGTTTTAATTAATGGAACCATAGTTTATCACATTTTTGATCTTAATATATTCATTAATTGAATAAGTTACTGTATTAACCTTAAATTATTAAATCAATGATTTTCTGTACATATTGTACTATAATTCTGTTTAAACTTTATTTATAAGATTAGGGGCACCAACTAATTCTTATCAAGTTAAAAATCTCCACAAGAAGGGCTTTCAAAAATGTGTATAGTTCATCTTTTATAGCTTTAATGCGATTAACTCGCATACCGGGTGGGCTACGAATAACTTATTGTAAGGCAAAACTGCCAGAAATTTTTTCATTACCGAACATTCCGTATCGTATTTAAAATGGAATTTATTGCATTAATTAAGGTATTGTGAGATACCGCATTTTAGATTTTAAAATATTTTTATATTGTTTTTAAGTCAAAAGTTGGTCTCCTGGAAGTTATGCCTTGCGATACGTTTTCGGTAGGCCACACTTTATATTATTGCAAATAATTATTTCGATGTAGGAAATATTTTATAATTTTGTTAGTAATCAGATTTATTGTTAAATAGGTTTCCAAAAAGCTTTTCTAATAAAAAGTCTGGCTTGAATTATAGAAGATAAGTGATATTTTTAAGATTTTTTTCTACCATTTTTTGGGTTTGCAAGCATAAAAGTATAGTATGTAAGACTCCTTTTAGTAAAAACATGTCCACTTACAATAAGATTTATTGTTATTTTAGAATATTCGACCAAATTTAGAGTGTAAAGCAGCAATAACACCTTGTAAGATACCTTTAAAAAAAACGCTTTAATAAATAATTTGAATATCAAAAAAAAATAAAAATTGTCAAAAATAAATTAATTTTAAATGTGAATAGTTAGATAATTTTTTTGCAAAAATAATTTTCTTGATGTTGTTTAAATGGTGTAATATGGATAATTTAGAAAATAAAATTTATTAATTAATGCCAATTGTTTTTGTACTTAAAGCCCAATCCTAACTACGCTCCATCTCAAAAAGTAGCCCTCAAAAACGGTTAATTTGGTGTTTTTGTTGTCACTTCTATTGAGCTTGTCAGAATCTTAGATCAACGATTTGTTCTTAGATTCGTTCGAGTTAATAATTAGTTGCAACGGTTAGCAAGCAGCTTTAAATTTTATTCTTTTTTATTTGCCCTTCAATTTTGTTCGGAAATTATTAAAATGCTGAGATAAAATTAGAAAAGGAACACAATGAACAAGATTTTAAAAAGTTAAACCTACTTAAGACATTTTGTAATGCCGATATTGTTTGATCTGGACTAGATTATGAGATTGAAAGAGAGGCCTTAGCACTGAATATTGAGATCTCTATCAAAAAAGCAAAAACAACCACCTGAATCAATTATGCAAAGGAATAAGGAACACAAAAACAAACTTAAGAGATGTTTAAGATAATGAAGCGGATAAATTGTTCCTTCGCACCAAACTATAATGCCATCAAAGATGAGAAAGGGGTCCTACTCACAGCTAAACAATAGATAAATTGAATAGATGGAGGTAAACTGCGAAAATCTGATGACGGAGGAGGATGCGGAGGAATCACCAACACAAGTGAAACACAGTTTTGAAAAAGAAACTTACATACTTAGAAGTGAACTTCAAATAGGAATAAGAAGACGAAGGCCATAAAGCCACTGGTACAAATAATATACCCATTAAAATTATTTGGGCTCTAGGTGACATCGGAAAGGATATAATGCACCAGCTCTCTCACTGGACAAGATCAAGATATATTCCACTTCAAAAAAAAGGAGCAAGGGACTTATGCAGCTACTACTGTACAATATAACTAAATAACATATTATAGTAAAATCATCTTATAAAAAATACTAGTAAGGATAAAACCACTTCTACTACCTGAAATTCCAGAAGACAAGCAGGTTTAGTCCCAGGGCGCGGCACTAGATACTGTATTATACTGTATTATACTAGAATAAATATTGAACATTAGACAGATCACAGAAAAATTTTGAGAATTTAATATCACGACATGCATGTGCTTTATCGATTATATCAAAGCCTTTGATCTGGTAAATTGGAGGAAATTGTGGCAAATTCATATATACAGCGAATGGATTATGCGAAAGGCCACTGATAGATGGAATAGCGGTATCACTATTGGCGGAAGGAAGATTTTCAATCTGAGATATGCAGATGACACAACAAGTTTCGCTTAGTCTGAAGAGAAGCTACTAGATACAATAGAAAACATAACATAGAGGTAGATCTCAAAACAAACAGAACAAGGACAAGGTTCATGGCAATAGATAGAGGCAACAACCAAAACCAACTAACGGAAATAAATAATATAAATTTTCCTTTATGCGGGGGAGTGTTGGACTCTGGAAACTGACAAAAAGAGCATAAATGTTTCGATGGAGACGTAGGCTCAGAATTCCTTGGCCAGCTCGCAGAACAAATATGTCAATATTAGAACAATTGAATATTAAGAAAATACTATGAACCTAAGTAACAACCCGAGCAAATAATAGGCTATTTTGACGAGACTGGTAAAAATGGAGAGACATTGGCAAGACAAATTCATGATATTACTTACAATACCTGTGGCAGAGTAGCGACTAAGAAGAAGACGCCGATGTGGCACGGTCCGCTCCGATTCGCCCTATGCGTTTTCCTTTCATTTCTCTTTTCTTTTGATATGGATGACAAACCTTTATTGTCAACTATCGCATAAGGACTGTATATAGTCGCTTCGCAATGGAACGACGCTTCTGCGCGACTTGCGACTAAATGTTTGCATGGCAAGTCTCACCAGCACACAGTTTGTCAAGGATATTTTCTATACATAGTTCTCATGACGTCGAAAAATTCACGGCAGGAAGGTTAAACAAAGTCTTAAGGGAGAAGAGGTTAACCGGTAGAACTGAAGGCCCACAGCCCAGAAATGGGCTTCCTATTCCTGATATCTACATGGTCAGACCAGGATAGTTTAGAATCCAATGTGATACCTAGAAAATGTCTCAGAGTATTTCAGCAGAGAGATTCCCATTGATACAATGAGTGCTTTTTATAGACAGATGAGTAAATATGATTAGAGTATTGCTATTTTTCTGTGACAGGTCCACCCTGGATCCGTTTAGCTCCTTCTTTTTCCTTTTCTTCTTATTTTTGCTTTCCCTTAGTGTAATTCCTTATTTTACTTTTGCGACTTAATCTAATCTTTTTTGATTTTGCGAAGTAATCTAATATTACTAAGTAAATACCTATAGACACTATTAAATAAAAGTTTAGTATATAGATAAATTTAGATACTAATATTAGTACACAAAGTAAATTCAGTGGATAAGGTGATTGTCATTGTACTGTTTGCTTTGAGGTGAATACTACTAAATTTGAATGGAACTAAAAGAATAAGCAAAAAAATATTACAAAAGTTCTTGTAAATTAAATTACAGTATTTTTTTTTTATTAAAACTACTTTGGTAAAAGTAATTTATTAGTTATTTATTGTTTAAAGAAAAGTACATATGTAACCATAAATTTAAATGAAGCACACTATACTTTCTAGAATATTGGCAAGATTATAGGAAAAAGATCTTTTATAAAGTTCCATTCTGTGGCGCAGAATGATAAACGCGCTCATACAAGGTAATGTAAAATTAAACCGTGCTTACATGATAGCAAATATGAAATGAAGCTGTTCAAATAAACGATTCACATTTACTTGCTTGTACAGTGCCAGTTTTAGAAGTCGGCAACGACTGCAGCACTAGTAGTTTGTTGTATATTGTAATTAGTAATTGAGAGTAAAATGATTAATCGTTGGATGTTGACTAATAGTTAGCATTCCAACATTAATTTTTAGATCAGCCAATGTTTTAATTTTCTAGAATTTGCTTCAGAGCAAGTAGGAGATGATTTAATAGCATTTATTCCTAAATATTCATTTTTGACAACTTCACAAATTCTAAGTTTTATAGGAAATAAATAGTAGCTGGGTATCATTACAGTAAAAATGATATTAGGAGCTTTTCATGCACCTAGCATATTACGCAGTATAAGTCTACATAGTGGTCTACATAAATTTTATATTTTATTATATCACATGGATGATTAATCTTTTTACTCTGATAAAAATGACCAAAGTAAAGACAGAGTCGGAGAGAATATGATATTAAGGTATTAGACTAAGGCCTTTGATAGATGATAAGTTTTTCATTACGTATTTATTAGATAGACCGCAAATTGGAAGTTAGTGGGTTCACATCATCTACCTACATTATCTCAATTAGTGCCTCCCAGGAAAGCAATCTTGCCCTATTTTTGTTTTTGATTTTTATCAATGATATTTCCACGAGTATTGTAGTAAGTTTCTACTGTTTGCCGATTACACGAAGGTTTTTCGTTCGTCATAACAGCATGCAACTGCAAGCAGATCTTAATGAGTTTTATAAATGATGTCAAGTTAACTAACAGAAGTTAACTTAGAAATGCACTGTTTTTCATCAATCTGCTGTTTGTGGAAGTTTAGTGTTTTTCTATTTCAAATATGCAACAATCAGATTGATGCTCTAGATATCTTATTTGTATTGAATTTTACTGTTTTCGTACAAGAAGACACAATGTATTTCTTAACACTTATGGCACCAGTTTGGCCAAAACAGAGGCCATATATAGAGCAAGCAATTAATTAAATGATGTTCAGTTACAGTTTAATGTTGACCTGTTTGGCATGACTTTAAATAATTTTAATTTGAACGGACAAATCTTATGTGAATTTAAAAAGTTGTTTAAAAATTTAGTATTTCTAAGAGTATGAAAAAAACTGCTTACTGACCAAAGTTCTTATAGAGGATTTTTTTTTTAAAGTGGCCAAATGATTCCAGGTTTTGGGAATGTATACATTTCTTTACATTCATGTGTAAAAAGGTATTTTTGCTGTCAAATTGGTGTCAAAACAAATATGAGACATAATGCTTAAAGTTATTCATAAATGACTTCGGTAAACATATTTAAAAAATGTACAAGCCCATAAACGTTTCTTTATTTACTCGAATCTACTTGGAAACTGAATTTTCATATCAGCAATAACATAAGCAACCGAAGCCCAAACTGCCAATGCTTTATCCATTTGATCAGAATCAATAACATCTAGCGTATCAGCTTGAGTGTGTTGAAACCAAAACCATTTTCCATTTTCATTTAATAAACTTGTCCCGGGAATAAGAGATTTTGTCCATAAGGATATGTCCGAGCCAACGTTCTCTACATAATCTGCCCGGGTCGCATTTAGTGGTAATAATAACCTTAAAATGAATATCCGCTAATAATGCTAATATAATATGGATATTTTGTTTTCAAAACTTACTTCAGGATTTCTTTTAAGACACATCCTCCCATTGGACCAGCTGTATAGTTCAACCCCAAAGGATTCCATACGCCTTCATCATTTTCCATCACAAAAATGAAATTTTCTAAATCCGACGCATGTTTGTCGTTATACTCGTTAACTCCACAATAACATTGCTCTTCACCAGTGAAAATTAATGATCTGAAATATGTTTAGTAGAAAAGCAAACTATTATTTGTAATTTAAAAAAATTGCGTACCTAACAGTTCTTCTTGGTTTTAATCCAAGCTCTTTTAGAACTTTTAAGGCATAAAGAGACATGAATATACCACCTCCGTCGTCCATTGAACCGGTTCCAGCATCCCAGCTATCCGAGTGAGCTGTGACAGCGACAATTTTATCAGGATACTCAGCACCTGTCAAATCTGCTATTACATTTCGCGATGTTGAGTTACTCAGAGTTTCCGTTGAAACATTAAGGTGAATAATTATTTTATTTCCCCGATCCTAATAAAACAGTATAAAATTTTAAAAAACTTGTATCAAAAATGCTTAAGACCGCAAGACGGGTCTTATAGAATATGTATAGACATGATCTTGGTCACTTAAAGTGTAAAGATAGAGAAAAAGAGGTTTTGGGGTAATGTATCAGCGATTGCTTACTTTGACCGCGACTACGACTACGACGTATTACATTTCTGTCAACTCAACTATGACAGTAACCTACCTATAATAACTTCTAACAAAGTCGACTGTTATTGACTACTTTATTAACTTGACTTCAGAAGAAAAGAGTGGTAGCATAAACCAAAGGTTTTGCATTGGTCCTTAGTAATCAATTCCAAAAATAACTTTGAAAAATCGACGGGTTGGAAAAACCTTCTCCAGAAAATATTTGAAGAATGATTAATAAGGTCTTAATAGAGCTTTAGGGCGATAAAATGCGGTGTGTGGTGCGGAAACAACATCGACTCCCCTTAGCTAAGTTCTTTAAGCGTCGTGTTTTTTTTTTGTTAACATTAATATTTTATTATATTTTACGATCAGTTAAAATCAGCTCTTCTCCAAAGCAAATAATGATTCATCTCTTTATAGTAGTAATTTTATAATTATTTTAAGTGGTGTTCAATTTACAAACATAATGGCAGACGTTGGTCGACGATCACTCGAGATAAAAAAAGGTAACGAGGGTAAGAAAGACTATGGTCAATTGCAGTTATTTTGGCATTGAGAGCAGATGTCATTGGGCAGTCGCCCAATGACAACGGGGTGAGGTGAGGGCTGCGGAAACTTGAAGTGTGTTTAAAAAAAAACTTTCATTTTAAGAATCTAAATAAAATTGGCGATTCACTAGACTTCATCATAAGTATTTTCCACTAGGTTGCGCGCCAGGTGGAGTTTTCTACAAAAAAAAAACCAGATGGTGGACAAATCATATTGTAATGACTAATAGACACAGAATACACATAGATCTAAAATGTTATTACTTCTACTAAACAGGCTTAATTTGCTTGGCTTAGTTTAGCCTACGTGTGGTCTTAAAACTGAATAGTACTGCTTGAGTTATTCAGATTTATCTAAAGATAGTTATGTTTAAAATATTTCAGAGCAGAATCTGAAAACTGATTAAATTATTATAGTAAATTTTAAAAAACCCTGACGCGAGGAAAATTCTGTTATTTTTACTATATTTTACTATATTTCAAATTGCCCCGATTATTTTTCGAAAAATCTACCTGTTCGGAAAAGTAAGGCTGATAATATTTGGACAAAGTCTATTTGTTTCAACTATATAGACTTTGATATGGAAGTTATGTATTGCCACATATTTCTATAATTTTAAAGGTGAAAGAATGAAAATTCACATATTGTATCTCCTGATAAATTTGCATTTTTATATACACTGCTAAATGGTATGCATCACTCGCTCAGGCCTTTCTATAGGAGGTGTTGGTTTATGTTAACAACCGGCATAGCTTAATTTAATATTTTTCAACGTAATTTTATTTCAATTTATAGATTGATCGGGTGATATATTATTGTGTACATTTTTTATGTTGGGGTATCGGTTTTTGTGCTATGAATAAAAAATTAAAGAAATGGCACCTGTTTAACTAACTTTTGACAGGATATTTGCCGGAAATCAAAATACGACAGAGCACGAAAGACAGGTATAAAATATCTCAAATCCAAAAAATAATTTATTTTTTTTAAATATGTTTGAATAATAAAAAATAAAATGTATGAATATATATTGTATGCTATGTCGTACGTCTGCCATTGATTATATCGCGTTTTTTTTCATTTAATTAAAATCAATTAATGCAAATAATTTAAAAATCAATAATTTATTACCTGCATGCGTTGTAGCATATGAGCATCTTCTACAGAAATACAAAGTGCAGGAATTTTCGTGACATTATTACGATAAGTTTGTTGGCCTGTATATAGAGTTCTCATCGAAAAGGGGGTTAAGGATCTTACTAGTGAGGCGACAGCGCCTTTTTTTGATGCCTCGGTCGCTCCTTTGCTTCTATAATCATAATCGTGGTCATAGTTAACCCAATCCTAAAATATTATGAATGATAAGGAGTGTGAAATTTCGCGAAGAAGCATAGTGAATTTCACACATCAATAGTCAATACAACCCAATTTTTTTAATAGTGAAGAAATAGTCCATACTTGCAATGGAGTCGTAGTTTAAGGTAAAACGAAAATACTGCAGTCTCCCTCCACTTATTTATTAAACATTCAGTTATTAAAAATTCTCGACATGTTTCGGACACAGTGGTGTCCATCATCAGGGGATACTAAACGGAAATAGTTCCGAACAAAAGACAAGCAAACACACAAAAAACTTTAAAAATTAATATAAGGTACACTTACAAAGGTTTAAAATTCGTATCAGATATACGCCCCATAGTCTTATTGTTTTTTCCCTTTATTATTGTTTTATTAATTCTATTTTACGCACAAATTTTTTATTTTGTGCGTAAAATATCGAAGTAGTAGAATACTTAATGCCAAAATAGAACCATGGGGAATATTTATTTAAAGCATAAATGAGGCACCCTGCAGCATCAGGGTTCTAATGTTATAAAATTATGGAGTGTGATAAAATTAAAATTATGATTAATATGACAAAAATTCAAGACTACGTGGGAATGCTCATAAGAAAGAATTTTGTCTCGTTATCTGAAGACGTCACTTTTCGTAAACAGCTACTTGCCATTATTCAACTATGGAAGGTTGAAGTCCCGATATATGCGCTAATTATGGTAATTATAATTGTGGCTTTCGGAAGTCCAGAGGGTGCACAGACAACATTTTTACACTAATGATGTCTGCTCAGTTCCATCTGCGTCTTAGAGGCAAAAAGTTTATGCACTTTTTATTGATTTTAAAACAGCCTCTCACTCACTTTCACATGATTTTTTGTGGCAGAAACTTTACACGTTTGGGTTGTCAGCATCAGTTATTTCCATTCCATTCAGTTGATTGTGACAATTTTTGGGTAAAAAGTAGCAACAAGCTTACCAGGGAGTTTCCGGTGTCGGTAGGAGTTCTACAGGGGGAAACTTTAAGCCTTTTTATTCTTACTATTTTTAAGTGACTTTGAACAATTTTCTGGAGGTTGGGGACTCAATAGTATTGATATTGATAGTATTTCTGACATCCTTGTTTTACTATACTGCAATGATGCAGTTATGCTATCCCACTCTGAAGTAGACGCAAAGCGAAAATTACTGGTTCTTGAAGATTACACAAATCAAAACCGGCTTACTGTAAATTTAAATAAAACCAGAATAATTATGTATTTTGCTATTTATGGTGGAGGACACCGCACTTAAAGGTAAACAAGCTATTCGGGGTATTATGGCCAAGTCCACCAGTTGGTCGGCAAAGATGACACTCTATAATTTACTTGTTCTAAGTGTCCTACTTAGTAATGCTGAATTTGGAGTTTGCGCTACATTGAGGTTTTGGAACGTGCACAGGTCAGTTTTTTCAAAAAATTCTTTTTTCTGCCTGCTAATACACCTGATAGCATTGTGTGTCTAGAATTTCGAGTAACACGCCTTTCTTTATTTATTTTTAAATTAGCTATTAATTGGCTAATCAAACTTTTATCTATGAAACCCTCCAGATACCCACAAAAATGCTATAAGAGATAGGTGGAACTTGAAAACGCTGACCTTTCGTGTAATTGGATTCAGCAAATAAAGAATTTATTTTTTTCAAAAATTGATTTTGGCTTGCCATTCATATCATTACCGAGTACCTACCTAAAAAAGAATAGTTTTGTTTTTGGATTAAGTTAAACAGGTTTGTGTTCAAAAAGACCTTAAGTTTGGATCTGCTTCAGCATTTCCCCTTTTTTATAGCTGTTTTTTAAACGTCCAGAAGCCAAAAACCTATTTACAATTTAAGGGAAGTATTTAAAGTTTTTCTGCCAAGTCCGAACTGCCAATTGCGGTTTTTTTAAGGCTACTTTTGATGGATTTTGACAATGTGTGCACTATATGTAACGCAAATGTATAGCAGACCTTTCAGCGCATATTTTTTGAGTACATCACTCTTTGTCAGGGTCTAGTTTAACAACATAATACCTCAAAAAGTTAAAGCTATTGTACACTACTTCTTAAATATTCTCCGACTTAGAGGCTTTATAATTAATGACTAACTTTGTTTTTTTGGCATTGATTTATTGGTGTTAGTGCGTAAGTTGTATTATTTTTCTCCTGACTAAAACTTATATGATCAATAAGTATTATTTTGTTTTCCTTATGATAAATGTAATATGGTTTGGGTTTATGTTATTATATACTGTTGTATAATTAGGTTAACGATTAGTTTTATAGCTTATGACTATAGCCAATTTTTTACCTTACCGTTTTAGTTTTTTATATTATGTAATTCTGCGTCATTATCTATTTTATGACTGTAAATTTTGTAACGGTTTTCTTTGTAATGCCTATACTCTATTGCTATAAGTATATTTGTATTACTTTAGAAGAAATAAAATTCTATTGTCTATTGTCAACCAAAAAAGATAATCTTATTAATCAGATGCCAAGGGAATAAAGGTTTGTCCATCTGCAAAAAATTGTAATTACGCGCTGCATGTCAAAATAACAGAGAAAAATTTTTCAAAATATTAGTATTTTTTTTGTATAATTAATAATTTCTAACATGATTCACGAGGTCATCTAAATGAAGTTAATCTCTGTTGAACTATGTCTATGTGGACTACTATAAAGAACTACCAATGATGTATCACTTAAAATACAATAACTCAGCATCTAGTAGACCAATTTGACTGAGAGTACGAAGCACATTTGGCTATTAACGCCACTCGAAGCGATTATTTTAAATAGAGCATGTTTACTGCGAAACATACTTTGCATATCGTCCATCAGAAGGGAAAAAAAACTATGTGAGCTCAAACCACCTTAAAGGTGACAATATTTTATTTGCGAGAGATATGAGATATTATTTTTATTACTTAATAGTTTTCTTAACTCGTGTCTTTCCAAACCAATCCGAACTTTACACCAGATACTTTAAATAAATACGTGCACCTTTAAGTGAAGAATATCCACCAACAAGTGCTATAGAAGTGTTACTTTATTAAAATCCTTTGTATATCTACCTACGGATTGAGAAACTGAACACCATATTTAGGCTGTAATACATAGGCATCTAATAGCATTTTACCTAGAATTATGATAAGGATAGAATCAACACAGGTAGATATTGAACAAAAGATGGATGTCCTTCCAGATCAATAAGTTTGCTCTGTAAGAATAGCATCTCAAAAACCATTAAAATCAATGACTAATTAACGAATTTACTTCAAATTTAACCTACTCAAATAGGTACCTGATTATAGACAATGATTTTTCCTTCAACCTCTCCTCTACTTTTATTGTTTAGTTCGTCAAAAGATTTAACGACCATAACTTCTGCTGTTATTCCATTTTTTCCCGTACCTACAGAACTGCCCAAAGCTACTACTGGAAGTTCGGCATTCCTCGGAGATAATAGTTCACCATATTCCTTTAGCCTTTAAAACAATTTTTATATGTAACTCAGAATTATACGTAAGTGCTCATAAATACCTTCTCCACCTTGGTACAGTGACATTTTCAGCATGTACATTATGCATTTCATATTGGTTCATCAAATTTAATAAATAGTCAATGGAATGTTCTAAGTTTTCTGTGCCCGTTAACCTAGATCCAAATGTATCAGTAAATAGTGCTAAATCTTGAAATACTTTTCCCTTAAAACATGTTTTCATAATGAGTTCAATGCGAATTTTTTATAAAATTTATATTACCTTAAATTCTCCTTTGGTAATAAAATCGATAATGGAATTTACAACATTTTGGTACGATTGAATGTCTCGAATAATTTCTTGATTTAAATTGCATTCTTGAATGGTCTCCCTATTAGGGGCTGTAGTTGCTGTATTAAAAAAACCCAAAACCAAGGCAAGAATAAAATAACAGTATACCGACTGCATTGTAAGAGATTTACAATGTAAAATGATAAGTAATTATCGACTTTTATGATAATTCTTGATATTATTGTATCAGTACTTAACTTAATAACCAGCACTTCAAATAATTGTAATCATAGATATAAATGTATATACTTAATTTTTATTTAAGAAAAGTTTGCAGTATCAGTCAGTGCTGATTAACTGATAAAAAGTATATTAAATTATTTTCTTAAGCCCATCCCGTTTAAAAAGTTAGGATAGGTATATGTTAAATAATAATAGTAATCTTTCACTTTCCAAGGGCATTTCTTCCTAATGCCTTGAAGATACAAAAAATGACTTCGAAAGCTTGGTAAACATAAAATATCATTTTGAATCATAAGAGAAAATTAACTTGTTTAAGTTAAGGTAGCTCCTATACAATTAATAATAATTTGCTAAATATTAAAGATCTAAGAATGTTTAAAAAATATTAATTTATAATATTTAATGTTAAAGAAAAGAAGCTTCTCAATGATATTTACTTAAATACATACTACTGTAAATAATCAATATAGGTACATGTAAATTGCTTTTAAAGACTATACCTATCAATCAGACTTCAAGCCGCTCCTATTTTATTGATTGTAACACATCTAATAAAATTAAATTATAATAAATCTATGGTAAAGAAAATCATCAGCTTTTATAATATGAAACTAAAAGCAATAAAATCGTTTGTTAAGTTTCAAAATATAATATATTTTTGCAAAGCTTCAATCTTCTGGTCAAAGACAGTTAATATAAACAATAGCAATCAAACTTTTATTTATGAAACCCTCCAGACACCCACAAATCTGCTATAAGAGATAGCTGGAACTTGAAAGCTCTGACCTTTCGTGTAATTGCATTCAGCAAATAAAGAATTTTTTTTTTTCAAAAATTGATTTTGGCTTGCCATTTATATCATTACCGAGTACCTACCTAAAAAAGAATAGTTTTGTTTTTGGATTAAGTTAAACAGGTTTGTGTTCAAAAAGACCTTAAGTTTGGATCTGCTTCAGCATTTCCTCTTTTTTATAGCTGTTTTTTAAACGTCCAGAAGCCAAAAACCTATTTACAATTTAAGGGAAGTATTTAAAGTTTCTCTGCCAAGTCCGAACTGCCAATTGCGGTTTTTTTAAGGCTACTTTTGATGGATTTTGACAATGTGTGCACTATATGTAACGCAAATGTATAGCAGACCTTTCAGCACATATTTTTTGAGCGCATCACTCTTTGTCAGGGTCTAGTTTAACAACATAATACCTCAAAAGTTAAAGCTGTTGTACACTACTTCTTAAATATTCTCCGACTTAGAGGCTTTATAATTATTGACTAACTTTGTTTTTTTGGCATTGATTTATTGGTGTTAGTGCGTAAGTTGTATTATTTTTCTCCTGACTAAAACTTATATGATCAATAATTATTATTTTGTTTTTCTTATGATAAATGTAATATGGTTTGGGTTTATGTTATTATATACTGTTGTATAATTAGGTTAACGATTAGTTTTATAGCTTATGACTATAGCCAATTTTTTACCTTACTGTTTTAGTTTTTTATATTATGTAATTCTGCGTCATTATCTATTTTATGACTGTAAATTTTTTTAACGGTTTTCCTTGTAATGCCTGTACTCTATTGCTATAAGTATATTTGTATTACTTTAGAAGAAATAAAATTCTATTGTCTATTGTCAACCAAAAAAGATAATATAAATAAAATCTTATTAATCAGATGCCAAGGGAATAAATATTTGTCCATCTGCAAAAAATTGTAATTATGCGCTGCATGTCAAAATAATAAAGAAAAATTTTCCAAAATATTAGTATTTTTTTTGTATAATTAATAATTTCTAACATGATTCACGAGGTCATCTAAATGAAGTTAATCTCTGTTGATCTATGTCTATGTGGACTACTATAAAGAACTGCCAATGATGTATCACTTAATATACAATAACTCAGCATCTAGTAGACTAATTTGACTGAGAGTATGGAGCACATTTGGCTATTAACGCCACTCGAAGCAATTATATTAAATAGAGCATGTTTACTGAGAAACATACTTTGCATATCGTCCATCAGAAGGAAAAAAAAAACTATGTGAGGTCAAACCACCTTAAAGGTGACAATATTTTCCTTGCGAGAGATATGAGATATTATTTTTATTACTCCATAGTTTTCTTAACTCGCGTCTTTCTAAACCAAATCCAAACTTTACACCAGAAACTTTGAATTAATACGTGCACCTTTAAGTGAAGAATATCCACCAACAAGTGCTATAGAAGTGTTACTTTATTAAAATCCCTTGTATATCTACCTAAGGATTGAGAAACTGAAAACCATATTTAGGCTGTAATACATAGGCATCTAATAGCATTTTACCTAGAATTATGATAAGGATAGAATCAACACAGGTAGATATTGAACAAAAGATGGATGTCCTTCGAGCTCAATAAGGTTGCTCTGTAAGAATAACATCCCAGAAACCAATTAAATGACTAATTAACGAATTTACTTGAAATTTAACCTACTCAAATAGGTACCTGATTATAGACAATGATTTTTCCTTCAACCTCTCCTCTACTTTTATTGTTTAGTTCGTCAAAAGATTTAACGACCATTACTTCTGCTGTTATTCCATTTTTTCCCGTACCTACAGAACTGCCCAAAGCTACTACTGGAAGTTCGGCATTCCTCGGAGATAATAGTTCACCATATTCCTTTAGCCTTTAAAACAATTTTTATATGTAACTCAGAATTATACGTAAGTGCTCATAAATACCTTCTCCACCTTGGTACAGTGACATTTTCAGCATGTACATTATGCATTTCATATTGGTTCATCAAATTTAATAAATAGTCAATGGAGTGTTCTAAGTTTTCTGTGCCCGTTAACCTAGATCCAAATGTATCAGTAAATAGTGCTAAATCTTGAAATACTTTTCCCTTAAAACATGTTTTCATAATGAGTTCAATGCGAATTTTTTATAAAATTTATATTACCTTAAATTCTCCTTTGGTAATAAAATCGATAATAGACTTTACAACATTTTGGTACGATTGAATGTCTCGAATAATTTCTTGATTTAAATTGCATTCTTGAATGGTCTCCCTATTAGGGGCTGTAGTTGCTGTATTAAAAAAACCCAAAACCAAGGCAAGAATAAAATAACAGTATACCGACTGCATTGTAAGAGATTTACAATGTAAAATGATAAGTAATTATCGACTTTTATGATAATTCTTGATATTATTGTATCAGTACTTAACTTAATAACCAGCACTTCAAATAATTGTAAGCATAGATATAAATGTATAGACTTAATTTTTATTTAAGAAAAGTTTGCAGTATCAGTCAGTGCTGATTAACTGATAAAAATTATATTATTTTCCTAAGCCTATCCCGTTTAAGAAGTTAGGATAGGTATATGTTAAATAATAATAGTAATCTTTCACTTTCCAAGGACATTTCTTCCTAATGCCTTGAAGAGACAAAAAATTACTTCAAAAGCTTGGTAAACATAAAAGATCATTTCGAATCATAAGAGAAACTTAACTTGTTTAAGTTAAGGTAGCTCCTATACAATTAATAATAATTTGCTAAATATTAAAGATCTAAGAATGTTTAAAAAATATTAATTTATAATATTTAATGTTAAAGAAAGAAAGCTTTTTAATTATATTTAGATACATACTACTGTAAATAATCAATATAGGTAAATTGCTTTTAAAGACTATACCTATCATCATTATCAGACTTCAAGCCGCTCCTATTTTATTGATTGGAACACATCTAATAAAATTAAATTTTAATAAATCTATGGTGAAGAAAAACATCAGCTTAAGCTTTTTTTAAAGCAATAAAATCGTTTGATGAGTTTCAAAATATTAACATTTTTGCAAAGCTTCAATTTCCTGAGCAAGGGCAGTTAATATAAACAATAGCAATCAGACAACTAGAAAATAAAGAAAGATCTGTTACATAGACTGCTCAAGGATCAATCAAAGCTCAAAGACAAACTTGGATAAAATTATGGTACAGTGTTCCAGGCAGAAGTTGACGCCATTCAACATTATGCCTATGGTAAGTATGATAAAATATGCTAAAACACGAGATCTGAAAAAAAAGTCTTTTTTCGTACACGGTGTGCCTGCTTTTTTTGCTCGTTTTACGCTTTTTGAATTTTAATTTCTAATATCCAGAGATTTCCTATTTAAACTAAAGAAAACACAATATTAGAACCAACATAATATATCAAATCTTATTGCATAGTTTAGTGTAGAGTTGCAGTTGTGGATGTGTTTATAACTGTGTTTTTTTGAGAAAAATATCATCTAAGCAAACTTATATATTACCATTTTAGGAGTTATTATATGTTTCTTCTTAAAATTATGTGCTCTGTTCGATTTACATAAAAAATTATTTAACTCTGTTATAAAATACACAAATTAAAATATAGGGACCAGAAAATAGTATATACAGTTAATCAATAATAATTTGAATAATGTATTGTCCTCACCACCAATACTGAAACATCCAGTATAATCATTTTTGGTGGTAGAATTAAATAGGTAAAATACTTAATAAATCATTGAGAGATTATCATAAAATATATTGGTAATAAATATGAAGCATATTACCAACAGTAGAATACTTATTTAAATGTTTATGATTGAAAAATATCAATGGAAAACAGTCAGGATATTAAAATATGTTGAATAGTGCTCAAAAACTGAATGGAAAATTAGGAAAAAATTACCTCAAATATCAGGAAGTAATGAAAATTTATTTTAAGACCTTAAGACTGCTGAAAACTGCTTCAATTGCCTGGAAAATTAGAAAAAATCACCCGAGTAGCGTAAACTAAATAAAAATGTATTCCAGGAGCTTGAGGAAGGTGAAAAACCACTTCAATTACCTGGAAAACTGAGGAAAATACCCGAAATACCTGAAAGAAATAAAAATTTGTGCCAGGATCTTAAAGCACGTGAAAAACCTCTTCAACTATGTGGAAACTGAAAAAAATAACGGCAACTACCCGGAAAAAATGAAAATCTATTCTAGGAACTTGAAACGCCTCAAAAACCACTTCAATTGTCGCGAAAATTGGGAAAAAATACCCAAATTCTGTGAAATAAATACAATTTTATTCTATGAGCATAGGAAACTCAAAAGATAAAATAAAGACCAAGGAAAAGTCTGGGATTCAATTTTCCACCTTTGATATACAAGGAGTTCACTGAACAAAATTTTAACTTAAACTGTATTACATTATTAGAAAATAAGATTATTTTTTCAGAAATATTATGTTGCAAAAACTTAGTTATATATACAGTTAAAAATGTAGAACGTACATCCCCATGTTAGATCTACTTTTCCTGTAATCCAAAGCATATTCAACACAATTGAGTTTTAAAACTGTTCCTGGATGCTTAACATTATTGCATGAAGGAATTCAATCCCTCACAAGCCCTCTAACGTCGTATCTCATTATATTTGATTCTAGAATATCATGATCATAGTTAAAGTAATCGTGCTTTTTTCTAAGCCAAGAGATTTAATCAATAATCTCATAAGCAAAACTGACAACTTGGAAGGGTAAAAAAAATCCAATAGTTAATTAAATATGTTTGTTAAATGCTCATTAAAATATGAGTCTGTGTTTCTATGGCTTTCTGCAATTTTTCTAAAGCCTTTTTTTACATACCCTGCAATAAACTTTTAAGTACCTGTATACTGTATGTAACATGAATAATTATGTGCAAAATTTGATAATCGAAAATGAAGATTTACTTCTTGACACACTCTGTATTAAATATTCCTGAAAAGAAAGCTGCACTTTGTATAGATAGATTTGATAGATATCTGACAAAGTTTTAAAGTTTATTTATAATTTATTTAAGTAGGTAACATTGATAAAAGTTATCTTAAAATAATTTAATATTCCCCAATATCACTATTCTGCCGTCCTAAGAAAGAAGGTCGTATCTGACAATTTTATCAAAATTAGGTTTATACAATATTTAGGATTGATATATAATTTTCTACCTATTGCACTAGAAACAATAGTCGTATATTGCAAATTAATGGCTAAAATTTCCTTATGAAATTTGTCGTAATTGCAAAGTTTCCACGGTTCCTAGTGAATCTTGTTGGTTCTAGCTAATGCTAAGAAAAACTGTCATATTCGCACATATACGTCTGTTCCTTTTAGGACTAGTAAAACAAAAAAAAAATTGTGTCCTTATTAAGTTAGTCGTATATGGCAGATAGTAACAAAAATTGTCGTATATTACAATTTCGCCGTGAGCTCGCGAATGTGCAACCAACATAACCTAAATGTGTCTGCCTCGTTTGAATCGTAAATTAAACAGTAAGATAAGAATCGATGTTTTTTAAATATTTAGTGGTTTGATTACTGTTTTATTCTTCGAGAAATATTGACGATAAATAGATAAAGGTAAGTAGGTTAAGTAGTAAGTGTTACAAACCTAAAAACTTGCTACTACTAACTAGAATTTGTTTTAATTTGTTGTGCTAATTTCACTGTATATTTTTTATTTTTGAAACAAAGTTATTTTGTATATTTTATAATTGTATTAAATTTAGTACTGAAAAGTATGAAAAATTAGTCTCGGGTCTAAGCCTCTAATACGTTGTTTCATCATTTTAGCATGAATAGCAAATTTCAAAAAATCATGCAACTTGCCACAAAATCTACCATGGAAAAAAGTGAGCTAACTAGTTCGTCGGAATCGTTTGCTAATTTTTCGGAAGATTGTGATGATTCTGATAAAGACCGAGACTTTGTCTTATCAGACTTTGAAAAGGACGCGGATTTGGTCAGTAGTTTATCGGAAGATGACATAAATGAATTCTTAGATTTAGAAGAAGGCGACCTTCCTTTGCCCATCTTAAAAAAGACATTCGAAAAGAAATTTAAAAAATGCTAGATTCTATGATTGAAGAAGTTTCAAAAAATTTGGATGGTGCTGTTTCTACAAAAAAAGGTACAATAAGGAAAAGGAAAAAGTATGATACTTCTCCTGCAACACGAAAAAAAATAGACTTAACATGTTGTTTTCTCATAATATTCATAAATTTCAAATATTCATGTGTAAAAGAAAACTGTGGTGAAAAGTGTACAAAGAAATGTATTACAAAAATCGGTATGCGACGGCAGAATCCGATTAATCAGAAATATTGGGACTTGGAGGAAAAAGAAAGGCGAGCCTTTATATTGCATAAAACTAGCACCACTGGTGTTAAAAGAAGATCAATAATTTTAGCTGCTGAAGGATCCCGAAGAAATAGATCTGTTCAGTATAATTTACCTGATGAGAATGGCTGCAATCAAAAAGTTTGCAAAAAAATTTTTTTGGCAACATTAGGGTATGAACTAAAAAATGACCGTGTTCTTAGAAATGTTACTTTAATAAATGAAAGGACATCTTATTGCTCCAAAACCAGATAATAGAGGTAGAAAACAAAAAGAAAATAAATTTGATGAAACATTGATTGAACAAAATGTTGAAAGCTTTCAACCCACAATTTCGCATTACAAACGGGAGTACGCCCCACTACGAAGATCCTTGCCAAGCGATATTACAATAAGGGCAATGCATCAAGATTTTTTATTGAAGCTTAATGCTAAAATTTCTTATGAAATGTATAGAAAAGTTGTTGCCAAAATGAATATATCGTTTTCAAATTTAGGTCATGAGGAGTTTTTTGACTGTGAATAATTTAGATTACATTGTATCTCGACCAAACATGAAAAAGAAAATATCTGCCAAACTTGTGAAATATGTACATCATTCAAGAAACATCAAGATGCATATTGGAAAGCAAGTGAGAAGTATAAACAGGATAGTGCTGCGAAAGATGGTTTATACTTTTCAGCTCACCTCCAGAAGGTACCTTTCAATTTAATATTAAATATCTAAAATTAAATAATTAATTTTTTTACTGTTACAGGTTATTATGCTTCCTAGATGCGAAATGTTTAAAAAAATTATGTTTATGCCGAGATTTATTGCATTCAACGAAACATTTGTGCCAATAGGGAAATCTCAAGAAAACCCGTTTGCCTTTATTTGGCATAAAGCTGTATCGGGAAGATCCAGAGACGACATTATTTCAACTTTTTATAATTTTTTATTAGCCGTGAGAGATGCTCCAAATATGACCACATGGCTGGACAACTGTGCGGCCCAAAATAAAAACTGGGTATTATTTTCTTTTTTAACATATATAATTAATTCGAACGAAATCAACCTAAAAACTTTGAATTTAAAATATTTTCAGCCTGGGCACACTTTTATGTCTAGTGATGCTTTTTATCATCAAGTTGAATTTGCCTTAAAGAGAAAAAAAAAGTGTATAATTTCGGATTTAACCTCCCAATATAAACTAAAGAAAATTAACCCCAGACCCTATTTACAAGATATGGTTTTTGTTCAGTTCGAAAGAGAAAAAAGATCTTTGAATTATAAATCTTTTTCAGAAGATTTTCAGTCCTTGAATTACCTATTAGCCAAATATGAAACAGGGCCCTTACCTCACCCTAATCAAAAAATTTGTGAAAGGGGTATATCCAAAGAAAGAAAAAGTAACATTTTAACTAAAATTCAAGGGTTGATTCCAGAAAACCGTTTACCATTCTGGAAAAATCTCGTAGAACCTGAAACAGAAGTAGCTCTAGATTGACTCAAATTAAAGAAAATACTATGTTTCAAAGAATAATATTTTTTTTGTAATAAAATATGTTATTTTTAATACGATTGATATTTGATAGATACGATTGTTTTTCTTAGCGATTATAACTAAAATTATCTAAAAGAAATGGTGTATCTGACTTATCCTAACTGTAAGTTTTTAAACATATTCCACATAATTTAAAAAAATTATACTTCTTAAGTACCTATTTCATTTTATAACTTTAAAGAATGTGACTAAAATAGTACAAAAAAAATTTATATTTTTATAAAAATTACCCTCGTGTAAAAATATAAGAAGTGCAGATACGACCTTCTTCTTAGGATGGCAGTATTGTAGCCCTAAAAAAAAATTATCAAATCTTGATTTTAAAACCAGACTTTGAGAAAAATGACAAAAAGCTACCCCAAAGAGATATTACTGGGCATCCATTATCAAATAAAACTGTGACTTCATTCTGATTTAGTAATCTAATTTACCATTATTATGGAACAACATACAAATATTAAACAAATAACTTAAACTGGAGTGCTAATAATTTCAGAATATTTCTTAATCTTGCTGGCAACAGACATATCTACGTATCTGTCTCCAATTGCTACAACCATTCCACCAATGATTGAAGGGTCAACTTTGGTGGTCAACAAGATGGATTGACCTGCTTTCAGGAATGACTTCAATACTCCTTGCAGCTTAGTTTTTTGTTCAGCATCAAGCTCTTTAGCTGTAGTTACCTCGCAGACCACCTAATAAAAATTTAATTAATTTTTTTTGAACACAAATGTTAATAAATTAAAAGAAAATTACTTACTTCTCCTCGGTGGGCAGCCATGATAGTCCTGAAAGCAGTGATTACTCCCTCTAAATTTTTTAGGCGTCCATTTTCAGCCAAAGCCTGAAGAAGATTAGCGGACTCAGGTTTTAATGAAACCTTTGAAGAAACTGCTTTAAGTGCTTCAGACTTAAGAGACCTAAATCACATTGATGGAATATTGTTTGCATTCAATTGTATTTTTTCAATAAGAACATGTGAGAATTTAGAGGGATGAAGGTTTTAGAAGTTCAGGGTTGTAGTAGATGTGTATAGTTGTGTGTTTACTTATGATAGTCTATGGTAGTGAGGTCTTACCTTTTAATGGTGGGATTCATTATGAAGGCTTTAAACTTGGCATCAGTTTTCAAAGACTGTTGTAGACCAAGCAAGTCCTTTTCGACTGCTTCAAGTGATTTCTGTTTGCTGGCTGCAGAGTACAAAGCAGTGGCATATCTACCCTCGATTCCAAAGATTTGAACGGGGGGCTTGACCATCTGACCGGCAACATTACTAGTGCTGAATTTTCTCAGCTGAAAAAATAAATTGGGATTTATAAGCCAAAGAAATGATATAACCTCTTAGTATTATGTAATCGTGACAAAATAATAAACATAAATAAGCTGGAAAAGAGTAGCTGAATAAATAGCTATTACACCAAGTTACTTACAGCAAAGGAAAGTTTTTGAGATGCCATTTTAAGGAGCCCTTTGGGGGAAATTAGTATTTTTTATATAATTAGGAAACTCCTGCCAGTCAAATTGATCAAATCGCAGGTCCACTTGATGACACTGACATTTGACAGAAATGCGTAATTCTTCTTCTCCTTCTTGTCTGCCTAGGGCTTCTACTCCAATGGCCAAATTTAAGGCTCTAATTATATAGACCGAAAAATTTACGCAGCGGAATAAAGCCTACGAAAAAGAAGATAAATATTTTTACGTTGTACCTATATATAACTGATATATAATGCCTCTTTTTTAACTAAATATGTATATATTGTGCAAAAAGCCGCAAAGCTTCCTAATAATTTGCTAAATAAATTCGTCCTTGCATCAAAAAGGGTTTCAAATAAAGTTTATTCACATCTTCTAGTTCTATTTTATAACAATATTGTTACAGGTATAGGTAGCGTCAAGGCGAAGATCTATAGATAAGGAAAGCGATATATACGCATTTACGCATAGAGAGGTGCGTAAAAGCAAAATATAAGAGCGCAACAATCTGTTAATGAAATTCAAGTTGCATGTTCTGAGACTGTAGGCACTAGTCATATTGTCCATTTAAATTGTCGACCATCAGAAAGCCCTTGTTAATAATATTGCGATATATTTTATTGATAAATATTCATTTCTCTCAGAAAATAGAGGAGGGATTTTTGCAAAGAGTAGTCTTTCAAAATAGCTTAACTCCTGAGCAAGAAATTATGTATAATGTCCATTAATCTACTATGAGAAAGTTATCTAAATTGAGGTTACTTCTGAAAAATAAAAGAGCACTTACTACTTATTTAAAGTCTCTTTATTATATTGGAAATTTTAAGATTATAGAAGAGAATCTTCATGAAGTAACTGAAGGATTCATTAACTTTTAATTGCTAAATGCAAATCGTCCACGTTCTGGACAGGTGGTCAGTGAAAGACAAAGCCTTTGCCCTCTCAATTCTTATATCTACAGTGCATTTTTTTAATCTCGGGTCATAGGGTTTTACGTGTAATATTTTCAACCCCATGTTAGAACCTGTTCTATTTAATCGATCGCATTGAAACTTGGAACAAGTGAAGTTTAAGTTAACAGACTTTCAAAAATCCCATTATTTTGCAAAAAAATTTGCGAGACACCTATTTAAAATACGTTTTTCTGATGAAAAAGTTTGCTTTTTCTGCACCTCGTAACCTTCATTACCTTTACACTTCAAAGCAGGTAGACAAATATCTGGCAGTGACACAAAATAATTTTTATTTTCACTACGGAGGAACGTATTGAGATGGTTTCAAACTACATTAGAGGAATGTCGGCGCAAGAAGTGGTAGATAATTTTGCCGTGTATTATCCTAATCGTCCCGACCCGTCTAGATCAATTGTACAACGGTTTCATGAAAAATTTATTACGATTGGATGCATCGCCAGTTCTCACTTAAAACGAAAAAGAACCGAAACTGTAGTAGACGAAGAATTTAAAATGGAGGTATGCTTGGCCGTTGAAGAAAATCCAACAAATAGTCTTACTCAGGTTGCTGAAGTTACCGGAAAAAGTAAGAGTAGTTGCTATAAGGCAATCAAAAAAAAATACATATTTTTTAAAGTTAGAACTGCTCAAGAACTCTTGCCTAATGATTATTTTCTTAGAATGCAGTTTTGTGAACAGTGGATGGAACAAATTAACAACGACCCCACAATTACAAACAAAATACTATTTTCAGACGAAAGTAATTTCTGTACAAATGGTACAGTCAACAAACAAAATACTCGAATATGGGCGCGAGAAAATCCTCACGTCATCCAGGAAACGCATACCCAAACAAGACAGAAACTTAACGTGTGGGCAGGAATTCTTGGAGATCGAATAATTGGACAATTTTTCATAGAGGGTATCCTGAATACTGCAAAATATTTAGAATTATTTGGACAACCGTCATGGTCAACTAATCAACAATCCTTGAGCCGTGTACAACTATACGGCTTTTAACATTAGGCCAAATTTAAACTGTCAATATTTAGGAAACTATCAATTTTTGGACTAGATAACCTTAAATAAAGTTAACCTTATTTTATATTATCTTTATGAAAAAATTATAAAAATAAGGGGTTTCCATTTAAAAAAATTGACTTTTAATGATTTTTTTATTTTAATTTTTAATGCTAGTTTTTGACCCCCCTATATCTTTAAAGCCAAATATTAAAATAGTCTTTTAAAGTGGTCCTTCCTTTAAAATAAAACCGAAACTAACCAATAAATAAAGGCTACTAAAAGGGAGTAATCGATAATTATGTTAGGGCTTATAAACATAATTTTTCACATGAAATTAAAAATATCTCAAAAACGGTTACACTTAGGTATAGGACATTATATACAAAATATACCTAGAATTTCACGTGGAAGCCAAAAATGTAAAAATATATAGGGTGTTCTTTTAAAAATAACGAAGTTGACACCTACTTCCGGTATAACCGAAAACGTCACAACTGTCAAAACATTTTAGTTGTGTGGCCCCCATCGATTGTGCTATGTTGCTAAATTTTCAAAATTTAAAAAAAATTGGTTTCTGAGATATCGATCGCGTCTATTCGTCGTGAGACACCCTGTATAATATATATAACACTTATATATAACACTAATCTATATTTTAATTTAGTGGAACACTCAAAGGATGTGACATTGAGTAGTTTTCTCAAGTTAGGCGGGCTTAGAATTCGAATTCTATTTGGCGCCGAATTTGATTACGCTTTCTTTTAAATCTGATTGTTTAAACGTGTTGCCAATAAAGTTACATCTTATAAATGTCAAAATGAGTTCAAATTGTTGCATCTTCCAGTAGAGGGCCAGATAATTCCGGTTAAGAAGGCAACCCTCATTACTCTATATTTTTGTGTTAGTAATCGTCTGATTCTGTTCGAGTTAACTGTTATATTTGCAATAAAATTTCACAAAGTTTATGCGAAAGTTGAAGCATTTCTATTATATTTTTCTGACAGGCTTTAAATCCCAAAATGTTGTGCATAATGAAAATGAAAGTGTTATTCTAATAAAAATAAAATATAAACTCTAATAAAAGTAAAAAAATTTAAACACTATAGAAAACTAAAATTAAAACTCTTAAAAATAAACTTGGCAGATTTAACACTTTTCTTTCGCAATACTCCTGTAAATTTGTTAAAAACGTAAAAAAAATAAAAGTCATTTAGGCACAAATCTAGAGATCTAGGAGGCCCTTTAATATCGATAGAACCAGTTGTTAGTTTAGTTCATTTGCTTTTTTTATCATGGTTTCACAAAATGCCATTCTTCGCCACTGGTCTTCGGGAAATATCTTTTCAGTTTTGGAATATTTGAAACACGTGTACCCATGTTTTTTCCAAATACTAGTAATAGTTTTATAGCCCATATCCAGTTCTTCTCCAATACTTCTATTTCATAGAAACAAATAAAACACTCAGTCACGGTCTTAAACGGGCCACACACGGTACGATTTATCGTACAACATGTTGTACAATTCAAGTCGATTAGACCGTTGGAACGACCGTTGGATCATTAGTGGGGTTGTAGTTCGACTAAACCGTGTCATATGGAAGTATAGCTTGGCTAAAAATCTGTCGTACAACGCGGCAGTACATGCGACAAATCTGATCATTTGTGTGCTCAACAATCGGAACGATTCCTTTTTTTTAATTGTTTAGGCACGTTTTACGCATTGCCTAGTTAAATTAATAGATAAATATGGATAATGAAAGATTTTGGGCGGAATTTATTAAAATATAGTAACTTGTATTCAAACTGGTTGTACGGCAGATCGTATCCGTATGTGGCCAAAAATAGCATCAATCTATTGTTCAATTTTGTAGTACAAGTTATCGTACGACTTGTCGTCCTACGTGTACTATCGTGTGTGGCCCGTTTTAGAGTTTACTGTGTCTTTCCTTCGTTTTCGTCAATTTCGTATGTTGGTATTTTTGAAAAGAATGAATGAGATTTTTGTATCTAATTGATCGTGGTAAATCTAATATCGTGGTCATTCTAATATTCTAATGCACTATAAGCCATTTCTTTCAGTCGTTCTTGCTTCTGGATTTTTTGTATTTCAGTGTGGCATTTATGACAATCTTGAAGACAAAAGGGTGTATGAAAATTCGAAACCACGTTTAAAATTGTTTTTCGCAAGGTATCGGTCTATTTTTAAATGCATCTCAAAACAAATCCATATATTGTACTGCTGAATTGCCTCTATAAAACGTGGAAGAGAAGGAAGAGTATAAACAGCCATAAGAGAGTTGAAAAAAAATAATACTGCTTAAAAATTTAACAGTGCAGCGTGCACTCACACAGCAATAAAACAGTACAGAATCTATGTAATTAATTATAACTTTCTTATATTGTTATAACGCTATATTTATTCAAATCTATTCAATTAAAAAAAATCTGCTCTCTTTAACTGAAAAACCTTATTTATTCCGTTACGCTTTTATAGTAAATTGAGCTTAATACTCTTCCTGCATTTTTGACAATTGTCAACTAGATGACAATTTATCTAACTAACCTAACCTTCAATACTTTTTATTTTTTATGCCACACAGAAGGAAAAAACTTAAATATAAAATATAGAATAAATAAATAAAAATGGGGATTTTGTCTGTTATTGATAGGCTGGACGATCAAGCTGTACGGAATATAATACTTTTTCTGCTATGGGCCGATTATCTTTGGGAAACTTACCTTTCTATACGACAAGTAAGAATTTTGTTCAAATTTTCTAGAGATAAAAGCATATTTTATGTACTAGAATATTAGTATTATAATGGAATTAGATAAGTTATAGGGTATTTTTTCAGTATGTCTGTATAATTTTTATCTCTATCATTTTAATGGTGGTATAATTTCTTAACTTGATCAGCCACAAAATTTGAAAATTGGTGGCCGAAGTTTGGTTGAACATGTTTTAAATACAGGCTACTTTGGAGGAATAGATAATTTAAAATTATTAAAACCAGTTAGTAACAATCGAAAATTAGGCATATGAAAGCTTAGCCATGTTTAAAAATCAAAAAACCATTCTTATAGGAGTAAAGTCTAATCCGGTAAAGTCAATTGAATAGTTTTTTTAGTGTTTACATTTTATTCAGCCATTGGATTTTTTCCTCTATTAACTACATCTTAGTATAAAAGACTTCTTGTAAGTAATTTTAATTTAGTTTTAATCTTTTCTCGAAGATGCTAAATTAGTAAATGCTTAGCGATGTGTCAAAAATAACATAACATGTTTTAGTTAGTGGTAACACATTTTTGCAATTTGAGTGCCATACCAAAGGATCTAATCATAGAACTAAGTATTGAGGTGTTAATCTAAGAATCAAACTTAGTAGTACCTTATATCGTTGAATATGTTTTTTTGTATTCTATAATACAGTAAATTTAAGAATCAAGCCTTTAATTTTGAATGAATTAAAATAAAATTTAATAGTCAAAGTCAAAATATACTTTATTTGCTAAGTTTACAAACTTGTGCTAAAATCTTCCTAATCCTAGAATTTATAATACTAGTATTTATTTGGTTATACAGGATACAGGACAAAAACAGACTATAGAATCGATTTTGATTGCACATAGAAGCATATTTTTTATAATCAAAGAAAAAACCAAAAAAAAAGAAAAGAAAAGGCGAGAACCAACATAAACAACTGTACAAGAATAATAAAAACAAAAAAAATCTGATCAACAGATATATAATTAATTTTAAATATTAAAATGAGTCGTTAAAATACTCTTCAATGCTGTAGTAAGCTTTTGGGAAGATTAATTTCTTTAGTTCTCTCCTAAACTTTTTAAGGTCTGTAACAGTCCTAATTGAAAAAGGAACATGATTTAATATTTTATGACTAATAAATATAAGAGAGTTTCTCATAAGTGAGGAGGTGGGGATTGGAAGAGGTAAGTTGCCCACTTGACGAGTAGTATGACTGGTGCAAGATGGTAGACTTATGGACTTATGTATGAGTGTTGCAGTTTCCAATATAAAGAGTGAGAAAACTGTTAAAATTCTTTCAGCTACAAAAAGAGGTTTACAAGAGACTCTCAGACCAACACCACACAGATACCTTAAAGCTTTTTTCTGAATAGTAAAAATTATGTTAAGGAGTCCCTTGGAGCACAAACCCCAAAATGGCAACCCATAACGGATATGAGAGTCTATTAAGGGGAAATAAACTGAATGAGCAAACCAACCCCCCAACTCATGCCTGGCAACCCTGACTGCAAAACAACCAGAAGAAAGTTTAGGAGCGAGGCCCAAAACGTGGTTGTCAAACCTTAAACTCTCATCAATGAAGAGGCCAAGAAATCGACAATAATCCCTACCATGTTGTGGGCTCTGCTCATCAAACAAAAATAACATAATAATAATAATAATACTTCATAAGTTTTATTTTTAAGGAAAGTATATTCTTTACACCATTTTGTTTTTATTTAAAATAAAATTATTTTTTACAGTTGCCAACTTTAGCTCAAATACTGTGTAAAAGTTTAAAAATTAAGAAAAACAAATCTTTAATTAATAAAATGAAGCAGTGCATTCAGTGCTATAACTAAAGAGTAAAAATTGCTGGGGGTGCCAATTACAGCATAGCTTATTGTGCAGCAAGTGGTTGCCATAAACATCTAGTTTCTACTAATCTAAATTTAAAGGTCATAGTAAGACTTTGTTTTAAATAAAGGATTAAACCTATACAGGTTTAGTTGAGAATGAGATTTAAAATGTAAATGTTTTTTATCCAATATTTTACTTCATAGCCAAACTCCAAATGACAACATTCAATGAAATGAAGGAATAAATTATTCTTAGATTACTCACTTGTAATTTTAAAGTTTCACTTTTATAAATCTCTTGAGATTGGTAAAATGTAGTCAGAGTGCTTCATATATATGCAATGTTATATTATCCCACATTGCCATTAACTAAAATGATTATTTTTTATTCTAAAGTTAATTTCTTTTGCTTTTGAATTTTATAGTTTGACAATCACAAATACTTGAACAATTGGCTTTTTAGATTAGACTTCAAAAATTCAATTGATTTTTACATCTACAAATTTTAAGAAGAAATACTAAAGACATTTTTATTAGAGGATATAAAAATTATTTGATATATAAGAGCAGATAAATATAAGAAACTTCTCTTCATGTAATTTTGGTACCAACATGAACACTTTGCTATCTCCAACCATAAGAGCTGTAAATTCAACTTTAACCCCAAAAAATTTTTTAAACAATAATGTATGATACATTTTGTATTTATATAAAATATAGATATGTATACAGTGAAACTGCCTATAGTCAAATTAAAGCGTGTTGTATAAGATCCTACTAGAAATTATGTATAAGCGTCTTAATGTCTGTTTTAATAATTAATATGTAGAGGTGATCTACTTAACCTGAGAAGACAAATAAGGTTTCAAATTTATATTTATTTTCATTACAATTATAGTTCTTATAGTATGTAAGAAAAAACAAAGAAAATGATCATGATTTGAATGAATTCTTATTTTTTTTCATAATTTTTTCAAAATATTTGTTACCTACTATTAGACTGTTTGCCCATTTGCTGCATTGCTAATAATATTTACATACAACTAAAAGAGATTTAATCAAAATTCTACAGACACTAATTTTTCCTTTTCGTTTTTAGTACCGAGTTGCAACCAAAGCTCAACAAATCCCCAACCAGCTAAAAGATGTAATGAAAAAGGAAGAATATGACAAAGCCAGAGAATACAGCCTAGCGAAACTGAAATTCGGATTTGTCAAAGACGCAGAATCGATTATAGTTAACACAATAGTTTTACACCAAGCATTTTTGGCGACTGTGTGGAATTTTACAGAGGATTTAAACCCTTTCTCTGATGAGGTATCAACCAGTTGTATATGGCTTATATTGCTACAGCTTTTCTCAACTATAATTGATTTGCCTTTTAATATCTATTATACATTTGTTATAGAAGAAAAGTTTGGCTTTAACAAGCAGACTCCTGGTTTCTTTATTTGGGATAAAATAAAGCAGTTTCTGGTATTTCAAGTGATCACTGCCATGATAGCTTCCATTGTAATTGTGGTGATTAAAAATGGTGGAGACTATTTCTTCATCTGGTTATGGGCAGTAGTTGGAGTCATTACTTTAATACTACTGACAATTTATCCTGCTGTCATTGCACCTCTGTTTGATAAATACACACCCCTACCTGAAGGAGCTCTCAGAACCGATATAGAGAAATTAGCATCAAGTCTAAAATTTCCTCTGTCAGAATTATATGTAGTTGAAGGGTCTAAAAGGTCATCTCATAGCAACGCCTATTTCTACGGCCTATTTAAATCAAAAAGAATTGTCCTCTTTGACACCTTACTTGCCAAAGATGATGGCAGTGGTTGCAAGGATGATGAAATTTTAGCCGTATTATCTCATGAGCTTGGTCACTGGAGTAGAAACCACACCATTAAGAACTTAATCATAGTACAAATAAATTTGTTCCTATTGTTTAGTGTATTTGGAGCTATATTTAAATACCCAAAGTTATATACATCTTTGGGTTTCTATAAGAGCAAACCTGTTCTTGTAGGCATGTTTGTAGTTTTGCAATATGTCATGATGCCATACAATACAGTATTATCGTTTCTGATGACAGTGTTATCCAGGAAATTTGAGTTTGAAGCTGACGACTTTGCTGTTCAACTAGGAAAAGGCGCTGCTTTAGAAAGATCTCTGCTTAAACTTAATAAGGATAATTCAGGATTTCCTGTTCACGATTGGTTATATTCTGTATGGCACTACTCCCACCCTCCATTGCTGCAAAGAATTGAAGCTTTACGGGAGGGAGTAAAAAGATTTGAAGGAAAGAAAAAATAAAATTAACCATTAGTTTAATTTATTATACTTGAAGTATCTTAGGTATTTATATATTAATTACGATTATGATATATGAATGCGAATGCTTTTTGTGTATATTTCTGGTCAATAAACTTCGTATGTACGTCAGGTTCATGAAATTTGAATAGCATTTTTATTATTAGCCTTTAACTCAACGCCAACTTACTACAAAATACATAACAAAAATATCAGCACTAGAATATATGGGTCGGACCACCTTAGGTCCTTTATTATTGTTTATCGGATTGCTGTCTTGTGACGCTTTCACAGACTCGTCATGTTAAACATGTCGAAATAACTGGAAATCTTTAAAAAAGTCATGTAACATTCATAAAAAACATAGTATTTATTCAAGAAGCATTTACTTCATCAAATCTTTTATTCTCCTTTCAATTGGTGACTTAAATAGTGCCAGACGTATATTTAACTAAAATATTTAGATACAACTGAACCACATATCAATTATTCAGTAAAAAATGGATATAAACACGTAAGTGCTTTTAAAGTTATTATAAAGAGATAGTCAATCAATACGCCAAGATTATGGAAAGCCATTTTTTCAGTGAACATATTATTTTCTCCTTTTTTAAAATTAAAAAAAAAATGTTTTAGGATATAATAGAACATGTGTAAAAAGAAATTTAAAGTCTAAAGGAAGCATTCGTATTAAAGAAATTTATTCATTAAAAATTGTAGTCAATACTTTAGAGGATATGGTACGTATTAATTTACTATATAATTAAAATTAAACATTGATACTTGTTATTTTCCTAGGCGCGATTACAGTATGATTTTTGACACCCTAATTAAATAAGAATCAGAAGTTGCATATCTAAAAACATGGATGAATTAAAGGTCTCCTATCTGGTACTTTTATTAACCATATGACATAGCATTTGACCTTTTTAACTATAATATGCTGATTGCTAAACTGCACTTTTTGGGTTTTCTGATCAAGCTTGTGCCTGGTTCTCATCATATCTAAACCATAGAAGGCAAGTTATGGATCTTGATGGGACTAGGTCTGACATTCAATATCTTCAACGTGGAGTGCCTCAGAAGTCCATTCTTGGTTCCATACTTTTTGCCCTTTTTACTGCTGATGACACTCAGCTTCTATCATCATTTTGTCCTAAAGATTCTTGCGGGGGATTTGCTGGTGTCAATCTTGATCTGGACAATATCTCTGACTGGTCTTCTGGGCATGGTTTGTTGCTTAATGCCAACAAAAGTGTACACCTGATTATTGGGTCCGAGGCCGTCAGGACTAAGTTCATTAGGTTCAATTTTACAACCTTTCATATAAAAGGAGTAATTGTCCCGTCTGTTGAATATGCTAGAAATCTGGGGCTTGCAATGGATGTTGCGATGAATTTTCGGTTGTATTTTTTGAAGAAGCTGTGCTCTGTTTACTTAAAATTGAAAATCCTTTATTATTTTAAATATGTACTTTCCGATCATATTAAATAGGTACCTCTTGGTGGAATCCTTAATCCTGCAACAGCTAGACTACTGTAAGTTGGTTTACTACAGCTACCTCACAGAAGAGTATAAAAATAAAATACAATTGGCTCAAAATATGTAAATTTAACCACATCACTCCATTATATGTCAATAATAAACATTTAAAATACAATTTTCGTGTTGACCTTCACTTTGCTATGTTTGTATATCGAATTGTAAAACACAGGATTCCATCTCATCTTGCTGGTGGCTGGTTCTGATCATTATTCTTTTAAAAATCAATACTTTACATTAGTTTTTATGATTTCGCATGTTAGATTTGCTCTGACGTAAGCGCCTATACCACCTCCAGCTCTATTCTCTCTATCTCACCTGTAACATCTGTAACCTGGCAGTGATAACATATCAGAAGATACATTACTTTTTAACCATGTTTTGGTTACACAAATAATATCATATTCATAAGTGTGCAAAATATCCTAAGGTAATTTACTATATGTATTGAACGTATATTTTATAAACACCCTGTATTCGTTTAAAAGTGTCTCAACCGCCCGAGAATAATCTTACATCCTTGAAAATCTATACCCTAAACATAAATAATAATATAACCAGAGATTGAGAGAGACCCAAAAAAACGTAAACGAGGCAGCACTTCGACTCATAAAGAGCCATGTATATAGAGCGGTCATAGTTTACCAGGTGTGGTGGTGTTTGTCCACTAGGTGCGGATATTAGAATGGTTGTGATTGTTTTGTGCACAGGTAAATCATGTCGACATGTGAGTAACATTTTATATTGTTGTTGTATAAGTCCATGGCTAGAGTTTTATGGTATACCAGAGTTTGTCGCTGTTTAGCGAGGTATTACCAGGTTGTGGTCGATTGTGTAGCAATCGACAGGGATGCCCTCTGAGCACGCAGTTCCTTCGAGTTGGTCTTGTGAGTTATAGAGGGCCCTCACTTGTCTTCTCGATTGACACATTTGGATTTTAAGATCTCGGTATATGTTATCTTAGTCGGTTATTTATCGGTTATGTTATTGGCTTCCCTGTACATTTTATAGAAAAAATGTAAGATAACTTTTTGAAGAGACCAATCTGGCAAAACCTCGTGCAAAGTTTCAACAAATTTTAATAATTGCAAAATTACCAAATTTTCGGTTCTTAACCAGATACCAGCCACCAGCAAACAATTTGTTATAAGGCTTTGTCAAATCTGACGTACAGCCGAATACAAGAAATGTTTTTTTTTTCGTTTTATCAATCTCACAACCATACATTCAAAGTAAGACACGTTAATATTAGTTTTTTATCTAAACTTTTATTTAATATAACGATAAAGTTAAACTAATAACAATTATTATTATCGATTATTAAAAAAATAATTTTATCATACTTAGAATTTAATTAAACCAATAGCATTATCTGAAAGATTTTCAATTTATTTTCCCATCAAGCCTATCTGGTTCATTTCAACCATTAAACCTATTGTTAGTAAATTCGAGTCCAAAGACATTGCAATAAATAATTGTAAATCTTTAACTCAGAAGATCGAAAAAAAGAGAGAACAGAACTCTTAATATTTTACTAAGTGTGGAAAAATAAAATAAAATACAATAACTTTTTTAAAAATAATAGAGAATTACACAAAAACATCAATTAATCAAATGTTCAAACAACCCCCCATTAACAGCTAAACAATATCCTAACCGATCATAAAATTCATTTCCAACGTTACTAAGTTGATATTGGGAAATTTTATTACATTCTAACGAAATAGCGTTTTGTAACTGGTTTAGATTCTCAAATTTTACACTTTTATAAATGACACTTTTTAAATGACCCCACAAAAAGAAGTCATTCGGTAAAAGATCAGGTGACCTGGCTGGCCAAAGTATCCAATAATATTGCCGTTAAATGCATTTTCCAAGCACTCTCTAACCATACGGGCATTATGGCCGGGCAACCATCCATTTTGGTACCCGATCATTTGATCTTTCTGAACAACTTCTTCCAAGGCGGGTCCAATCTGATTTTGAAATAAGTCCAAATAGGTTTCAGCTGTTAGGTTATAGTCCATAAAAAAGGGTCCAATGATATGGTGTCCGATAATTCCCACGAATTGTTGAGGGTAAATGTACATTCATCGGTAAAACAAATATTTCTTAAAAAATTCCTATCATTATTTGCTCTTTCTATCATTTCAAAACAAAATGCCATTCTTCGCTCTTTATCTCCTTCCTACAGCTCTTGATATTTTTCGAATTTATACGAATAATATTTGTGTTTTTTTAAAGTGCGCAATATATTCGTTGTATGATATTTATTTACCTCTTGCCCAAGAACCCTCGTACTAACCATCTTGTTTTCCTCCACACTCATTAGAATATTAAGATCTCTGTTCTCTATTTCTTCGGCTCTATTTTCGATATCCTGAGTTAAACATTTACAATTATTTATTACGGTACCTTTGAACTCGAACTTATTGACAATATGTTTAATAGTTGAAATGGACGGAATGGGCTTGGTGGGGAAATAAACTGAAAACATTTCAGATACTACCTACTCTAAAACTGTTTCCCGCATAATGCCACTTAATAATGGCTATTTTTTCGTCGATTGAATAATTATATTTGTTTTCAAATATCGACTCTCATTGATTTATTGACACTTTTCCTCAGGTTAGTGACAATATTCATTATACTGGTGCCCGTTGGTTTTACCTGAACCGAAAATTTGCTAATTTTGCAATTACATTTAATTGAGTAATTCAAGATTCGCTTATTAAAATTTATTGAAACTTTGCACGAGGGCTTGCCAGATTGGTCGGTATATGTAAATTATTCGCAAACCTAAAGTAACTATATTGATGGTTGCTGGCATGACTGAATCAAGGGGACCGAGGTTCCCCGGTGAGTAAACTTAATCTTTATTACATGGGTCAGTAGAGTAAATCGCAAACATATTTTGTTTCATGGTACTCAATCTCTTGCTGTATATACATAGTAGAGCTCCCTGAATGAATTGCATCGTCAATACTCACGTAAGTTTCATTTTAAAATACCTAAATTTTACAAGTGTTAAAAACTAATTGAGAAAAACTTGGTATACGAAGTTTTTATTCTGGTAGCCTTTTTTTTCCTCAGTGTGTATATGCTGGTTTTGACTTTTTCGGTATTCTCTCGATCGTCCAAGCTTTCAAGGCCCTGGTTTAACTTGAAAAAAACAGGATCCACCCAGTCATCGACATGGGAGTCCCGAGTTTTTTTGATCGTCCGTCGGGAGGTCGATCCGATCGCCTCCGACAGCGAAGCGTGTGCCCACCCGAGCAACCGACGACTACGAGACCCGCGAAACGTGCAAACTCGGTTGAATCGCCGCCGCTCGCCCGTTGCTGGCTGATGGTGCAGCTGCTAAAATGGAAAATCTTTACGTCGCGAGTCGCGCGTGTAGTCGAGATTTTTGAATTTTTCTACGTTTCGTAAATTATGTGCAATTTATAATAATTAATTCATTTTTAAATATCTACCATAGGAAAGCGAGCATATAAGTGCGTTTAGGAAAATATACCTGTTAGTGTAGTTTGGTTTTGTCACAAAAAAAAATATATAAAATATATACAAAATAGTGTGAAAAAAAATAGAAAATTATTAGTATTAATATGGCATACAAGTGCAGAGAAGAGTTAGTGGGAAAAAGGTTTTTAAGTATAGCTAGTGGATTACCAAATAAAGTAAAAGGGAAAGCCAGAGATTGGAACTGGAGGGCGGGAGTTGTACGAGCTGCCACTCATAGGGACCATTCCAATCAAGAGTTACAGGTAATTATTCAAATCTCATTTTAATACTAGAATTGTAAACGAAAATTATAGAAAGTTAATACATATACCACTTTAAAGGACCTAACATCATTAATTAACACTATAGTAAGAAAATAAGGCCATTACAGATTATTTATGAATACAATGTCATGTCCATTTCACTAAATCCCATTTAAATTAATTAAATATATTGCATAGCCTGAAAAGGGGGTGTGTCACTTGCTATGTAAACACAATATACCTATTTAATGGGTATAGTTAATCAGTTGAATCAGCTGTGTTCAGTACCACTGAAGTTGAGACGTTCTTAACTTTTAGGGAATGTTTATGGGATGTTTGATATTTTCTGAACAAGGTATGTTCTGGATTTATGAAAATGAGAAGACGCAGCATATTAATATGATTTCAGTTTATAATGACCTGAATCTTTCAATCCAATTGCAAGCATTTGAGAAAAAAAGCATAAATATTCACTAGTTTAATTATATATTCAAATCTAACCTGGTACATGAGCCATAAATCGATTTTTTAATTTAGCTGGTTGAGCTCTTTAATTCCATGTAGTTGAGCCATAGATTTTTCCAAAAAGTACCTACCATAATAAGTTACATTTAAGTCATAAATTGATTTGTTTTCCTACAAGTTGAGCATCATTTTTTCTTAATTCTATGCAGCTGAGAACCAATTTATTTTATTTTTTTTCAGATCTTGTGTAATTATAACCACTTTTAAAGATAAAATAATTATGCAGCCATTAGATGACAATCACCATTATTATAGGGAGTCTCCAAATGTCACTTTTCTTATGTTAGGTCCACTACAGACGATGAATACCATTTCACTGCAGTCGTACACAATTTATGGAAATCAGATGAAGAAGACCAAAAAGTGGGGAAAATTGCCATTTTTTGAGCTTTCACCTCATTTTTATTTCTCAGGCTCATACTAAATAGCTTCGAAATGTCACTTTTTTATACTAGAATGCCCATTATAGACAATGAACGTCATTTCATACTGATCGTCCACAATTCATCTGCCTCAGAGGAAGAAAAGAGCAATAAATAGGTAAAAATGCCCATCACTATTTAAGTTTTCAGATACATCCTAAATCACCTTGAAATTTTACTTTTTCTATGTACCTTCCTTTGCAAAGAATAGACGTTGGTTCAAGTTATCGTTAACGGTTTGTAACTCTTAGTTGCATAAAAAGACCAAAAAGTAGATAAAATGGCCATTTTTGGATTTCTAAGGTAGTTATTTAATTTTTTTTTATTTTAATACCTATTCTAGTATATGAGGTACTTATAAAGTACTTTCATTTAAAAATTATTATTTATATCAGCTGATGCTTATCACCTTAAAGGAATACATTAATTAACACTTAAGTAAGAAAATAAGGCAATTACAGATGATTTATAGTTACATATGTAATGTCATGTCCAATTTACTAAATCCTATTTAGATTAATTAAATGTATTAAATAACCTGAAAAGGGGGTGTGTCACCTGCTATGTAGACACAATTTATTTAATGGGTATACCTAGTTAATCAGTTGAATCAGCTGTTTTCAGTGAACATACCACTGAAGGTAAGCAGTGCTTAACTTTCATGGGATGTTCGATATTTTTTGCGCATACAAGGACTGTTTTGGATTTCTGAATATGAGAAGATATTACCGCAGCATATTTAGATGATTTTAGTTTATAATGAACTGCATCTTTCCATCGAAATACAAGCGTCTAAGAAAAGTTCAATTGTATATTTAATTCTAACCTGGTACATGTGCCATGAATTTTCCCAAAAAGTCCCATCATAAGTTACAATATTAAGTCATAAATTGATTTGTTTTTCTAGAAGTTGAGCATATTTTTTTTTAATTCCAAGCATCAATTTATTTTATAATTTCCTATTGAGATCTTGTGTAATTATAACCACTTTCAAACATAAACGTTATTTTATAGCGATCGTGTACGATTCCTGGGACTGAAAGAGATAAAAATACCATGTGGGTCATGATAAATGAAAATTTTTTGAGTTTTCACATTTTATTTGTCAGGCACGTCCTAACTCTACTTAACATGTTACTTTTCTTAAGCCAAATAATATTTTTCTGATTTCCACCTCACCCTAAATGGTGTCCAAATGTCACTCTTCTTATTATATGTCCACTACAGATGAAGAATACACTGCGATCGTACTCGATTAATGGAAATCAGATAAAGAAGAAGAGCAAAAAGTGGAGAAAATTGCCATTTTTTTAAGTTTCCACCTCATTTTATTTTTCAGGCTCATCATAAATCGCTTCGAAATATCACTTTTTTTATACTAGTGTAAAATCAAATGTAAAATGTAGTTTATTACCTGTTAAAGTTGCTCTAAGTCAATGGGTGTCTGCAATTGCAAACTCACTCAACAGACCTCCTCATCTTACAGTCACACAAAAACTCGATCATATAAAAATAACACAAACAATTACTGTTCTGTTAACTTTTGGAATATTAAAATATACTCACCGGGGAACCTCGATCCCCTTGCAGTATCTCAGTTTTTATCAATGAACACAATGTTACATTCCAATATTTAGATATGCGGCAATAGGATTTCTCTTTGTTTGACGACTAGCTAAACTAGTAAGGGTTTCCCCAGACGCTCCACTGTCGCTAAACAGTAAGCATCTCAACAAATTAGATAGAGGATATATTTCTATTATAATCTCATATTCATTTGTGTCAATCGAGCACCAGGTAAGGCCCCTAGTCTTACCAGCCAGCACTCGAGGAATTGCGCATTCGTTCCTAATTGAACAGAAGCTCTCCTAACTGACACCTAATTGTGCGAACACCAAAAGTGCGCAATATAAAACAGATCTGTACAAACTCACTCATAATGGCAATACTTCTAAAAATCAACTATTTCTCTTATATCCACCACTATTAAATTCAGCACCTCTTTTACACACTTCTTTCAAAGGTTACTTTCTGACTGACGCACTCGTAAACCTTCTTTGTGTATCCTCTGGACCAATTGTTGCAGAGCTTTAGTCATATACACTTTATTAAATATATAAAGTTATTTATTGATTAGAGAATCTATTGACATAGAATAAATATAGATTTAAAGAGTTTTAAAATGGCAAACACATGTATATTAAAAATTGAAAATAAAAAGGAAATAATAATATAATTAAATA
Source organism: Anthonomus grandis grandis (assembly GCF_022605725.1). Taxonomy (NCBI): domain Eukaryota; kingdom Metazoa; phylum Arthropoda; class Insecta; order Coleoptera; family Curculionidae; genus Anthonomus; species Anthonomus grandis. The sequence continues at coordinate 14,302,688 of NC_065548.1, read as the reverse complement.
GGTTTTACACCAGTATGCCCATTATACACGATGACGATGACATTTCATACTGATTGTCCATGATTCATGTGCCTCAGATAAAGAAAAAGACCATAAATTCAGTAAAATGGCCATTTTCTAATTCTATTTATTGTCCATTTTACTAAATCCTATTTGTATTAATTAAAAGTATTATATAGCCTGAAAGGGGGTGTGTCACCTGCTATGTAGACACAATATAAGTTGTATCAGTTGAATTAATCAGTTGAATCAGCTGTGTTCAGTGATCATACCACCGAAGTTCAGAACATTTAAAGTGTTCTTAACTTTTTATGTTTTAGAATTTTCATGGGATGTTTGATATTTTCTGAACATACAAGGAATGTGTTCTGAATATGACAAGATATTAACGCAGCATATTAATATGATTTCAGTTTATAATGAACTGCATCTTTTCATCAAATTGCAAACGTCTAAGAAAAAAACAGAAATACTTTCAAGTTCAATTGTATATTCAATTCTACCTGGTACATGAGCCATGAATCGATTTCTTATCTTGTAAAGTGGATTTTTTCTTTTGTAAATCTTGTTCAGCTGATTGAGCTCTTTAATTCCAGATTGAGCTCTTTAAGTCATAAATTGATTTGTTTTCCTAGAAGTTGAGCATAAAGTTTTTCTTTTAATTCCAAGCAGTCAAGTACCAATTTATTTTATAATTTCCTATTGGGATATTGTGTGATTAAATGTATGTAACCACTTGTGAGACTAAAAATACCATACGAACTGGGTCATGATAAATAAAAATTTTTTGAGTTTTCACCGGATTTTATTTTTCAGACACGTCCTAAATCTACTTAAAATGTCATAAGCAATTATGCAGCCTTCAGACGAAAAACATTACATTATAGAGATTCACGAGCCTGTGAGGGTCAGACGATGAACGTCACTTCATATAGCGATCGTCTACGATTCATATAGGCATCAGATGAAGAAAAGGACCAAAAAGTGGGTAAAGTGGCCATTTTTAGGTTTCTACCTATTGTCGTTGTTCATGCAGATCCTAAATAGCTTTGAAATGCCACTTATTTTATATAATTATGCCTGCTTTACAAGATAAACGTTATTTTATAGACTCGTGGGATTGCGATGGTGAAAAAGATCAAAAAGTGGGTCAAATTTTTAAAAACACTTTTACGCACGCATTTTGTTTTGCAGACGAATTGCGATCTAAGTTGCCTCAAAATGTTACTTTTCTGACGTAGTTAGGACCACTATAAACGATAATCGCCATTTTATAGCGATGGTCTTCAATTCCTATAGAGAAAAAAATTAATTAATGCGTAAAATGGCCATTGTTAGGGTTTCTAGTGCATTACATTTTTTATTGAGATCCTAAATCGCCTTGAAATACCACTTGTCTATTGCCCAAGCCTATCTTGTGTAGTGCCAATTTTAAAAGATAAACGTTATTTTGGACTTGCAACTGAGAAAGAGAAAAGGATTACAAAGTGGGTCATAATAAATAGCAATTTCTTTTCCACCGCATTTTATTTGTCAGGCACGTGTTGAATGTCTATGAACCTGAGAAGGATAAAGACACCAAAAACTGGGTAAAATGACAACTTTTGGGGTTTTTACCGAAATTCATTTTTCATGTAGCTTCTAAATCGCTTTGAAATGTCACTTATCTTGTCTAATTATGCCTACTTTACAAGATAAACGTTATTTTTTAGCGATCATCCACGGCTTGTGGACTGCGATGAAGAAAAAGACCAAAAAGTAAGTCAAATGACCATTTCTTGAGTTTCCACCGCATTTTGTGTTCTAGACGCGATCTAAATCGCTTTAAAATATAACCTTTTTTTATGCATTATCATCCGTTTAGAGAATGAATGCTAGTTTTTACCGATCGTGGACCTTATAGATGCATCAGAGTACCAAAAACTGAGTTAAATAGCGATTCTTAGGCATTCTTCCACATTTTATTTTTCATAAAGATCCTAGATCGCCTGAAAATGTCACTTATCTTGTGTAATTATGTCTACAAAAATTGTTCAAAATTGTCCTCATTTGTTCGATCAACACACAATTTTGCACGGCGAATCCACGTCTCCTTACAAGCTTCGAAATTAAAATCCTGGTGCCAACGAATTAAATCAAAAAAATTTTCAATGCGCTTTTGAAATGCTTGCAGAATATTTACTGCTCCATCATGATAGACCAACTCTTTCAAATAGCCTTACAGAAAAAAGTCGCAAGGCGTTAAATCTGGGGAGCGAGGAGGCCAAGAAATGGGTCCATTCTGCACTATTCATCTATTCGCAAACTCATGATTTAGATGTTCATGAACTTCTTGTTTAAAATGTAGTAGAGCCCCATCATGTAGGAACCACCTATTCTATCTCACATTTAGAGGAACATCTTTTAATAATTGGGGCAGATTGTGTCAAATCTTAATAAATTTCATTGGTCAGTCGAGGTGGAAAAAAGTAGGGTTCAATAAGCATGCCATTTACAACATCATTCAAACCCGCATGCTGCTCAAACATGATTGGTGTGGAAATTTTGCACTCCATCTCGTGTAAATGCAAGGCCACATTTATTTTTGTACACAAAATTAATTTTGTAAAATATTAATTTCTGCCAAACTGTTTTAAAAGCCACATGCAAAGGATGTTCTTCAGATTGTATCGCTTATACCCGTTGATAATCATATGAATAATACCGTTCTTGTCGTATTGTATTCCACACTAAGAGAAACTTCAATTTAAACTGCTATGACTCTAGTACTCTAATTGTTGGGTGGTCTTCTACCATTTCTAAAATGTGTTCTTTAATTTTCAACATTCCATGTTGAGTAGCTCTTCCAGCATGGCCTTTTTAATACCCTGTGAACTTAAAAAACTGATACAACGGATCGTACCAAAGATTAATACTGAAAAGCATACTATGATTACATTTTGATAAATGGTAAGAGCAATAAACTAAAAACGGTTAAAATTTACAAGGCATTCGCCGAAAATATCAAATAATTTGTTTATAAACATTCTAATTTCTTCAAAGTTTGAAAGAAAAGAACATTGAAAGAGAAAATTTTCAAAAGAGGAAATTTTCTGACCGTAGTACCGCAAATACTAACTCTTTCAACTCTGATGAAAACCAATATAGACATTTTTCAATACATAAATACATATCGTTCAAAGCTAAATTCGTTAACAATGTATCCCAGTCAAACTGCGATAGGATATCCAAAATCGCATCCCAGTCGACTGAATGGAAGTCCTTATAGGAACCACAGCCAGTCAGTTTACTAGAATTTCTGTTAAGACCACACTCCACATAACAGTACACTGAGGAGGGTTATGATTGTTGGAAGTAATGCAAAATCTGCCATGGAAACAGTTACATCTGAGGAAGGTGTCAATACCAAGTCCAGAATTGAGCCAGTATCGTTTGAAATATGGCTGACCTGAAATAAATTATATGCAATACACAAATCATTTTGCAAAGAAGACAGTTTCTAAATAAAAACGCTTTGAAAATAGCTGCGTCGAATTTGTTCTCTTGTCACAAACATTTATAGAAACCAAAAATATTATATTTGAAATGAAATTTCAATTACCACTTAAATAAATTCTTACATATATCATGTTCTGGCGCGTGGGGCCAACTTCACTGAGATAGGGCTCGTATGTCTGTGCTGTACAAACAATTTTTTTTTAATATGATTAGGACTTGATTTCGGTTTATTGGGTCACCTAGCTCTTCGGCTGTTTTTATACCTGTCTGCTGTACAAAGAACTTTTTATGATTAGGACTTGATTTGTTTATTGGGTCACCTCTTCATCTGTTTTTTTGAACGATTCAAGTTGTCTACAAAAGGACATGAAAAGAATTTTCGTTATCCACCTTACTCTTGTTGGCTCTTCAGGTAAAAGATTCTGACAATATCATACCGTAGCCTCAACGAAAAACAAGTCAAAGGCCGACCGAAAAAGAAGCACAACAGGTAGATATATACAACACACATTATTCTACAGAATGTACTACGGTACCGTGGCCTTCTTACCGCAAGCGAATCAAGACCAAAGCCAAAGCGCCCGCCGAGTAAAGTCGGCGTTTTTTTTCTCCTCGAAGAAGAGAAGAAGACCGGCGTCTTCGTGGTTGGAGAATCGGGAACGTCGGAGATTCGAGCCTATCCTACATTATAGTCGGTCGAAACTTTGAACTTAAAGCCGGTGCAACACTGGCACACGATGGCAGTGCATTGACCCGCCCCGCGTGGCACGATGGCCTTTGGGAACATCGGCAGACTTGGTCTGTTTTTATTTTATGCCTTTTAATGACTTTTGATCTGCGTGTCTGTGTATGTGTGTAAGCGGGAACTTGACGTTATTGTTTTCGATACACCGGTGACGATACCCCTTTTTTGATATCAACGAACCCGAAATAGTTAGTCCTAATAGGGGATTTACTAAACTAAGAACTATATTACTAACAAGTATTTTTCAGGGTTTTTCGACAATTTAAGGTGTTTTATTGGTGTCAGGTTAAAATAATTAAAACTAGGATTGAATAATAATTATATTAAAAAACTATTTCACAGAACACAAAAACATATAGAGAAATGCGTGTTGCCTAATGATTAGACTGAAATTCCATCGACAGCTCTATTGGCGTTAATGACAAGGACGGCGGCGATCACTTCGGGTAGCGTGTGGCGGGAAATTTAAACCTGATCTATTGCGCGATATTTAATTTGAATTTGAAGCCATTAAGCCGCAGAATTACAGTAAAGTTGTTTTGAAATTGAAAGAAAAATAAATGTTAATATTGCATATCTCAGATATCCCTCATCACTTTCTTTCAGAATAAACACATCAGCTAAAATATTATTTGACCTCTCAAGAAATTGCTTATTTAGGACATTCAAATCTGGACTTTGAAGATATGTCGATATAAATACTTACCAATAATTAATTGAGGCGTATAGAATCAAACCCCGCTAACTCCAAAATGCAAAATTTTACAGGAATTGAGAAAAACCGTTAGCTAGATTATTTTTTGATATTTGATTGCCAAATATTTTTAATTTAAATTTTCTATATAAAAATATCTAAGTATTGGTAAAAAATCCACCATGGCTTTAAGTTTTAGGCTAAATATTTAGGTTTTTGTTTGGAGTTAGCGGCTTTTGATTGTGAAAAATGGATATAGCGGGTTTTGATTCTGATTCAGGGTCCGAAATACGCAGCAAATAGGTAGAGCTTCTTTAGTTACTTTTTTAACTTACTTCACTATAAAAATAAAAACGTAGTATGTCTTAAATCATGTTTATTTTAATTAACAGAAATTGTAATTCTATAAATTTTAACGGAAACATTTTTGAACAAACGGATTTGATTTGCTTATTTTTCTTCGTAACACTTCTAGGATTGCCTAATTCAGTTCTGTAGTTTACTTCACCTTGAACTTTCGTAATTCGATTTTTGTCAAGAGTTATTTTAAACCGTTTCGAAGGATTAAATTTAAAGTGCCATGCTCCAGGTGGCTTTAGTATATTTTGGGATTCCTTCTTCCAATCCAAAACAGGGACATCGTCACCCATTTTTAATACTGTGGCATATTGTCTTATGTGTTCAATATATTGCTGTGGGGTCGTAATTATCTCTTTTTTTCTTATAGCTTTCTCGATATTTCCAAACACCCTGTCGGGTGGTATAAAACTGTGTCCAACTACAGGAAAAATTATCTCAAGTTTCTTAATATTTGGTGGCGCATAACATTCCAGCCAATTTGAACACATTCCCATCATGGTGGTGTTTTTGTTTTGGCCACCACAACCATCAGCAAAAAGTCTAATGTGCGTTTTACCCTCCAAATTCATGTTTATGAGCCGATGGAAAACAGCACTAGCAATTTCATTAAAGCTTTTCGGCCGAACAGTTTCATTCCAACAATAACAAAACACGTTTTCTGAAGTTAACGTGGTCTTGGAACTACCCCAGACAATAGTAAAATTGTAGAAGTTATATTGCTTTGAAAAATATGCCTGTTGGTCTGGAAGTTTTGGAACTGGCAAATTCTTTTGGCAGTCAAATGATAATGTTATCATTTCAGGCTTTTCTTCCTTTAGTAATGCAAAAAAAGCTCGTGCCTTAAGTTTATGCACTGTTTTTTCAGCCATCAGTGTAGCTTTTCTAGGAGGATCATCTCTCGCCAGCTTTATTTTTTCACTTATCTGAATGCATGTGGAACATACATCAGTCCTCGGAGAACCGAAGCCAATGTTATATTTTGTACAAAATTCACGTCTAAAAAATGATTCTTTAACACTGACATTGTCAAGTGCTGAATTTGAATACATTTGGTACAGTTTTCTGATGTTTAGTTCTGACGGCAAATATACACGACAAGAACTCTTTGACCTGCAATAATGTGAATCCTGACATTTGAAAGATTCCAAAAAGAACTGAATTGTCTCTCGTCTACATTGATATTTCTTGCTTTTATGATCTCCACCCCGGTTTTCATGTGCCATTTGCCCACTTTCAAAATGTCTTTTTAAAACTCCATAAACTCTATCTTTATTAATATCCAGTATACTCAGAAACGCAGGTTTGCAAACTGGAATTATTTTTCCGCTTCTATTCCTTACAAAAAATTTGTAACTTAATTTTCTCACTTGCCTCGAACTATTCTTTGGGCGCTTCCGCTTTGGCAATTGAACGTTGGTATACTTCACAATATAATTATCTTGATCAATTTTTGCAGGAGTAGCATAAAACTTTGAGTGAAAATCAGATATGTCAAATTTGGTTAGAGTGCTGCATCGGAAGCTCTTCGTTGCATGATTACAGCTTGGGACACCCGGTGGTCTTTTAGGCTTGTATCTAAAAATAAGTTGAAAGTGACATATTATTGAGATTACAACGAACCGGCTTTTCATTTTACTTACAAATTATACAAAATTAAACTTATACATTCTTATTTTAACAAATTTTAATGTGCCCCTAATTGTAGTTATCAAAGTAGCAATTAACAATTTTAAAAAATGTCCTAGTTTAGATTTTCGACAAAAAAACGCTTACTTGCAAAAAGATCCTGACTTGAGTATATAAAAATACACTTAGAAACACATTTTTACCAAAATTACACAATAGGACTTACCTCTCAATCTTTTGCTTCTCTGATTTTCGGTTGGATTTGTTTACTAAACATTTTCGGGCTTTGTTCGGTGTACATTTTTGTACGGGTTTATTATACTCATCCATATTTATATTTAAAACTTATTTATAAAAATCACTAAAAGCAATAACTCAGATCCTGCACGATAGAAATCTAAACATCAACTGATGCAATGATACATAAACATGTGCTCGTATCTAATAGAGCAACGTCATTGGTCAAAATGGAGTTGGCGGGATTTGATTGTAACATGTGCAGGGAGTTAGCGGGTTTTGAAAATAAACGCGATGTTTTTGCCATATTTTAGACCTCTTTTAGCGTGTTTTGAAAGTTAAGATTCACACGACCAGATTCATTGGCAAATTAGCTGTGAAATTAAATCAAAATATCATTTTTGGACAAAAGTGGAGTTAGCGGGGTTTGATTCTATACGCCTCAATTATAAATTAGCACCATAGGTATGGAAGCAAATTTTAAATAAAAAAAACAAGACAAATTAATTCTTTTAAATATTTGATTTTAAGATGAATTGAAACAAATTTATCAAAGGGCTTTGAAACCCATAAAAATAGTTACAATACATTCTAAATTAAGTACTGTAAACTGTAAACATGGTATTAATTAGACTTTTTAAATATGGAATAAAAATTTTGAAATTTTATATGGACTTGTTGTAGGCATAAAGCATATTTTTCTGAACTGGAACAAACACACCTAAATAAAAAAAATTAAAACGTATAGATTATTTAACCATATTTATAATTTTATAATCATAACAAAATAATATATATCCACATTTTATGCAAAACAAAATATAAATTCTTGAAAACAGAAAAACGGAAATTGTACCTATTTGTTAAAATAAATGTATCTTCTTATGGTGAATAAATTAATTAATATGCATGTTTTTTTTGTTTTTTAATTTTTTTTTCACGAAAGCAAATAAAATCCTAATAATAATTCTAAAAAAAATAAATAGAATAATTATTTCTAAATGCAACTTTAGAAGTTTGCATTATTGTCAAATTCCTACAGGGTGGTTTTGATTAATCACTCTAGGGTAAAGATGTCACATGTTAGCGAGATTGTCTCCAGTAGTAACTATGGAACATAAAACATATTAAGCCCCTTTTTATTCTCAAGAGAATAATTTTTATCAGAGTTGGAGGATATTGGCGTACTATACAGATTCACAGTGTCAGCCAAGTGACATTTTTGATGAGTTAGAACTTGTAAGATTTGTAACCATGCTTTTTGAAGATTTTTGTTCTTGATGAGCTTCTTCATTAACTTAATAAAGATGTTCTCTCTCAATTTGAGCGACATCAAAGTATACATCTTGAGACACATTTTGGGATTGGGTTGCAAATAGGCCTTTTTTGCATTATGAGTGATTATGCTCATTTTACATTTCATGTGGTGACCATGGTACAGCGTACCACGTAAGTTACACAGAATTATTAGGGTTATTAAAATTCTAACCAGAAAAGTGTTGGGAAGGATGGATTCGATGGAAATTTTAAAAATCTATGATTTCTGTTGACCAATAATAATAATTGCATAAAATAATAATTGCCCAGACTGTCTATGAATGTCTGGGCAATTATTAATGTGCATAAAGGATATTTGTAGAAATATCTTATCTAAAACCTACATGAAGACAAGGAAATAGAAATACATGATATTTGGATCGGTAGATTGTGGAGATCTAAGAATTAGAATTGAATTATAAAAATTGGGAACTGTGACATAGATATGTCCTAAATAGGATTGAATCTACAATTATATCTTAGAAAATGATAATACATCCAAAATGCACCTCAACATTATTAGAAAACACATAGTCATGTCATAATTGAAAAATTTACCTGTTCTCTGCTCTGTGTTGCTCTGCAATGATTGGATGTGTGCATGCTTGTAAAATTATTTATCAACCCATGATATATCGAAAAATCACAAAAAAAAACTTTAAATTAGAAGAAAATCATGAGGCTTGGCTTGTTTTCGACCCAAAGGAAGCATATTGTTATTAGACGTCCTTATCTTGCACACTGTATATTCAATCGGTTTTTCTTAACAACAATACCACTAGACATTTTTATTTTATAAACTCTAAGTCTTTATCTAGGTCCAATAATTTGATCAGTTTGACCATTTTGTGTACTGGATCTCTGACATGAACAACCTCTTCTTTTTCGAACTCTAGGTTTTGTACGATTTCTCTGGTATCTTTTGTACTCTTCCTGTCATTTTTCTAAATAAAATCCAACAGAACTATTGATAACGTCTTAATTACCAACCTTTTTAATACCAAAATCTTTAGGTATTGGTAATTCACCTGGCGACCAAAAACTGAATCTGATGGTGATTTGTTTATTTTCGAATCTATAGAAGTAATACGATACTCTATTAAAGCAATATAAGAGGTATATCAATATATCAGGCACTTTTTCGAAACTTGGCCACCCCTCTATAATATATTTAATAATTAATAGCAAATCTGGGTCATTTATTTATTATTAATTTTCACGTTCAAAAATATGTCTTTTCCTCTCAGAAGCAGGTAAGTCATCAATTATAAAACAAGCATGTTCATTAACTTCTACGTCTACATCAGATAAAAGTTCATCTTTAATTGTCTTTAAGTATGAGCGTGACCGGCAATCAGCCAGTAGAAGATCTTTACCATGTTTATATTTAACAATAAAATCATATGGTTGTAATGTTAACCCTAACCTAAAGGCATATCTATTAAAGATTTTCTGAAAATATTCTCTAATGGCTTATGATCTGACTCAACAGCAACAGTTTAACGATAAACATATTGATGGAACCTCTCTCAGCCATGGACTATATCCCTCAAGTCTTTTTCAATTTGAGCCCAGGACTGTTGAGTAGGAGTCAATGCTTAAGAAGCATATGCTACAGGCAAATTTTTCTGCAAAAGAACAGCTCCTAACCCTTTGCTGCTACTATCTACTGACAAAACATTTTTTTCACTCTGATCATAAAATTTATATATTAATACTGGAGTGTTTGTCCATACATTTTTAAGTTAAGCATAATCAACTCTGTGGTTCTCAGACCAATTAAATTGTACATTATTTTTTAACAGTTGTCTTAAAGAATAAGTTACATCTGACAATTTTGGTACCAAATTTACTCACACAAATGACCATCCCTAAGATTGTTTGTAGCTGTTTTTTGTCCTCTGGCTCCTGCATTTCGAATATAGCACTTATTTTGTCTAGATCAGTCTTCACTTCTGGAAGGCTAAGTTTACATTTATTCTTGTTCAACCGCGCAGTCTTTTCCAATGTTCTTCTTCATTCCAATAATATATGCCCTGGAACACTTCCTTAAACTTCCTATGGAATACCTTTAGAGCGGAGCAAATATAAGTATTAGGTATATATACTTGCAGGCATACCGACTTTCCTCTGCCAGCTTGATTTGATAGAAGCTCATTTTTCCATCTAATATAGAGAATATCGATGCACCAGCCATCTTTAAAGCTAACTCTTCAAATGTTGGTATAGTTGATACCTTTCTCTATGGATTTAACTCTCGAAGACTTATGGAAATCTTCCTTGGCGGGTGGCAAACTGGCTCAGCATTCTTTTTTACGTTGATAGTGTAGGCACCTTGGAGCTCACCTCACTGACTTCAGCACCTGCGCATTTGAATTGAAAGCATCCATGTTAACTTAACGCAGCAAGTCAACCTTTTTAATACATGGAAGTCCTACTATACATATAGCATTGTACCTTATCACTTGAAATTCCGCTTTATGCCAGTTCCTTCAACTTGACACTAAACTACAGTTTTGCCCAATGCAGCTATCTCAGAACCGTTGTAGCTCTTCAGTTTAACATTTGTGGGTTGAAAAGGTACTGTACAGAGTCACAGCTGGCGTTGTTCATAACAATGACGGAATTTTTAGGAATTGACTTACATTTCGGCAAAATATCTAAAAACCACCTTTGGCATCGCTGCCAATATGTGTAATTAGTAACCTGCGATCCTTATTGGAAGGAATTTTCAAGCCAGTTGATAAGCCTTTTAAAATGTCTAAAGTTCGGCGAGGGCTTTCGACATTTTTGTCGTCCCAAAATTTGCTCAGGATGTTCTTACTCAGGTTTCATCTAAATAAAAAAATATTGCTCTTTTCCCTTCGTTACTCTCTAACTTGCCTTAACTATAGATTACTTTTCCTGTATCTATTTGCTTTATACTAGCTATTATAGCTTTTTCTTATTACTTTCAAAATTATATTTATTGTTGGGATCTCATTCTTAAAATAAAATGACTGTACTGACCTTCTGATTGTCGCTGTTTGGTCAACTTCGAACGACATTCTACCACGGTCTTACATTCAGTCAAGTTCACACTGTTTCCACCCTTTCTTTCAGTCAAAAGTCTGGGAATTGCCGATTTTCTGATTTCTCTCATATTGGCACATGTGGAAACCATACTTCTAATAGTACTTAAGGGTGTTTGAGAGACAAGTGTATGTATCATGTACGTTTTAGTCCTTGCTTTCAAATCTAAAACACCTTAATACCCTAAGCTAAATTTTGACGACATTCTGATTTAACAAAAGCGCTTCATTTCATTTTTAGGATATATGTATATTATATACCAAATGAGATAACTACCTAATTATATTAAGGATTGCACAATATCTACATTTATACCTAGAATGGAATACTTTGTGACCGCCTAGTTGTCAAAACTTTAATTGTTTATTACTCGAGTACCTTCAGGAGTACCTAGAATAACTAGTGAATACCACAATGTAAAATAATGTAATTACTTACTAATAATAATATGATACTTGCCTAACTTTTGCACTATTAAATAAACTCAACAAATGAAACCATTTAGGTCTTTACCAAAAAATGTAACGCCAATGATTTATTGCCGCTTTATGCAATAGCAAATGGATATTAAAAATGTAATTATAAAAAGTTATTTCATTCTATGAAAATTCAACATCAGGGAATCTGTGTTACCCAATGTAATATTCCTGAGACACTCTAGGTATAGTAACATTCACTGAATATCAATTTTTCGCATTCACACCTCATTCGAAATTTGTGATTGATGAATATCAAGTTTTCATTAAAGAAAATCCTTAATTTATAACCACGTTTTTCTCATCAGAAATTTCTCTGTATAACCTGTTTTTTACTTCCTTTAAGATGTCCTTATTGAGACGTATTTTCAAAGGCTACGTCATTTTAAATTTGCTTATAGATTTCTATATACATTTTAATACAATGTTATATTTAATACAAATGTGTCTGACCCTGACAACAGAATTTCGTGCTTGCTCTTTGTCACCATTTTACCTTTAATAAATTATTAATAGTTCCACTCGATTCTGCGTTTTGTTTTCGGAAATTTCATAATATTGATAATATGATCTCTTTTATGCGTAATATTGACAGTAAGTATATCAGGAATACTATGTATAGTATGATGGATATTCACAGTAAGGTGAATTTCTTAGCCAGTCATATTTTAGCTGTTTTTGACCTGCATGCCTCCTTAAAAGTTATTTCAGGTAAAGAAAAGCCATATTAACAGTGATGGATTACAGACATCAATATACGCCTAATGCAGAAGCTTTGTAATAATGCTCGAAATAAATATGGAGAAACCAGAAATTAGACAGATTAGAAGTACTACCAACAGTTACGTAATTTTACTGCATCGGTCGTAAGATTAGAAAAGAAAGCCTATTTAAATACTAAATTACATTGCACAAGAAAAAGAAAAATTACGAGAAGCTAAAAAATTAACAAAACAAAATGAACCATTCCTAAGTCATTCAAAAGAGTAGATAAATGAAATAAATATGTCCTGTAGATACTTTAAAAAATCCTTTCAATCCTGATCTGAACTTGATTTACTTCTATAATAATACTCGGTCAACCGATGACCGAATCTACGTTTGAGTTGTTTCTCGTAACGGAAGATATTGTAGCGTTTTTCCCGTTCGTTAGGTGTGAATGAAAACAATCGAAAATAGTCAACTCATTTATTTACACACTTCGCTATGAAAGCACGATCACTCACGGCTACTAAAGATGTTTGTTTTTACTGTATTTATTTATAACTATTTAAATTTCGTGCCAATATTCAGAACTTTACTTCACTGAACCACAGTATAAAGAACAAGATCTAGTTTATGTGTTAGAAAAGATCTAGTTTATGTTCGGTGACTGAACTGACAACTATCGGCGATGCGATTCCTTATATACTCGGATGAACGCTGTTCCGTAATTTTCACCAACCCTCTAGACGTCGTATGTCTTGTCATTCCGGAATGATGGAGAATCAGCTGGTTTCTCGGTGTTTACAATATTGTATTTAAAATTCTTTCAACATAAAAAGAAAAGCTATTGGTCATGAGAAATTTAATATTGCTTAACTACCCAATAACACTGAGACCGCTTACACGAGCTAATGATGTGCCACTTTTAAAAGTTAGTAATTCAAATCACTTTGTTTCTATATTACCAACTCTTACTAAAGTTTTAGAAAAAAAATTGTGAAACACATATTTTCGAATACTTAAATTTAAATGGCTTATTGCCTGAAAAACAATCTGGCTTCAGAAAGAATCATAGTTGTGAAACAGCATTGGCTTGGTTAACTGATGATACTCTCCAGAGTCTGGATAAAAGCCTAATAAATGTTTTGGTGTTGTTGGATTTTACTAAGTCGTTTGGTATAGTGAACCATGAAATCTTAATATATATTTTATACTATTTTGGTAAGGAGTTCTTCTATTGAATTGGTTTCTTTGTTTCTTACTAATAGAACACAATAGGTTTTTTTTTCATGGTATGGTATCTTGATGTGATGATTACAGGTGTATCTTGGAGAGTATACTTGGGCCTTTGCTCTCTATGTTAAATAACTCTAAAATATTGTACCTATATTTTTCTTTCTTCTAAGCCCTTTCAAATTCTGGAGGCTAGTGTCAAATTAATTCTGATTTAGAAAATCTGTTTCAAGCAGCTACCAATCATATGCTAAAAATGAATCCAGCAAAATGGGTTGTATTAGTATTCGTTACTTTCATCTTGTATGGCTTAATAATTTATTGATGATCCAATGAAAAAGATCTACTCATATAGGCATTAAATAAATGATTTTTTTTCCAAAATAAGCCCAACCCTTCAACCCTTTAAATTTGTCAGTACACAAGTGATCCGGTCGACTGTACCCCCGGTGAATGGGTCGATTTCGAAACGAGGCTTTCGCAAAACCGGGCTCTGGATTGTAGATTTCGAGGCGAAAGGGCGGTAATACAAGCGAAGGCTTCGCATGGAGTAGTAAAAAGGGACTATAAGGGCCCCGGTGTTTCGTTTTAATGTGCTTCGGGCTGCCGGTCTCGAATGGCCTCCGTTTCGCGTTTAAAAGGACGAGACAGGGTATGTTTTTGTCCAAATACGTCTAGCTGCACTGAGAATTTTTTTTCACTTTTATTGATAATATTCTTGTGTTTCTCTGTCTTTATTGTTAACCTGTGCTTCATTCTATATCCTGTGTATCTTCGCCAATTTCAAATATTCCGGATACTACAACAGAATAGGTAACTATTAATCTTTATTGTGTCATATCGTAATCGTGGCAAAATTTAAAGAAGCAGTTATTATGGATAAGCCAGGATGGATAACATTATTTTCTGGTATGTGTGCAACATCAGCTTCGTGGTGGCTTCGTCCAATTAATACCCAAAGGGCAGCCCAGAAAGATTTCAACCATCTCTTTGAAGAAATCAAAGAAGATATAGATGTCTTCTTCAAATATACAAGGATGACAGTGCAACTATTTTAAAACACCAATTTGTTGGGTGCAGAGATTGGCAATACCTTTGAGGTAGGTATACTGTTTTATTCTAAAAACTATTTAACCACAGGAAATCAAATATATTCAATTGCCCTGGCATACAGAGTTGGAGAATCAGCTGCTCGACAGATTACCAAGGAGTGATGTTTGGCTAGAAGTGATGTTTGTTTAAGGACCAAAATATCTAGCTATCCCAACCAAAAGCAAATGGATTCAAGCTCCACCTAATTCAGGAGCATTATTTTTCAATTACAAAAAAACTTTTAGTGTGGTGCTCACGCGTGCAAAATTATTGCTTTTCAGTAGCCGATGTAGGGACTTATGGATCAGTAAATGACTTAGCACTTCTTAGTCGTTTATGGATAGAAGAAGCTTTAGATTCAGGACGATTAAACATACCTAGAGAAAGTGCTGAATTGTCTGGAGTCTTTATTATTTTGTGTCTGATATAGTGCCTTTAAGAGGTCAGTGAATGTAATGAGGCCTTGTGCTGGAACAACATGACAAACAAAAGGTTTTCATGTATGTGTAGGAACAACTAGAGCTAGACGAACGATTGAAACCGCTTTTAAAATTCTCAGTTCTAGGTGACTGGTGCTGGGAAGAACCTGAAGTTGTTTCCTTCAAGTAGAAAATGTTGTTTGGGTAGTCAATTTATGCTTGTAATTATAATTTCTTAAAATTGATAGATCAGAACACAGTATATTGCCCTATAAACTTTGTTGATCAGGAAGATGAACAAGGAATTATAATATTGGGAAAATAAAGAATTGAGGATGTCATATATATAAGAGACTGAGATAAATATAATTTTGTTTTATTTCCTAACAAAATTATTACCTATTATTCACAACAAGAAATAAAACTTCAAAAGTTCAAAAATTAAGTTAAAAGTTCTATATTTATATTTATCTCTACTTAATAAATATAAAACTGTTAGCACATGGTTAGATCAGAAAAACAATTTATTATTACTAACTTTAATTATTAGACTTATATAAAAATATGATTCTAATAATTTTTTCTTTACTTTTTTCTTCTCAGTACGATTTATTTGGGAAACGTTTACATTTACTAAAATTCACATGGTAAAAAAGTGAGTTTAAGTCAAACGTTATTCAGACAAATGATACGTGACAGGCGAGCACTATCACCCAACTAAAGCATCTATTACACAGGGCGAGATTACTATAGCCAGACGCCGGCGAATTTACTTGCTGCTATAAAATTCGCCAAATGTAATCGCGGCTGCTAGTAAACTCGCGGCTCGCTTTTTCCCAGCGAGTAAAGTTGAACACTGGCCCACTTTTCTCGCTACTCGCTCGTGATTTCTCTCTCTGGCGAGTGAAAACGCTATGTGTAATTTAAAACAGGACTAGTACTAGTAGGATAAAATGGCGGATATAGTGCCTGCAGGAATTGTTGTTGTGAGCCTTTTAATTCGGAAAAAACTTCAATAAAAGTTAAACCAGAAAAAAAGAAAAGCAAGACGGGAGTGGGTCAGGAATTGGATTTCAAAACGAGACACATATGGGGCTTATAATATTTTATTGAAACAATTGAAGGATAAAGATCCTGTAGCGTACAATAGAATGTTTTGATAATGAGCAATGAACAGTTTCAACGCCAAGTATTTTATGGAAGAAAATCCTTTACCGTGGCAATGGAAAGTGGGATTGGAATTAACTTGAATAATATTTTTTTATATTTTTAAGTAAATACAATTTATTATTTTCCAATGTAATTTTGCCCAAAACGTATGAGAAAATTCAACTTTATTTGTTATGCACAATTTACTTATGTAAAAATAAAAAATATCTAGCTCTAAAATCTACTCACGTTTGAATTACTATGTCTTGTTGACAAAACTTCTGCGAAAAAATAGGCAGCCTCAAACCATGTTAACTGTGGAGTGTAAATGTCTTCTGTTCCACAGCCACTTTTTTTGCTTCGTTCTATTTTGGCCAGTTCTTGATGAAACACAGCTTTCAAATTTTTAATTTTGTTTTTCAATTGTTTTTCATCCATTCCTTTTAGAAGCCCTTTATCATCTAATTTTTCACACATGTTCTTAAATAATACGTCTTTCAGTTTAATATTTAGATAATCTTTGTGTTTAATATTCCATACTACTGGAAATTGTTCATAAATTTTTAAAAACTCTATAATTTGATTGTTATTCCATTTAACAGACATTTTGAATTTTCGAACGAAAAATACAAAACAACTTCCAAAAATTCAATACCCTGCGAGTAAAGCGACTTAACTAGCCCTGTGTAGTTTGCGCTCGCTGAGCGTGTTCTAACTCGCTCACTCGCTTTAAATTTTACTCGCCAGCGACTGGCTAGTAATCTCGCCCTGTGTAATAGATGCTTAACTAAAGTTGCCAAATCGTTTTTATTTTAGTTAGATTATTGATCAGATCGTAACTGTATGTCTCCTACTTTAATATTATTTTTGAATAATACTGTTTTTATTGAGCAAACATGAGGGTATTTGCTGCAAAAATAAAAACGTGAGGTTAGGTTAAATGTCACTTAAAAAAGTTAAATGACAGATTAGTGTAAAGGAATCGTACGTAACTGTGACGCTGTTCAATTGCTTTTTGTATGGAAATATTTTTCAATTCATTCAATAAACAGTTTTAAATGGGGAATCTTCCTTGTTTTACTTGCCCTTAGTACCCGGCTATTACATTAGCATTAGTCAACCAACGTTACCATATCGATTACATCATTATTATTGGTTACTGTACAGTGGCGTATCCAGGGGGGGGCAAAGGGGGCAATTGCCCCCCCAGAAAAGCTAGGGAGAAAAAACATAAAAAACATATATTGAGTTCTGCTAATAACGCAACATATTTAAGTAGTACAATACAAAACGAAATAATAAATGCATGTAGTACAAATATTTTACAAAAAATAATAGCAGAAGTAAAATCTGCAAAATATTATGCAATCTTGGCAGATGGGACAACTGATATTGCCAAAATAGAGCAGTTTGTTCTTTGCGTTCGGTACGTATGCGATAATTTATCTATTAAAGAGTCCTTTCTTCAATTTATTCCGGTAACTTCAACCACTGGGCATAATTTAACAAAAACAATTATCGAAAATTTGACAAACTGGGGTTTAGATTTAAATAATCTTAAAGGCCAGGGTTACGATGGGGCAGCGGCAATGAGTGATCAGTTTTCGTGGGGTACAGGCTATTATAAGAAAGGAATATCCTACAGCTTTATATGTTCATTGCGTCTCACACTCCCTTAACCTTGCTATATCCGATGCATGTTCTGTCCAGGCTGTACGAAATTGCATGGGTGTTATTGAAAATGCTTACAATTTTTTTAATACTCCCAAACGTCAAAAAATTTTAACTAAAAAAGTAAATGAAATGCCGGATAATAAGAGATCAAGACGAGACAGATTAAAACAACTTTGTGTTACTAGATGGGTTCAAAGACAAGATTCAGTAAGCGTAATGAGAGAGCTTTCAAATTCTGTGGTATTGGCTTTAGAAGAAATAGCTGAGTGGCCGGACAAAGAAACGTCTACTTGTAGCAAGTTGTTACTAAACACCTTAAGTACATCAGAATTCCTCATTACTCTTTATGTAATTGAACATGCTTTTGCATTTACCACTCCGTTATCAAAGTTGCTGCAATCAGTTAATATTGATTTAGGCAAAGCAATATTACTGGCTGAAGATTGCTTAAAAGAGCTTAAAGATTTACGTCATAAAGCAGATAATAGTTTTGCAACTATTTTTGCAGAGGCAAAAAAAATATAAACAATTTATTTGGTTTAGAAATAACAAAACCACGCAGACAAAAAAATAGGGCAAATTTTGAAACTAACACAACTGAAGAATATTTCAGAATATCAATATTTATTCCGTTTTTAGATTGCGTCTTATTAAAATTAGAAGAGAGATTTGTTAAACATAAAGATATATTACAATCATTTAACTGTCTGATTCCATCAGTAAATAAGAAGCTTGATAATCAACTTCAAAGTCTTAAGTATTTGGTAAATTTTTATAAAAATGATTTAGAAAATTGTTCATTTACTATGGTTTCTGCTGAACTCAAACTTTGGTATAGAAAATTTGAAGCCTGTGCACCAGAAAAATATCCGAGCTCCGCTCTCGATGCCCTAGTAATGTGTGATTAGGATATATTTTCCAATATATTTATACTGTTAAAGATTTTTTGTACTTTACCTGTAAGCACAGCAACCCCTGAAAGAAAACTTTCTACACTTAAATTGTTAAAAACTTACTTACGAAATACAATAAGTGAAGACAGATTAAATGGTTTAACTCTTCTGTATGTATATCCAGAAATCTCAGTTAGTGCCGAGGAAGTACTTAACGAAATGGAGCTTAAATCGAGGAAACTTGATATTGTTATTTAGTTTTATTTGGCTTTTTTTGGTGTTTTATATAGATACCTAATTGAGTTTTGATCTTGTTTAGTTTTTTTAGGAGTCAATTTGTTTTTGTTACTTTAGAATAATTTTTTGTTTCCCTTGTGTCTGTTTTACTATCCATATATCATATTAGTATCTTTTATTTTTCTTTATTTTTGGAGCTTTTAAATTAATAAAAGCATTTCAAAAACATGGTAATTATTTCTCCCTTCCTGATGAATAATACCATATCTCCGATAATAGGCCAAAAAAATTAAGTAACATACACATACATACATATGTAAGTATATTGTATATTAAATGGTGACAAACCATGTTGCCCCCCCCCAGGAATGAATCCTGGATACGCCACTGTTACTGTATATATCTTCTACTTTGATGGTGATTTTTGGGGAAAAATCATTATTTTATTAACACACATGCTTACACTCTCAGTAAAAATACACACAAGGAAGTGAATTTCTTTTGATTGTAAAGTTTTTTTATAAATAATCATGTGTTTATTAAGAAAATGTTTCTTGGCAAAAATTAAAACAAAGAAACGAGATTAAGTTTAACGTCACTGAGACAAGGCAAGTGACCCATAGGCTACTCACCAAACTAACCGATATTGCCAGATTGTTCCTGTCTTATATTCCGATTTCACCATTGTATATGCTGCTACTTTGAAGGTTATTTTTTGTGAATAGTAACAGTTCATATTCTCGCAAAATTAAAAATAAAGAACTGAGGTTTGGTTAAACGTTACTGAGACAAGACACCTGAAAAACATAGGTTACTCATCAAATAAACCAACGTTTCCAGATTGTTTGTACCTTAGCTTAATCGTTATTACTGTGAATATTTCATTGAGAACATTTTTATATTATCGGCAAAATAAAAACAAAGAAGTGAGGTTGCCAGATCTTGAAATTCGGACATTCATTAGTCCTATAAGAATATCTCGCCTGAGTAATAGTTAGTTGGGTTTACATTAAATTAACGACAAAAATTATTTGAAAAAAAACGTTTACCATTTTCCTGAATATTCAATTTCGACACCAGCAACCTCGTTCTTGAAGAATTATACACGCGCGGGTCATTCACACCACTTGAAGAAACTTTCTCCTACAATCATGCTCGAATGTTTTTAATCCATCCCAGTGTCGGTTTTCCTATTTACTGACCACCACAGTCAAACATACTTACATGAGAAATTCATTCAATTAACTAATAAATTATTACTTTCAAAATAAATATATTACAGCTACAAGTGAGCCTGCAATGAGGTTAGAATAAAGGTCGTTACTTTTTCATTTAAAGCCTCTATTAATCTGGAGATTCAACGATCAATATGACAAAGAGAAAAAAGTAAGTCTTATATTCTAGTACTTAAAAAAAAATAAAAAAGCTAATTACAAATATGCAAATAAGAAAACAAGTTATAAATGAACAGACTTCAGCAGAAGTTGTTTCATTTTACGTTTGGACATATTAGGAGACATATCTTCAAATTGATCTATATTGTATTGCTTTAGAAGTTTGACTGAAGTATAGGAAAATGAGCTTTGAGTCATGATTTTATTTATTTTTGGTATTTCATAGAGTAAATTTAAGTGTGTTCTACGAGAGTAAATCAGATTTTTCTGAGATAATTTTTAATCAGATATGGAGAGGTTTCACACCAAAATTTTTATATTTCTCAACAACTAGTAATTGTCACACCGACCATTACTATGACCAAGTCTTGAAACGCCCAACCTTTAGCTGGCCAAAGTAGATTATGGCTGATTTATTGGGATTAATTTTGAACCCTTGATTAAAAGAGTATTTAAAAACTGACTCTAAGCATTCATTAAAATTCTTAGCCGCCTCAATTGCATTGGACCTGGCAAAAGAAAGCTGATAATAAGCACGAAAGCGCTCCGACATATCAGTGAAAATCCGGTAAAACTGATGAAAAACAAAGGATCCGAAAGTGATCCTTGAGGGATTCCTCTATCCACATACAATGGCTTGCATTTAAGCCTAACAACTGTGACCCACTGCGATCTGTCATCCAAATAACTGCGAACAATATAAATAGTTTTAAGTTTAATGCCATAGTAGAAAAGTTTTGCGTACAGCAGTGCATGGTTCATCATATCGAAGGCCTTGCTAAAGTCTAACAATACTAACCTCGAAGTTTTACCCGTGTCTGCAGCCAAAAGAATCTCATCTAAAACCTAAATAGTGCCGAGGCAGTACTAAATCCTTTACGGAATCCAAATTGCAACTTAGGTAATAAATTATTATCAGTGAAGTAACTCTTGATTTGCCTATAAATAAGCTTTTCAAATACTTTAGAAAGCACTTAGGACGCGTTCTTAGGACTGCTAACTTTTAGTAGGAAAAATACTCCTTTGTATGCAGGAATTAAAAATATCAACAAATGGACAAAATTGTTGGACAATACAGCCTCATCATTTCAAGGCTAATTCTGTCTACACCAGAGGCGTATCCAATCTCCGACACTGCCCGAGAGAAACTTGTTAATGAAAACGTTAGTTTCATTAATTCGTTTCAGTTGAAATTCCGCGGTTGTACCTTTGGTACTAAAATATTTAGAAATATAATTTGCCTCAACAGTGGTAGGTATTTGTCGCACCGAGGCTATAAAATATTGATTAGTTAAATTTGGGTTTTTTTTATAGTTAGGAATTTCTACATTTTTTTTAGATCTGTTATAGATATTAACTTGGTCAAGGGATTTCCACTTGCCTTAATGCGACTGATAAATCAATATACGGTCTCCTTTCGTATAGCACAGCTGATATAAAAATATTCCTTATTTCTTTGTAGGATTCCCAATCCCGTAACTTTTTAGTACGTTTGTATTTATAAAAAAGATAGTTAAGGCGATTTTTCATCGTACGTAACACATCTGTAAACAACGGGAAAGGTGGCCTGGGAACTTTTTGTTCATATATTGACGCATGAGAATCAAAGAGACCCAGTATCATATCTGAGAGCATTGTAATTCTTGGTCAAGATTATCGCAGTCAACAACCTGGTAACAGTTTCTTTAATAATAATTCTACTATTATTAAAGATTGTAGCATTATATGATGAACGCGGCTATCTGGCAACCATATTTAATAATTTAAGGTCTGCGTCTCTCTAATGTTCTATAGCTTGAACATTATTTGAAAAAAAATTACTTTCTGAAAAATTTAAATATTTCTCTATTTTCCCCTATTCAAAATTATAATACCTATAAATCTTAACCTGTGAATGATGTATTAATTATTATTAGTGAATAATGTATCAATTATTACCTGGAGACTGAATTCGAACATGTGTGCAGTCAATATTTTCAATTTTAAATGTTCCAATAATCCTGGGGCAACTTGCTTTCTCAAAAAAGTGGCATTAATTGATTTCATAGGAAAATTCTGCCATTTTACTAATGCATGAGAGGTGGGTTCCAGTTTCCAGAAATTTTAAGAATATGAGTAGAAGATTGATTCGACCTAAGTTATTGTTCCTAAAAGAAGTATGTACTAAAATTTAGGGCGCAGTTTATTTATTTCACAACATGGAGTGGAAAAGGGATATGCCCAGCAAGAATGTTATACAAAGAGTCTTTGCTTTTTTCTTTTGACATTTATTTCGTCCTATATACTTAAACCATTACACACAGAACACAAATATATAGAGAAGTGGTGGTTGCATACAAACTGAAAGAAATTCTTCTGACAAATCAGCTAGCGGCCTCTCGCTTGGCAGCGGAAACTGTTGTAACTAACTTGACAGTTTGACGTGTCTAATTGGACCAATCGAAATGGTAGAAAAGCGTGGCCAAATTAAGGCGGGAAATCACATTTTATTTAATCTGACAATCTTATCATTTAATCGTAATATCTAAAGCAAACGCCTAATCAAAAAGGTTACTCATAGAGAAAAGAGCCTTTTTGTTTAGGTGTTAGCATCAGATATTGATCTGAATAAAAATAAAACTTTTCAGCTTTAATTTACATATCTTAAATAGGTTAATTTACTGCAATAATCTACGAAAGTGTACTAACAATAGTGTACGACATATCACCAATTGGACAAATGGAAATAAAATAATGTTTTTTTTGCTTTAATACATTTATTAGGTATTTAATTTTCCTGGAAAAAAAAATTACTTAAAATGATATACATAATATTCAATAATTCATTATAACAGACATTATATAAATTATAATTTATCTAAAAATGTTTAAAATTATTTTGTTAGCACTGAACTACCCTAATTTTATACAGATTAGAAAAGGTTGTCAACATTTTCGTGCTATTTTCTCATAATACATCTAAACGCATTCCCATTATAAGGTTATAGGTTAATAATTAATAGTAGGCATTATAGGTTAATAATATCCTCATTTTATTAACACATAGAGTCAATAGAGGATGAATTATTCTTATTTAATATTTACTTGTATCTGTTTCCTAAAGAAAAATTAAACAGATTTTAAAATAATTTAAATTATAATCTATATTATCGAAAGAAGCAATATATCCATGGACAAAACAAAATAAACTCTTTGAAAATAAAAACAACTTTTTAGTATAAACAAAGATCACTTACGAGTACATAGTATATATTTGTTGGTCTCTTATAATACTAACAACATATCTTGGAACTATAATATTACTAAAAACTTAATTCAAGGATAGATGTTTACATAAAATAAAAAGAAACTCTTAAAAAAACAAGTTGTAAGAAAAACATTAATTCTGATCCATTCCTGGTGCTCAGGTCTCTTAGCCGCTATACCTATGTCTTGTCTCAGTGAACACAGGAAGTGGTATGATACAAGCAGGAAATAAAATAAAAAAATAGACAGTGCAAACCTTATAAATCAATTTACTAAATGATTCATGTAAAAAAAAAAGACAAAATAAATGTTTAAAAAAATATGTATTGCAGTGTAAAGCCAGGGGTATCAGCATTATTAAAATTTGTGGAGAACTGATCAGAAAAAATTCTATAGCTCAAAGTGTTAATAATATTTCCACTGCATATCCCTCTCTATGTTTTTCTTGTAATATGAACTGAAGGAAATTAAAAAAATCTTTTATTACTGTTTCTCAGAAACATTTAAAATATACATACTCTTACATCAAGGTCAGGAAAATTTCAATCAGTTTTTAATTGTTGAATAGAAAATGAGAGGCCAGACATTTTGTAATATGTATTTATAATAATCAAGTTAAAAATTAAATACTTGAAAAGTGAAACTTCTTCATTGAAATCAACTGAATTTGATTTTATTAAAGACTAAAGAATGACAATACAAAAACATAATAGTAATAAATAAAATCAGATTTTTTTACCAGAAACCTGGAATTGCTTGCCGCAAATTAATTAAAACACTACTCCCAATATTGAAAGGGAACTTTTTAGAAAAAAAGTCATAAATTTAAAATAACATCCAAATAGCATATTAAAATAAATTAATTTTAACATATTAAAATAAATAATTTTAAATAAATACATTAATTTTAACAAATAGCAAACTCAACACACGCTGGCATTCATTGAAAATATTAAAATGAAAAACAAACTCAAATGGTATGACAATGGCAAATGATGTTCTATCAGTCAATGTCAACAACTGTCTCTCAGCTCCCTGTCAATTTTGCCAAGCAAGATGGCCGATATACGATTCCGATTTTCACCATACAAGTTTCATCCATGTGCCATTACAATCAATATAAATCTTAAATAATGTAACGATATTGGAAACGCCGAGAATATCACCTGTTCTCCATCATTGCGAAATGACACAAGTGGCACACCGCACAACGTCTCTGGAGACGCGTGGAAGGTCAGCGAATCATTCGGAATCATGGTCAGCCGAGCATCTAAGGAGCCGCGTCGCCACTGTTCAGTTGACAGTTCAGTGCAGTGAAGTTCGGAATATTGACGCGATATTTAAATCGGATATAAATAGTAGTAAATAAATATAGTGAAAATAAATATTTCTAGTAGTTGTAAGTTATCGTTTTTAGTAGTGTAAGTGTGTAAAGAAAATAGTTGACTATTTTCGTGCATCGATTGTTTAATTCACACCTTGACGAACGGTAAAAACGGTATACCAAGATATAATATAAGAATAGTTGTATTTATGTCGGGTTTTACAGTATGTTACTATAGTTAGATATCATGAAGGAACTATTTCATAAAGCAGTGGGTTTGATAATATGAAATCGTTGGAAAAAATATAAATCGTCGCAGAACTCTGAAAATAATCGGCTCATTCGTAGATTTGTCTAGGAACAATCACATCATATTTTTTTGTCTTTGAATAATAAATCATTGTTTAAAACATTCAGCAAAGCAAATTTACAAGATCTTGATTGAAGTGCTACAAGCTACTATCTTTAAAAACTCTAGGGCTAATGGCAGAGATTTTGATATTTATTGTACAGTGTATGAGCTGATGATCGGAATGCTGATGCAAATCATGATGATGGACGTTGTCACTTAAGAGATGATCATTGGAAAGAATGATGACATCAATTAAACTGGCCTTGACTCAATGAAATCAAATTAACAATGGATTATTCCAGTTGGCGCAAAGTAGTATTACGTAATATATAACAATCAATTTGTCAACAAAATTCACTTTGGATAATGTTAATGGCACGATATTAATAAACCATAACCAAGATAAATATGTGTTCGCATCCTTAAAAATAAGGAAAACTATCGAAATATGCAAATTGTAGTCAACGGATTTTCCTTAAACGGAAATCCCTCTTCTATCCATAAAATATCCGTCCTTGTAGGCTGCCCTTTAGGTCTCCCTTAACACGCCCGCATCAACTCGTAGAGTTCGCCTGCGGGAATCCGCATCGCACCACCAATCGGCAACGAGGCGATCCATAGTTTAAAGGGGATGGAACGGGACGCCTTTTCCAGATACAGAGAAGGGACGTTCGCCCTTTAAGGGAATTTTATTCGAGAATTTTAATGTAGTTCTTAAAGGGGATATGTTTGTATAATTACATATTATCTCTTTAAGAATTTTTGAATATTTGTGCATGGCAGGGAAACTTTTGACGTTAAAATGACAGTTCAGTGTTTAAAATGGCGGAATTATTTGACATTTGCATGGATGTGTAAACCTAATTTAATTTTTCTTTTGACAGTTCGGGAAAACCCGACATAACAATACCAGATGGCTAAACCTACTTGATGAACGGCGCTTTTCAAGTTCCTCTTTTAGGTTATCTAAGCTTTGTTCGGCAAGTTGTCTAGCCACTCATATGATTAGACAAAAATTAGACAACCAGCTTGACTATAGTTACTAGTTTAATTCTTTACGATCGCTTTACACGATAATTGCTGATGCGCGTTCGTAATCGGCAGAGATGTGCCCTTACTTAGAAAAGGTCTTTTTATTAAAAAATGATACTTCAAACATTCAAAATGGCGAATCGGTTTCATCATGAAAAACAAAGGAGTTGAAAATTGTATTAAAATTGTAGTAAATATCTAAAATAATGAAAGGATTTTATGAGTTTTTTTGTCTAAGGTTCGTTCGAAAAACTGCTTACCCAATCATAGCCAAAGTCACGTCAAAGTTAAAGTAAAGAAATATTGTTAACAAAGCGGTCTTGATAAAAAATAAAACTACCTATTAATATAATATTAAACTTACACATATTACATATGAACAATTTGATCTATAGACATAAAAATAACGGTCAATATAAAAATAATGGATATACAAATGAAACTGGTATAATAACTGGGTAATATTAATTAATCTCTTAAGTAGCACTTACATGTATAAGCCAGAACCAAAAATTAAACTTAAAAATAGTCCAAGTAGTATAGCGGAGTACTCCTACTAGTACTGTAGAGGTACTGTTCTGGAATACTTCTCCTTTCACAACTAACATCTTTCTTACCTCTCTCCTAAATAACTTGTAAAAAACAGTCTTGTGAAGAGTCCGTGGAAGATCGTTATATATTTTTTTACTCTTGTAAAAAATTGAATTTTTGGTTAAAGAAAATGTAGAGATTGGTAAATTTATATTATATGAGGTCCGAGTATTATTTACTTTTTCATATTAGATAATTAAAAAATACTTCTTATACAAAAAACAAACAATCTACAGTATAAATAAGGATAGAAGAGTTAGAATGTTCTGGATAATAAAATGAAGTTTGCAGGACCCATGATAGGGCATGTGCAAAAGCATGCACAAACACGGAAATAAATTTGCGGGTGCGTATTCCCAAAAACAAATGCAATGGCGGGAATAAGATTTTATCATTGAAAAAGATTAAATTGCTTACAATGACGATTAAATTGCTTCTAACTGTCTACAGAGCATAACAACCAGATGCCAACCTAGAACTACTCAATGCGATTTTCAAACTTTAATCTACTGTCAATAAGTGAACTTTAGAACTTAAACTTATTACTAGCAACATTTTGTGAACATAAAGAAATATTTAAGATACATTTAAAATTGAAAATATTGGTATTTGAAACGTTAAATGATAATAAGTTGCTGTCACACCATCTCTTAATCCCAGCTAAATCCTCGTTCACTATTCCTCTGAGGCTAGTGACAAAAAAAAGTGGTATCATTAGCAAAAAATTTGCATTTTTCATGCTTTACTGTAGATGGTAAGTGATTTACATAGATGACAAGTAGTAGTGGACAAAGAACAGAGACATCTCTGATTCAGAACCATTTAAACGAACCCTTTGACACCTATCAAACAAAAACGGCGTTAATCATTTTAAAATCGGGCCATTAAATCCGTACATTTCTGATTTTTGCGGCAGTATTTTATGTGACACACATAAAATAGCGTGAGACACACACCTCTACGAGATCTAAATACCTTACTGCGGCAGCATCTCCATTGCTCAGATAAAGCTTCTCCAACAGATGCAAAACAGCATTACTTGTATTCTTGGCACACCGAAAATCAAATTGGGCCTTATTTAAGACAGATTTTTTTTCTCAGAATACATTCATCCAAGCAACTTTTCCACTGAATGTAGCAGGTGCCTCTCATTGCTTAAAAATGGGAATTAAGATAGCTTGCTTTAACAGAGCCGGAAAGTCACCATCCAAATTAATGCATGCAGCCAATAATAACATGAAGGCAAATCTGCTAGAAATTTTATTGAATTGCCGTCCGAACCTGAAGAACCTTTAGTTTTTGATTTCTCTTTGAAAGTTTCCATGATTTCTTCAGCTGTGATATAGATAAAGTAAAAAGACTCGCCAGGCGTTTGTATCTTTTCTACTTTTTAACCATATAACAATTATCTAGGTGTTTTTTGGATTATTTAAATAAAACCCGAATTTGCAAAGGCGCCTGATTTATTTTGGCTCTGCCTTCCTTCTTTCTTGCGTACACTTTGACGGTGGACCCTTTGGACTGTGGAGCTAGGCCAATGCGTCCATGTACAGTTCTTCTCGCTGTAGTCTGCGCTGCAGTGTAGGTTTTCTTTCTTTTCAGGGATTCATTTTTTTTTATGTTCACACACGCCCCATTGTAAACTATGGTTAAGGGTTCTCAATTTCAGGTCGTAGTCTGCTTCTCCCACGATGCATCTGGCATGATCTGGTCTGGTTACCAGCCTGAATGGGATCAGCAAACCATCGACTAGGGATGGGAAGTACTCTGAGAGAAAAGGAAAGGACCAAAGAACCAACCGGTCTGCCTAACTTTATCTGTCAGATGTCAATCACAACCTCCGGCCAGGTTTGCGACAGCGACAGTTGGCTAGCATTACGAATCCAGGATTGTTATATATTACAAAATTATGTATTTCCTTCACACTGCAAAAGTACAAAAGGCAAACATACAAGAGGCAGTGGGAAGGGAAAAAAACGGAAAAATCGATGTGGGGTATCTAGGCGTAAACCAAAGGCATGAGCCGTAATAAGGGACAATTTCCACCTGCCTGGCTTCCATTCCATAATTCATAATATCGGATTCGTGTATCGTGTCGTGTTAAAAATGCCAGGCCCGAGGGAACGGGGCAAAAATTCCTTCTCGCCTGACAGTCGAGAGAGCGGGACCGAGGCCCCCCCGACAAATTATCTAACGTGCCATTACCCACGCCTAATGGCATTTTAATTTCGCTTTTCGTTTTTCGAGTAAATGGCGACACTGCGCCACCGTCCGAGCCATAATAGATACCCGAATGGTGCATTATATAAATTTCAATATAAAAATACCCATAGTGTGGGTGGTGGGAGGCTTGTATAGGGAGCAGGGAGATCCAATGTTTAATTATAGAGTATGTCTTTGGCTTTGATGTACATACTACCAGATTCACTAACCACAGCTACGTGAGTTATTTTTACGTAGGAAATTATTTACATATTTAGGAATTTCTGTTTGGATCTTTACAATATATGAGACCCAACCGATGCTTAACCCAACCTAATTATACAATCTTCGACACCTGTATGATGGGTTGCCTAGACAAAATTGACGTGGCAACACTGAAATTATTTACGCTACATTTAGAGGCTCCTGAAATTCAATTAATAGCGAATGCAGATTTATCTGAAACCAAATCTTTTCTTTTTGTTGTTGGCTAGTAACTGTCATTAGTGGTTTCCGATTTCGATAATTTCTACAGCATTGGATCAAACAGGGAGCCTTGTAAAAATTTAAGAGGGTTTAAAACGCAAAAAAAATCATAAAAGTGAAAAGAACCTAAAGAACTGAAATCAATATAGCCACAGAGATCTAACACTAGAAAAGAGACTCGAAACCAAAATAAACAAAAATCCCTGCAAGAATCATAGGCAATAAAATAGTTATTAACAAGGACGAATCCTCCTGAAACTTTGAAAACCATTGAAAAAGAAGCATTCTTGGAGCCGATCGTCGATAAATCAACTTTATTTTCCAACACCACCCAATGTGGATCACAGAACTATGAATGACTAAAAATGCTAAGAACGGAGATAATTTCGAACCTAATGTCTTGAAAGAAGCAGGTCACCAACATAGTCTAGGGAGTTGATAGATGGGCAGAAAATTTGTTTTTTTCTATTAAAGCACCCACCGGACAAGTAAACGCTGAATCTGAGACACCAGTATGAAGTACCACAAAAATTAAGCCAACCGCTCATTTTATGAACACTTAAAAAAAATTATAAGATAAAAAAAAAATTACAATCCGTATAATGAAAGCGACAAATAATAAGTTTAGCTGTTAGTCTTAAAGTAGATTAAAACAAAACTCTAGTTAAAATAGAATCTAGTTTAAAACTAGTTAATGTATTTTGTTTTAAAATATATTATTAATAAAATTATACAAATAATCCTTACAACAAAAACAAAGAAAAAAAAATTACCAAAAGTTTCCAGAACCATAGATCAGTTAAACGGTAAGAATAGGTTCAATTTCTTAGACCAAATTAAAAATTAATATGACATTATTTTGTTGAACTCATTTAATAAATTATAGACACTCATTTAACTTAGAAGTTTATAATTCTTTGTATAATGACTTGTGAATGATGTAGACCTTTCTTGTAGCTTTATCGGATATGTTAAATTTAATGAGTCCAGTTAATAATTGGCAAAAATCAAAATAATTCCTTGTTATATTTTAACGTTTTTCCCGTTCGTTAGGTGTGAATTAAAACAATCGAAAATAGTCAACTAATTTATTTACACATTTCATTACGAAAACAGGATCACTCACTACAAGATATATATTTTTACTGTATTTATTTACCACTATTTAAATTTCGCGCCAATATTTCTAAATTTATTTCACTGAACTGACAACTATCAGCGATGCGGCTCCTTATATACTTGGCTGAACACTGTTCCGGACGATTTTTGCCATCCTTCTAGACGTCGCGTCGTGCGGTGTGCCACTTGTCATTCCAAAATGACGGAGTATCAGTTGGTTTCTCGGTGTTTACAATATGTATATATAGATCTGCAATTCAAGAAAACGTATTTGTAGATAACTTATGTGAGTATTTAGATACAAAAAAAGACATGACAAAAGACACATTATTACCAGTGAGACAAATCTTGAACTTTAAAAAAAAAAATTAAAAAGACTACAAAAGTATCTTGGCGGTATATAGATTTACGTCTTATAAACTATTTTTTTCACGAGACCATTAACAAAAACTTGCCTTGATCACTTTTTTATAAAAAGAGAAAATGAGCACAACTTTAAAAGTCCAGAATCCTATACAGTAAGTGATTAATTAATCATGTATAGTGGTTTATAAGATAACTGCTCACTCGCTCATTGTTTTAACATTTGAAAGAAAAACTGCACATGTGCAGACAAATAATAATGTATATAGCATATCAAAAGATTTACAAGAAATCAAGCATAAATCTACACAAAATTTAAGAAAACTGGGTAACCAAAAAAGTCCTACAAACAATAAAAAAAAAAGAAATTTGCAACAAATGTATGCGAGATCCCGATAATGATCAAATAAAAACATCGTATAAAAAACTCAAAAATCCATTAGTTAAAACTATTAAAAACTCCACACATGCGATTATGCACAAAAAATTAATCATAGAAAACCAAAATAAACTTTTCGTTTTCCCAGACTGTCTCAAGTTAGGTGAAGTTAAGGCGTTATTTAAAAACGGACCAAATACAAAAATGGGTAATTATATAAACCTATATTTGCGAATATATAAACTTATACGTTGCGTGACATTTCTTTGAAAAAATATCACGCAACGCGTCGTATATTTTTTAGAAAAACACAACATCTTATCGTTAAAGTATATGGTTTTAGAATCTATGAAAAATCTACTGAAGATGCGGATCTTGACTTAACATCCAATATCTGTCAAAGCTTGGATAAAAAAAACAATCATGTCTGTGTGTTTTTATAGATCTTACTAAAGCTTTCGACAAGGTATGTCCTGATAAATTTACTAAGAAGCTTGACCAGGCTGGTTT
This sequence comes from Anthonomus grandis grandis, assembly GCF_022605725.1. Lineage (NCBI taxonomy): Eukaryota > Metazoa > Arthropoda > Insecta > Coleoptera > Curculionidae > Anthonomus > Anthonomus grandis. The sequence goes on along the minus strand of NC_065548.1, from coordinate 14,270,263 downwards.
TAGGGGGAATATGTTGAATTTATTTAAGTTAGTCTGATTGAGTTATTTATACAATAGACGGCAGTATGTAGAGATAGTTGATTAGATGATACAGTGAGCTTAGGGCCGTAACTTGTGGGGCTTCACAGGGAACGGTGTTGGCACCATTGCTTTTTAACATTTATATAAAAAATCTCTTATTGCAAAAACGAGCAAGAGGAGGAGGAAAACAAAGTGTGGTAATAAGTTTTGCAAAACAATTAAAATTAAGTAAAAAATAAAGCTGAAAAGGATTTATGTGTTCTATTTAAATGACTTCAAGTTAACGCCTAACAAAAATAAAACAAAATTTGTAACGTTTTCTTCGTATGCAAGCAATCTGCCCAACTTTCGTTTTCTTAACATCTCCGACAACGTATTTATTTCTCGAACCGACTCAATTAAATACTTAAAAGTAATAATCGATCAGCATTTGAGATGGGAAAACAAATAAATTTCAAAAACTGAATCTTACCTTAAATGAATATCCAGTTAAAAATTCTCTATTATGCATTAGTACGGTCTCAAATTAACTATGGAATTGTAAGCTGGAATTGTGTAAGGGATTGATACTTAAATCATCTTGAAGTATAATTCAAAAATGGATTTTAAAAATAATTTTTATTAGACAAAACTTACCCCAGCATTCTTTTATATAAAAAAACAAATGTTTTTCATGTAAGACTATTTTTTAAAGTAATTGTGTTGATAAAGAAAATAAAAATAGATCTACATACCGTGATACACAAAAAAAAATAGATTGCGAAATAACTGTATGATGGTCCCTGCTAGTAAGAAGGAGGGCAATAGAATAGGGCATAGTTCAAGCGAGTGCCCCAAAATTTATAATTTTTTGTCGAGAGTTAAAAGAAATTATAATATTTATAAACCGTTTAGATGTAAATTTAAAAAAGTTATTACAAATAGACAGGACTATTATACAGAGTTTGTTTGCATAAAGAATTATTTTAGACATAGATAAAAAATAATACTGTAAATTAAAAATCTAGATAATAGTGTTTTAAAATTATTATAATATGAAAAGTTTGTCCACTAAGACAAGTGACAGAGAACATGAAGTGTGACAAAAAATGTTTACTCCTTACAAGTATAAGTTACTTATGCTTGTGGGTAACTTGTTAATGTGCAATTAATTAGGAAGGTTGTACTATGAGAAATAATTTTGTAAATTGGCAAATAAACAATATTTATTTATGTATTTAGTACAGCGACAAGTAAACATCATGTGATTTACTGCTTCAGAATCTGACAATTTGTCATGCACTCCATCTGGTTGTGTTATGACTGACAGATGTTTCATCATCTGACACTGTCAGACATAATCATTTATCCACACTGTCCGCTTGAAAATTTCTATAATCTTCGCTCTCTCAAATGTCTCAGAGACATTTTGTCAATTGATAAAAACTCTCCAAAAAGTGTTGACTTCGAAAACACAACAGAATATTTTAAGTTCTCCATGGGATCTCGTTAAAGTTCATGAACCTTTTTGCACTTTTTGTCTCGAATCTTGGTAAATTGATGCACTGTCTCATCTCAGGTGACAAAACCACTCACCCGTTTCGAAAAAAGATACGAAAGCACGGTTCCCCTCACTCTGTCACTTACTAATAAGATGGTGCAGCGCATACACTACCAGATTTTTCTGATAAGAAATATTCAAAGATTTTGCTAAACCTTAATGACGATACCTACTTAGGTAGAGTTGCGTAGGATTTTTTCAGAACACCTAAAGCCCAGGATGGCTGAATATACAATATTGATTAAAAAATCTCAATGATTCCTATAATGAAAAACCACCAAAATGTATAGCTGTACTCATGCTTGTTATTGTCTGACAGGCTTTCAAGAGTCCCATTATTCAACACCCTTTTGTAATATTCGCATACAGGTGCATTGCACCCTTCTGAAATAACAGGATCTATCAGCACTTGTCACGTAAAAAGGAAACTGATGGATGGAGTCACCCTCTCAAAATATTGGGGCGTAAAATGAGGGGTGAGCCACTAGGGGAGAAGAATGTAGGTTAATGGGTCTTTTGGTTATTATGGTTGGTATACTATTAAGTAAGTCCTTATATAATAAACAAATACTATATAAAAGAAAAAAAAATACTATATACAAATTTGTACTTGTATGACGTCCACTCGATGAACAGGTTCAAATGGGTTTAAATAATTTGCACTTTTTGCACGCATTGCGCAGACTCGTACAATAATATTTGTGTTATAAATTGCTTAAGTTAGTAAATGAGTAAACTAGTCAATTAATGATAAATAATTAGTTTCAACTTTCAAGCAATAATTGCTGGTACCTTATTAAAATTGATATTTTTGGGTATACTCATACTTCGTACATTCTAAATAATCGCTGTCCAACTTTGACAGTTTTGTTCTTGAATATTCGGTACAAGTTTAAAAGTACCTTGTTGCAACGTTGCCAATATGCCTAAAATGTCCTTTATGGATTCATTGTTTTTTCTATCTTCCTTTATATAGTTTTCTCAGGAATTTCGTAAGTACATCTATTATCAAGGACGTGTAATGCAATTGAAATTTACACATCCGGGGCTCATAAAGTTGCGCTTATCAAATTGTTCCGCGTTATCCCAGACAATAATATGTCACCTTATCTATTATTAAAGTGTTTCAGGTTTATGTGACCTTATGTCGATAAACTAGATGTGCGTTATCGGCAATAATAGTCAAATTACGCATTTATCAGTTTAATTGCATAATGGCATGAGAATTGTGTGTTGCTAATCAAAGTTGCCATTATCGCATTATCGTTATCGTATATAGCACTTTATGTAAATATATACACACTATAGTCGATTATTTTCTGCTATAGTTTTACTATGCGAGCATATATATTACCTCATCATATAAGTTCCAAGATGTTTATAAAGCATAATAAATCAGTTTCGATATAAATAAGTTATGAACATTTCATGATTATGTGATTAACTTACATTTTATACTGAGTAGGTAACTGATTTTTTTTTATGTATTTTATAAGTACGATCCTGTTACAAGGGTCATAAAATTAAAATTCTCTAAATTTTAAATCACATTTTTGTGTATTTCTTTCAGATGATTTTTGGCTTTTTTTTATAATAAAAAATGTATGGTTAAAGGGGTTTAAGCATAATTTTAGAAACCAATTTCCTCAGAGGTCGAAGTTATTGACGTATTTTTGTAAAAATAATAATGTATTGTGCAATGTTTGGCATTTCCTGGTTAAACGGACTGGAGTGTGACAGGTTTAGGACCTCAAATAAACCTGATGTTGTTCCAGAAGAAATGCCGACGTATCTAGTTTTATCTTCAGGGCTCTAAATAGCACGTTACCATTTACAGTTGCACAATTCGTAAAGTATATTTTTTCTGTAGTATTTTAACCCAGGAAATTAAAGGTGAAGTAATTATTTCTTGTTGTTCAAGAAATTTATCTAAGCCTGAGCTTAACTATACTGTTACAAAAAGAGAACTTTTGGTACTATTGATTTCTTTTGAGAAATTTAGGATGTACGTAGAAGGAGCTCAATTTAAAGTCATCACTGATCATCATAGTTTGTTATGGCTAAACAATCCTAATGACCCTTCACTTCGATTGGCTAGGTAGTATGTAAAACTTAAACAGTTTGCTTTCAAGTTGATTCATAGCAAACGGAAATCTTACTATATTCCCGATACACCCTCTAGAATTTATTCTAATTTAGCAACTGAAACCAGGAAATAGCAACTGTACGTTTTTGTACATTTATTGTATTTGGTATTCTACAAAGGAAGTCACAAAAACGTTTCAATTCTGAAATCCTCAGTCGAAACTTGATAATGACATCCTTTATACACATAACTTACCTCTAAATAGCAATCTTAATTAAAAGAAAAGGGAAAAAAGTGGTCTCAAAACAAATTAAAAACAAAGTAAACTAAGAAATTAAATCAATGAATAAATAAAAAACACTCTAAAAACAGACAGTATTATTTTTTTAAGATGTTACTCCTATATTTTATATACTTTAACTTTTAAAAGGGGATAAAACATGTATTTGAATCCCGAATATGTACAGCAAAATGATACTGTTAAAATGTACATACCTATTTTTGTTCAAAAGTGCAGTTGATCTCCAATGATAAAAAAACATAAAGACAAAAATGAACAACTCGTAGATGTACTCAAATACACACAGAGATAGCTGCTCTTCAAATTTTTCAATTTATGCACCAATAGTACCGATAATCTACGAATCTTAGCGAAGATTCGTAGATTATCGAGATTCTTTAAGATGGTAAATAGCAAATTTTGTTTATTTATATTATTGACGATTATGATTATTATGTAATAAGAATTATTGGTGGTCGTTAATATATAAGTATAATAGCATTTCATTGCGGTTGAAACAATTAACTTTTACATCCAAGATCAGGAAAATTTAAGAAAATCAAAATTGAGACCCAATGACCAATGATGCTGTGCCAAAGCCGTATTATCACTTTTGTCTGCATTGATGATGCTTATTCTGCTCTTAGAGTATTGTCTAGTTTGTCCAACATAACTCTTCAGAATTACAATAAATGGAATCTTGTAAATTAAATTAGATGAGAGAAGGCATGAGAAGACGGATATTTAATGACCCTCCCAGAAGTAGTATACCTATGCCTTCGAAAAAATTATACCAGTAGTGTTATGAATGATCATAATGTTTAAAAATTGAATTTTCTTATTCTGCGCTAACTTGAAGTGAACATTTTCTTGGGACTATAGCTTTATAAATTATAATATAAATCGCAGAGACTTCAATACTTTTGACTGAATATCCTATCACTGAGCGATCGAGTTGAACGTAATACTCGCCATTAAATGGGAAATAACTAGTTTCAGATATATTACATACTCTGCTCAAAAATCAAAATATTGTGATATTCAATTAAAAAGTTGAAGTAACTTGTGACCGAATAGAATAGTAAATCTAGTTAGCTGGTAAGCAGTTGCGTTAATGCAACTTAAAACAAGGTTTTTCTTAGACCATACAACTTTAGTCACACTATTGTGTACCGTAAATTCCTATTAGCAGACACGCCTATGTATTTACATGCTAATAATCTCTCAATAAGACTATTGATCCTTGCTTAAAATTTAGAAGTTGGATCAGACTTTATAGATTTGTCTGTACTCATAAGTAAATTATTAAAATCTGTGCCATTTAAGTTGGAACTTATATAGCTATTTATGGATGAAACAATTTTAGCCTATCCCCAAAAAAATTTCTTCACCTTACTATAGAGTTCACAACATAATTGGTACCCTTTCTAAGAAGTGATATAACAAACTTATTGCTTCTGAGAGGTTTATTAACTCTGCCTTCTCATTTCACAGTCCACAAGTCTCCAAAGGTGTACTTTACAAATCATATCATATTAGTAGTCCAGAATTTCAAGAAGGCCATAAGATAATAATTAATTTTTTACTCATGCAAAATAATTATTCTTCTTTCCGCCATAGATGTAATAGGTGCCTGAATAATGATTTCTTATCTCGTCATTTGATATAAGTTGCTTTTTTAAATAAAAATTGGTATATACGTTTTAATACTATCCTTTTGCTGCACATATTCGGGATTGAAACAGGTATTTAGTCCCCTTTCTAAAATTAAAATCTATAAAAATATGATGTAAACAAAACTAAGTGACAAAACAGTAATTAATATAAAAGTAACATTAGTGTTTTTAATTAATCATTAAATTTATTTAGTTGTGAAATTGCAAAGTGCAACGTGTCATTTCCAGCCCTGAAGGTGTGCTAAATAACAGCCGAAACATCAACATTTCTTCTGGAACAAAAATAGTTTTATCTGAGGTCCTAAACCTGCTAAACTGTCTCTCTATTTAATATTTATGACGTTAAACTTTAATAATTGATAAACACGCTTTTTTGTACAAATTTAAGCAATAATTTCTTTAGGGGCGGAGAAAATCACTAAAGGTTTATTTTGCAGCCTGTGCGTATTTTTTTTTGTATTTGGGTGGAAATTTTGGTAAAATTTGGAATATTTTTAAAATAAATAAATATTTTTGATGATTCTTTACTTAAGGGGTATTTCATAGTATACATTTTTGAGAATTTGAGAGCAATTTTTTGGAAATTAATAGATATTTTTTCAGGGCCTCAAGCCTTTTTTTACAAAATATGGGGCGTTTCTATAGTTAAATGGACTTGTATTAAGACAGTTTTCGAAACCATTAAAAAGTATCACCGGTAACCACTAATTGACATGTATGACATTTGAAGTGTCATTTATCGTATTTCCCTACCGACACCCTCCGCTATCTTACGGACGTTAGGTATAGCCATAAACATAGCGAAACACATGCGCATTAATGTTGTTCACATTATTATTAAATAATAATAATTAATAATGCAAGTTTATTTAGTCTCCTTTTGTCTGCAACAGTAAAAACCAACAGAACAACCTAAAAATAAATTCCAGTGTCTTGACAAAATTCAAGAGGTGTAGGATCAGATTTAATGATGATAACAAATTCTTCTAATAGACATCCTAGCAAATAATCCCTTTGTTAATCCAGCAAAATGAAACGCCATACATAATAAATTGTGGTCTGATTCGAGAGCTGCAAAATCCTCAATCATATTGTAACTCTAGGTACTTTCCAATTTTTAAAAAAGGCTACCTAATATTAATAAAATATCTACAGTTTGTTTAATATCCAATAAACGTGAGGTTAGAAAATGTAAGGAATAATAATATAATCACAAAGAAAACAATGAAAACGAATTTTTTGGGAATAAAGTTTTTTGCTATCGTTAGGTTAGCGGTAAACTTGTCATCTATTTCGAAAACACTTTTTGGGGAGCTGTCAAACAGCGGCTAAGATAACGTTTATGTCTATGTTAAGCGTCAAAACATATGCATCTTCAAAAACTGTCTATTATACACATTTTGGGCAATAATGTCGTCAGAGGAAAAATTACTGAGGTGTTTTTTTATGGCTATTTGACAAAAAGTTTTCGTAAAATCGGCAATTTTCTCTAAATTTAAGAACGTAATTTCCCCAGAGAATGTTTGAAATTACTCCAGGACTCTCCAATAAGGTTTTTTAGGTATTTGAGTGTATTTTTTTATAAAATTGGATATTTAAAAAAAAATAAAAATTTTCTGCTATTGTTGAATATCTTTACTTAATAAAAAGTATTTTATAGTATAAATTTTGGAAAGTAATAACCCCAGAGAGGAAATCACTAAGGTACAATCTATGAGCGGTTATTGAATATTGCAGAGGATTTTTTAAACTTCTTTTTTTTACAAAAACATTGTTTCACAGTGGGATTTTTGGTACTTACTTTTTTTCAAAAAATGGTTTTTGGAAACAGCTTAACCCAAAAGGATTTATTTTTATTTACAATCATAAAACAAAATAAACCAGTTTCCCTCTTTACCTAGCGCAACTTCCTAGACTAAATGCCTCATAGAATCGTATGAAAGGGATGAACAGGACCATAATGGGACTCTTATTTTCAATATCTAATAATTAAAAAAAAATACGCACATTGGTCCTCCTTCGCAGGTAGATATTTTCACATGATGATTAGACCTTAGTTAGCGATCTTGGACCTGATGTTTCAGTATATCAACGTGGAAAATTGGGGGACCCCCGGGTCTGACGTTCAGAACCGAAAGCAATTTTGGTGAATGTTATTGTTGGACTGGAAGGCCTGCCGAGGCGAGTCTCGCCTTCGGGTGCCATTTACGAAGCTGAAATGAGGCCAACTTAAATTGCGCCCGCTTCTGAAGCGGACGGCCGTCAGTCAACTGTCCTTGTTTTTTTTTTTAGTATTTTTAATTTTTTCCAGGTGGAATCTTTGGCAACTACAGAGAATGTAAATAACAATATAGAGTTTTTTTATTATTTTTTTCCTAAGAAGTACCTAATATATTTCTATATACAGGGTGTCCCGAAATTACATCGCAATATTTTACCAGCTGCATCTTTGTCTAAAAATAAGACAAAAACTTCATATACAGGAATCTTGAAAAGTGAATCGTTGTCATGTTACAGGATGTTTTATAATTCCTATTGAAGATAGTTTTTTGTTAATATTTTCGAAACGCCTGGTCGTCATTTTTCGAAATATTTATCGTATTCTACTGTTATTGTTACTGATTTTATAACATTTTATGCTAAAATGTATACAGGATCGCTTAAAATTAGTGGTCAGCAAAGATAAAATTGTCATAAGTTTTTCTGATTACTTATTAATTATTTGGGTAGTAAAATTTGAAAAAAAAAACATTTTTACATAAAAAAGGTACTCTTGTCTTATTTAAGCCTCTGGTTTCAAGAAATTTTTTGTTTTGTTTGGTATTTTCAGTTTTTTTTCTTAGCTGATAAGTTAATTGTTTTAATTTTTCTCAATTATTTAAACATTATTTACAATTTTAAAATAAAATTTTTAACAAACAAAGCAGTTTTTAATCTTAAAATTAAGTATTTGTAATATTCCTACGTCATGTTGATACCTGATGATCAAAAATACTTTATGAGTGTAGGTTGCAAAAGATTTATGTCTGATAATTTCAAAAACGGGCGCTCATATCGAAATAAGATAAGAGTACCTGTTTTATGTAAAAATGTTGGTTCTTTTTAATTTTATTATTCACATACTTAAAAAGCAACCAGAAAAAAAGTGATGACTTTTTAATCGCCCCCATTTTAGCATAAAATGTTATAACATCAGTTAGTAACAGTAATATACGACAAAAATTTCGAAAAATAACGATTAGGCGTCTCGAAAATAATAAGAAAAAACCATCTTCCTGTATATGGTCTTATACGGAATTTGTTAAACTTGTGGCTCTTCTAGGAGGCGTGGATAATTTTGTCATTTAATAATTTTGTGCTAGAATTGTGATCCAACATGAAGAAAATGTGAAAAAATCGGTTTTTATTCATTTTAGGGCTGAATTGATAATAAACTTTTTTAAAGATCTCTTAAAGTCGTATGAAACACGGAAATAAAAGTCTTAATTTTCCCAAGAGGTCCGCGTATAATTTGACGTTTATGTTATATTTTATATTCTGTTACACGCGGTGTTATGGTCTCGTTTATTTAGTATGTTTCGTTATACATATACAATGTACATATTGTGTATATCATAATAAAATCATGATAGGATCAAAAATGTACAGGCATTTCTTGTAGATTTTACAGGGTGTCCCATTAATAATGATAAATATTTTAACAGCAGATTTCTCTTATAAAAATAATGAGGTTAGGTTAAATTTTCCTAGTCCGAAAATGAAATGCAACCAAGATACAGGGTGAGGAACATTAAGTATTTTTTTTGAATTTTGTCTATAACTTTAGCAGTTTTTTTGTTTCTAATTAAATTTGGCATTTGGAGGTTTTTTTTTATATGCCAAATCTAATTTTATTAGTTTTTTTAATTATCTCATAGAGGGCGCCCCCAGCCACATTTTAGTGGTTTTTTGAACTCCATAGCTTTCTTACGCCCTGTATAATTTTATTTTTTATTTTAAATATGCATTTTGCAAGCATTTTTGCTTACAAAAGGTATACCTTCAAAATTTCTCTAGGATTACTCTTTTTCTAGATACTTACATTTAAGGATTTTAAAGACATCCATGAAAACCATATTTTAAACTATTTACATTGCTATATTACACTTTAAATAAATGATTGATAAATAAAAATATAAAACCTAAATAATTATTTAAAAATAAAAATTATCAATATTTGCCAGCAAATGTTCCACATGGCCTCCATTGGTCTCAAGACATTTTAAAATTCTTTTATTAAAAGACCGCCGAATCTTAAAAAATAATTGCTCATTTCGAAATGACTCAGCAGCTGCTTGAATTTTTTCTAATAATTGTTCTCATGTGTTTATTTGATTTTCGTAAACAATGGATTCCATGTGTCCCCATACGCAAAAATCCAATGGGTTGAAATCAGGACTTCGTGCGGGCCAACGTCTTTGACTTCCACGTCCTATCTAGTTGAAATTAGCATTAAGATATTCTCTCACAAGGCTAGCAAAATGCGCCATCTGGGCATAAAAATCATATCTCGGCGCAGATTTAAAGGCAACTCTTCTAAATAATCAATGAGTTTTGTTTCTAAAAAGTTTAAATATAATTCTCCGTTTAGATTTGAAGGTAACTCGTCCTGAAAAAATTGTCTAACACCACAGCAAATATTAACTTTAAATTCGGGTCGAAAGTGTCTTTCAGTAATGAGATTTGGATTTGCAATATCCCATGAATGTTTGTTTCTAAAATTAAAAATTCCCCGTCGGGTAAAAATCGCTTCATCCGTTAACATAATTTTATTAATAAATAGGGGATCTTGATTTTGTTGTTCCTGGATATAGCGGGCGAAATCTAATCTCACTGGAAGATCTGTCTCCAAAAGATTTTGTACTGGCATAAAATCGTATGGATAAAGACGCTCACTATGAAAAATTCTTAAAACTGAGGACTTACTAATCCACTTATAAAATCCAGTTCTTGCCGCCATGCGCCTTATTTCTGGATCTTCAGCATGTCGCATTTCCGAATTAGAAAAATATTGATGTCTAGGCATCTTAACCTTATTTATTAAACTCTTAATAATAATATCATTTCATTGGTGATTGTCCATAAGAAAATAAGAACTGGCCCAGAAATACTGCATCTTGTCCCGGTGATTTTTCTTGTATATTATGTATATGTTTGTGTGCCTGTCCCTTCTTTGGTACTTCTTTAGGTCCACTAGGTCTAAACTGGTATCAAAGTCTAAAAGCTACCTTATTTTACTTTGTTTTCCTCAGTGTTTAGATCTAGTTTTGGGAGTTTGAATTGGTGGTTCATGTTGACTTTTTGATTTATTAGTTCTTGCTCTTTGTACAGTTTCTATCTGGAAAGGCCTGAGAAATCACTTGACAGCATCTTCTTAAGGATTATGAATTGCTGTTTATTTTAAGTCCTTGAGAAATAGCTATTTGTTTATTTTTAATATGGAAAGAAATGCCATATATAGAGCATACCATCCGAGCTGTGCTTTTTTAGTTCACATCCCATTACAGAAGGAACTCTCTTATTGGAAATCGTGGTTTTCTGCGAAGGGATTTTCTGTGGAGCATAAACAGCAATATTAATTGTTTATTTTTGAGTTGGTGGCCGAAGTGATAGTCAACCGCTGGATCTTTGTTACCAGTTGTACCTTTGCCAGAACTGCTTTCCATTCTTTTTCTCCTGTAAATGTTCTATTGATGAGAATTTTGTTCTGGCATTTGCGTTATTTGTTCACTTCAATATTCTATACGGGTTTTTCGCTTTTTTTTTTGGAGGAAGACGATTCTAGATCATTCTTAGTCGGCTGGAGGTTGTAGGTATGACTGCACGTTGTCTCGGGAATTTTTGGATATTTTACCCTTTATAGGAGATCAAAGTGCTTCAATTATATTTAAAATTTCGGTATAGTTGTACTCATTTTTAGAAACCGTAATTTTGCCCAGGAGGGCATTTCATAACAACCTCTAGGGGTTTATTTAAGACCCACTGCATCACATTTCTTAGTGGCACGTTTTTGCACCTCATCGTTTTGCGAGGTAAGACTTATGATTTCTACTTAATCCTATTTTAATAGAGGATAGTTCTTTTAACATTTTTTTCTTCTTTCTGTTTTTAGTTTTCTCCTAGTTTCTTTTCTTGGTTTCCGATTTATCCTGGACTCCGAAACTTGTGATTGTGACGAACTGACGGAACATCGTATCCCTGTTTATTTGACCAATCAGTTGTAGAAACCAACTAATTGGTTTAGTATTCTTTTTTGTTTTAAATTTAATATTGGTGACTACATTTAAATCTCTCCTTAGTTGATTACTCACCTTCCAGAGTTTTGCTTTATTAAGTGGACTTTTAAATTGAGTAAGTTGTTGGTACTACCTGTAAAGTTCGTACGATCATACTTACAATACCATGCAAGGGCGCAAAATAAAGTAATATTTAATCATTGCCGTTTGACTAAAAATAAAAAAATAAAATTTCAAACGCTTTAGTTAACCTCTGTTTAACCAAAATTTAGATAAACCGGTAAAATTCAAAACAAACAAACTCACCCCTGAGTAGAGTTAAATATTTAGTGGCTGACTTTCTAATTTAGTTAGGACACAAGAACCACCTTCTAGATCTTTAAGATTTTTATTTGCTTTTTAAAAATCATAACCCTCAAACCTATTTAGTTATTGAAATATCTTGAACTAAATAACTTTAATATTTAACTATCAGATATTCAAGCGGACTGTAGCTACTGGAATTTAAGATAACTGTTCAGCTTGATTAAAATTTGTCTTGCTTAAATTTAAGGGTATAACAAATGGCACTCAATGATTTTCTTTTATTTGTACTTAGGTAAGCCATAAGTAACAACCGATACCTTTGATTACTCCCCGTAACTTTTATTGACTCAAAAGTGTTTGTATTTGGAGTACAGCTCTGTACTTTCTATTTTTAGGATCCCTAAAGGCAACGACGTATTAGAACTATTAATAACGTTATAATTTCTTAAAAAAGAAGACAAAAATATTTGCTGACATGCTTTTTTTTGTCTTACATATTGCTATTGACATAAATCTGCCTTTCTTTAATACATCTTTTAATTACAAGTACCAAAATAATTATCAATTTAAATATTTTTTAAATCTTAATTTAAATGTATTAGTGCTAGTAAACTCTAACATTCAAATAACCATGAATTATTTATTTTGATATTTTTTTATCAGAGGAAGACAAACTTATCTCAATAAATATATGTTAGATAAAGGCGGGTATATCCGAAAATGATCATGTCTCTAAAAGCAACATTAATCTGAGAATAATTGTTTTGGTGCTCTTGTTTGACTAACACATTATTATTGAGTGACATCCGTCTTTCTCTTACACATTACAAATACTGAAAAACTACTGAAAAAAAATCGGTAATTCCACCATTTGAACAATTGGATGTTTTATTTTGTACATTTTGAGTAGAAATATGAGAAAATTCTTTACTTAACCAAATTCCAAATTTTACTGTTAGTCCAATTGACTCACAATCGTGATATCAGCACTTGTGGGCGTGGGTCGCTCGTCTGTGAAATTAGGTCAGACGAGACGGGACGTATTTAAATGGACGATCCCGCATTCGTCCTTATCTTAGAGAAAAATCCCGGGACACGTATGTCTTCTCTTTTTATTATTTTTATAGAATTCAACATAAATGCACCATCTCATGTGAGTGCATGCAATTAGCCGTTTATTCATCCAAGCAAACGTGATTAAATTGTACACAAAAATTTACAAAGATAAATTTTGTGATGTACAAACCATGAATTTGTCACAAGCAAATTACGCTAATGCTAAACTGAGGACCCCTTATCTCACTACACAGTGGGACATGAGGGAAATTTATTGGAAAAGAATCTTGATTGAGGAGGTCCAATGAAACACTTCTCAAGTTCTATACTTTTAACATAGTTAATTAACTAAAATTACAAGAACTTATAAAAAGTTAATTTGGTACGACATATAGGTACGCCATTTTTGAAGCATGAGTCACACGTCACACCTATTCGAAATTGGCTGCGCTTATTCACAGACCCAATTCTTAAGCTGACTTTACATAATAATAATTTTGATTGCTACATGTTACCCTTCCATCCTGTAATTATTATTAACAACATTTATTTGATCTCTAAAATATTTAAACTTTACAGTTGGAAGAGCTTTAGTTAACTTATCTGAAATTTGATCAGCTGAATGTACTGTAAGGAAATGAAATTTTTAAGAAACTAAATCTCTTAAAAAACTATGTCCTACATCTATATATTTTGTATGTTTCGTTTTAAGTGTCCTGGCCATTTTTCAAACATGAGTCTATTATCTTCAAAAAATTGAATTGGATACACATTAGCATTCAAAATTTCACCAATCAAATATGAAACAAAAATACACTCCGTAGTACGACATAGAAAGAGATATTTATATTCAGCCTCTGCCCTTGGTAATGAAATGTATTTTGTTTTATAGTTTTCCAATAAATGACATTTTTATAAACATGTTATAAAAAATCCAGGTGCATTTTCTATCGTACAATTTGCAAAATCTGCATTGGCACATGATTAGATAATAAACATTATAATTTATAATCATATAGGATTTGACATATTTCAAATGTCTAAGCACTTGCTTTAAGAATATCCAATACTCTTTTTAAAAATTATTTGGAAATTGACTAAAGTAGGTAATACTAAAACATAAAAACCAACTGCTCTACTACCTAGCTACAATGCGAAACTACCTACATGATAAGACCAATCAATTCCCTATATGGATAACACTCATTACCTTTGTTACTGTTATTTGACTTTAAGTCAATTTTAGGTTGTATTCGAATTTTTATTATTCATATTTTCTTATATTTTATTATGAATTTTTTTTTTAAATAATTTTTTTGTGAATAAAATATGTATATATATATATGATGTATAGATATGACCCTTCTTTATGATATTGAAACCTAAGAATTTCAAATGAACGTTACTTTTTGATATATTGGTATATAAATTCCTCATTTCAACGGTCATTTAGTCTTTCTAAAGACCTAGACAATATAACTAAATCATCAACGTGAACTACATAGAAATCATATCCATTATATTGTTCCATCTTTTAGTTCACCATTTAAAAAAGCACACTTTACGTTCAATTGTGACTATCATCTGACCATTGGTGAGTATATTTCGTACTTACTGTCACGTTGTTTAATGCCTCTTGCTACTAGTTGATCTTTCTTCACCCTTTGTCCATTGATATCCTTCTCCTTGAAAATCCACCTTGAATCACTGATAGTTTGATTGGTTAGATATGGCAGAATTTCTCAAGTGTTATTCTTCACCAAGGCATCCATTTCACTATGTACCTATTGCTTCCTTCGATCCATGACCAACTGCTACAGCTTCTTCATAAGTTTCTGGTAAATTCAAATTAGGAGACAGTTTTACCACTAACCAAAACTCTTTATTTTACTCTTAACACGTGTTTCGCTAACGATGTTAGCATCTTCGGGAGAAGATTAAAACTAATTTGTTTTAATTTGAGTGTCACACCAAAGGTTACAACCATAGTACTATTTTGGTAAATTATCTATATTGAAACAACAGTCCTTTTTGAACTTTTCGCTCCTTCTGGTGTAGGATTGACATCTAACTCATTATCGTCAAAATCTTCATCTTGGTTAGGCACATTGGAATCTTCATGATTATGTTCGCCATTCAACTTTTCATGATTATCATCTTCCTCCTCTTGAATATAATTTATATTCTAATTTATCAAAATATCTTTTATATTTCTCTTATTCGACAACTAATCAAATACTATATTTCTTGCAGATAAAATATTTTTATCGATAAGGTTCTATGATCGATACATTTTTTGGCTTCTCGCATCCAATTTGCAATGGCGGTTTTCCACTGGAATAAGAATATATCAAGGGCACCCAAAAACTTTAATTTTAGCTAGGTTGGGCTTGAGACCATACCAAAGTTCAGCTGGTGTGATATTGTTTGCAAGAGTAAAAGTGGGTGTCCTGTTTGTAAGCTATGCTGCAGTTGACACAGCTTCTTTCTAAAATTAAAAAAAAAATCGTCCAACGTACCTTATCAAACAAAGTGCGATTGTAGCTCTCAGATAGGCTATTTTACTCAGGAGTTCTAGGAATTGTAAATTCTAATTTTATACCCTTTTGTTTACATGAGTTTTTAAATTCATGAGGAACATATTTTCCTCCATTATCACATCGAACTCTCTCAGGAAAAAGATTAAATTTATTCTTTACCAAGTCCAAAAAAACTCTTTAAATTGATCAAGTGCTTGATTTTGAATATTCATGAACTATACAATAGCAACGTAAGAAAAATCATCAATAAAAGTATTGAAGTATCTTTTACTATCAACACTCTCTGGTTTCATTGGTCCACGGAGCTTTTAGCTCTGGTGGTAGTGCTTTGAAAGCCTGTCTTAACTGTCTCTCTTTTGGACAAATTTCACAGAGTTTGGAGTATGGATACTTTGATGAATGCCCCATTCTTTTATGTAGGGGATCCCCTTGTACTCTTGTGAGATTTACATCAATGTTTTCTTTAAAATAAAATGTTATTATATACATATTTACCTTTGCCAGTTCCATATCATTTATGCCTCTGATACTGATGGTCCCTCCCTCAAAAACAACTTTAGAACCTCCTGCCTCTATCTTCTTCACAGACAGCAGATTGTGTGTCAACTTTTTACAAATTTATCAATGATACATTTTTCAATCTAAATTTCTGTCCACTTTGAGCTTTCGGATGCAAATTGCCCTCCATGTGTGCTTGTACTGCTTAACTTTTCTTTACAACCCTTATAGAATGACATACTCTCTTTTTGCTTAAATTCACCTGTACTTTGTACAACCAATTCCACAAAGAGTCCACAATAAAGTTAATATGAGAACTGTTTGAAAAATGACACGCATTGCATAATTTTCTTGAGATGTCAGGAAATCGATTTCATTAACCTTTTTCTAACATATTACATACTCTATTTTGGTTACCTCTCCAATTCTTATTGACATTATGACATGCACTTTGTCTTAATTTTGGGCAGTAGTATTCTTACGCCTCTTTAACCCGCAATTAAATGGAAATTTATCTTTATTAAGTTTAATACCTTTATTTCTTTAATTATTTATTAAATTTCTTCTGAGTCGCAAAAGCATACCTTGGTTCTTGGCATCCTTTAGTCCCACTTCTTCTTTCTTTATCTTATAAAAGTCCCGAGTTGTGACGTAAAATCCAAGGTAACTGTTGTTGAATTTTTAACAAAAGACAATATGTGTATAGCGGTCACCACATTTTGGTAACTTTCAGGCTTAATGGGCTTTGTAGTAATTTTAGTTTCAATCATGGTTCCACCACCGTTTTTTAAATCGGTGACAGTTTTCTGAAAATCTTGAATACATTTATTTAGTGAATTTTAGCCACATATCCCAGATTTCTAAGTTTTGTTTGCAGCTGTATTTGGGTACCAGCCCACTCTTTTTATAAATTCTTTCTAAAGTTTCCATAAAGTCCTTCGCTATCACTATTGTTTTGACTATTTCTAAAATATTATCAGTCAGCCTGGCGTTAATGTCTTACTTTTTCTACTTGCCAATAATTGTTTGATCTGTGGGTGGTTGCTTGTAACTAACATTTAAAATATAATTGTGTTCAATTTTATCTTTAACTCCCAATTTTCAAATCCTACCTCATCAAACGGCCTAAGTGATGTTTGATTAGCCAATCCGGACATTTTCATTAAGTCTTCTGTTACGATTTCACAAAGGTTCAAATACAAAAGGTATGATGCTAGTATATACCACATCACACAATTTTATACTTTTTCCCAAAAAAAACCTTAGAACAAAAAAAACTGGCACTTTTTATACATACAAGGGGACATTTTTGGGTTCTTTTTGGTCTTTTTGACATTTTAATGATAATATTAGATATTGTCGCAATATTAGATTACCCATTTTGAATTTTAAAAAGTTTATGTACGTAAAACTCAATAATATAAAAAATTACATAGACTTCTTACGCTCTAAATGACTATTCGTTTAATGTTTAACCTTAGAACTATACAAAACATTTCGTAATTCAAAAAAGAGAAAGTCCGTTTGATATTATCGTTGCCGAAGAAGTTCCAAACCAATAACTTCGCTACAGTACAGCAACAATAACAAAGATTTTTTTCAGTTTCTACATGCAGTACCACCAGTTTAAGCAACGCATCTGATTTAATATTCCATCCAATCCCTTGGTATCTCCTCGATCTACAATACTTACCACAAGGTGACGTAACAGTTCCAACCAACGACCAGTTCTAGTTACCAAACAGACAAACAAACCCATTTTCTAGCAAACTCTCGTAAACGCGACCATTAAAACGTAGCGGGTACCGATAAAAGTACCGCAGAGGCAGAAATATGTGGCGCATGCACGTTCTGGTGACCTTGTGTAACTATTGTAAAACGGTACGTTGTAAATGAATAGGTTATTCATTTTTCAATAGATATGCCGTGACGTAACGCAAGTATAACGTTCGTCAAGGTTGAACGTGTTAATTAAGAAATTATTGGGTACTACTAGCGCGCTCTTTGTGCTTCTTATGCTGTTCTTTTGTGATGGGAATTTTATGTTGGCGGGAATAAAATGGTCGGTTTATTTCAATTTTCTATGAAACAATAAGAGAGAATAATGCTAGTTAATTGCTATAAAGGAAAAGTACTATTGAACCACTCACTCCAGGTGAGCGCAATAATTATACATTGCTTTTCTTCACTATAATAGAATTAATAATTCAATTTTTTCGCTAAATCATCTTAATGTGGATGATGATAACCTATCGTAGGGTGTGGTCAGAAAATATTCACATTTCTAGTATTCTGGATGGACTAATTGAAGTGAAAATCAGCTGATTTATGTCAAGTGAAATGATTAACCAGCTGTCAAGTTTTAGGAATTATTCAAATTGTCAAAGGTCTCTAATAAACCCTTTTGAAGGTTAAATAATAATGGACCGCATCCTAACTGTCACTTGTCAGATATTAAAACAGAATGTAAGATACATAGGACTAGATATTGAGATACTCAGTATAATTAGTATAGTTAAAAAAAATCATAAAAAATCAAAAAAAACTTTTATTTGCTCAAACTGCAACTTTACTGTGGACTGAAGACGGATCCTTATGGTATACCAGAAGTTATATAAGAAGTATTTGATTGAGCTTGATTTTATAAGACCACCAGCTGCTTCCTTTAAGAAAGATAAGACCTATGGAAGTTTAATGAATTATTATCGAATACTAGACCATTTTTGCTGAAAGCAGGCTGTGATCCAACGTATCGAAAGCTTTAGAAAAGTCAAGCAATACAAGTGCTGTAGTGTCACCCCTATTCAAAGCCTTAATGATTTCTTGAGTAACTCTTAACAAGATGCATGTTGCACTGTGCTACTTTCAGAAGCCAAACTGACCCCTCCGAAAATATGTTATTCCTGATAAAAAAATATATAAATTTGTGGTTTGAATAAACTTTTCTAAAACTTTTGAAATTACTGGAATAATTGATAGCGGTCTAAGGTTGCAGTATACTGATTTTGGCCAAGCACATTATAAGAGAAGTCTTCCAAACATCAGGAAA
Organism: Anthonomus grandis grandis; assembly: GCF_022605725.1. NCBI lineage: Eukaryota > Metazoa > Arthropoda > Insecta > Coleoptera > Curculionidae > Anthonomus > Anthonomus grandis. The sequence continues at coordinate 14,250,936 of NC_065548.1, read as the reverse complement.
ATAATTTTAATATTTCCAAACAGCAGTTTCTAGTATGTGAGTTAAGTGAGGAGCAGGATGTTAAATACGCCATGGAAGTTAGCAACAGAATCAGAAACGAAAATCAAATTTTTACAGTCGCCCAGATAAGTTCTGCACGCAATGTATTTTTTTGCATATTTAAGAATTAAATCTGATTTTAAACGTCTAAAAAAAAATGTGAGGAAAACTTTAATTACATATAAACAAAAAGGGTGTAGATTTGATTTTTTTTCGGCATACTAGATAAATGTTTGTAAAATATTAAATAACTTAAAAAATCATAGAAATTAGTAATAATTTTGTTACACCTTCAAACTTGGTGTATAAATAAGAGATTATAAAATACACCATATATCACCCTTACACCCCTTCATCCCCTGAAAAAACGTGTACCTTTGAGATATATCGTGTATTTTATTATCTTTTAATTATACACCAAGTTTAAAGGTGTATCAAAGTTCTTACTAATTTCTATGATTTTTAAGTTATTTGGGGGTGGCTTACACCCCTTCATCCCCTGAAAAAACATGTGCCTTTGAGATATATCGTGTATTTTATTATCTTTTATTTATACCCCAAGTTTGAAGGTGTAACATTTTTAACAATGACTGTGATTTTTTAAGTTACTTATTTATTATTCTACATATATCTTTTATGCTGAAAAAAAAATCAAATCTACACCCTTTTTGTCTATATTTAATTATAGTTTTTCTCTTAACTTTATTTTAGATTTTTAAAATCAGATTTAATCCTTAAATATGCAAAAAAATACATTGCGTGCAGAGCTTATCTGGGCGACTGTAAAAATTTGATTTTCGTTTCTGATTCTGTTGCTAACTTCCATGGCGTATTTAACATCCTGCTCCTCACTTAACTCACATACTAGAAACTGCTGATAGAGGAAGCCATTTCTATGGCTTTCTTTTTATCAAAATTTATGTTTTTTGTTAAGTCTAATGGCGAATATTGAATTGAATCCTGTTAATAATTTTCGCCAAATTATCCGATTTCTGATCAAATCAGGAATCAAATCATTTATCTAGAAAGTCAATCCTGTTGGTGTTTAATAATGAACCACATCCTACCTGTCAAGAGGGTGGCTGATGTGGATTGATATTTATAATTTGCAATACTATGCGATAAGGTAAGATAGGATTAAAATATTAAGGTTAGAGAAAGTCGAAACCTCGAGCCTAGTTAACCATAATATGGCATGTCTTTTTAACCTGGAAGTTGTTCAATACATTTTTATCGTCTTCTATCTCATGGATTTCTGACATGTCAAGTTCGTTTGCTGCCAGGTTATATGGGTGAGACTGAGACGGACAATTATTAGACGTCAAAATCAACCATTTATAAACGCGGTTTTATGGTACAAAAAAGCGTTTTTATCATCTCTTAATTAGGTATATACAAGGAAAGCCAAATTTGGTTTTTGCCTTACATCCCCGTTTTTCCAGAAATAAATTCAGTTCAATTAACTTTAAGACCGGTTTGAAATTAGAACCTATCGTCCCGATAAGAATGTCACGCTTCAAACTTTGATAGCTGATTTCCCAATTTATGTTTTACAATGGGTGGGACAAAGATGGGTATAATGTATCTACAGTCTCATTTTCTAAGGTCATTCAACTATTTTCCTAAATAGTTTGGGAATAAAATGCATTTAACCTTCACTTCCATACTTTATCATTACCTTTCAATGAATACTTAAGTTACATTCGTGTTAACTATGAATATGAATTGCCACGTTTTGGTTAATCAATTATTTTATTCTTACACATTGGGTTTTCGCGGAATAAAACCTAAAGGTCATGGTCAAGGCTGCGCGATCTACGATAAAAATAATTTCGTTTGTGCAGGTCGTGACTACAACCGAACAGAACAAAAAGTTTGCAAGGTCAATAATTATGTTTGAAATTTTTAATTGTTTAATAACTTATACGAGATACGAAATACGAAAATAAAGTTAATAATCAAAATAAATATATCAAAAAAAAAACCTTTTCAGGGGTGATATCGTATTCTCTTCGTACCTTATAATAGGTATAGTCTAACCTTTAAAAATACCTAATTAATCTTTATCGTAAATCGTGGCGTAACCTTGACCGGGACTTTATTATTTTCAACGGCAATTAAATTTGCAATTTTAATAATCAGACGGTAGGTCAGGCAGGTGTCAGTAACACAATAGATCAAACAAAATTTTAAATTAGGTGATAATCGAACAATTAATGCAAATTTAGCCTGTAAAAATACGAAATTTTATCTGAATTTTGAAAGGGTCAAGGACAAGTGAAATATGAATCGCAATTACACACTTAAATTCTTATTTTGACTTTGTAAGGAAACTTTTAATAATACAAATATTTATGTTATATTTAGTTCTTTCAACTCATTTCGAAATTCCAAGTATACCTATGAACCAAAGCCTATTATGTGCTAATACAGGTCAACATCCGTAAGCTTTCAAAGATATGCATCATTAAGATAAAAGGATTTAGGGATAATACCATTTCAACATAATACATACTGACAAAGAGGGTCAAACACCGGGACTTATAAATCAAATGTCTCTAAGATCCAGATTCCAGGTCAACTTTTTCCTTGTATAAACTTACCCAAGCGACTGTTTTTACCACTTAACTCTTAAAAGAAATAATTGGTTCTTAGAGATTTCTTCTTGCCTTCAAAATTCAATTCAATAGGGACCACATCTTCAGAAAATGTGATTATTGACTTTTTATTTATTTCGATTCTGGAACCTTATTCCAGGTTCTATGGAAATGGAATTCTATAGGAAGAATCCACAGTTTTATAGTAAATCGTTAATACATATAAATCGTATTTCATTTTACGATGGTTTTCTTTTTTCTGGCACAGAGTTTGTTCTTAAAGAAAGAGGAAGCACTAATGTAATATGGTAATTATGATCGGATCTGAGTATAGCTTTGGATTACCTTTTTTCATACGATACGTCGATGACATTATTACTAGCGTGCCTGCTAACCAAATTGATGTTCGTCTTAAAACATTTTTTATTCAAAACTGCAATTTACGATTAAAATAGAGTCGTAGCAACTCAATCCCTTTCCTTGACATTTTATTTATTAGAACTTACTAAAATATAAGAAAACAGATTGGCATCAAAAGCCAACATTCTCAGAAAGATTTTTAAATTATTGCTCTAATCACTCTTTCAAACAAAAAATTAATAGTATAGAAAATTGTTAAAATAAAGCATTACAATTGTCTGTTATTGACTATCACAAAAACAATCTTCTTAAAATGAAAACTTTTTTAGACTATCCACATAAATTAATTATTAAAATATTGTTTCAAACTAACCAAACAACTCAAAACAGTTAAAAAAAAAACTTTAAAATACCCTATGTCAGTAATCACTGAAAAGATTGCAACTTATTGACGATAATATTAACTGCTTTAAAGAATGAAAACACTACCAAAGGGTTCTTTTGAAAATTAAAACCACAAAAGACACAAAAGGACTTGAATATAATGCAATAGGTATATAAAATTCCCTATTGTGAAGTTAGCATCGATCAGACGTCAAAATGTTTTAGAGCTAGAATTTCTGAACATAAAAGAAGTACAAAGCTTCATATATATTAATAGTAATTCAAAAACTGCTATTGCTGAACAATTTGAAAAGTTTCAACATTCATTAGATTTTGAAAAAACAGAAATTATATCTAGACAGCAAAATAATAAAAAGAGAATCTTTAATGAAATGATTGAAATTAAAAAAACACGTCAAGTGACATGAATCAAAAACAGGATGTTGACAATCTAAGTAATGTAATGTAAGTCAACTTAATTAGCAATATAAAAAAATATTAAGAACACCCTGTAGATAGCATAAGATCCTATATGTGACTGGCCAGGTATAGTTATCCTAACAGTTTATAGCAATATATTGCTTGTCACTGTTTTCCCTTTTTTTCTATGAAGATTTGATAAGAGGATTAGCTGCTTGAAAGACCATTATTTCACAGCTGTTGTCCCAAATCATCTCCCAATGTGGATGGTTAACATTTAACGACAAAATTAAAAAAACTCTAGACCACAAAAATCTTATAAATCTTTGTACTTATTCTGGTCTTACAATTATTATTATTAACGAATCGACGATCTACGATGTATAGAAGTTTTAAATGCACATAATCTTTTCATTTTGAAAGAATATTTCTCATGTTATCTGTTGTTACCTTTTACAGTTTAGAAATTGTATTAAATGCTAGTTTTTTTTTAATTTTCAATTCTTCAAAATAATTATTTTTATGGAAACTACTTAAATTGTATGTATTACATATACTAACTTTTCTTTCTCACAACCAGTTACTAATAAACCTGAAACACCTAAAACAATTAAAATCAATAGTAAAATTAGAAAAAGAAAACCTTGGTCAATTAATGAACGGGATAGAATGAAACGAAATTTGCAAAAAAATTATTTATTAGGAAACACATTAGAAATACATTAAATAAAATCTGTAAAAAGGCTGAGATGAGTTATTAAAAAATGAAACATTATTTAACTCTTAAAATAACTATAAGAGAATTTGCAACATAATAAATGAGGTCACGAAATCGAAAGGAAATTACTTGAATAGTTAGTTATAGCCAGTAAACTAAAGTGGAGCTTATAAAACATATCTCAGCACTAAAGAACTTTTCATCACCTTGCTATGATAAAATCTCTGATATTATTAAACACAGACATATTTAAATTTTAAAACTTTTATTGTATGTAATAAATTTCACTTTTGACCGGACTTTTTATCATCGGACTGGAAAGCATCTATTGAAACTCCTATTTTTAAAACTGGAAATAAGCCACATATGAAAAAATATAGACCTACCTATATCGTTAATAAACAAATTTCGAAAAATACTCTAAGCAGAGATTAGTTTAGCTTTTTAAATAGGTACTTACAATTTACGTCATGAGAAACAATATAGCTTTAGAAGTCAAAAAAGTACAGAGTCTGCAATTTATGAACTAAATATTAATTTAAATTATCAAAATAAACAAAAAAATTGCAGTTTTTATATACTTATTTAAAACCTTTGACACCGTCGCGCATGATATTTTATACCAAAACCACAGATTTACAGAATAGTACTCTACAATAGTACAGAACAGTATTCTGTAAATCTGTGCCAAAACTTGAAGAAATTGGAGTTCGAAATGGACCTAAAAAATATCCTTGTTCAAATCAATGCTTAGATATTGTAGGTATTATCCTTTGTACCAGTTTATACAATTCTAATCTAAGATAGCTATATCTACTTGTCAAAATGCCATTTTAAAAAATCTGTTGAATAAGAGGACTTTAGATACTCTAGCAACCTTTTGTTTTTTGAAAATAATATTTTAAATATAAGAAATTTATATTCCAACTGCATACCTATTAAATTATACTTTAAATCGACAAAATGCACGTAAAATGAACAAAAATAAAAAATGTACACCGATAAAAAGCACATTGTAAATTTCGATAATATTACGTTGGCAATTTTGTTACCATAACATTAAGTAAAATTTCATTGTAAATTTCAATATATACATAATAGGCTATGTAAAATATCTATGTCAATATACTGTATAGGTTATGTAATTTTTACATAGTATATTCAGTAGAATTCCCAAGTAAACTCACAAGAAGGATAATGTAATATAAATATGTAAATTTACCGAGATTTCTATGTAAAAGTAAGTTGTAAAATGTAACTTTTCTTGGAAAATAATGTTATGTAAAATTAACTTGATCTTGTAATAACAGGTTAAAAAAAAGCAGAAAATACTTAAAGATTATTATTTTCCAGGTTTTTTTTTAGGAAATTAACAGGTATGTTAACAAAAACTTCAAATTTAAAAATTTTAACCTAACAAAACTTAAACTGAAAATTGTACATATAAATTATACCTACTTATAAATTATAAGATATAACATAAATATTTCAATGTTGTAAAAACATGAAAAAATTTACCTAAATTTAAGGATATACCTACAAAAAAAAATCAATATCAAGTCATCATCAGTTATTTAAAAGTATGTCCAAAGCTGTCAAATGGTTCAATATTCAATTTCAATTCAATTTTCATTTCTTTCAGGTGTTTTAAAGTCATTTCACCTAACCAATTGAAGCAATTTCTTATCTTTTCACAGGCATTTAAAGTTGTTTTTTAATTTATTTTAGACAATCAACAAATTTCAGTCACTTAAAGCCATTAATTTTTTTATTTCTACCAGGCATTCCAAGTCTTTATTTCTATTAATTTACGACCCTTAAAGCCTTTAGGTTTCTCTACGTAACTCTACGTAGTTAAAGCAATTAAAAAAACAAATTTCAGGCACTTAAAGAGTTAAAGCTGTTAAATTTTTCAGTTCTTCCAGGCATTTGAAGTCATGTTATTTGAATTTTATAAAGCAATTTCTTAGTTTTTCACAGGCCTTTCAAGTCGTTTTTTAATTAATTTTAGACACTCATGAGTACTCATGACCATTAGATTTATCATTTTTCTAGGCATTTTAAGTCATTTATGTTTAATTCTAAGCAGTTGAAGCAATTGAGAAACAAATTTCAGGCACTTAAAGCTGTTAAATTTTTTATTTTTACTAGGCACTTGAAAGGCACTTTTTTAAATTTTAAACAGTTAAACCAATTTCTTAGTTTTTCACAGGCATTCCAAGTTAATTTTTAATTAATTTTAGATACTTAAAACCATTAGATTTATCAGTTTTTCAAGCTTGAATTGAAGTCATTTTCTTTTAATTTTAGGCAGTTGAAGCTATTGAAAAAAAATCCAAACACTTAATGCCATTAAATTTTTCATTTCTACCAGGCATTTGAAGTCATTTTATTTCAATTTTAAATAGTTAAAGCAATTTCTTAGTTTTTCACAGGCATTTGAAGTCGTTTTTGAAATAATTTCAGACACTATGTTTCATGTAAAAAGAGTACATAATAATATAACTTACTTATAAAGAACATAATAAAACCTGTAATTTTTAATACATTATTTGGTATGTGAATTATTTATTCACATAGTTTATACGGGAAAATTTAACTTTAAGATGTAGTTTTTAAATGTAAAATATAAAATACACAATATCAATTGTAAAACCGGAGATTCTAAAAATTTTACCTAATATATCAAATAACAATATTATTACTTAAGATATTATGTAAAGTGTACATGACTAATTAGTTAATATTACTACCATTTTTATCAATGTAACGATTACATAACAGTTTATGTCTATTTCTTTAGGTAAATAAAATATAGTTCAGCAATCCCACGATAATCCTATTAATCGTTGTCCTAATTATGGTTGTACAATTATTATTATTAACGAAGACGATCTACGATATCTGTAGATGTACATGCAGTTGTTTCATTTTGATAGAATGCTTCTCATATTATCTGTTGATACCTTTTGGCGTATGAATTTTAGTTGTCATTTAAGCCTTAATCATCTATTCGTCAAAAAAATTAATTTTATGTAAAATACTTAAATTAGACTGAAGAAAGCTTACAGTTTGTAGGTCGTTATTTTTGCTTGTCTTTTTTTTCGGCATTTCATTTTTGAATATGGTCTATTTTCGGTTTTTATGGCAGCATATGGCAGAAGTAGAGAAACAAATCATCTCATACCTAGATATACCTATTTTCAGGTTTATTCAGTTAAGCTGTTAATGCGCCCAAAAGTGACAGACCGGGAAAAACGACACCTAGAATAGATAAAACATAAAAATTTAGCAGTTCAAAATCAGTTTAACACTGCTATTATTTCATTAAACCACAACAGTCAAAAAAGCCTTTATTTCACAAAAAATAGAAATGCGCTTCTTCGATTTGCATAATATGATCATTTGGATTGGATTGGAAAACCGTTTTGTTTTCCGATGTTTAAAACTTGGTTTAATTTAAGCTTGTCGGATGGTATTTTGTTTCTACGACGTCCAAAGAACAAATGAATAAATGGTATAAGTAAATAAGGTGTAGGTACACCTTATTTACTGTGAAGCATGGAGGCGGATTTGGCATGGGATGGGCTCCATTTATAAAATAGATGATATACCTACCTAATTGACAAATTTAAATACATAGAGATTTTATCTAACGTCATGTAAAGTTCATGTCATGTTCCATTTGTAAGGGAGAATATGTCACTAAAATGGAGATATCAGTATGACATTGATCCTAAGCACACTGACCAAATAGTAAAACAATTTTTAGTAAACATAAGATTGAAGTGATTAAGTGGTCAGTGGAACGAGTACCGAGATATGGAATTGTGACAGCGGTATCCAGAAAAATTTAAAAATTCTGATGAGCTGTTTGAGGCAACTCAAAAAAATCTTGAATTCCATACCACGTTCGATAATTGAGAATCTATGAAAAAAGATGCCAGGGCGTAATAATAAATAATGGTTATCCACCTAAATATTGACCTTGCTAGAATACATTTTTTTTGTTTCTCTACTTTGGCTCCTGTAAAATTATTATAATGTAATCTGTGTTTTTAGAGATATGCCAATATATGATTCGACGTGGGTAGGAAGTGTAAAATGGACATACCTTATATTTTATTAATTATATTATAGAATTATATTTTTTTTAAAACTGGTAAGTGTTCCTCCTTTTGCTCCGTATTGTATACCTACTACCTAGTTTGTCTGACTTACAGCCAGTTACTAATAATAAAGATTATTAATGTTTTTTTTTTGATAAGAGTAAGGAGAAGGAAATCTACAATTAAGTACCTTTTGTAATGAAAAAAGACATTTTAAACGTATTACGACGTAATTTAATACGGCGAGAAAATGCACGTAAAAGGAACAAAAATGAAAAATGTAATGATTACATAACAGTTTATATATTACAGTTTCTATACAACCTTTAAGGCTCACATAGTATCTATTTTAATAGTATATACCTAGATTGCAAAGTAAAAAATGCCTAATGTAGCTATAAAAAATATTCCTTTTGGTGAATAAAATATAGTGCAGCAATCGCAATCATTATAACGAAAGAAATAAATAATATACCTACTTTAATCCCTACATTTATTAACACAAACATTAATTAATCAATTATAATTCAAGTTTGGTACATAAAGGCACAAACACATAGTTGAAAAAGCACCCAATACAAACACTCACTGAGTCATGCCCTTAAAAAAGGACTGAAAGAGACGAAAAAACAATAAAACAGCGAGACAACACCTGTAACCGACGAACCTCGCCCCACACGTCACATTTGAAATCCGGACAAGTTAAAAAATTACCAAAAAAAAAAATTCCAACCGGATTTGAAAGCCGCCACCGCCGCGTTTTTCACTTGTTTACCGGTCGAACCCATTTTCATCTGTCAAACGATAGTGACGCCACGCGCCCGACTCTTTCTACATCACGACGACGCGCGCATTGCGCAACTCCAAGATGGCCGACCGATCGTCACCGTGGAAACCCTTAATACATGCACCCGCGTCGTCTTTTCATTGGTCGAAAAGCACATGGACAGTGTTCGGGGGGGCGGAGCCAAGCTGACGGCCATTTTGAATCGCATGACGACGGGGCGTTGCTGTGCGGTGGCGTGCTCTGACGGTGATCGGAGAAAGTTGTCGCACAGGGACACGCGATATTTGTTGTTGATTGGGTGAATTGTAGATGGCGCTACGGATTTTATCAAAGTTATTTATTTAGTTATGACTGTTATGAGTATTTACGTCCGTTTGCACCGATTTTTTCTTATGAGACCCTTTAGCTAATTGTCCCTTAAAGCACCGTTAGCGATTTTAACGCTTTGCACCACCTTTTGTATCCTATGTATCCTTTAAAGCGTCTTTAGTTAAGTTTCCAAATTTGGTCACTTAAACCTTCCTTAACGGTGTTTTAAGATTTTGTTTTACCATTTTGGGCATTTTCAAATAAGTAAAAAGTTAAAATTGAAAAAAAAAATAGTGACAGTGTTTGTACACATCTTATACCAGAAGACATACATGAAGAGCAATTAATTTATTTAATTGAAACCCAGCAAATTGAAATGGAGCAATAAGAGGGTAGGATAGTAAACAGGTTTCAAAATGAAATACCTACATAATTCGGTATTTTAATCAGTCAGTTGCCATAGTTTTTTATTTTTTCGTTTTTAATTATTCTTTTAAAGCCCCTAACTTATTATATACTCACAATGTTTTTTATAAAGGATTTTAGGTAGGGGAACACGGGGTACAATGAAACACAAATTTAATTTTAATTGTTTCTCTTTTTCGATATAAGTCTATTAGGTTTAAATGTGTTTTAAAAAATGTCCTTCGGTACTAGGAGTACATGTATAGAAGTATCAAGAGCCTTATAACTACCTATTTTGTCCAACAAACTATTGAAATTTAGGAAAAAAATGTTTCATTGTGCCCCACCACTGGGGCACAATGGAACAAATATAGGGGCACAATGCAACATACCTAGAGTACTATATAACAATGAAATCGCTTTAGAAGTATTCCCAATAAAAGACCTAAATATTTTTAGAATTTTATTTCAGTAAAAAAAATGGAATATAAGTACAGCTAAAGAGCGAAATAATTAAAACGTTGAATATAATCATTAGCCAATATTTATATTGGTAAAGTCGATTCCGAAAGAAATATATTGTTTTTGGCGTTGGGTTGATCCTGCAAAAACTGGGTTCCCTAAAACCATCTTAATGCTATTTTCAGCGACTAGTGATACGTCTGGAACTGATGGCTCTACAAATTTGTTATATCCTTTTTTTCTAAAAAAATTTATCTCGTAATCTCCATTTGTATCTTTTCCTTTTGTAACAATTCCAACGTAGAACTTATTATTGTGTCGGTTTAATTTAAATTCCACCAGTACATAATCATTTGGCAGAGGTGACCTATCCAGATTTACGAAATGATCTTCAGTCACGATGAAAAGGCCTTCATCGTCGTCTAAGTCGTCATCAGTCTCAGTGTAGACTACATCTTCTTCTTCAGATGCTGAGTGATCCTCTTCGATTTTTTTAAATTTCTTTCTAGCATCTTTGTCAAAATCCGTTATTTTTCTTTTGGCAGTTTCTTTCTTTGATGCTGATACCGCAATTTTATTGCCAAGTGCGGTCATTTCCGGGGTACTGGTTGCAATCATACTTTTTCCTTTTGCTCGAGCCTTTCTGTTGTTTTTTCTATTGCCTGCCTTGGGAAATCCCCTAAAATCTTCAGGTCCACATAAAGTATCTCCGTTATTACTGTTGCAAGTAGAAGTACTGGGGTTTTCAAAGTCGTTATTGAAGCTTGAGGTATTATTGGCAGATGCTTCGATTTCCATTGCTGAGTTGTTTGTTTTTTTAGCAGGAGTATTACTTGGCGAAGAATAATGCTCTTTTTCTTGACTAGAAGTAGTTGGTAATTCGACCATTGGTCGGTCGGTAACATAATTACATAAATAATCGGCATCGGTAAAAACATGTCTATCGTATGGGTAAATTCCTGTTTTCTTAAAGGCCGCGGTGATGTTTGATGCAGTCATTCCTCTCTCGTGAGCAATTTTTACAGAGCCAGCAACATTGTAGATAGTTGCTGTTTGGCCAGGATGCTGCATCATCCAAGTATCTATTGCAGCATTGTAATACGTTTTAAATGGCTTAAACACACCCACGTCTAACGGTTGCAATTTATTGGTGGAATGTGGGGGAAAAGTTAACATAGTCACTCCATTTTGTTTGCACAAATTAAGTGCCTCTAACGACAAATGACTCTCGTGATTGTCGCATAAAATTAGAGTGGGCGATTGCATGCTACTTTTTGTATGGTGTATAAAATGTTTTATAACTTCAACAAATAATACTGAAGTCATCCAGCCGGACGGATTTGCCAAACCAAGAGTACCAGTAGGGGCTTCCTGCACCATGTGAGGCTTAAAGTGTACGCGAGGAAATATCATAACGGGGGGAATAAAGTTTCCACTTGCTGAGATGAATCAACAGGTTGTGACGTTAGTACCCTTTTCAGCACTAGTGCACTTACTAACTTGCTTGGATCCTTTTTCGGCAATTATTTTTTGGGGTTTTTGAACTGTGCATGTACCTGTTTCATCCAGATTAAATACTCGTGTTCCATCTGCAAAGTGAGGATTTGCGTAAACCTTTAGCAAATTATCAAAAAATGCATCTACATTTGCTTTTGTGAAAGATGTAGCCCGGGACAAGCTACATCCCTCAGGCGTTCGTTGACTAAGCGATGGATTTCTTTTTAAAAACATAAAACCAATCTTGTCCTGCTGATTTGTTAACGTCCCATGATTTTGGATGTTTTATTTTATTTATCACAGCCATTTCATAAGCCACCTTCTTGCATTCAGTTACTGGGAGACCATAAAACATTTTGGAACACATTAGCAAATATTCCTTTAGTTTATTTTCTTGTTCCACATTAAACACTTGTCTAACATTGTAGTTCGGAACAAACTTTAAATTTGTATCACTCTCATTGTTTTTTTTCTTTTTCACATACCTGGATAATGTTACGAAGTTAACGTTTTTTAGTTCTGCTGCCCGTCTGATGGAGTGACCTTGACAAACTAGCTCGACTGCAGCTTTCATGTCATTCTCAAGAAACGAACCTTTATTGGTTTTTCTTTGACGATTTCGAACCATACTGGAATAAAATAGAAAAATATTCGTAGAAAAAGAAAAATAATTACACGATTTAAATGTTATGGGGCACCTTGAAACGTTTCAAAGAGCCCCGTCGAGTAATGTTTCATTGAACCCCAAACGTCCATATTGTTTATTTTATGCCAAAATAAAAAAATACAAAAGGATTAGAAAAAGGAAAATACATAAAAGTAAATAAAAAATATAAACGTTTCGAATTAAGCTACCCAACTAAGTAAAAAATTGCAATTACTTACCTTAAAATCAAAATATGCTCCTACGTAAAAATTTAGTTTTAGCACCAAGAAATACTTCTCTCGACAGCGTCCGAACTACTACTGCGGTTTTAAGGAAATAAAGATGACGAGAGCTGGTAGCGATCGAAGCGCCACTGACAGTAACAGATTCTCTTTTAGCCGCGAAAATTTAAAATGAGAACAATGTTTCAAGGTGCCCCGTGTTCCCCTATAATAAATTGCAATTTTATTTAAGTCCAAAAACGCATTCAACAAACTATAATTTGGCAGTTATTACCTAAATCAGGTAAGGTTAATGCAGCTTACTAATAAAAAACCATAGGTTCCATTGATTTGAAATAAAATGATCTTACCGCTATAATAGTTAAAAATTAAAAAATACTTAAGAAAATAGTATATTTCCCGAGTACAGAATATATACATATTTTAATTATAAATTATTATAATGTCTTTATTGTATATACACCACGATTTCACTCTCCTATTACTCAACGTGTCTAGCTTATACCAATTTTAAACTGAAACTCCCCTTATGATGGACCCGCTGTGTCCGAAACATGTCGGGAATTTTAAAACTGAATGATGTTTAATAAACAAGTGGAGGCAAATGGAAAATTGAAGCAAAACAAAAAAAAAATAATTGAAGCAAACCTTTGATATAAACATTGAAAGCGTAATATTCATGTTAACGAACAATGAACAAACCGGTGGACTTGCGCATGCTCCATTTGTGAGTATTGTGGCTCCACCTATCAACGTAAGCGCAAATCAATGACACCAAATTATACATATTATTTAAGTACTTAGAAAGATAGCGCTAATATCTTCATTTCTCGACTTACGCAGTTTTCATAATATGACGGTGCCGATTAAAAAAAAAAAAACATTATCCACATTTTATTAAAAACGAAGAATAAATGTTAAATTTAATAGCCAAAAATCAGAAAAAATATATTATTAAGTGTATCCGCCTGTATCTTGGTTGTCTTTGACTTTTGAACTTAAAAAACTCAACTTAACCCATTTTTTTTAAAGGAATCTGCTGTTAAAATATTACGCTGTTATATATTTTCTGCTATTTTACTACTATCAGAAATTTTTTCTATATAGGCCTTTTCTAGTGTCTTTATAGAACACAAAACTGTCGGCGGTGCTTTAAAAAAAGTATTTTTTTTTTACCCTGGAAGGTAAATTAACTATAAAATAGAACAGCATCTGTACTACATACTAAATACAAAAAGTAGCTACAGGGTGTTTTTTAACAAAATGAAGGTCAAAAAACCCTAAAAAAAAAACAAAATCATCTGCACATTTTTTCAAAATCTACAATGCAAACACTCCACAACAAATGAAACTTGTTTTCTCCTTATTAACTGACTTATGGCGATGTTGCCATATTGACATACAAGTAGGCAAAATACTAAAAGTTATTTTTATATGGAAAAAAATATTGAGGCTCTGCAGGTTATATTTGTTTAAATTTTGTATAACTATTTTATTGAGATATACAATATAAATCCCAACGGACTTTTGCCACAATCGAATCATTGGACCCATTAAGTAATATCATATAATATTTTCCAAATTTTCCTCCGATTTATTCCTTTAAAATATGCTAAAATCGGGGGTCTAATCTAGACTCTAGAGAATATTATGTTGCCATTGATAATTACATTGTGAAACTTGGAAGGCTTATCTTCCCATCATATCCCATCCCATCCCACCTGTTAAGCACACGGGGGCTTAAAATATTTTTTTACTATTTTGAGTTTTTTTTTAACTGCCTTTTTTTCTAATGTGACAATATTCTTAAAAGTTCCAAAAGAGACATGGCAACCGCACTTTTTAACGAAGTAGGATTTAGAATCATTTAGCCATGTAATCTAAGACATACGTGATTACCCCTTTTTTCCCGATTTTTTTGGAGCTTTTTGTTTTTCTACATGTTGCTAGGGTATTTGTGAAAGTAATACCTAACATTTTAAGAAAAACGGAGAAAATATGTCGCCATTTAGTGAATTAGTGTCCAAAAATTTGATTTTAAGTCACTCAATAGTGCCATTTACTTTAAATGACGTAAGTTTTGGTAGTTCTTTTTCCATAAAAAAAAGACTTTCATTTGAAAAAAAAGAAAGAGCAAATTCGTGTTTCCGCCAGCACATCTCTAAACTTTATACTCAACACAAAGTGCCTAAACCAGAAATAGATATCCCGTTTATTGGTAAAAAAGCTGAAAACCGTTTTGTAAATAATTACCAAAAGTTTTAATTAAATTACGAGACAGTTTTGGTTTTTACCACTAACCATCAAAACTCTTTATTTTTATTCTCGCCACGTGTTTCGCTAACGATGTTAGCATCTTTGGGAGAAGATTAAAACTCAGTCAGTCAGGTTAGTGGTAAAAGTGTCTCGTAATTTGAGCATCACACCAAAGGTTCCAACCATAGGACTACCAAAAACCTCTATAAAACCAAAAGTTTTAATAGAAAAATCGTAGGATTTATTCCAAATCTGCGGAAAACGATAAGTATAATACAGGGAGGTCAAAAAGTTATTAAAAAAGAAAAACTTGCTGTCTTTAAGCTGAAGTATTCTATATATTTTTCTAGGATAAATTAAAAGATTCTTTTTTTCTGATTTCAAAAATATATATATGTTGACATTTGGTAACACATATTAATATAGGATTCATTCATCACTATGGTTAAAAATATTATTATTATATTATAACTATTCAATTATTAAGAAAATATTGTTATGACAAACAGTTAATCTATATTTGCAATATACAACAAATCAAGCTTTCAGAAAATGTATGTTTCTGTGGTACCTACAATTTACCATGCGGTAGAAAAATACAGCAGACTCTACCTCCCATAAATTGGAGATACCAAATTGTTGTTATTTACTACTGCATGCTTTCTACAAAAAAAGCAGTTGCTACCATACATAAATAGTTAAATAACATTATAGAACTAAATACTATATGCAACTAAATTAATTGATAAGACTTACCTGTAATCTCACAAAGATTCAGTGATTCTAAAGATATTCTTCCTTAAATCTGAAAGATGTTTAGCACCCTTTCAAACATTCAAATAGAAGTTTATCCTGATCGTAGGCGAGTGTGAACTCTTCGTTTTCTTTATGTGCACTTCTTCTTTTTATATCTTTTGAAATTCGACTGGGTCGAAAATGCTCCTCCTTTTCATCCCACAAGATAATGAAGAAAATATGTTTTTGTGTTTACTGCCGAAAATTATAAATGTATAAGGCAATAATCAATGTAAACAAGGCATATTAAATTATGTATAAGGGACAACAGCAGGCAGCGAGCTGACGTTCAAAATTCAGCCAAGCTAACCCGAAAAAAAGAGGAAAAAATGAAATTAAATTGCAACCTTCCCATATCCCCGTAGCTCCGGACCAGACCTTACCCGGAGCGATTTGCGCATTTTTGCCGCTCCGCATGCCGGAGCATTAAAATTCAACGTTGCTGTATAAAATATAACCTCAATTTGCATAACAGGATGGGATGGGTGCGCCGGAAACCAGGCTTCCCCAGTCTAGAGCTTTTCATTTTCTATATCGTCTATTGTCTTTGGTTTTGTATCGTGGATAAGCCGAAATGAGGAATTATTTGGGAGAACGAGGGTTGGATGTTAGTTTTGATAACAATGGATTGTGGATTTGGAAGGTTTTGTAATTAATTAGGCGAAGAATACACAGCGTAAAAGGCACTATAATTGTATTTTTTCTTAAGAATATCAAAGATTGTTTGGGACAACTGTGCATAACGTAATAAGAAAAGACATAAGAACAGAATTGCAAATGGAATAGTCAATGAGGGTATTTTTTTTGAGAGAACTTCTTAGAGTGTATAAATACACGAATGATCAAAATGTTTTGCTGCGACCATTTATGAATGTAAAAAAGAATACAATACACATTTGCTTTTGAACAATTCTAAAAATACACATTTTGACAGAATATTAAAAATGAAACAATTGCAAATACTAAGTTCGATGATCTACCGAAATTTTTTGTAATGGAATGGATGAAACTTTTATTTGTAGATTCAGTTAATAAGCTTACTTTTGAATTAGATAATAAGGATAATTATATTGCTGAGAATGAGAAAATAAATAATAGTTACTTTTTGGGACCCTATTCACAAACAAATAATTTTGTCCGTCTCATCTACGCATTCGGCAGGTTTTGATGAAATACCATGTTCTGTTATGAATCATAGATTATGTTGTTAATCCCTTAACCATAATCCAACTCAACATGCAACTGTTGCACTATATAATAAAATATTAATAAATATAGGCGAATGTAAACATACTGCTTGCCTGTTTTTTAATAAAAAAAGAGCTTTTGACTTAAAATTAATAAAAAAGACTTTTTGATTTATAAATATTAATTTACCTGTCTTTAAATTTTAAATTAGGTATACGAAGAAATTCCTCCAAATGACAGAGATTTCTTAAGCAACCGCTCACAGACAGCAGTAATAAACAAACACAATATCAGATTTCTATCAGACTATTTGGTCGTTTCTAGTGGAGTTCCTCAGGGTAGCTTGCTGAGACTATCCTTGTTTATAAATTTTGTAAATTGCATTTGTTCTATTGGCCTTGAAAAATGTCTGTCGATCTTTGCGGATGACACGTCTGAAGTGTCATTGAGGGTCGATATAGCCGATGCGATCTGAGAAAAATGCAAGTCTGGCCGTCAACAGAATAAAATATTACTGTATACTAGAAATGAACTGGTACTCATATTAAATTTTTTCCTACTATATTACTACTCCTACACCCATTCATGTCCTAACTACACTATTCTGGCTTGGGGTACTGTGCTAGATCTAATGAAATTCTAATTCAGCAGAAGAAGGTTATTTGCACAATGCGCACATAGAATGTCATCCTGAAAGAGACTGGTTACTCAGCTGAACGTGATAACATTTCCTTTACTTTTTATTTTAAAGAGCGTAAATTTTATTAAGGCTGATTCTCACCTTCTAGGCTTTAACCGTAATGACAATGGTTATTATAATTTAAGAAGCGATTTTAGTATTAATATTCTACCCCATAGTTTGAGCCGTGTAACAAATAGTACTCTAGGAGTGCCCAAAAGTTACCAGTGATCTAAAGACTACCATTAAAGAAGCAATTAAAGATTTCCTTAGTGATGACGATTTCATAGATAAATTGTTATCGAGGGTCATGGATACGATAAATTCCTTACAAAAAACTGTAAGCGAGCAAGGTATGTCCATCGAACAATTGCCGCAGGCAGGAAAAATGAAAAATATCTGCATATACAATTGAGACGAGGAGATTAAGCTTGTTTAACACTAAAATGAGATGAACATTAAGGAAGAGGATATGGTAAACGCTTATAGGATTGGAGAAAAGACGGAAAGAACTATTCAAAAGAATTTTGAAGAACTAATTATTTATTTAAACCAAACAAAATTTGATAATATAGATGTTATAGTGCTGTTTGAAACTTTTAAGGTGGAAAATTTGAATGATTTTGAGATTGGGGGATTTGATGCTTTTTACAATGAATCATCAAATAATAAAAACGATGGATTAATATTGTATATAAGAGAAAATATTTATGTTGAATGTAATATCTTTAAAGTATGTGAAACAAATATAGTGAGATGTCTTTTAAGACTTAATGAAGACTGTACATATGGAATAATAGCTTGATATAGATCACCAAGTTCAAATGTAAATGCTTTTTTAGAGGAGCTTCAGAATTTCTTTGATGATTTGGTTTGGCAAAAAACGGAGATTTTTGTGGGGGACTTAAATATAAATGTAAAAGATGATAGGGATTTTAATGTTAATATTTACTTAAATATTTTAGCTGAAAAGGGATTTTTTTCATGCATTAAAAATCCTACGAGAGAAAGTGAAACCTCCTCGACTATAATAGATCATTTATTTTTCAAAACGGTAAATATTGAAAATCAAAAAAGTTTTATAAAGTCTTTTGTCATACAAGCAGCAATCACTGATCACTACTCTATTGGCTTAAGCATTGAATCATTGAAAAAACAAAAAATACCATGAACATAAAGCTCAAACAAAAAAAGAAATTAACCATAAAAAATTAACTAATTTATTAATTTTATATGTTTGTACCTGACAATATCCCATATATTTATTTGTTTATTATTTATAATTTTCAAAAAATTGGATGTTCACAACATTATGCGCTCTTGAACGACATTTTGATTGCACCATACTATCAGACATATCAATTTAAAAAAATATCCCTTTTACAATTAAACAGATATTATTAAAATTGTGGAAATTTCAATCAAAATGTTGATCTGGTTGTCTATATTTTAAGCAGGTTAAACTGTAAATACGAAATCGTAAATTTTGCTAATACAAAACTAATAGCGTTGATTGAATATTTCGGGAATATTCCCAAATATTCAATCAACGCTAATAGTTTGTACAGACAACCAAAAACTGCGGTTGTCTTCCTTTTACAGATCACCGTCTATTAGTGAGGTAGACTTCAATCAGAGTCTTTATTTATATTTAAATGAAATACAGAAAGAAAAGCCTAGAAAATCTATCAGCAAAAATACTTGCATCGATCACATATTTATAAAACGCGAAAAAAACTGAGGCTGCTTTGAACGCATGCTATCATTCGACTATTACTCACAAGTGTCACTTCAGCTGAAAACAAAATAGGGAAAAAAACCAGTACTTAAAAAATATCTTGACAAAAAAAAATTAAATAATATATTGAGTAAAACAAACTGTGTTGCAATTTATAATAAAGCGGCCTTGAATGATTACTTTAAATCTTATGTCTAGGAAAAAAACAACTGAATCATGTACAGAACAAACAAAAATAAAAGATCAGAAGTTCAAAGATAAGATTGGATTTCTTTTGCCTTATTTAGGTCAACTGAAAGAAAAAATTACTTTTTTGAAAAACTAAAAAAAAATCGTGACAATATACAGCTTAAATCAGATTTTTCTAACATACCAGAACAATTTAACTCACTAAATTTACTTAAATAAGCAAAAATACATTTTTTATGAAAAGCAGCTGAAAGACAATAACAATTGTATCAATAAATTATGGAACTGCCTAAAAACAATAAATAACAAAAATAACACAAAAACAAATAGTACAAAGCGAATTAAAAATCACAGTGGCTGCTTAATACAGAATGAATATGCAATTGAAAATCACTTTTTTTTGTAATGTAGGCAACAATTATTCAAGAAATATGACAAAGGGACATAGACCTCTAATTTGACGAAATGAGAATAGGTACTAAGATTAATTTAAAAAATACAAATCGTATACAAGTAGCAAAAACAATTCAAATACTTCAAAATAAAAAAATCATGCGATTTAGATGGATTTACAGCTGAGATCCTTAAAGATATTGCTGAACCCAAAACAAAGCAATAAATGATAGACAATTTTCCACACCTTTGGAACAAAAAATTGTAAAACCTTTATTTAAATCTGGTGAAAAAACTAATGTAACAAATTATAAATCTATAGCAATTTTTCAAAAGTTTTTGAACGAGTTTTGGCACACATATAGAACCACATAATATTTTGTTGGAACACCAATATACTTTTAGAAAAGGAGTTCAACTGAGGACGTAGTAGCGGACTTTGTTTCAAAAGTATGCGACTCTCTCAACAATTCAGTTCCATCCATCTGCGTTTTTGTTGATCTCGTGAAACCATTCGACATAGTTTCATATCCCTTGAAGAACTTGAAAATATTGACTTTACATGAAAAAAACTCTCTTCAAACGCTATATATCTGAGAGCAGGGTTCAAGAACGTTGATGTTAATGGTGATCCCTTGTAGTTAACGCGTGGACTTGAATCTTTCATATTTGTAATATACATAAATGATCTTTTTAATGTTATAGGTGACGCTAATGCTACGGCATTTGCTGATGTTGCGAATTTTTTATTTTAAAGGAGTTAAAAAATAAAGTGGAAACTAATTTTAATAAATATTTTGTGGTTAATAATATAAGTGGTTTAATAATAACTTATTGAGTATTACTTTTATAAAAACATTTTTTACAGCAATAATTTACATCGTTGACAGACATCTCAAATGGCAACACCATAATGAATATATGTCGAAAAAACTAAGATCTTATACTTCATATACATTACGTACATTCCATGAACTTATTTTAAAGAATTAAAAATTATCTACTATGCACTTGCGCAGTCGCATCTTAGTTATGGAATACTGGCTTGGAGAGGGGTTACAAATACATATCTGGAAATTCTCAATGTTTCGCAAAATTGGGTTCTTAGAAGTAATTTTTAAAAAGAACGGGCTTTATCCACCAAGTTTACTCTTTGACGAATCTAAAATTTTTGATATTAGATAACTTCACTTTCATTTTGCATATTGCACGTCTTATGATCTTCTGCATGCATAATATTGCACTAGAATTAAGACCAACTTAGTGTCGTATAAGCCTAGAGTTAAAAAAACTATGTCCACGCTCGTTTACGTATTTATCGTCCTCTGTTTATGAAAGAAGATATAGCTTTGTACTGCTAATGCCTACATAAGAAATGAGATATCAAGGAATGAACTACATTGTCTAATTGATGTCAAAAATAATTAAGGAGATTTTCTTTTTTTTTCTTTGTTGTGCTTAATATTGCATGGGGGCTGTACATTCCCCACGTGCGAGGTTCTTCTTGTGGGTGTGAATCTGTGTGTATTATTATAATTGGGTTACAGTATGTTTACTTTTCTAAGGTTTACGCTCTTTTTTATATAAATATAATTTTGTGCTTGCAATATACTTAAAGTAAGTCATTTCGATTTATGATTTTTATTGTAAGAAAAAAATTCCTTTTCATAGTAAATGCTATTTAATAATAACAATGCTTTAAAAGCCAAGTATTTGATGAGATACAATTAGAAAATGCATAACTTAATTGGATTTGATGTCCATTTTTTTATCTCTTTATCCTGCATAAGAAATAAAGACATAAAACTCACTTTGTTACCAGAAGATTACAAAAAAAAATCAAAAACATTCTTACCCATTTTCTTAATCAGTAAAGCCCTAAAGCTCTTCGAACCGACCATTCTCAACGTTTTTGCACGCGATCCCTGGCATTTAGCTGAAACAAAGACCAATTACACGCCGGGAAAAACGAAGAAAATAAATAAAAAAGAAAAAAAAACGGCCAAGACGAAAGTATCGCCAGGGGCGCCATTATCGGGGGAAAAATTTCCAAATCATGCGAATTGCCGCAATTAAAATTGAATAAGCGCCGGTTTTATATCGTTTACCGGGAAACATTTCGTGCAGACACCAGGGGTATTTGAAAGCACAAAAAAATGTTTTTTTTTATATACAGCTTGGATTTTAACTGATTGTGTGTGGAAGTGAAAAAAATACCGTATATTATGGGCAATAGATTTAATTCTTATAAATAAATAGTGTATTTTTAACAAGTTGTGTTTTTTTTTCTTGTATGTAATTTAAATGGTAAAAATGGTAAAATTTTAGTAACATTGTATATGATCATGATGCTAATATTGTTCCTTAATACAATTATTATGAAAACTACAGTGATACTTGCAAATAACGTAAATGAATTTTGCATGCTTTAAAATTATCGTTTACATTGTATGTACATCGTTCTAGAAAACCAAAATTTTTTATCAGAAATTTCGTTAGTTTCATCGAACGATTCTTCACTTTTGTTGAGCTTTTTTTCAATGTACCTATATTCATCAGTATTATTTAAGATGGCTGTAATAATATAACTGAAAATTATTTAAAAAAATACAAAATAGGCTCTTGATATTTTTAAAGGGTGGTTAAAGAATAATTACTAAGAAAGAACAAATATATTATCTGGCATTTTGTGATTTTTGGGAAAAAATATGCATAACTTAATGGCATTTGATGACATGATTTTATTTAAATTAAAAAAGAAGATATTTTACGAGTTGCCTCTTAAAGATTTAAACTTATTCTTCTCTTCCAGGTTTTAGTCGAATACGATGATGTTGAATGGCAAAGAAGAGAATGGATAAGCGTATATAAGGACAATCTTTTCCAAATGTTTTTAATCGAGCAGGCACTTGTTTGGACTGAAAGAAGAGATCCTTACAGTTATGGTACTGTTCTTTGGCCAGCGTTGGTAAGTAATTAATAGTTAAAGGTTAGCTGGAAATCAATTAAATATTCAAATTGGATCATGGAGATAGTTTTTTGAATCATTTAAATTTTTTAAAGTAAGATTCTATTAAAGCTTTATGGCACAAAAATTTACTAGGAATATTCTTATTTCAGATTCTGCATATTCTAGACTTATTTTTTGTGTTGTCAAAATGGACATTCCTGCGAAGTTATTATTTCCTTTTTTTCGTATTTGAAATTAATTTCGGAAGTAAAATGTACTAATCTACAGTATAATTTATCTAGTTTTTTTTTAAAAATAGGTATACATATCTATATATTTCGGTTCGCTAACATTTTATCAAAAATCAAGAGAGATTAGGAGATGTTTCATCAAAATATACATAAATTATTGTTAAAAATATGCATAACTTAAAGGGATTTTATTACCATCCGTCTTTTATATCATATTTAGGTTTAAAATAAGTGATTTTCTTCACATAATTGACATTTCTTGGGAAAAGTTTTGTTTTATATTAAAGCATCTATCAATAAATTATAACATAAAAAATTAAAATGTTGATATAGGGTCTTATCTTAAGGTCACACTGTCCTGATACTTTTCCAAAATGTTTATTCGATTAAAAATGTTTTAACCAAAGCTTTCCTTACAAATTACTAAAATTATAGGACTTTTTATATTTTAAAAACTTATTAATTTTTTTTATGATTAAACTGCTAATAATATTAGTAATTTATAATTCATTAATTTATTAGAAAATAATTATATGTAGAACTGTTAATAATATTAATGAATAATATTTAATTAATTTAAAAAAAATATGTTAAAATTAAAAACAAAAAGTCTGTTGAAAAAAGAAAGTGGGTACGGCAAATCTTATAAACATAAAATTACAAAAAAAAACTTATTCTGGGTCTAAAATATAAAAATTAAATTTATAAAATAGATAATAAAATATATAAAGTTAAAATAATGAAATATAAAATTAATAAAACTGAAATAACGGTTAAACTGATGCACACTGGATACAATACGTTAAACAACCTTTCTCAAAAGTTTATGACATAGTTTTTAATGTAGGGGAATGAACGAGTATAATATTATGTTTACTAGTGGCGAACAAAAGTATGTAAACATAAAATTTTTTAAATATTTCTGTAATTACTTAATCTACGACCAAAAAGGCATTCTGTATATGTTTGTTAAGCCTTAGTAATTTTAGTGATAAAGCATAAAAAACGCTAATTTTTTTGCGGATTGTAGCATTTTGTTATTCACAAAAGTATGTACACAGTTTACATACTCTTCTATAAAATTTACTTTAGCATTAATAATTTTTGGCTTATTGAACTATTACCAAGTACAATTCCAAGTACTACACCGCTGACTTCAAACAGAAAATAGTTGCATTATACCAAAAAGAAGTGAAGCAAATTGACTTTTTTTAAAAGTCTTGACATGACTTGGTACTGTATATAAAACTGATAAGCATTTTTAACAACGAGGAACTGTAGAACCTGCACTTAAAAGTTGGAAGCAATTTTAATAAAATTCAGACGTGAATAACTCATCCAAACGTAAAGCTCTCTGACATGATTGCTAGGATGTCTCCTTATAATGGGAAATCTTCAAAGGCATAGAGTCGCTTAATTAAAGTTTGCTAGAGATTACGAAGACAGGACACAAAATCAGTGGGCCTTAGTATTTTTCAGCGATGAAAGTAAGTTTGGTTTATTCGGGAGTTATTCTACAGGATATGTAAGAAGGCGTCCTAGTCAAATTGCGACAAAGATTGGAGGCAAAGTATTTGATTTTAATTGTCCAATATGGTGGAGAAAATCTGATGGTGTGGGTGTCTTAGGCGATCTGAGATTGATCGACTGATCAGAATTGATAAGCGTATGAAGGCTCAAAAGTATGTTGCCATATGAATAGGATCTGGCATTTTCATCGATTTTCCAACAAATGACTTGCTAAGAGTTGACTTTTAAATGAAAAAATTAGTAACTCTATATATATTTGGCAAGACTTGGAAAGTCAAATTACAAAATGAAACATTAAAAATCCAGAAGATCTAGGGCTTGTTTTGCAGCAAAAATGGAATACATTTTGGGAATCCATACAATGGGAAGGCGATGCTAAACAGTCATTAAGACCAAAGGGTGGGAACTACATATTAAAAAAATTATTGAATGAATAGTGGCTTTTCTTGTGTATACTTTAAAAATGTTTTTATACTTTTGTTCATATTTTTTTTGAATAGATTTTTTTTTGCGAAATATCTTTGAGCGTATATCTACTTATTGTTTGCCATTTTGCTCGCTTTACACAAAAATGTTATTTAATTTTTAAAAATCGTAATAGTATGTAGAATAAAAAAAATTTATTAAAAGTTTCCATATTTTGCTTGCCACCTTATTAAATTTATTATTTCAACGGATCTCTTAACAAATAATAAAAATCATAATATTCGACAAGTAAATGTAATTTGCTTATGGATTTTTTTTGATAATCTATATATAGAGTGGTTCATATCTAATGATAATGATGATCATAACCTTCAGTTTAGAAATATTTCAAATATATATATCTTCAGAAAAAGCATGAAATTTAATAATTTCTTAAGTAAACTGAATAAGAAATTTAATAATTCTAAGTACTTTCCATAGTGTCTTTATTGTCATTTCTGATTCATCTGTGCAATCTCTTATGATAAGCTTAAATAGCGAGCCACTGCATAAAGATCCCATATTAAAATTTTTACACGTAAACACTTCTTTAAATTACCTAATTAACAGCCTATCTAGTAACATTTTAAACGACAAAATTAATGCATATTTATATAAAAAAGGTTGACCGGCCTTAAAACATAACAAGCCGTAATCATCTAAAATAACAAACCTTAATTATTCCGAACGAAACGGGCAATAAACAAGTCCGCCGCGATTGCCGTCGAGTCAATTATCCCGTTGACCCGTTTTATTTATTTTTTATTATTTTTTTTGTTCGTTTTATTTTCCGTTGGCCAAGGCCAGCCTACGCTCATGAATAATTCAAAACACGATGTTCCTCCGAGGCTCCGCTCCGAATAAATTCCATCGGAATTTTAATTTCGTTTCATCAGCAACAAACCGATTTGAAAAATGCGCGTCTATTTTTAGTTTTTCTTTTTTTTTTTTTTAATTTCCGCTATGACACACCACTGCTCTCTGCCATGCCCTTTCATCACTGACTTTTGTTTTGTCATGATTTTTTTGTAAACAATCGAAAATTGGAAACTCTTGTTTGTGTTTTTTCGCTCCCTCCTGGAAAATATCGGAATTTTGAATGATGGATTCGTTTATTTGTTATGAGATTGTTGTTGTTGTTTTTAACCTAAATATGGCCTCACTTAATTATTTGTTAGGGATAATATTCCAGAAATTACAGTTTGCAGGGTTATTTTTTATTTTTATATCTACATCCAATCAAATATTAAGTAATACATTACACAACATGTGTTTGCACAAGTCAAAATGTATATCTAACGACTAGAAATAGCTATAAAGAAGTAGAAAATTATATTATTACATATTACTAAAATTCAAACAGAATATAATAAACAGAACTCCTAAAAAATCAGACCTTGATTCAGAATCAGCAAATAAATGCAGATAATCTAAAATCTAAAAATAGACACAGTTAGAGTTTCATTCAAAATCATCAGTCAAAGAAAATTGAAAATACCAAGTATTCAACAACAGAATAAAAAGCACCATTTACTAAATAAAATTTAATTTTCTTAAAAAATATGTTGGCTTCAAGATTGCTTCTATGGAATGAAATAACATTAAAGAACTAGATAAAATAGTAGTTAGAGCCTCGTCTGGTTCGAAAGAACTTGCGAAAGTTTGTGAAAACGTTTCTACTATGCCTGCTTTTGTAATGGTGTATATATCAAGTTCTAAACTTGTTCTTTTTACGCCGTCTCACGAAGGTTGGCGATCCATATGGCTAACATTATGCTGGATATAGCTCTACATAGCTCTACAAATCTCAGTCGAAGTCCACCTAAACCATGATCTTCCCTGAATCTTTCCTTTAATTATTAGCCTCAGTAATTCTTATTTTTTGCCTCTGATGATATGGCCTATGTATATTGTTGTTCTCTCCTTTGCCTCTTCCAATAATTTTAATACCTTTTCGTTTGTAACTCGGTGAATCCATGAGACACGAAGCATGTGGCGATATACATGAATCTCTAAAGCCTTGATCCTTCTCTCAGTTATCGGCTCGAGACTCCAGTCTGTACAACCATACAGTAATACAATAATCAAGATATAGCACCTGACCATGCGCATTCTGAACCCCAAGCTCAAATCAAGACTGAGATGAATGGCTTCATTCTGATAAAACATTTTTCTATCTTGGTCTTTTCTAGAACGTATCTCCTGCTTCGGGTTGCCTGATTAATTATGGTGCCAAAATATTTCTGTCATTGATCAAAAGCATTTTGGTGATATGTACTTTTGAGGAAACGATGAATTTTGTCTTGGAGGTGTTCATTTGTAGTCCGAATCGTTTACGAGTGTAATCTGATCCATAATTTTTTGCAAGTTTGATTTGTTATCTGATAGGATCACGGTGTCGTCTGCCTATTTTATATTAGTGATGCGGGTTCCATTCACTTTAATACCTTCCATATCTTCTATTAGAGCTTCTCTGAAAAACAACTAAATGTTAAACAGAAGATATTCGAAGTCCCTTCTCGCCTGCACAGTTTGGTTCGAGTAGAGCTGTATTATGATTGTAATGTCTCTCTTGTCAACTCTGGTTGCTGATAATATCTCTAGCATCTTCTGATACCTAACGCAATCAAATGCTTTACGATAGTGAATGAGATCACAATCTCTGACTTGTCAGGCCTATATTCAGAAAAAAGAGGGCTGCTCGAGTGCCGATTCTGCTCTGAAATCCGAATTGAGTGTTATTTATTTTTTCTTCGCATTTCTTATAAATCCGTGTACGGATTATTCTTTGGAAGATTTCGACGACGTGGGACATCAGACTAATTATGCGGTAGTCATCACACTGAGATGAGTTTGGCTTTTTTGGAATCGCCACGAAGGTAGACTTAAGCCATTCGGAAGAGATTTTTCCTGCACTATAGATAGTGTTGAATAATCCAACTATAAGCACTTTGCCTTCTTGGTTTGCAATAATTTTAAGCACCGCTGCATGTACTTTATCTGATTCTGTGGCTTTTCTGTTTTGCTAAATTTTTATTGCATAGATGACTTTGCTCTTTGTAATATAGTTCCTCTACGTAGATCTTCCAAATTTTTAATTTTTCTTTACTCCCATTTATGATCTCATTATTCGTATTTCTGATGATTCATACCTGCTTTTTCTCTCCATGCCTGTCAGTTCTTTTACCTTCTGGTGCTCATTGAAGGAATCATGTTTTTTCCTAAATTAACTCAATTTCTCTGCATTTCTCGGACAGATACTTTTGCTTTTCTACACTTCCTTCTCACGGTCCTGTTTATCTTCTTATACTTCAGCGGTAATCCCTTGCACTTCCTTCTCCCCGTCATTAGTTCCAGAATTTCCTCCGTCATCCATTTCTTTATCTTTTCGTTTTCCTTAAACCCAATGTCCTGTTCCTCAATTTTCACTGTGATATCCTTTATTTCATCACACGTATCCTCTGTGTCTAGTTGCTCTAGTGTGGCAATTTCTTCTTACATTTAAGGCCTACTCTCATTTGGAATTTTATGGCCTTAAGTTTCTCTAAATCTATTTGTTTATTTAAAGCGTTGTGGTTCACTTAAAGAGTATTGGAGGTGAAAAAATTATAGTCATCACAAAACTGCACGAACCTCTAGAGTTTCTCTCACCGAGCCGAAATCCCCAACAGCCCGCTATATGCACCACATCCAATTTTAGCATATATTATCGTAATTTCACCTTTTTTAGTGAGTTTCATTACTTTATCCACTTTGCTTTAAAAGTCTTCAATGTCTGCATCTGACTTGTCAGTGGTTGACGCGTATAATTGAATGACGTTCATAGTTCAATGAGATATCTGAGGTTTCATTGGTATAATCGGATCATTAAGAGATATACAATCCATAACGGCCCCACTATCTCTTCGTGTTTTTTAGCTAATCCTGTTAATTTTTCTCTCCACGTTCGGCATATTCGCAAGTTGTCCTGCTATGATGAGACTGCGTATGTTCCATGTTGCCAAACAGATCATTTACATGTTTTTTTCATGTTAATTTAGCATATAAAGTAACTTCTAGAAATTTTGTATGTGAGACCCTAGAAAAAACTTAACTTGTTGGTTTTCGATGCATTTAGGGAAAGTCTATTGGCCAAAAACCATTCATGGATATTTTTATTGCTATATCACCTATCATGTCTAACATAGGATCATAAGCGATGTACTGAATAACATTACTAGTTTCATCTGCAAAAAGGGTAAGTTTTAAATGTTGAACATTTGGAAGAAGAATAGCAGAGGATAATGAATAGAACCTTGTGGAAATCCATGATTTATGTTTCTCACAAAAAAAAAAATTCCTTAATTTAAGCCTGTTTATTTCCCTTTAAAGTAATCCTGACTTTGATATATTTCTATGAAATATTTCTTTACATCAAAATTTTTATTTCTTTAACTTTATAGACATCATCAAGTATTCTTTTTTTTTATAGAAAGATAAATAAACTATTATTTGAAAATCTCCAGATAATTGTCTTGAGAGATACTTTTAGTTTATCAAGTATACAAAGTTATTATTTGTAAAGACTAAGTTTATTCGATTAAGGTAAATATATTATTTCTTTAAGATGCGGATACCATATTACAAAATACGGAATTATTAAAGTGATTTAAAACTGATCTTGAATTAGGGACTTTAGTATTTAACATTATTACTCAAGAGATTCAATATAAAGAACTTAAGTTCTTGGATTAATTATTATTTAGGTTTTAAGTAAGACTGTATTTAATTGCCCTAAGAGTATGTTGTGCTTAATTTAAAACTATAAATCATTTATGTAAGTTTGCAGTTGTTTCATTTGTGGTCCAAAAAGTTCTTGATTTAAGCTATTCTAGAATTAGTATCAAATATCGGAGTCGTTAACAATAATTGAGACGATTCATCTTAGAAATTAGCTGCTCCACAATGCATTTGGATTCGTCTTAATTATTGTTAATGACTTAGTTGTATAATAAATTATCTGTCTGATTCAAATTCTAAGTTTCTTTAAAATATTGTAGACATCGTTTTCATTTTTCATACTGTTTTTTATTTAAGGTATTGTAGCATAGAAATTATTTTCCCGAATTTTCGAAAATTTATTTTAAGTAATTTTATTTAAAAAAAATCTATTTTCTATATCTTTTGGAAAGCTTTTGTTTAAGAAGTTTTATAAAAGGGAACCCTCTTTGTTTCTTAAGTTATTCAATTAACAGTACTAAGAAGATTTTAATAATAAATAAAATTACTTACTTTTTAAGAATAAAGTTCTATATATGCTGAACAGTAATTTTGACTAGGGCATTTGTTTAACATTTTGTTGGTTTCATAGTATTTTAAAATACTTTTTCCAAATGGGGATGTGGTTAAAAGGGTTTTTAGGTCAAAATCGGGTAAAAGTCTTTGAATAATGGCAAATCAAGATTAATAATGTTTATAGGAGTATTTTCATTTACCAGGAAATGGTACTTTCCACATTGGATTCATTATTTAAATTCACAGCTTCAGGTTGTTTCCCTTGTGTGTCCTCTTCAAAGGCAAAATCACCTAGGCTTTGGGATGTTATAGTAATTGTTGTCGCATTCTGTATCTCCTAATAATACATTATTTATTATTTCCAAATGGAATATGCCTAAATTTAACGTACTTACACCTATTTTATCTGAGATCCAGTTTTTTAAGTGCATTTCAAATTGTAAACGTTTGCCAACTTGTGGAATTAATTCTTTCAACAAGTCTGCTCTTCCATGCAAACTTGATAATGTTTCTATTGCTATTTCATTTTCTAAAATGTTGAACAATAAATCTCCAAGTTAATTTTTTCACTTATTGAGTATTAATTTAACAAAAACATAATATATGACCTATAATATATAGGTAGTACTCAAATTGTACAATAAAAATGATTTGGGTCATAAAAACTGAAAAATTAGGCTGACTACGCATACGCGCGATCCTGCAATATCAATGCCCACAGGATGCCTTAGTGCCGCCATTATTATCAAATAATAATATGATTTTACAGGATTGTTTAGCTTACCTCTGAATGCTTCAGTAATATTTTCATCCATTTCCAAAGTTTTCAACAGATCATTCATTGCTAAATTATTAAAAAAAACCCTTCCAACTGGTTTGGCACAATAAAAATAAGGAAACACACTTTACACAAGAACAACGCAAAAAGGTAGTGGATTAAGACTTCGGAGTAATCAGAGAAGAACGTCATCAGACAGTCAGTACCTGGTCTCTTGTTTTAAAGATTCCGTGTCTTGGGGTAATATGCTCGCGTTCATAATTTAATATCTTCATCTGTTCATAATTTGAAGACTTCATATTATTGAATTAAGAACAGGCATTTTTGAAATAATGCTATTTCTTTATTTCTATAATATATTTTAAAGATATTAATCTATTTAAATAATGAAATGTAAGAAATTGTTTTGAGGAAAATGACTTATGTCAATTATCCACTTCATTAAATTAAAATCAAATACACAAAAGAACCTTTTTCCTTGTACTAAGGAATTATTTTTATGTATATGTCTGTACACACTGTTCATAAAACTAACATACCCTGAAGGTATTAGCTATTAACATTCAGATGGCATAGTTTTAATTTCTGGATAAGGATCCCGTGAAAAGCAAAATTAAATGCTTTTGTGAGGTCATAAAAAAGCATATGAACCCATAGCCCATTCCCATTCACATTCTTCCTTGATATTTTGGGAATCTATCTATTGCCAATGTTGTAGAGTTGGTATTTTTAAAATGAAATTAGGTGTCTGTAAATAGATTGTTTTTTTTTTCAAAATAGATGGGTATTTGATCCTTTAGAATTGACTCAAATATTTTAGATTTAAGTATGAGAAGAGGTAATTTGTAAATAAGTTCATCCTGAGCTCCCTTAAGCTTACATCAATGTATTATAATCAGGAAATGAACTTGCTGAAGTAGACTCACTATTAAGAATGTTATCTGCAATAAATGAAAAGAACGAATTAAAAGATTCTGCATTTAATGTGTTTGTACTATTACTTAAAACTTGTATATCTGAGACCTGAGTTCTGTTTCATTATTTTTCACATTTAAACTGGTTTGTTATTGGAATTGTTTATATAAGATTCATAGGCATTTTTTTTGCTTGACAAACTGCTTGAAAAGGCTTTTATAATTGTTTTATTGTTCCCTTTTAGTGACTAAAATAAGATTACATATATAGATGTTATACAGGGTGTGTAAAATATCACGCCTTCCTACTTGCTTCTTATAAAACCATTTAATTTTTTGTCACCATTACTTCAACCATTCGGATTTTAAGAGGAAAAAATTCTTCAGCATTATTAGTTAAAGCAGTTTTAAATAAAGAAAATTGGTCACTTGCATTACTATTGGAATTATTTCCAGCTAAAATATCCCACTAAAATAGGTCTTCCTTGATTTAGTGTGTTTTGTATTCAGGCATTTGAAATACAAATTATGGACCTGTAAAATTAACTATCTTGTGTAGGGCAAAGGATAACATATTAGATTGGTTAGTATAAGACTATCAGGGGCTTCCAAATGTACATTAAAACCTCCTGTAATTATTGACTTTAGAGAAAGATTTAGGTTCGCGAAAACAATCCCAACAATGGTAATTTGTAAAAATAATTACCTGGGTAGAAAACTGATCCAACAGCATCTCCGAGGCCTCATATAACTAATTTTCAAAATATTAGAAATATTCATATCCCTAAACACAATATTCTCTTTAACATAAATAACCATTCCATAATTACATCTCACAGTCCTACAAAAATTAGCAGCTATCCTAAAACCACTAAGGTGACGTGCTTTCATATCATTGGATCCAAGCCAATACTCATTAATACAAGCACACTGTATATTTTATTGTTTAAATATGAATTCTAAATTACTTCTAACTCTAACTAAAAAATTCCAAATTAATTCTAAATCATTTTCCGCTTATTATATTTTAATGAAAGATAACCAGCCCTTTATTTGACAATTTGACGTTTTTGTAATTTGTTTTGTTTTTAGATTTTGAACCTATTATGTAATTTCCATTTGGGTCGCGATGTCCAAAAAATTGCGACTTTCATCTACATTTTTATCAGGAGATAAGATTGGTGCACTAGTTTACAATAACAACACTATTCTCTCAAGAATTAGACAAAAACATGCGCATGAACAATTTTACTAGTGCGAATATGAATTAAGTTAGTTAATTTGCAAACCTAATTTCATAAACTTTACAATGACTTCGAAACTACGTGATGGGTCATTTGCAACTTATCTCTACAGATTTCATAAAAAACAATTTTAATTATGTTTAGTATACCTACCAACGAGTTAAATTTAAAAGTTTTACGAATTTTTTAAATTTATGTGTAAATTTTGTAACATTTACTGTATTTTTATTAGTAATTACAGGACAGGAATATATTATTCGTATTTAAACATTGCTGAATTCTAGTATATTTACCTAAGGAGAGATCAATCGCTCTACAAGATAAAAAAGCATAGTCACTAATTTTCAATAACATTTAACCATTTAATTAGGGATTGAATATAAAATGAGCTTCCAACTAACTTAGGTTAGGATTTATCTAAGCTTTTTACACTTTTAGAGCTGCTTCAACAAATTTTCTAACTTTTTCCAGACTTTTCTGCCATTGGTCTCCAACTTGGAAATCGCCAATAACCTGCAACCGGTGGAGTTTCTTCTAGACAGAGAACTAACCTTCAAAGAAAATAAAAGCTTAAAGCCGTATATTGTAAGTACTTTTCATCATTTAAGTTTAATTCGCACTATTTTTTTAGTTTTATTAAATTTCTACTACTTAATTACTCAATTTACCTAGGAAACAGCTTTAGAAAAACCCTTTTTAACAAACACTTCAAAGACCGTTTACCTTCCATAATGTTTACGTAAATTTCCCGAGCATTATTTCTCGATTCGACGGTGACATTTACGTAATTACGAACTGAAGAGTCCGAGGTCTCGATGCGGAAAAACACGAAAAATAAAACGACTCTTAAAAGGAGAGACGGGGCCCAAAGCGAAATTGAATAATTTATAAATATAACGGAAATACCAGACCCCGGGAAAAGGATAATCGATAACCGAAGAGGTTTTGCGAGGTCGGAGGTAATTTGAAGTCTTATTTAAACATAACTACACCAAATCCATTAAAAAAATCAAATTCAAAGGTGACGCCCTAAACATGTGAAAAAGTTCATTATTCATTCTTATATGGCCATCTTCTACCTAAACCGCGAAAAGCAAAACTAAAAATTGCGACATATAACATAAGAAAAATAGAAACACAAGAACTATTGTGGCTCAGATTAAGTGGGACATACCAGGACTGTAAGAAACTACCAGGCGAAAACTGTTACACCTTACAATCTGGATATGTACCTACTATACAGTAGGAACCCAGACCAAGAATCACATCATGGAGAGGTGCCCATCCCCATTAACAAATAAAGAAAACACCTGAATATGAAATTTTGTACCATCTTAAACCGGGTAACATACATCATAATGAAATTATCTAGAACATATACTATACAGACCATTTAAGTGTACGGCCCTACAAGTGCAGCAGAGGAATAACTCGTGGAGGACTTCTACGAAGACAAGAAAAACATCAGCAAGTTGTTCTTGGCAGCAAAATCAATCGTCCTTAAAGACTCTCTAACTTTATTGCATGAACACCAGTAGTGACCACAGTGAGTGTTAAGGGCTTCAATATCAATGAATGTAAAATTCGGTGCAAACTTATTCACAAGAAACTCTTTCAAAAGAAAAATAGAGACGAACAAACAAGTACTAGATCACAAAATCACATCACCTAATGCTCTAGAATATTGCAAAAGATCACAAATGATTTACAAACTGAATTGAAAAATGTTGCTACCCTAATAAAATCACAAGAAACGGAAATAACTAAGAAACAAAACAGCTAATAAACTTGAGACGAAACTTGAACAGGAACTCTAATTAATATAGATAGGTTAACAAAACTATAAAACGGGAATTCAGAATAAACAATAGAAACCACAATAATAATATAAGAATAATAAAGAAGAACACTATCAAGAGGATAACAACGTATACATCGAATAAAGATGGAAAACTGATTACGAAAATCACAGATATCTCAAAAGTCATCGAAGATTTTTATACTGATCTGTAGGAGTCAAAAAGAAATACAAAATGTCAACTTTGAAGAAATACCTCATCAGTATTCATAAAGTACACATGACTACAACAAATGAAACATGGTCATTGCCCAGGAAAAGACCGAATAATAGCAGAAATGTTAAAAATTGGTGAAGGCCTATTACTTAAAGCCATTCAAGTAAAGTCTAGTTCAGAGATCTATTAGAATCTTTAATGTGCTGCCAATAGTCCGTGTGCCAGTGTTGCTTGTATTGTCACAAGGCATGCATGTTTAAATAGCAAAATTTTATGTGGAAAGAGGCAAAGTAATATTCTAAGCGATATTTAATAAAATTTTAAATAAATAAATGATTTAAAATTTTTTTTTTAAATGTATACATTTGATTCCTAAAATTTGACTACAGACGCCCACGTACTATTTTGTTAGACGTCTGACCTCAGTCCCAGCCACTCAAAAGTGAAAAGTTGCACAGGTCCGGCTTAAAATTTATTTCTATTTAAAATTTTATTATTCGGGATTTTTGGGTTTAGTTTTATAAAGTTAGAAATTCAGGATAGTTGATAGCAAGATAATATTTAATTTAAAGATAAGATTTAATTACGCTAAATCAGTTTAACTAAAAATTTTAATTCAATAGTTTAGTTTTTAGCGCCATCAGTGGGGTGTTTACATAATAAGTGATGAAAGAATACGTGGTACAAATTACTTAGGCCCATTTATTCTCTGGATTAAGGCATTAAAGATTTATTTTTTGACACAAAAGGGTAAAATGTTTTGGTTTGTCTTCAAATTTTATATATTTCCTTTTTTTGGTATTATACGTTAGCGCAACACTTGTCGAGATTAAAAATAAAGAGTTTTGGTTGTGGTAAAATTGTTTCGTAATTTAAGCATCACACCAAAGGTTCCAACCATAGGATTACCACTTTCCCAGGGTCGAAGCATTTTAAAGTCTTTAGGTATAATACCAAAACAAATCCATAAACACAAATAAAAAAACACACTTCCGCACAGTAAAAACTGCAAAAAATTTAGACGAATGAAGGCCAAATTCTAAATTCTTCACTTTCATAAACGTGTAACAATGTATCTGGGTACGGCCCCTTAATCCTCAAAATCAGTGGGATAGAGAGAGATACACAATCACTTGCACAGCATAAAGAAGGAATCGCCAGAACGCAGGTGTTTTATCTTTGTTTAATAGACTGGCTAAAAAGAGCTGAGAAGGCTGTGAGTGCTGGGAGTGTCTAAAATATTTTGTATGATGCTTGGATTTTAGTCCGCGGTCAATTTTTTGATATTATTTTCTTGTGATATTATCTTTCTAAAAATGCACATTTTCGAAAGAAAAATAGAAAATAGTGTAAAACATGGGGCTTTACGTATATTTAAAATTATTTCATAAATAAATTATATAAAATTTTGCCATTTAAACATGTATATCATGCGACAATAAATACGACATAGGCGCACGGACTATTTAGTGCGGCATCTGCGACACATCAAAGATTCTAATAGATCTCTGAACTGGACTTTACTATTCAATCAATGTATCATTAAAGGCAGAATACCAATAAATTGGAAAATGCAGAAGTAATAATACTGTTTAAAAAGGCGATACCGCTGCCATAGAGAACTATAGACCAGTCTGTCTATTATCCCATGTAAATAAGCTATTCACAAATAGACTCACTAATAAAATAGACTTTTACCAACTTGTTGAACAATCAGGATTACGAAAGGGATTTAGTACTATTAACCAACTACAGACCCTATGAAGATTAATCAAAAAATGCAAGGAATACAACATACATCTAAGATTTGTAGACTTTAAAAAGGCTTTCGACTTCGTAGAATTCTGGTTCTTATTTGAGGGCTAAACAACGCAAAAATAAATTCCCGGTGCACCACTCTATTAAAAGGTATCTACAGAAATGCCATCATGCGTGTTAAAATAGACGAAACAACGTAGACTAGAAAAATACCACTAGAAAGTATGAGACATGGTGACACTATCTCTCCCAACCTTTTCGCATTGGCACAGGCAAATGTATTTGAAACATTGAAATGGAAAGAAAAGAGAATAAATATAGATGTCATTTACCCCAACCTTCTGCGCTTTGCAGCCAACATAGTCAAAGATAAATGGAAGCAAAATTGAACTCGAACAAATGCTGACCGATCTCACCTGAGCTCACCTCAAAGTTCAATAAAACGATAAAGAAAAAGAAAAATTATGTCATGCAGCCAACTACAATTTCTAATACAAGTTCAACGTATAGAAAACGTACAAGAATACATTTATCTCGGCGAGCTTATCAAACTAGAAAAGCCCAGTCAAACTGCCGAGATAACAACGTGGGTTAAGCTTGGATGGACAGCTTACAGAATATTAAATCACGTACTCAGAAATCGAAAAACACCGATTAGCCTTAAGAGAACGGTATGTGAAGCATGTATTGTTGGTACTGACGTACTGAACACAGACGATGGCACTAACTCAAAAAACGTAACCAAGCTCAGAACAATACAGAGATCTAAGGAACGGTCAATGCTTGGCATAAGTATCAGGGATCGAATAAGAAACACAGAAATTAGACGTCGCACAAAGGCCATCTAAATCATGGACAGATTTGCAAATCAAAAATGGAGATGGGCCGGATATACCGCGAGAAAAACCCGGAACAGTGTGTAAGCAGTCTATACGATGGCAACCTAGAATATCAAAAAGAAGTATAGGCCATCCACAGATTGTCAGAAAGGGAAACAGCCGGTAAAAATTGGCTACAGGTTGCACAGGATAAAAAGATTTGCCATAACCTAAAGGAGGCTTGTGCTTAGCAGTAGAAGAGAGAAGGCTAAAAGAAGGAGAAGAAAGAAGGTGAAAAAGATCTGTAAAGAATGTTTTGTGTGCTTTCAGAAGTAATTATGCATGATCTACTTCTTTGGGTCCCATCTCCTATCGAAGGTTGGCTATCATCATTTCTTCTTACTTTATTTGCCGCCACTCTGAAAAGTTCTATTGAGCTACAGTTAAACCAATCCCTTAAATTTTCCAACCAAGAAATTCTCCTTCTACCAATGCTTCCGTCTTCCCTTTACCTTTCCTTGCATAATTAATCTAAATATCTCATACTCGCTGTCATTATATGTCCTAAATATTATAACTTTTTTGCCTCCATTCATATTCTTTACCCATTAATCGAAGTATTTCCATGTTTGTTGTTCCTTCTGTCCATGATATCCTGAGCATCTTTCTATAACACTAAATTTCGAATGACCGCAATTTGTTTATGCGTTTTTGTTCATGTGTTTACCTTTCCAGACCTACCTCATAATATAGTATAGAAAATACATAGCACCTTAATGTTCTCACTCTTAGTTCTATTGTGAGGTCTCTGGAACAGATGATTGTTTTCACTGTTACAAATGTTCTTGCTGTTTCTATTCTAGTTCTTATTTCTGTTGTTTGGTCACTATTTTCTGTAATCCAGGTAGCCAGGTATTTGTATTTTCACACTGTTTCTATCTGTCGATAGTAAATTTATGTTTGATTGATGTTTGGCTTCTTTGTTATTACCATATTTTTACTCTTTTTTATTTTTAATCCATACTGTTCGCAAAATATAGTGATTCTATTTAATAGTCTTTGAAGTTCTTCGGCGCAGCTTGCCATAATCACTGTGTCATCCGCAAATCTTATAATGTTTATTACTTTTTTATTTAATATTGTTCCTTCATTCAAAAATTTATCCACTGAAACATTGAAGAGAAGGGGTGACGTTACCAATCCCTGTCTCACTCCTCTCCTTTTTCCTATTTCTCTGATTTTATTTATTACCCACTATTATATAGGTATATGAAAAACACAATTTCTTGAAGATTCAGACAGCAATTAACAAATTAAACGGTGATATAGTAAAAAAGAGGAAAAGCTCTATTTATGAAAAATCGATAAAACAACGATACTCCGTACTATTTTCAAGTAACAAACATATTTCCAGGATTGGGACACATCTCTACGTGGCGTAAAAGATTATCCGGATTTACGCTTAGCTGCAAAACGATGGACCGAACAACAAGACGGTCAAAAGATCCTTTTGACCACCCCGAGTGTCCTCATGGGTTACAGGGTGGAGGTTTATAGGGCCGAGGGCACCACGCAATGGTACACCGCTGTGATAATTGGCTACAACGAAGCTACACGGGTAAATACACCGGATTCTTTTTATTCAATCACCATGGATTCAATGATTTTTATTTTTTTTTAGGACCTGACACTTACAGATGATACTGTGCTTGAGGAGCATAACGAGGATCCTTCGTTGGTCCAGATGCGTCTTATTGGAGATGGAGGTAGTCATATGGAATTTTTACTGTAGTTTTTAATAAAAAATAATTTTATTTTAGTTGTGGAATCGATTATGAGAGGTGAAAATGTTGGTATTACGCCGAGAAGGTCAAGATCTTCTTTGCTGCATCAGCAGAATAATCAGCTTCTTCAAGTAAGTGTTTCGCTCTTCTATTTGGCCTTCAAAATATAATAATGGTTATTTCTGTTGAACCACAATAAACTAAAAGAGAGAGAGCGAGAGAGAAAAAATATGAGCCATTAAATAGCTCAACAGTTCTGTAAAGAAAGTTTTACCGTTTTAAAAATAAACAGACGAATGCAGAAGTGGCTGCGAACGGAGTAACGGAAACGCAGTGTAAACGTAAACGAGCCCATAAATCGGTGAATAAATTGGGTTTATCTCCTACTAGTTCTTTATGGGTTTTTAATGTTAAATAAAATAGGAATTAAATGGTTAAATAGGATCTTGGTTATGGCTTTTTTTCTTTTTTATAGTGATCTTTGATTTATGAATAGATGAATTTTAGCAAAATAGACTTGACATTTCTTACGGAAATTACATATGTCTCTACTCTTACCTGGCCTACAATTGAGTAGAAAAAAATTATATTTTTTTTAGTTTCTTTTTTCAATTTATATAGTGTGTGTCGCGAAATGAAGAGTCTAAATAAAAACACATATTATTTTGCCAAAAAACTTTTATCGTTAAAGCATTCATAATATTAAAAAAATAAATTAAATTTTAACAAAATAATTAGGGACTTAAGTTCAGTCTATTTAGATTTAGATTGTAAAAAAAGGAATAAATAGAAAAACTGTGGTAAATAATCGCAATTAATTTCATTAATAAATTATAAAGTATAATAACTAAAATGTGCATAAATATTCTTCAGTATAATTGTGTCATCTATTTTAGTATTTCCAAAAAAAATTTACCGGATGTCAACATTTTTATTTTAGGACAATAAAACAAAATGATGAAAATAATAAATATATACATATTTTTCTTTTATTGTCCAATAATTAGGCCAATAATATTAATTAATTAAATCCAATAATAAAACCAGATCTGGAAAATTTGAACAAACATTTTTCAGTAGAAGGAATTCTACACCTATTTCAGTGTTTTACAAAAGATTAACAGGGTAAATAATAGTTTCTCATCATACGAAACATAAGTTAATAAATAAGTAATTAATAAAATTAATAGATGATTAATAAATTCATAAAAAAATAAGATAATTGGAATTAGTAATTGAATAAGAATAATTTACAATTTTATAAAGCAAATAGACGATCGTAGTATCAATTAGGAGAAATTTTAATAATCATAAAAATGTAAGAAAAAAAATATATAAATTGCCAATATTGGGTAAATATTTGACCAATATAAAAATATTTTACTAGTATAGACTAATACAGATTATAAAAATTAGCAAATAATAATAACTCCTTAAAATAATGAATTAATGACTAATGACAACAAAGAGCAAATTCATTAACAAAAATTAAATAAATGCAAATAATAATCTGATCTGAGGAATTTCAGAACTTGGTTTGATAATAACCTCAAATCAGTTAGCACTCATCTGCACCTATGAAATTATTAGATTTATCGACAGTACAGTGATACGAATATTAAAAATAAATTGAAAAACACAAAACATATATATACAGAAAGCAAAAATCGGACAAATAATAATTTTGCCTCTTCAGCTCACAATCCAACTGAATCTGTATAGCAGGAGTAATGTAGAAACGTAATGTCAAATCAAAAGATTCTCATGAATGTTCTATAACCACATGTAAGTTTAATAATTTATTTTCATGTATTGCCCATGGTACTGTTAGAAATATTCCTTTATCGAGGAGTGATCCGGTTGTGGCTCTGTCTAGTTTAGGTATGTCGGAGGATGTATTTTCTTTTTCTCCTCCGTCATTCATGGAAATAAGACATTGTTGATAGACTAAAAAATAAGACTAGCCATGATATTTATGGTTTGAATGTCAAATTGATTGGGTTTGTCGAGGATGTTCTCATTTTTTCTCCTTACTTAATTAATCAATCGATGTTTGAAGAAGAGCAAGTATTCAAATGTGCTTGGATCGGCCATTTCCATTATCCAGAGGAAGATCCTGAGAGACCCGAGTAATAGACAGCCCCATAATCTCGAAAATCTTTGGAAATGTATCATTTTTTGAAGAAAATAATCTCTTCACATCCGGTCAGTTTTAAAAAGGGTAGAAGTACTGATATATTTTAGACCTAGTTGACTTTTTGTTGAACTCTTTTAACACCTTACAGTTTGGCAGTGTCTTGTTCTGCGATCTGAATAAGGAATTTGATTGTGTTTCCCATATATACTCTTGAGGAACTTTAACTTAAAAAACATCAAACTTCATACTTGACTAATAGGTATCAGATAGTGAGCGTAGGTAGAGTATCATCAGCACAAAGCAAGGTAACTCCAGAGATCTATTTTGTGACATATACTTTTTTTGATTTATACTAATGACTTGCTAATAATAGAACCTTAAGGTAAATTGACCACCAAAGATTCTCTTGAGGTAGTGGAGTAAAAAATTAATATTTCGCAGGGTGGAATTCAAGAGTGGTTCAACATGAATCGATTGCATCTTAACGCAGAAGAGAAAAATAAAGTTCTTCACTGACAACTCAAGGGATGTCTTTATTAAGTTTCTAGGATTCTGTTTGGATTCTCTTCGTCAAAGGTAGTCCCACATTGATGTTGTTGCTGGGAAGCTGAAAATTTTTGTATATCGATACCTTCGACATCTTTTTTCTCTGAGGCTGCCTTTCTTCTATCTGTTTTTATCCACATACAAAAAATTGTTTTTACTGCAAAGAAATTCAATCAAAATATTGAGTAGGTTGGGCTAGAGGGAGGACTGTAGATCAATTTTCTCCAGAATGGGTATACTTCATCAGTAAATATACTGGAGAACCTTTTGTGATTGCATAGGAATAAGGATCAATATAAAGTACATGGAGATATACCCAATTATGGAACTAGAAGTATAAACAGGTTGGTTCCAATCTATCAGCGCTTGACAAGGTTAATATTAAGTTATGCATGGTGAATAAATTTATCTCCTAAATATAATTAAACTCCCTATCAGTTATTTGGATTTAGAGTATCCTAGTTTCAGGCATAAAATTAAACAAATCTTAATTTCAAATGCCCTTTATATACATGAAGGATATTTTAATTTATCTCTGTCTCTGTGATATTAGTACCTGTATATAAGTGTTGTATATAATTTTAGAATAATAATTATTGTATATAACTTCTTATTTTAATATGTTGTTTATAGTGTTTTAGTTTATGGATAATTTTAATGATAATATGTTACCCTTATGTATTTAACTTTGTTGCGTGCTAACATAAATATATGAATTTTAATTTGAAGGTTATCAGGAATAAGACCCACATTTTATTTCTATAGAATTTAAAAAGCTTCAAAATACTTTATAACATACAAGAATAATTAATAAAAAATATGAAGAATAATAAATTTAATTAGTAAAATAAATAATTAAATAAAAAAAAACTGACAAAATGAATGGTCAACATTATTTTAATTAAGAATTTAACTATTATATTATCTTAAGTGTAAACATATAATTTAAATAATATCAAAGCAATTGCACTATAACTTATACTTTCGTATATCGTAATTATGAGAGATAACGAGAAATTTAGAGGAATGATAGATAATTCATGATTAATTCAATGATGGATGAATTAACTAAAGTGGACACATTTAAAAAAAAATGCAAAATTAAAGGAGGTGAATTAAAATTCTTTGTAATACAAAGTATTTACAATTTAATTTTTTTTTAAATTTGCATTTAAATTGGTCTATACGACTTTATTGCAAATATACAGGGTGGTTTTGCATAGCATTGATTAATAAAAAGCACCTGTAGCTTCGTCAATAATTAGTATTTAAATGATTATTTCCCTTTAAAAAAAAATACATCCTGTAGATTTTTTGTTGGTATTTGTTTAAACTGTTTTTAAAACTAAAATAAATTATGAACGAAATAAGATTAAAAAATAATTTGCATGTCCGCAGAACTTGGTGAACAAAAAATATAAATTGACTGTTATATAACTTTTTTTGCATTTAACTCATATTGTATATACTTATAATGTATGTATGTAAAATAATACGTTTTATATTGCAATAAACTGGTTAATATACAGTACAAAAAAGTGGTTTAATTATATCAGGTTTGGACTTTTTTTGGAAATCTGGAAAAAGTTTTACAATGATAATTTTTTAGACATAACATTTAATTATTTCTTAAAAAATTCATATAAAGTAATGTTTGCATCAATTTTATTATTTCAATTTTTAAATTT
Organism: Anthonomus grandis grandis; assembly: GCF_022605725.1. NCBI lineage: Eukaryota > Metazoa > Arthropoda > Insecta > Coleoptera > Curculionidae > Anthonomus > Anthonomus grandis. Next base: position 14,206,571 of record NC_065548.1, on the reverse strand, counting down.
TTTTTCAAACATTTAACTATTCAGTAAATTCAAACAAATAATTATGACCAACCCCTTACAAATAAAATAAACAATGTGGATACAGTAAGAGTAAAAAAATATCAAAAATATGTTAAAGTAAATTTGCAAAATAAATTCCACCCGCATTTATACATTTTTAGCACTTTTATGCAAATTTAAAATGGAATGTGATTTTGTAAAGATTTATGTTTTTTGATAATTACTCTGAATTAAGAGAAAAAAATGTTATTTATATTTTTTAATTATTAACTAAGCTACGAGCTTTTATAAGGAAATATCGAAAGAATTATTTCTCGAGGTGACATGTCTTGATGAAAAATCAAAATAACTTGAGATTTTTTAAATTTGTATACAGAACTATTTTTGAGAAAGAAAATATTTTTCTTTTTGTGAAATTTTATATTACTATTTAGATATTATTAGCAATTAAAAAAATATATTTTTTTTAGTTTCACAAATCAAAGCAATATTATAAACAAAAAATTAAATTTACACACTAGAATAATGAGATTTTCACATAAATAGATGCATTGTCAATATTCCTACAAATTACAGAATATCTATATGCAAAATTTAACTATCCATTGTTGCTTCACCCAAATTTCATATTTTTTCATAGCATTCTATTTCGAAATTAAAAATGCTTGTTTTCTACAGGCAGCAATTATATTTTAATGTATTACTTGATGTTTTTCACTATTTTATTTTAATGTTATTTTTTAAAAGAAAAATAACAAAAAATAGTTTACTGGGTTTAAGTCGGGGGATCTCGGCGGCCAACCACGTCCGATCCAAAGATTTGAAAACTAATTGTCTAAATGTTCCCTTACATCCACACCAAAATGTACTAGAGCACCATCTTGGAAATACATTACTCGTAAACCAGGCAAAAGATTTCGTAAAAAGTTCAAATAAACAGCACTATTTAAGTATCGCTAAAATACATAGAGATCAATAAAGGAAATATTAATAAGATACACCATATCGGGTAAATTGGACCTCATCAGTGAACAAAATTCGAGAAAACGTTCTTCTATGTGCTTGTATCCCTTGCGAAAAAGCAACTCTAGATACCCGGGTCTCCCTTTTGCAATTTTCGTACCTGTTGGATATAATGTGGGTATAAATTTTCTTTGTGAAGCACACGCCATATACGTGTTGCTGGTAATTTTAATTGAACACCTATTCTTCTAACTCTTGGCTTAGGATTTTTATGCACAATTTCTAAAACGTTTTCTTCTAAAGGTTTTTCATCTGGAGTTATCTCAACGTAAATATTAATCAGTAGAGGTAAACCGATCGTTTTCTCTTGGATAATTAAAAACTTTAACAAAAGTTTGCTGCTTTGGTATACTTCGTCGTGGAAGACGCTTCTTATATTCCTGGACCGACGCTGTTCCATTATCATCACAATATCCGTAAACAACAATAATATCTGTAAAATTTGGGTATTTTTAAAATTAAACTTACGCGAGTATTGACAATGCAATTCATTCAGCGAGCTCCACCATGTATACAGCAAGAGATTGACAGTACCATGAAACAAAAATGTTTACGATTTACTGTACTGACCCATCTAATAAAGATTAAGTTTACTCACCGGGGATCCTCGGTCCCCTTGATTCCTTGATTCAGTCATGCCAACAACCATCAATATAGTTACTTTATGTTTGCTAATAATTTACATATATATCTTCTTTCTTCGACGACTAGCTAGTGTCCCCTAAAATAGTTAAGGCTACCCCAGACGCTCCACTGCGCGCTCAGAGGGCATCCCTGTCGATTGCTACACAATCGACCACAACCTGGTAATACCTCGCTAAACAGCGACAAACTCTGGTATACCATAAAACTCTAGCCATGGACTTATACAACAACAATATAAAATATTACTCACATGTCGACATGATTAACCTGTGCACAAAACAATCACAACCATTCTAATATCCACCTTGTGGACAAACACCACCACACCTGGTCAACTATGACCACTCTATATACAAGGCTCTTTATAAGGCGAAGTGCTAGCACTCACTGACTCTTTTACTTCCTTCGGACTCTCTCAATCTCTGCTTATATTATTATTTATGTTTAGGGTATAGATTTTCAAGGATGTACGATAATTCTCGGGGTTGAGACACTTATAAATGAATACAGGGTGTTTATAAAATATACGTTTATTAAATATAATTAATTACTTTAGGATATTTTACATATCTGCATTGCAAATATTTAGGGTATTTTTTTACAAGGGCATCAAATATTTAAATATTTCAGAATTACATTTTCGTATATACACTTTAATTTAAATTGTCTGCTATCACCACCTTAAGTATTTATAGTGGATCCTGGCCCAACCTATATATGTATCTACTTAGAAGATAAGAATAATTATAAACGAAATAATAAATTAAATAGATGAACTGAACCTGACAAACAATGAAAAATAATCATGTCAAAAAATTCTTAACCTTAAACCTTATTGTTCTGGCTTATTAAACCGTGGAATCGTTTCCAATGTCATCCTACATGACCCTGTAAGTACTTGCACGAATAAATAATCGTCTCGTCATTCTTTACGACCCGAAAATCATACCCGAATTGAAACTGAAATTTTTTTGTGTCGTTTTGCCGCCCACTCATCAGGATGCCAAATGATTCCCCATCCCAATTTGTATCATTGCCCCGGCCGTTTTTCTCAACTGGCTCGCCCGTCATCTTTATTATAATGAAGTGCTATTCACATTCTCAATTTGCCTCATTAAATGCGACAGCGAACAACAGGAAGTGCCCGGCCAGTCTGCTGTCCATTAAAAACCTGTTCTCACTCGGTATCGGAAAGATTAACTTTGTATAACTCCTAAAGGCGCCATTTTTTTTTTAACAATCTGTATATAGTTTGACGTTAACGAGTTGCTTTTAATGGAAACGTGTATTACGTTCCGAGGGGAGAAAAATTGTAATTTTCGCTTGAAAGGGACCGAATAACCAACTTTTCATTTAACTTTTTTGGTTTTCTGTCCAGGCATTATACTCGATCGTAGACGCAAGAAAACCTTCAAAATTGGGGTATTGAAGAAAAATTGAAAATAATTTCTAAAAGTCTGGATATATGATTTCTTTTTAATTCGGGACAGAAATATTAACTTTGTTCGCGGTTACAGTTCTGAACGCATCCCGGATCAGTCTGGAAATCTCTTCATCCTTTAAGAATATGCGCATGCGTGATTCATAACCGGTTCGGAGTTTATTTCAGCCGCGAACGATCCACGGACGTTTGAGTTAGTATGGCTTATATTTGTGTTTTGTGTAGTATACGTTGTTTTTCGATTGTTTTGTTTAGGAAGGAGTTTTTTTTTCTTTAAAGACAAATGGCCCAGAAATACTGTAATACATTTTAATGGAGTGAATTTTTCTGAGTCTCCTTCCTGTTTTTTATAATATGGAGATACAGCAAATCGATCTTCCAGTTCATCAGTCAGTGCTGAGCTCATTCGAAAATATTGAAAATACAGGTTATCATCAAATTGTGAGACAATGTTTTTCAAATATCCAACCCCATTTTTGGAAACTTCTAAGAGGTTCTCCAAGTCCTCGTCACTGGAACTTAAATGATCAGACTTGGTAATTTTATCATGAACAACTAAACTAGAACAAAATCAATTTAATTAAAGCACGAATTGCTGCTTAAGCAACAAACTATCCATAAAACTAATAAAAAGCAGCAGGGCAAGCAATTATTATTTGTAACAGAAACTATTATTGGTTTTTAATTTAAAGCAGGATTTCAAACTAGAAGTTCAGGACTGGTCACCGCGAACGCTCTTTTTAACAATGCGCATGCGAAGTAACTCTGAACTTGTCCAGGACTGTCACCGCGAACAAAGCTAATAACAATTCCTTAAATTATATCATATCTGATATTTCTGTTTAATATCAGAATGTGCGAGGCTTGAGAGGCAAATCAAATGCACTTTTTCATTCAGTAATATTTTTGCTATATTTATTTACACCTACTTAAAGTTCGCGCCAATATTACTTTACTTCACTGAACTGACCACCATCGGCGATGCGGCTCTTTATATACTCGGCAGAACGCTGTTCCGGAAGATTCTCGCTAACATTCGAGATATCGTGCGGTGTGCTACTTCTGTCATTTCGGAATGATGGAGAATCAGCTGGTTTTTCGGTGTTTACAATAAGTTAAAATAATATAAATAACGAGCTCATTGATTATCTACGGTATACAGATACTCTACGGTATAACGGATGGATAGAACTTTACTCATTTGGGTGTTGATCACGGCGGGAAAGTATTGTTGGTAATAAAGAATATGGTTCGTCTCTCAGTTGAGAAAATTAATAATATTCTGGATTGTATTGATATTATGGGAGCTAAGATATCACTAAATAGTTATATTTTTTATTTGTTTGTAACTCATATACCGCTTTTAAGGATTATGAAAATTTATTTGATGAAATCAGTATATGCGATTTTCTCTATAATTCGGAATTTTTGTTTTTGGGTGATTTCAATTTGCCCAGTTTTATAACTTCTTCACTTAATCGCAATATAGATGATAAATCTCTATCCGTCAAACTTCTGGCAACTTAACAATTCGAAAAAAAATAAGAAAAATCTACATGAGACTGCCTATATTACGTCAACACCAACTCAGGTTTCATTTGCTTCAGAGAATAATGTCTCCTCTGTGAGAATAATGTGACTGAGGTTGAAGTATTTGACTGCAAGTTTGAAGTGTAATGGCAATACCATTTTCTATTCTTTTCAATGAATGAAATTTCCAGTCATTCCTGTATTTAAAAAAAGAAGATAAACATAGAAAAGTATCGTCCTGGGAGTATACTACAGTTTTGAGCTGTTCATGCATACAGAATGATCTTTTTTGTTTTAGACTGTGTATGGTGGATATTTTAGATCAAGGATTGCGAGTGGAAACAGATCTTTCAAGCGCTTGGATCATAATATTTTGCTTGAAAAGCTTCATTCTTTTGGATTTTCAGGCAGGATAATCGTATTTCTAAAATTATATATCTGCTGGTCGAATTTGGTGGTCAGCTAACTACAAAAATTTTTGCAACTTCGGGAATCCCCCAAGGATTTATACTTGTTTAATATATTTATTAATACTAAATAAATAAATTAATGATGTCTTTATTATACCAAAATGTACAAAGGCGAAGTCTAGCCTAGGGCTAATCAATTTAACCTCTAATTACATGAACAAAAATATATACCAAGTTACATAGATAGCAGTTATCGAAGGAAGATAATAGAAAACCCGTGAAATCTATAAAATCTATCTTGAGTTGGAAGAAAAAAAAATTTACACATCTTCCCTTTAAATTATAAGTAACGTGAGAAAATGCGACCTTGATTTTTACTTTAAAACCAGCAATGGACCTGCACATCTGTGAAATAAGGCAGAATGAAACCGAGGAGCCGATAATTTACTTATATATCTTAGATAGACGTCGTGCACATCTCTTCGAAGTATATTACGATATATAGATATATTACATACTATTATAGCGTTTTTTCCGTTCGTTAGATGTGAATTAAAGCAATCGAAAATACTCAACTAATTTATTTACACTCTTCACCCCGAATCAACACGATCACTCACGATTACTAGAGATATCTATTATTACTGTATTTATTTACAATTATTTAAATTTCGTGCCAATATTAACTTGACTTCACTGAACTGACAACTATCGGCGATGCGGCTGCTTATATACTCGGCTCAACGCCCGAGTATATCAGGACGACGATTCTCGCCAACCTTCGAGAAGAACGCTGTAATAATTGTTCCCTATTTGCCCTAATTTAGGCTCTATCTTGATTAAGCTAATAATTCTGCAATTGTATTAATAAATGGCTAACGCTTCAATGCTTAAATTACTTTACTACCCATTTCTCAGATCCAAACTTGAATACACTTCTGTAAAGTAGTCTACTTACCAAATTCACATTGATAAATTGGAAAGAGTTCAGCTCCTATTTTTAAATTATCTAAGTTTTAGAACTGATGCTCAATCTCCAGATATCAGTTATCTATAACTAGATTTGGATATAAGCCTTAATTTTAACAATTTACTATGACATATATTTTTTAAAGTTTTTGTTAACCCATTTAATAATTGATTTTGTACTGTGATTTGCCTTCAAATGAATAAATAATAATGACAGATGCCTGGAATGAAATAGGGTGATAAGCGACTTTGAAAATTAAAGACAAATTATTGAAGGTTAAGAAAAAGAAAAATCACTTGCAACATCCGAAAGAAATAAAACATTAACTGAAATGTTTAGAATAAAATGCCTAAAAAACGTGCTTAAATTTAAAATGCGTTGAAAAAAAATTTAATTAGAAGACATTAAAACTGATATTTAATATAATCTGTATAATTTCATATTTTATTTCAATCTTTTTTTATCTATTTGTTTGCATTGCTATATTAAATTTGTGTATCATGGGCTTTTTCTGTTTTAATTTTATCCTTAAATTTTGTCACAATTTTTCTTCTGCTGTTTTGTTCTTTCCATTCCGTGTTCAACTAATTTTTCAGAAAACCTGCTTAAAATTTTTGAAAATCAAAAATAAACTTTTTAGGAAAATTAAATTGTCTCGCTCTTAGTCTATAGTATCCAGCACCTCAAATTCTAATACAGAGAAGAAAGCTCCTTAATTGAAATTCTAAGAGCATTAAAGTAAAACTCTCTTTAAACTATTTTTGATAGAAACTTTCCTGCAGAATAACCGCCTATATAACGTGTCAAAACAAGTTTTAACAACGTTTTCAATGCTAAAACTGCCCAGAATACATAAACGTTCATCGGCTTGCCAAACAGGCCCCGCTCCATTATGCAGGAAAGTTGTCTTTCTCATCGGATAATTTATGCATTAAAGGCGTTAGTCATACCCGCTTCCTCGAAGTTAGAATGTTTGTCGGTGTGTATTATTTTATATACTCGATAGGAGCGGAAGGCCGTAAAGTACATACATACATATACGGGGATTTTATTTAAATAACAGATGGTGCCCTGTATATTGACTTGAATGGAACTATCATGTAAATTCTAATCCTCTTCTGGTAAAATATGACGAATCTGGTGTTAAAGTTATGTAGAAATGACACATTGAAAATGACATTTTCAGAATAAGAATTTAAAAAGATGGTCAAATATATGTCCTATCTTAAAGGAACTTAACAAAGGTTATATAAACAGCAAATGAACTTGAGCTGAATTTCTGGTGTAAATAGTTTATAATTAGAAATGATTTAAGTGACCTTTTGTCATATTTAATTTACATAAAAAACTAAAGCAAGTTAGCGCCAATAATCAACTGACTCTAACTCACTATTGAAAAGGCCAAGATGGAAACGAAATAAGAGGTATCGAGCTACAACTTTATAGATGAAAAGAATATATTGGGGAACTTTTTGATGATGAAAGATCTGGATGTGATCTGCGTGCTAGATTAGGACCAACAATCTATTCAAAGAAAATATTCAATAAGAAAATTCATTCCCATCGTCTTTTAATTTTCGGATTGAAATAGGGATATATAAATAAGAATTCGATTTTTCCACCTTTTCTATATCATCGTTTCATTTTTTAAATAGTTTTTGGATTGTCTGGAAATACTGTTTTTTTCCCATAATGTGTCTAATTAGATCCGAAAAACATCATTTTTTTCCCATCCTCTTCTAATTTTTAGACTAATATAGGGATATGTAAATGAGAATTCGATTTTTCCACGTTTTTCTATATCATCGTTTCATTTTCTAAATAGTGCTTTGAACCACTGGAAATAGTGTTTTTTCCCGTAATGTGTCTAAACATACCCGATTCATTCCCATCCTCTTATAATTTTGGGACTCTAATTATACCTGAAAAACATTATTTTATTCCCATCCTATTCTAATTTTTAGATTGAGGTAGGGATATATAAATGAGAATTCGATTTTTCCACCTTTTTCTATATCATCATAATCTCGAAGGCTACGTAGATTATGAGATCTAGCTCAGCATTAATATAACTCAAATATTTCCGTCATTCTACACCATTATTACTCATGCAGCAATGCATCATCAAAATGGCCCGTTCTGTATTTTAAATATTTAAAGGCTTCTTAATTTTTTATCCTAAGGCTTAGTTATAGCTATTATTTACTTAGATTCTGATAGATATATTTTATGAACATTTTGGATGTCAAATTATCTAAAATAAAATTGATGATAATATGACGTTTTGTCTCTTAGCATGCATGACTTTTTTTTTTAATTATTATATTTTATTGGCTAATATCAGGTTTAAATAGTACTTTTTATTATCTGCTTACTTTTTTTTTTTCTATGGAAGAAATTAATAAAAAAATATATAGAAAATGACAGAAAGTTCCTGAAATAAAATGAAAAATTACTTGAAATAAAATTATATTTCGAGTATTTGATATATAAACATTTCTCATGTCAGAATCATAAACTTCGTACATTATACATTATTTATAAATAAAAAAAACATTTATATTCATGACGGCGCTAATAAGATAATCCATACCAAATTAAAATCTCCTAATAAAATTGTAGTAATTACGTAATGGAGGAATTATTAGTTAAAACAGAGATTTAAACAATTAACAAGAATAGTAAGAAATTATATGTGAAGAAATCTTACAACAAAAACTCCCCAATGCTGTAGAAAGCATTTTCTAGCAAAACCTTTTTTATGGCGTTGCTATAACCTGGTAGCTCCAAGGTCTTTACATGTTTGAGCAATTTGTTGTAAAAAAGTCGAGAGTAATAGTTTACGGACAAATGACTCCTCTGCAATCTCAAGTCAATTCTATCATCACCACCAGTGATAACTAGTGGTGTAGTTATGGCTAATTGTTTCTATTATATCTCAACATTCCTGTAGACAAAGAGAAGGCATTCAAATATATACCTCGACGGCATCGTGAGTACCTCACGCTCAGCGCAAAACTCCTCCCTGCAACCTCACGGTACCCCAACCCTGTAACAATCCGAAGACCCCGTCTTTGGAGAAGGAAAACACGAGCCGACTGGCTGAAACGCTATTCGGTAATGGACTGGCAGATAGCATGAAAGGCCTGGAGCAAAGTACAAAATATTACCAGGAACTTATTCGCGTTCTGATTACCCTCTGAAATAGCTCTTACTCCAAAAGTTTTATTTTGGTTTAGGGACAACCTATTACTCCTCAAGCACTTCGTCAGCCGATGTGTCTCCCTCTGCACTGAAACCATCAATGCCTCAAGGTGATTCAATTCTATTTTACCAGGGTAGTGTCATTATTAAACATCCACAAGTCAGATGCTAATGAGACATATTTAACGTCAATAATGTCAATCAAAAACAAGAGAGATCCCAGTACTGACCTCTAGGGAACTCCATGATCCATACCAACAATATCTGATGTTTTATGGTTGTATGGTTGCTGTCTGAGGCCCGTCAGATTCAAGGTAACTCCATTTACACTATAGAATCCTAGTTTATCCACCAGAATCCGATGGGAGACACTATAATGCCTTCGACACACAGAGAGATCACAAAAAACTGCAGCAGCATAATTCTTCTTCTCAAAAGCGCTCACCAGGTACTCTAACACATCCCCCAAGGCAAGGATTGTTGATCTATGTTTGGAAGCCAAATTGCCAAGTGGCAAAGAGACCATTTTTTTTAAAATGTTTACCTATCAGTTGATTTTTCACTATGGGCTCATAGATTTTCCAAGAGACGGAATTAATGAGATAAGCCTGTAATTGCCCAGATCAGATCTTGACTTCTTCTTAAAATTAGGCAACGTTGGAAACCTTTAGACAAGATGGAGCTTCCTGTCGAGACACTTTAAAGTCTTGTTATGGATAAATAAGTTATTTTTTTACCAATGTTTCTGCTTGGTTTATTTTTTAGAGAATCTATAGCATACCTCACCTATTTCCAGCTTACTTGTTCAAAGTTAAATTTAGGACTATTTGGAATATTCTGCCGCAGAAATTGCCTATGATCTCACCACCGCAGGCAAATATATCTGCCTAGCCACCTCGGCAAAGAGGGTATTCAATTGACTGGCATTAATAGTTTCTATAGTTACGTTTACAACGCGCGGATCTATTAGGTCCATGGATCAAATGATAATAATATGATAGTTTTTATTTAGTACAGCCTTGTTTGCAAGGATTGATTTTGAGGGTTAAATTAGACCAGGATTATCTCTAGGATCCAAATGTCAGTTGAAGTGAGTTTAGACGAAGAATTATAGGACATAACCTTTAAATCTTTAAACGTGTTATTGTTTAAAGATAATAAAAACAAACTAATAATTTCTTTTTCAAGGTATCCTCTGCATTTTCTTCTTTATTTTTATCTACAAAAAAAAACCCTCGTAAGCTAACATGCAATAAAATGTCAAACTTGTCATTTTGGTACTTCAAAATAGGTCCTAGGTGTTTACACCGAAAAAAACTAAATTTAATCTACCCTGTTTGGGAAGCATCAAATTTTAGTACGCTGCCGTTTACACCGAAAAAATAGTCCTCGTGACTTCATTTGATCCAAGTATTAAATATTTGTTACTCGCGTTGTAAACGTAGCTATTGTAACTCGAGTTTGACTTTGAGTTGCGAAAAGAATGTATGACCTCCCAGGAGGAATGGTCCAGTTATTTGGGTTTAAAGTTAATGTAGTGCTTCTTGTTTGTAGTTGTGATTTGTATTGTTTTTCAAATTGTTTCAATTTTATCTCTAAGACCTTCAGTTGGGCTCTTGTTATAGAGTAGGTCCAGAAAGCGTTGGCTCTCTCTCATACTTTTACGCTTTTCATCAAACCAGTTGACACACGCAGAATGTCCATCTGCATGCTTCTTAAGAGTCAGTAAAGCCAGTGCAATCTGTGTTTACTGTACCCTGACAAACCAATCAAAGACAGCACCACACTGTCCCTCTCACTACAGAATAATGAAGTTTAATCACAACATTCCAAGAACTAACAGAGCTTTGTCATGCTAGATCTTGTGATTAGATACTGCACAAGGTATTTGGTTGACCTCCCTACTCTTAGTATCAAGACCTTATTGTCAATAGCAGAATGATCGGACAAGAAAGGGTCAAAAACATTTGTTGTGTAGGTATATTCTAATTCCCTATAAAAGTTTACATTGTGTATAAAGTTCATTACGTTTGCTAGAAATACCTGTCTCTCCAGGTTTATAGCCTCTAAGTCTGTCAAGTCGTTTTTTCGTTTTTGAAAAAAAAAAACCAAATCAAATACAAAAGCTGAAAATTACCGATTACTTAAAACGATTTTTTTTTCGACAAAAAAAAAACACTAAAAATCTCCATTTTAAATTAAAAAATAAATTTAAACCCTTGCACCCCACCTGATTTACATTCCCGCCCCCCAAAAAAAAATCACTCACCCTCTTTCCAACATTTATTTACCCTCACCTCGAACCCTTTTCAACGCAGCATTTCCACGGAAACAAAAACATTTTAAAATCAAATTATTGTGTGCAGTGGCAAAAGTAAAAAAAAAAAACCAAAAATAAAATAAAGTTTCAAACATTATTCCTCCCCGCGCCTCCCTCCCGTTGGCTCTATTCCGGAGCGTGCGCAGACGCAATAAGCCCGGAGCCGGTTCGGTGAAGGCGAGACGGGCTTTCGCGTGTCCCCCTCTGGCCCTCCGGACCCCCCTTTTCGCCCCACCCCTCGTACTTCCCCGGTCAGGAGCAGCAGGACCGCCATCGTTCATACTGCAAACGAGCGTTTCTTTCACAGGATTCGACCGCCATTAAATCTCTCGTTTCTTTTGTGGGGGTTTTTCTGCGAAAAACGCGAATTCGAATTATTAAGTACAATATACACGAGGGGCGAAAGTATTCCTTTTCTTTTTCTACCATCCAGGATTTGCTGCATGTTAACAATAATTATTGAGAGCGACGCGAGCGCGTGTGGGTGGGATCGATACCATCAGGGCAGGACCCCAGTGGAAGTCCTGGATGTGTGTTACTAAGGAGAGCAGGATAATTTTTTTTAAGGACTTTTTGTTGTAAAATGTGACTCGCGAGTGAGAGTTCGGCTGGTGATTTATTTTGGTTTAGGTGAGTAGATGGGGGTTTTAAAGTGAGTCCCCCACCTCTGTTTTGGGGAGGGGGGTCGCGGGAGGAGGGACCTACTTTTTTCTTTTGTTGTAAGAGAGATTGACCCAGCATGTGTTTAGTATAGGTTATATTCAAATATAAAATGAAACGAATGAATATGTGCCAAAAAAGTGAGACATAACTTTAGGAGTTTGTAAAAAAAAAATCAACTTGAGTTGGCACCCCTTCTTCCCTTGCTAGTCTTTGATCCTACTAGCTTAGGCTTAAAAATGATCTGGTGGAAGCTCCAATGGACAAAAGGAATGTGTGTATAAAAATTCTTTTTGCCCTAAATATGTAGGAGTTAATACATTTGATTCTAGAAAATAAGGATTTTTTTAATAATTTACGTAATCAACTAGGCCAGCAAAGAGAAGGTTATTACTGATGATTAATTCCAACAAAAATTGTAATTCGTCAGAAAGTAGGTTAGATAGTAATGATAATTTGTATATAGGTCATGTAAGCATTACTTCCCTTAGCCCTTCTTTTTCTGAGGTATCTGTGTTGCAGCAGCATGAACAATGTCACTTATTTGGGACAAGTGAAACATGACTAACACCAGCACTTCCTGGTATACAGTTACACATTATATAGGACAGATAGAGCATCAAGGGGTGGGAGTGTGTGATTATACAGTGTGTATCAGCTAAATGAAATAAATTCAATAATAAATAATCAAGGACATTTTCGAAAAAAACGCTCAGACACGTTTATTAGTATTTTTACTTCTGATTTATTGCAAAAATTAACATTAAAACAAAGAAAACTATTTGGTTACATAAATTCAGTACACTCAAAAACTAATAAGTAATAGTGTTTATCTCTTAATTAAACAACAAAAAAACAATAATATCAATGTAGAAGATCCTAGCAACATCCTAATCTTAAATACTGATTACTGATTTATTTGGTCATTTGATACTACATATACAATAGAATAAGACAAGTCAGAAGAAAGAAACTGATAATCCTAATTAATTTATTTAAAAGAGTAAAACTATTATAAAGAAAAAACTAATTACACACATCTAAAACTTAGAAACTATAATAACCACAAAAGTACCAACAAACAGTACAAAGTACAGACACTGACTAGTCAGGAGTGACTTTCAGCATGTTGCTAAATTCGTTGATATTATAGACGACAAAACTTATAATAAGCCGTTTTAGTCTATTTTTAAATATAACGAAGCAGGGAGTTGATTAAATAAACTAATTCCTTCACAAATAATTATAAATGTAAACATAATAATAATAATAAATAATAAAAAAATAATAATAATAAATGTAAAAATATTATATTTTTTTAATGTTTCACGGCAGCTCTCATTATATTTCAAACCAAAAATCAGTCTCATAAATCTTTGCTGAAATACAAATACGCTTTGTACCTCTGATCTATGACCCCGAACAGCAACATGTGAGGTCAAGAGAGGGTACACTATACTATAGTATATACTCAGTAGACCCTTGATTCCTAGATGCCTTTTAAGGGTAAACAATGAAAAATACAGTCTAGATAGTTTGCTGCATATCTCGTCAATTTGAGAAAGAAAAGATAGGTATTGGTCTATTATGCATCCCAAAAACTTAACTGACGATTCGCAGACAATTGAAACAGTATCCAAAACCACAGAAAAGCTCTGAGCCTCCAACACATTCTTTGAGAAACTTATGCATTAGTCTTTTCCAAATTTATTATAAGGTGATTTCCCTCACACCAATCGTTAAACTTTTTTATAATAGAGCAGGCTTTGAATTCGATTTCCTCCATACTTTCTCCTGTAACTACAATAGTAGTATCGTCTGCGTACATGAACAATTTAACATCGCCAATGAATTCTGAGAGATCGTTTATAGTAGGAAAAGCAACGGCCCCAATAGAAATTTCTTCTAACGCGTTACTCAACATCTCAGGCGTAGCTGAACTAATCGCAACCGTAATTTGTCTATTTGTCTTTTTAAATCAGCTAAGTCAAGAGGTTTAGTTTTGTAGATAAAATTTTTGACGTATCCCCATGCTGGCCATTCCATTGGCCCTCATCCAAATCCACGGATTTCGAAATATTTGATTGAGGTACTGCCAAACATTGATTTGGTAATGGCACCCCATCTTGCTGAAACCATATGATATTAGCTGGAACTTGTGGGTTTACTGGATCAGGATATATGTTTGTTAGAGTTGAAACGACACTATTTTCGAGCAGTGTTTAATAATTATCAGCATTCAAATTTCCATGGATGAACAAGGGATTAATGATATAATCTCCAACAATTCCTGCCTAAACATTGACCTTTTCAGAGAGTTGGGTATGTTGTTCTCTTTCAGTAAGGATTTTCTTTAGACCAATAAATTTTGTCGATTAGCATGATCATGAAGTGTAAAGGTGCACTCATCAGAAAAAAAAACATGCTCGTCAACAAAAATCGTCGTCCGTGAGTTCTTGAGTTAGTATCAATTTATAGGGATGCATTTAATTTTCTTTCAATGTTCGAATAATCGCTGAATGGCTTACATCGAACATTGGCGCTGCTTTTAGACCAGAAGTATGAGACTGATAACTATTGCTGAGAGATAATTTCCAAGAACAAGCATCTTAAACCAAAGTGAAGAACACAATTTCATTTTTTTTTAATCTTATATCAATAAGCAATCTCGAAATGGTTTATTTTTACTTTCCTTTTATCAAAACTGAAATGCTTGATGTGATTGCAGGAGTACCTCAGGGAAGTATCCTTGGACCTTTTCTCTATATGTTACATACCTCTGAGTTCTTTAAATTATTAAAATATTGTAACCATCATTTGTATGCAAACGATACTAAGTGTCTTTTTCTTTTAAGCTCTCTTAAATTCTGAGACCCATTGTTCAATTTAATTCTGATTTAATTCGAAATTTATTTTAAGCAGTTACTAAGTATATGCTAAAAATAAATCCAGCAAAATCGGTTGCATTAGTATTCTGTAATAAAAGGATAAGAACTAATGTTCTTGAAAACCTTAACATAGAGCTTATTCTAATTTAATATCAATAAAAAACTGTGCTAAAAATGTAGGCTTGATTATTGAGAATAAAATGAGTATGAAGAGCATAATAGTTATTTAGTCTAAAGTTATTTAGCCTTAAGAGTGTCATATCCACATAGGAACCCACTAAATCAAAATACAAAAAAAACCTTTGCGAAAGCGTAGTGCTTTCATTTATGCATTTCTGTGATAATATCTGTGGGTTTTGTTCGGACTTTTCGGATATTCAAAAATATCAAAAGTTGTAGAATTCATGTTTACGACTTATATTTGGAGTGCTGCATAGAAAGAGAGTTTTCCATAAACTGAAAGAAGTAAATTGTCTAAATATGTTATGTTTTTTTTTCAAAATATTAAAATACAAAACTTTATCCTATTTAGCTAACAAAATTGTTTATAGAATGAAGATGATGAATAATTGAAAAGATGTTTTCCTTTCATGAAAAAGATATTTTAAAAACATCCTTTTCATAAAATATCGATATATTTTCATAAATATTAAATTACGGATTTCTTTGTTTAACCCAAAATATTTAAGACAGCAGTCCCTTACTTACTTCACTACTACTCTTATACTTATTGCGTCTAAGTCCATAATTAACTCACGTATGTAATTCGGATATTCCTTACTCATCAACGGGTTTTCAGATTATTTAGTTAAAAATTTAATTTTTTTACTGTAAGACTTTATAGACTGAAAAGTATTTAACCAAGAGTTTTTAACTCTTATAATTTTTCATCTAAACTTATGAAGACCTATCAGCTGACGCGAAATTTATGTAAGCCAAAGAAAAAAAATAAAGTTTTTTTTTCGAAAAACGTTTTTTCATAGGTTTAATAAAATCAAAGAAAATAAATTCGATAAAGTTCAACATCAAAAGCTTATTAAAATCCTTACTAAATTAAATATTGACAGCAGAGACATAAAAATTATAGAAATCTTTACTGGAAATAGACAGCAACCGTTAAAATCGATAATCAGAGGAAATAGAGATTTTACGTTGTGTTCGCCAAGACTGTATACTTTCCCCAATACTATTTAATTTACCATCGATTAAAAAAGAACCTAAAAAAACGAGATTTATGATTCATATGAAAAAGAGAAAATGTCCAAGGTAATCTTGTAATTGGCAATACCCCAATAGAGCCAGTGCAGAAATACAAATATCTGGGGAGCTAGATTAGTTGCCAGAAATTAGATCGCGAATAGAAATAGCAAGAACGGCTTTTGTTAAGATCCAAAAGTTGGTATGTAGTAGGAACATCAATTTAAAACTCAGAATGCTACGATGCTATGTATTTTGAACACTTCTCTATGGATCGGAAGCTTGGACGCTGAAGAAGGTCGAAATGGATAAGCTTAAGGTATGTAAAAGATGGTGATATCGGCGTTTACTGAAAATATCATGGACCAAAAAAGGGAAAACTTGAATACTTTTGACATGTACAGAGGACCTAAATACGTGATACTCCTGAATATCATGGAAGGAAAAATTAAAGGAAAAAGAAGCCAAGGAAGGAGAAGAACATCGTGGTTAAGAAGTTAAGAGACTGTTTTGGATTAACATCAAATCAATTATTTAGAACCGCTGTAATTAAAGTACGAATTGCCTTGATGATTTCCAACCTCCGACAAGAAGACAAGAAGTGAAGAGGAAGCAAAAAAATTTAATTTCTACACTCTGTATATAATTCAATAAAATATATATTGTCCACTATATTAGTAATATATACAGTCCTTATATCTCCTATTCAATTAAACGTAAATCCCCATGAAAAAATCTCAAGGAAATAAAAGGAAAACCTAAATGAAAGGCGGTCCCCAAAGAGCCGATGCGAGGTCCGGGGCAGTGATTCATACCGGAGTTCTCGGAAAACGTATCCCGGAGCGCCGCGCTCTATAACAAAAACGATCGTGGAAATTTCAGGGCACGTTTCCAGCGCTCCGGAAAATGCCCCCGGAATAAAAAGCGAGAAAACCGAGAGAGAAGGACAGAGAGAAACTCCGAAATACGAGGAAAAAACGAACGAAAAATCGGCGCGCCATAAAATTGGCAAAAGATAAAAGTGGTGTACGTGAAAGAATGGCTGCGAGGGTATTTTTATAGGGGAAACAATGCCTCGGTTTTAGTTTGTTTGAAATTTAAGGGTTTTTTTCGGTCTTTTTGGGCTAAAGATAGAGTGGATAGTAGGGCGTTAAAGGGTGATCCTTACTGAATGATTAAATGATGAAGTTTTCACCTAAATTCAATTATCTTCTTAAATACAACAAATAGTTAAATAAAAGTAATTGTTAGACACAGAACTGTGAAAGGTATTCTTAGTTATTTCTTTGTAAACTTCATACTTTCTTCCAGTTATTCCAGTTTTAGACTCACTAGGAATAAGGTAATTCTTCACCTAAAAATCCATTATCTTTTTAACTATAAAAGATATTTAAATAAAATAAATCGTAATAAATTTTGGAAACATTTCTTTGAAAACTTCTTTTTGTGCCCAAGTGTTCAAGAAAATGAATGCAGAACTTTCCAAGTTATTCTCAGCTTATTCGTCAATTGACTCAACAGGAATGACTTCGTTATTTAATTAAAAGTTTATTATTTGCAAGCTTAATAACAAAGGTACTTAAATCAAATCAATTGCAACTTATTCAGGATTCACTCCTTTGCAAACTTCATTAGAAGTTCAATGAACTTTCAATATTTTCTGAAATGCAGATCAAACAACAAGCAATGGTTCAACCTGAATTGCAAAAAGGCAGTAAACACTAAAAACGCAGCATATCGCAAATGGCGTCAACATCCTTCCACCGAAAATTGGAGGAACTTTTTAACCTCCAGAAATAGCTGCAAGCGAATTATTGATGAATGCAAAGAGAGTCACAACAACAGGATCAAAAACAAATTGCTAAACTGCCCAAATGGAACAAGATCTTTCTGGTCGGTATCGAAAGCCGTTAGTCAAGGATTTGCTAAGTCGGCCTTGCTACCCCTAACAGCAGATGATGGTTCTATCGCGGTAACAGCAAGGGAAAAAGCCAACTTACTGGGTAAACTCTTCGCGTCCAATTCTACTCTGCACTCGCAAGGCAAAACACCGCCATATTTGCCAAGGGTGAATTCATCGATGGGAGAAATTTCGTTTCCCCAACGAATTATAAACAAAATTCTTAAAAGCGTAGACACCAACAAAGCTTCTGGACCCGATGAGATTCCAGCCCTAGTACTAAAACGTTGTGCAGACGAATTGACTCCTCCCTTATGTAGACTGTTCACGGCATCGTATAAGCAGGGCTCATTTCCAATAAGCTGGAAAACCGCTCAAGTGCAAGCTGTACCCAAAAGGGTAAGAAGACGATGCCCTCCAATTACCGCCCGATTGCACTAGTTCCAGTAATATCGAAGATTATGGAGAAAGCAGTCAACCAACAACTGTTAAGATATCTAGAATCATCTGGACTAATCAGCGATCATCAATAAGGCTTCCGAAAGCTTAGATCCACCGGCGATCTTCTGGCTTACGTCGCATACTTGTGGACGGAGGCCATGGAGAAGCACGGCGAGTGCCGCTCAGTCGCTCTTGACATTTCCAAGGCATTTGACAGAGTGTGGCATGAGGGACTACTAACCAAGCTCTCCTCAATCGGCATACAAAACTCATTATTGAATTGGATCAAAAGTTTTCTTGAGCAACGAACAATCCAAGTAGCCGTCGATGGACACCTCTTCGACAAATTTAACATTAACGCTGGAGTCCCTCAAGGATGCATTCTATCCCCCACCCTTTTCTTGATATATATCAACGATTTGCTAGGAACCACTGTCAATCCAATCTACAGCTTTGCGGACGATAGCACACTTATTTCCACATTTAAATCCGCCAAACCAACGACAGCCGCAACTTCTCAGAATCTTAGGCAGCAACAAGTAGCTTCAACCAACAACGATATTAGAGCAATCTTGGAGTGGGGCGGTAACAATCTGGTCAATTTTAACGCTAAAAAAACGCAGGCTGCAGTATTTACGATGAAGACTAACCTTGGTGGCCCGGAGCTGGGTATGGCAGGGAAAACATTATCAATGAAATCATCTTTACATCTTCTAGGAGTCGAAGTCACCAATAGTGTCCTGGCATGACCACGTTGCCGAAATCGCCAGGGCAGCTTCCAAAAAACTCGGAGTGCTTTTCAAAACGAAAAACTGTATACATCAGAACAGCTGCTGACTCTTTATAAGGCTCAAATACGCCCTTCCCTCGAGTATTGCTCGCATGTCTGGAGCTGTGCACCCAAGCATAGTTTAAAGCTGGTATAGATTCTATACAGAAGAGAGCTATTCGTCTTATCGACAAACCAGAACTGACAAAGAGTCTGGATAGTCTGGAGCACAGGAGAAAGGTGGCTGATCTCTGTTTATTCTACCGTTATTATCATGGTAAGTGCTCCTCTGAGCTGGCAGGCCTGATTACACCCAGGGCTGTTCCAGCAAGAAGGACGCGTCTACCAGTTGCGGCTCATCAACATCGAGTTCACCTGCCTACCCCAAGGACGTCGCTGTATCGGGACTCATTCATCTGGAGAACATCTTCTTTGTGGAACGGGCTTCCACCTCACATATTTCCCGACGCATACAACCTGCAGCGATTCAAGATAAATGCCCACAAATATCTTCGCTCAAGCACCACTCCAAGAGTGACATAGGACTTTCCTCTTGTGCTTGTGTTTACCATTAAAAAAAAAAAAAGATATGTTAGTTTTAGACTCACTAAAAATAAATTAATCCTTCACCTAAAAATTCATTACCGTTTCATTTTAGTATATATTAGATAGAGATATAGATATAGAGTTTTAACTATATAAGGGCTTTAACTAGATCTACGTTAGGTTAATTCGTTAACTTTAAGGCTTTTTCACAGTATACCAGACTTTTTCGGATATTTAAGTTATTCCAGTTCTTTGTAAAAGAGAAAGTTTTCCCTTATATGACTAACTATAAACGTAATTTATAGTAGCAAGATTGTATTTTAATCGCTTATTACGAATCCGAAAGAAATGATAAGTTTAGACCCGTAAAACCATTAATAATATACTTATCTATTGTCTATCTATACGGCAAACGAGAGTAGCTCAGAACCAGCGGCCAATAAAATTATTATTCATTATGCGATACGCCCGCGGGCGCTAACGAAACTTCATTTGCTTTTCCTTTCCGATCGCAGCCTTTTATTTGGTTTCCCCCCGGGCGGCTCTGTTGAATAATAAATTCTTAGAAGTATCTAAAATGCAGAGGATGACTCGCTACATCCAGAGAAACAAGGGCGTGGCGCACCTCGAGAGCCTTTTCGCAAACCCCCCATTTTAAATTCATTCATTACGCCTTATTGTAAATTACAGAGAAGGACGGCGTAATCAGGAGTTTCTTTTTTTAATTATTTATGTATTTTACATAAAGATCTGTGAAGTTGAAGAGATAAAATGTGCTTGCTTTGTATTCCAGGACAAAAGGGCAAAATGAGTAATTAAAACGAGCTTTTTATCTTTTTTAAAAGGGAATAAAAGAACTTGTGAAATATAGAGACTTTGAGGGATAAATAGATTACAAAAGGCTGTTTTATAAGTTTTTTGTTTTGTGACAAAAGAGATTTTTGAAAGTCAGGATTGAGTAGTAAAAATCGCAGTTTTTTGACAGTATAACAAATGATTAACGTTGGCTATTACATACTTTACTGGTATTTCCTTATTTTGTGACTTGTATATAAAGAACAATATGTAGAGATCAAATTGGAAAAATAAGCCAATAAAAACCATTAGTACCTGCCTATCTAATAAAAATCAGCTGATTTGTATTGTCCGGGGTCTAACCCGATAGATGCTTATTAACAAACCACACCTTCACTTAGTTAAGAAAAGAAATGACAATGTTGACTTTGACATCGTTGACAGGTTTTTACTGTCGTGTTTTCTATCGATAAATTCTTGTATTTAGTCCAGTTGTGACGCAGCATAGTGTTCGCCTCTGCTGACTTTAGAAGTTTGTGATCTCTGTGTCTCTATCAACAAAAATCAGCTGATTTGTATTGTCAAATGCTTAACATGCTGCCCACGAGAGGCCAATTCTTCTTGTAATTTCAGAAGATTGATTTTCTTTGCCAAGCTGAATTTTGTGACCGAACTAAATATATTCTGAGACAACTTCTAGGGGTTGGTCGTTAACAGTTACCTGGATATCTTCTGCACTCAGGATATTTGTTTTGTTTAAGTTCAATTTGTAAAGATGTTCGATGAAGTTCCTGAACCATGTTTTTGAAGCTCTTTGCCTGTGTTGGCGATAATATCGTCGGCAAATCACAAATGGTTTAGACGCTCTCCATCAATATTAATCCCGTGTTCTTACCAGTCAAGAATTTTGAAGACATCCTCCAAGTCAAGGTTAAAGTTTTGGTGAGTTGGTATCTCCCAGGCTCATTCCTCTTTTGATTAGAATTTTGACTGTTTTTAAATCAGCATCTATTTTTATATGAGCGGAAGTGTCTATATAAGAAAGGATGTGAGTGGATCCTTGTGTTGCTCAGGAAATGCCGAATTGTCCCAGTTTCGGTAGTCGATAAAGGATAGATTGAGTGCTACCTATATTAAACTCTGTGGCTTTTTCAATATGAGTACGAAGTGTCTGTAGGTGGTTGATAGTGCTAAATTCCTTACAAAATCCCGCTTGTTCGATTGGTTGGTATAAGGCCATCTTATTCGTCAATCGATTGGTTATTATTTTTGTAAGCAGTTATGATGATAGGTTGATAATTATCTATGCTATTTCCGTCTTTTTTCTTGTTGACTTCTGCACTGCTTTTTCCCACTTATTAATCGTACATGATCAGCATCTCAGCTTCTATTTTAATAATTTCGCTCGTTATTTCTGGGACCTCGTTGGAACCTACATTTTGTATTATTTTCCTCTGATATTGACGGCCCTGGACTTTAGTCTTGAACTGCAGTCGCCATCTTCCTACGATCGCTAACTATAATACCCTCATTGTTTTTCACCACTTCTTCTTCGATTATTATCTTAATTAGCTTATTATTGTCATGGTTTCTTAAATCTTTTTGGATGTTCCTGTTGATTTCTTTCTTAAGATTCTTATATCCTTGGTTTTCTCGATCTATTTCTTTTGTTGATTTTATTAGATTTTTTTTGTGTGGGATGATTTTGCTCAAATTCTCCCTTGGCGATTCACCTAGTTTAGAATTTAAAATATCTTGAAAAGTAGCTTTGTTCCAACATAAAGCTTTAACTGTTGAGTATTTTAGTTGCTACAGCAAGTTTACTCGCTTAGCATCTTGTATTTATTTTCATGGTTGTTCGGACTGAAAAAGCGGTGGCCACTGCGAGTATCAAATCGGTTTAAAACTGTGACATCCTCGAATATATCATTTCTGTTCGTCAGGATATAATCAATTACATTCTTAACTTTGCCGTATGGGCTACTCCAAGTCCATCTTCTCTGTAGAGGCTTTCGAACAAAAAAGTTCATGCTGTTTATGTATAGAGTTTCACTTCAGGATTATTTGTTAATTTGGATGATTACTATGAGAGTTTGCCATATTCTCAGTATGTATGTGATAAGTTATTTATGAGTTTATATAATTGATGACTTTAGAAGAAGTATGTGCCGTCTGTTTGTCTGTCTAAGAAAAATCAGAAGATGCATATTAACAATTCTCAATCGATAATTAGTTAATTTGCACGTAATTTTATGAGAATTCTATGTTTTTATAGATAACTTGACATATTCACAGTTCTCCCCTGATCGCACAGATAATAACAGACCACACCTTCAGCCAGTAAAGGTGACAAATGACAATTTTAGCTTTGACATCATTGAAGGTAGTGACTGCCGTCGTATTATGTCTATACAATCAAATACCATGAAGAGAAATGAAGAAGTTAATTTAAGTCACTTAAGGTTTTGACTTTGACACTGTTAACATGATGACAGCTATCGTGTTTTGTTCTTAAAATCAATTGTCATAAAGATGCATATTGATAACTTTCGATCATTTGGTATTTTGGACGAAATTTTATGAGAACTCTATGTTTTGTAACTTCCATGTTCTCAGATCGCACTATTAAAACACAAAAACAGGTTATGGTTTTTTTAAAGGTTATTTTAGTGAGTTTGTATATTTGATGGTTATAGACGTATGTGCACCCTGTCAAATGTCTAATTAAGGTGTCAAAATCCAGTTAAAGTGACAAAAAACACTTTTTTGACTTTGAAATCCTTGACAGTAATGATAACCGTCGTGTTTTGTCTAGACAATTAAATACCACGAAGAGAAATGAAGAAGTTAATTTGTAGTTGCGACATTTTATAAGTATTATCTATTTTTAACGATAAATTCGGGTATTTAGTGCAGTTTTAATGTAATTGTAATATACTATTTGCCTCTACTCTTACGGTGAATTCACAGAAGTCCAGATAGGATTTTTAAAAGGTTATTTAAGTGAATTTATAGATTTGATAACTTTAGAAAAAATATGCGCCCTCTGTGCCTATCAACAAAAATCACCTGATTTGTTTGTCAAGAGCTTAACCCAACAAAATACGAACCACACCCTGAGTCACTTAAGGTGACAAATGACAGTTTTGAAACTGGTAATAGCAATGGCAGTTGTCGTGTTTTGTTTTTAAATTCAATTGCCATAAAGATGCATATAAATAACTATCGATTCTTCGTTAATTTGGATGAATTTTGTGAGAATTCTACGTTTTTACAGATAATTTTTCGTATTCTCAGTTCTGACATATTGTGACACACTGTTTGCTACTTTGACAGTGAATACACAGAAGACCAGGTTAGGATTTTTTTAAAGGTTGTTTAAGTGATTTGATAGATTTGACGACTTTAAAAGAGCTATGTGGGTCAAACGAGTACGTGCGTCCAAAGGAAGGTTTGTGGTGGAAGGTTGTTAAAATGGTTAACAAGGCACCACACTCCAAGACCGTGACAAATGACAGCCTTGTGAAACAAGCTGTATTCAGCAACATCTTTTGATAAGCGACCTGGTTTCACTCTTCTTTACTGAAGTTCATCATACATTATCAATTAACTTAAAAAAAAAATAAAAGAGCTCGAGAAACTTTCCCAATAACATCGTATAACTTCTAACATTATTAACTTCGACTTTTTTCACAAACAAACTTCCTCAAACGCTATATATACGAAAACTTCCGCGATCGATAAAAATAATTTATAAAGTTTTCCCTAGTTTAAGGGAACTTTTATAAAACTTCCGGGCGGGCGGAAAACCGAGTCAAGGCGATGAAACTCTTTGGCAATAATCAGTCCGTGACTGTGCGTTTCTTGGGAAATTTGGAGAAGTTTTACGGGAAAGTTTCTCTCAGGAATGAAGTTTCTTGATTAATTATGTCGAATACTGTGTGTATAAAAGTAATATTTTAGTATTTCTTTGGATTTTGCTTTATATAATATGTCTCAGTAAGAGTTACAAGGTCAGAGTTAGTAGTCCAGGTCCAAAAGCACCCGATTCCCGTCACCATTCGGCTATCTCCGACTGTCCCATTCGGATATTTAAATATTATGTGAATGGCGGGAAGCAGCGGTTTCTGGCAATGAGAATTAATGTAAATAATAATTAATGGAATAATAATTTAATTAGAATAAAAAATTGCCTTTCTGGAATAATAATAATTATTGATTCTTTAAATAAATTAAATATAAATAAAGGATACAAACAAGAAAATTGAATTATTAATTTTATACATAATACCCTAATGTAAGTATCAAAAAAATGCAGTTTGGTTGAACGATCCAATGGAATGGAAAATGAATTATTTTTTTTGAATAAATATTTTTAAAAATTTCTTTGGACAGACATGAATTTATTTGATTTTGGATATTATTTAAAATTACTATAGTTTATTTTTGAGAAAGTGTTATTTGAAAATTTTATTTTTTTACTACCTTATAAGAAAATTTTAAATTTTATTTCCCTGCCTACTTGAATTTTTTAATTTGACTATATCTTGCTTATTATTTTTTATAAAATTAATTTTTTACATTAAATTGTGCTTATTAATAAGAATGAAAGTAGAAAACATTATATGAATACTGTAGGAGCAGTGTCATTTCCTCACTGTGGATGCTTTTACTGGATCAAACTTCATCCACGTAAGGAAATTATGCACTTTGCTCCTTTTTGTTATACAAATAACTATTATTTTTTCAAGTTCTCTATATGTGGACATATCAAAAGGAAAAGCCCAACTTAAATAATAGGGTATTGTATATTTAGAAAAAATAAATAAATGGAAAACAAAATTTATAAAATATTTTAGTATTGTACTTTAATTTTAAATATATAAATGTTATTAATCTTTTTGAAATAAGTACATATTTTTTTAAATAACTTTTAGATCTAGGTAGAGAGGTAATTTTGGTAAGTGAAAACACAATGCATTTAATTAGTTATACTGTTATATAAATGTACCATATATTAAAAGTTTTATTTTATAAATGCTGCAAAGACATGTATATGACTGATTTGAAAAGAAACTTAATTATTTTATGCTAAAATATTAATTTACAATTCGCAGTTTCAATTAATACTCATAAGAAGAAACTGCAAGAAACTTATGAGATAGGTAATGTTTTTACAAATATTTTCCTAAAACTTACATAAAAAATTATAATACACATATAGATATATACTTAAACCTATAAAAATATACCTACTATTATATAAAGAAAATACTGATAAATAGAAAAAAATATACAATTTATTATTTTTATTTACTGCTCCTTCTTCTTCTTCTTCTTCTTCTTCTTCTTCTTCTTCTTCTTCTTCTTCTTCTTCTACTTCTTCTTCTTCTTCTTCTTCATCTTTGATGGAAAATAAACTTGTTTGTCCATTTTTAGTTTACCTGTATTTGTCTTATTTACCTGTTCCATCATTGATGTCAGTTGTCTCATGCACCTAGACATTCACAGGTATATGTTAATACATCTTATAATAATTTTATAAAAAGATAACTTACTTATCATAAGTTTCATCATTTAAAGATCTTAAAAAGTTTGATACACTCTCAATTTCAATTTCTCTTGTTGATTGCTTGTTCAATCGTTGTTCTGCTACTTGTTGATTTTCAGTCGTCTTCTCATTAACAAATGTTTCAATTTCTACACTATGGCTAGCTTCAATATTATTGAAAGAACATTCCTCAAGGTGTTCACCTAAAACAGAATCGCTTCCCTTCCTTTACTCACACACCATAAAGACAATACAAAAATAAGGCTTACAGCCATGCTACTGGTGATCATCCAGGCCTGTTGTGTGGATACCCTAAAGGACTATATAATGTTATCTGAACCATAAATCTTGACATTTAAACGAGAAGGACATACACCATTCATTTTAATGGAACCACTACATTTTATTGTTCCCTTACTACATTTGCTTTCAAATCCTAGAAACAGCTATACATTAAGTACATGTTTAACAATCTTTCACTAAATAGTACAATGAATATGTACAGTATGTAATAAATACTTTAGAATTGAAATTGCTACAAATTTACCTCTAAAATCGCTTCGATTGCAACAATATACTTTTTCAATCTTGTCTTCAATTTTCCTTGTGCAAACAAGTGCATAGTTTGTGCTTATTTTATGCTCTCTTAACCATTCCTCAAATCTTTCTTCGCTGGAAAAATGGAAAGTTGAGGACTCTATTTTGATATCATGACTTACCTGTAAATGAGCTTCAAGTTTTTGATCACAGGACTGAAAGTCTCACAGGAATACTTAGTCTTTTTGCACAAGGGACAAGAAATGTGTCACTTTGGGTTATCTGGGAGCTGCTGCTTATGAATAATCTTAATATGTTTGTTCTTAGCTGAAATGGAAGAAAACATTTTACTGCATAAGTGGCACATATTTTTGTTGATAGTTTGGCCCTGATTCTGATGGTTTTAAGTAGGGCCGTCCATCTTTACAGCTAAAATCGCCGAATTGGAATTAATACAGCTTTTCTGGTATTATTTTAAAACACTATAAGCAACAATATGGTCAATATTTCACAAAGAAACAAGGGAAAATTCAGTATAATCGCAATAATCGATCAAATTAGTTAGAGCTTTTTTACGAAAGTAAACAACCAACAAACGCAAAAAAAGCGGGAACATTCGTGTCGTTATTCTTGTCATTCACGTCAAACGACCGAATTTTTCTCCGAACATACACGATCACCGGCGGGAATCGGGTGCTTTTTAGTGGCGTCTAGTAATGACAGGGCCAAAATCTTGATACTGTCAGAGGCTTTACAAAAATGTTAACTCAGTTTTATGTAATATCTGATTGGTTTTCTCAGCAAAAAGGTCCTAACAAGTCTCTTTATAAACACCATTATTTTTGAGTAGTTTTTAAATAAATTGGAAACATTTTGATGCTATCAAAGGACTTACAAAAATGTAAATATTTTGAAAACACATGTAACAATTTTATTGATTTTAGTTTTATCTAAAACCTGATGAGTTTTTTAGACAAAAGGTCGTCACACGTGTCCTCGTACTTATATACCGTTTTGAAGTTTGAGTAATTTTTCAATAGATTCAAAAATATCTTTATGGTGTCAAAGGCTTTACAAAAATCTAGATATTTATTGAAAATTCATGTAACAATCTCATCGATTTTAGTTTTATATGAAAGCTGCTGAATTTCTTTAATAAAAAGGTCCTTGCAAGTTTCTTTGTAGATGCAACCATTTTAAAGTTATTGAGTAGTTTTTGATTGGATTGAAAAAATCTTGATGCTGTCAAAGGCTTTATAAAAATCTTAATTTTTTAAAAACTCTTGTAACAATTTATTAATTTTAGTTTTATTTGAAAGCTGATGAGACTCTTTAGCAAAAAGGTTCTTACAAGTTTTCAGGCTTTACAGCTTTCAAGGCCTTACAGAAACCAAAAAATTTGGAAACTCATGTAACAATTTATTGATTTTAATTTTATACAAAAGCTGATGAGTTTCTTTAACAAAAAGGTTGCTACAAGTTTCCCTGTAAATGCAATCGTTTTGGAGTTATTAAGTAGTTTTTGATTGGATTGAAAAAACCCTGATGCTATCAAATGCCTTACAGAAATCAAAATAATTTGAAAACTTATGTAACAATTTTATTGATTTTAATTTTATACAAAAGCTGATGAGTTTCCTTAACAAAAAGGTTCCTACAAGTTCCCCCTGTAAATGCAACCGTTTTGGAGTTATTAAGTAGTTTTTGATTGGATTGAAAAGATCTTGATGCTGTCAACGGCTTTAAAAAAATCAATTTTTTTTTTAAAACTCGTCTTAAACAATTTTATTAATTTTGGTTTTATATGAAAGTTGATTTGTTTTTTTATCAAAAAAGACCTTTCAAGTTTCCTTGTGGATACAAGCGTCTTGGATTTATTAAGTACTTTTTTATTAGATTAAGAAAAACTTGATTCTATCTGGTTTTATATGAAAGCTGGTGAGTTTGTTTAGCAAAAAGGTCATTACAAGTTTCCTTGTAGATGGAACAATTCATACAATGAATTTGGAGTTATTGAGTAGCTTTTCAATCAGTTGTAATATATAACTTCTTGCATTAATAACTTCCCTTTTTTTCCACAACATTAGTTTGGGAAGTTTCCGAAGTTATACAAGAAAGAAAATGGTTCGTGATGGCTAAATTTTATTGATACTGTCATAGGTTTTACAAAAATGTAAACTAAGTTTTATGTAAATGCTGAAAAGTTTCCTCCAGCAAGTTAAGGTATTAGGTATACCTTAAAATTATATAATTATTATTTGATATAAACTGATTACTTTTTCGGCCAAAAAGGCCCTTACAAGTTTTCTCGTAAATGCAAACTTTTGAAGTTATGAATGGTTTTTGATTGGATTTAAAAAATCTTAATGCTCTCAATGGCTTTATAAACATTAAAACATTTTAAAAACTCATGCAATAATTTTATTCCTTTTAGTCTAATATACGACGAGTTCAATGATGTGTTTCTTTAGTAAAAAGTCCTTACGAGTTTCCTTGTTAATACAATCATTTTGGAGTTATTGTGCAGTTTTTTAATGGATTGAAAAAGCTTCATTTTGTCAAACTTATTTAATTTTTTAAAATCGTTTTTAATACTACTGTTCCGCGGCAATTTTTTATATTTTAGTCACTAAATTCCCATTTTCTCCTAATTTTTTCAATCTCCAAAGCCATTACCATCGATTTAGAATGATGCAGCGCAACTACGTCTACGTAATAACTTGCCAAAGAACGTTGTCTGCCAAGTGAGTAATGACCTCCTGCTTAATGATCTGTGTTTAAATCCGCCGTAATCGTTATATACTGAGTATGAAAACACATAAATAAGAATTTAAAGTTGCTCTTATATAAACCTTTTAAAGCTTAATCTGCTAGTTATATGATTATGCTTGCATTAAAAATGTGGGTAAGTGGGTACTTTACGCACGCCAGTGAAAAAACAATATTCATTTAAATTTATTTATTACAGAACCATCGACTCTACCGCGGATTGACAGGCGTGAACCACGGATGTCACTCAAACCTAACAGGTCGCAGACCAAGACAAGTGAGAGCCGGACAATCGCCAGAACCACCCGATAAAGGTAAGTTCACTTACCCAAAGAGGGAACTCGACGCTATGCCCAAAAAAAGGCAGATAAAATCGCAAATTGTAGACCCATTAATTCCGAACTGTGGGCCCGTTCCGTGACTCGGACTTTTATTATTTAATTCACGACTCACGGGCAAAAGTAATGGCGGGGCATGATGCCGATTATTGCTCGCTTGTACACCGCTTTTCTTTCATGAATAAAATTAATGTGGACGGTTATTATCGTGAATACAAAAAAAAATTGTATAATAGCGGTTGACCTTGGCTTTGAATGTTACGGGACGTGCCCGTAAGAAAGTTTATTTTACTGGAAAAATTATGGTTAATGATGAGGAAAGTGTATAGGTTTTTGCGTAAGGAAGCTCTTCAACTTCAAGGTCTCTTAAACATATTTACATTTGAACGAAAACTTTGGAATATTGTATAAAAATATCTGATTCATTGGTAAAACTAACATCATGATTTAGCTCTTTTGGTTCTTTTGATTAATTATTTATACACTGCAAAAAATGCGTAAGAATAAACGCTACAATTGGACCGATTTTCCTTACAAAAAGATTAGGATAAGAAATTATAAAAAAAAATTTTTATAAATTGAAATGTCCTTAAAATTTTGATTTAAAGTTTTACATTTTGATAATAAATTACTTAAATTGATATATTAAAGGGTGGAGATACTGTTACAAAATTGAATACTCAACGATCACACGAAAAGTATAAAAGTTTACAGCAATTGTGAGTTGCTAAATCTTACGAGAAGAAAGTTTAATTTTAAGCTGATTTAGGGTTTTTTTCAGTAAAATTCCCATTACCTTTCTCTATACTTTATCTATTTGCAAAATAGACTCCCATTTTGAAAATAATTTAATTTTTTAATTTAAATTAAATGCTTACAGTATTTATTATTATTCAGCTTGTCAATAAATAAATTAGTAGACACTATAGTATACGAGTATATTATTTAAATAAAATTATTTGATTTCTTTTACCTTTTTTTTTTGCGGGTTAAATAAAGTACGAGTTCTAGGTAACTAAAAATGAATCGTCTTATTGAATATAAATATGAGTGTTTATGTCTTTATTCGTTTATATAAGAAACATTTAATTGCAGTGTATAATCGTTGCGATTAAATGTAAGCCCTTTTGAATATGATGAATGTATTAATCTTAAAAACCATACAAATGTTAACAATATGCAGATAAATCAACTAACTGAATTTTTTCAGTAATCTACTGATGCAAGCCATATAATAATGAAAAAAATTGTAAAAATTATTTAAAAAAGTCTGGTTCATTACGATCGTCACTTTTTTTTCCAGGGTATCTTAATAACCAAAAATCTTCGATGGTACCTTTAAATTACTAGAAACTGTAGCCCATATACAAAATATTTTAATATAGAAAACCTATGTCAAATATTTACATGAATTCCCAAAAAGTCTATCAATTTCTTGACTTTTATAAAATGTAAAAAAAATTACGATGAGCTTATGAGGTCTATATTTTGGCAAACCGGTATTATTTTTTTCAATATCACCAATTTTTGGCAATACTCTATTTAATATAAATAAAGTATTGCCAAATTCTTCTTTTATCTATTTAATATAAATAAAAAGCCTCACACCAATTATTATATTTTTAGATTCTAAATAAAATGCATGAATTTTGATACAACATATATGTATGTATGTTATACTGAGTTTAAGTGATTTTTAGATATAACTATCACCGTTTTCTGCATAAATTTTGTATTGTCTATGTTATGACTTATACAGTGAGAGCCAAAAGTCCGGAATAAATTCATTTAAAATTCAGGGGTATGTTCAAAAAAAAAAAAACGCTCGGACACGTCGATTTTTATTTTTAACTGCGGGTTTTCTTACTATAATTTTATGTATACAGGGTGGTCCAAAAATAAGTTACGACCATCAACTTCAATTTTTGAAATGGTAATACCTATTTTTTATTCTGTATTCTAAACACATAAACAAACAGAAAATTCTAGACATATTTCATGTACAATGTCCTATACCTATCTTCATTTGTTTTTGAGTTATTGACAGTTGAAGATCGGCATATTTGCACTTTTGACATGTTATAAAATCCAAACGGTTTGACATAGACAAATGCGGTTTGCACTTTTAATCGAAGCTTTTTTAAAACCATCTCTTGACACTAGCTAGTAAGTGTCAACAGGTACTGAGATATTTACGGTTGAATTTCTAAAAAAACATTCAAAATATTATTGCATTTAATCAAAAGTATTGTATAAACGTTGAACAAAAAGAAACTATTCTAATCTATACCGAATTAAATGTTCAAATTGAGCCCCATGAACTTCTTGACAGTAAGCGAGTCTTGATTCGAATTCTCTCAGAACGTTGCGTATCATTTCTTGAGGTATTCGTTGAATCTCATTTCTTATATTATTTCTCAATTCTTCTAAATTGTTGGGTTTATTTACATACACTCTATGCTTTAAATAACCCCACAAAAAGAAGTCCAAAGGAGTCAAGTCGGGGGACCTAGCAGGCCACTCCAATTGACCCCTTCGCCCAATCGACCGGGAAATACCTCACTTAAATATTGGCGCACGGCTCTGCTGAAGTCTGGCGGCGCGCCATCTTGCTGGAACCAAATTGAAGCTTCTGGAATATTGGGATTATTTGCATTTGGAAACATCAAACATAAAGCGGGAATCAGTTCGTTCCTTAAGAATTCCAAATAACGTTGACCTGTTAAGGTACCTTCGAAGAAAAATGGACCTATGACTCTGTCATTGATAATGCCGGCCCAAACATTCACAGATTGAGGATATTGGGTATGAGCTTCTATCACCCAATTTGGATTAGAGGAAGACCAGTAACGGCAGTTCTGTCTGTTGTACCATTGAGGCAGAAGGTCGACTCGTCAGAAAACAATATTCTACGAGTAAAAAGATGGTCGTTATGGCAGACGATCTGTATCATCTTCGTTAAGTTCGTGGATTAATTTTAATTTATAGGGATGATATTTTGTCTTTTTCAAAATCCTTCTTAAAGATGTTTTTCCAACATCGTTATCTAGTGCTGCCTGTCTTGTCGGTGTATGAGGATTTTCTTCAATGGACAAAACAACATTTAACTTCTTTTCCTCGGAAATTGAGGGACGACCCGATCTGGGTCGATCTCTGACGTGACCTAATTCCCTAAATTTTCTTTCTAGTTTGCTAACGGTAGACTGAGATATTGTCTTATCAGGATACTTGGTATTAAACATTTCACAAATCTGGTGTTGGGTCCTAATGCGATCACCACATCCTATCATAATTAGTATTTCTATTCTCTCAGTTTTACTTAACTTATTCATCTTTTCAGGCAATATTAAATTTTACAATAAACAAGGATAAGACTGCTTGATACCTGTCACTTCAAAAAATGATGACAACATCATTGTAACAATGGATGAAAAAACACAAAAAACAAGGTTACCTTAGTAAGGGTGTTATATACATAGTTGCATGAATTATTGTATGTTCAGAAATTCAACCGTAAATTTCTCAGTACCTGTTGACACTAACTAGCTAGTGTCAACAGATGGTTTTAAAAAAGCTTCGATAAAAAGTGCAAACCGCATTTGTCTATGTCTAACCGTTTGGATTTTATAACATGTCAAAAGTGCAAATATGCCGATCTTCAACTGTCAATAACTCAAAAAAAAATGAAGATAGGTATAGGACATTGTACATGAAATATGTCTAGAATTTTCTGTTCTTTAAGAATACAGAATTAAAAATAGGTATTACCATTTCAAAAATTGAAGTTGATGGTCGTAACTTATTTTTGGACCACCCTGTATACATAAAATTATAGTAAGAAAACCCGCAGTTAAAAATAAAAATCGACGTGTCCGAGCGTTTTTTTTTGAACATACCCTTGAATTTTAAATGAATTTATTCCGGACTTTTGGCTCTCACTGTATGTATAGTAAGTATACTGAACTGTCAAAAATTTTGACAGTCGACATGTACATCAAACGATAGTCATTAAAATGCTTAGAGTTTTATGTTTTAGTGGACAATCATGTGAAAAAATATCATAAATTTCAAAATTTTATTGAAATAAAATATTCTAATATATATCATATTAAACAAATAACCTTTTAATTTTTTTTTAATTAATTCCTTATTATAACAGCCACTAATTTGTTTCATAGGAGCTCCTTCCGCTTGCCTTAACTGGCTTTGATCAATTTCCTTTTGTCAGTTGCATTTATATGCAAGATATATAATTGTTGGAATTATGATTTTTTAAATGATCAGATATATAATTTCTAGTTATAAAATTCTACAGACTATAAATTATTTTTTATTATACATTTTAAAGAAGTGCTTAGATAACAACTGATTATGAGAACTTCTTGAAACTTACTGCTCCTCTATTGACACGTTGTTAAAAAACCGCCACAAGGTTGTCATAAATAAAAATGGGTAAAAATAGGTTGTCATAAACAATATTACTATTTTTGAAGCTTTTTCTATACATTG
This sequence comes from Anthonomus grandis grandis, assembly GCF_022605725.1. Classification (NCBI taxonomy): domain Eukaryota; kingdom Metazoa; phylum Arthropoda; class Insecta; order Coleoptera; family Curculionidae; genus Anthonomus; species Anthonomus grandis. The sequence continues at coordinate 14,172,128 of NC_065548.1, read as the reverse complement.
TTAGATAATTTTTAAAGAGTAGAGTTAACGTATTTAAAGCAATAACTCTAAATATTTTACTCACTATTGGACTATTCGCCACTCGACGGGTTTAGAATGCTGTTAGATTTGCTTTAATCTGCCCCTAGGGTTTCTTGCTATAAAGAAGACAAAATTTATTACATTTTTTGATAAAAATAACCGCGCAACATTGTAGTAAAAAATACAAAGCCATTTTTTACAGTGTAGTCTTCATAGCTATAAGCCTGAAAAGTGCAATTTGATTTCAGTTTATAAGGAATTAACGAAATACGTTAGAAATGAAAAAAATATTTTCTAAACTTATAAAATTCAATAATTTGTCTATACTCAGACATAATTCCATCTCAGACCCATGCGTCATAAAAGATCGTAATGATATGATGCTTGTGGTATATAGTGAAATAAATGACGTTTTAAAACTGCAATGTTAAGATGTTTTAGTATTTTCAGATTCATAAATCCATTTTTGACAAATATGTCATAAAGGATTGTAATAAAATAATGCTTGTCATATATGGTTAAATAAATTACGTCCGAAACTTGGAATTTTAAGTTGATTCAGATTGTAATGGAATACGTTAAACGTGAAAGAAAGTAAAAAAATTCAATATTTTTTCTATTTTCTGACATATAAACCGATCTCAGACAGAAGTGTCATAGAGGATCTTAATGAAAAGTAGCTTGTTGTGTGTAGTGAAATAATTCACATCCGAAGACAGCAATCTTAAGATATTTCAACTTATTATGGATTAATGAAATACGTTTGAAACGTAAAAATAGTCAATATCTTTTTTATTTTCAGATATATAAACTCATCTTAAACATAAGTATCATAGAAGATCGTAATGAAATGATGCTCGTCGTATAGAGTGAAATAAATTGCATCTGAAAACTGAAATTTTAAGATGAGAACTGTAATCAATTAATGAAATACATTCTTCTTCTTGAAATGCCTATTCGATCACTTTGTTCACGGCTGCTTTAAATAGTTTAGTAGTAGTTTTTGAGAACATTGCTCTTAAGTTGTTAAGCCGTGATATTCTCCTGGTGGTCTCCTGCCATAAACTTACTCTGGGAGAACAGGTCTAAAAAAGGTCTTTAAAAGGTGAAATTTGCTTTCGGTCCTGATCTGTCTGAGGTACTCAAGCGTTCTTCTCTTGATGGTTTTCATTCCTTCCAAGTCCTTCTTCATTCTCTCCATTATTGCCTTCTTGGTCACTTTATCTCGGTTAATGTCGATGACTCCATTCTAGAGAAAGGAACCGAACATATAGCATTGGAGACGTTTAATTTTGAGCTCGATGTTGAGGTTGTGAGTTTAAGACAGTTTAGCCATTTGGTTGAAGGCTGCCTTTGCTTTCTATATTCTACACCTGATGTCCTGTGAGTGGCTCCAATTATTATTGATCATAGTTCCCAGATAGGTGAACTATGTTATTCTGTCTATTGGTGTGTTGTTGATCGTTAAGGCTTTTCTTCCATAAATAAAAAACAACACTTAATCCTGAATTTTCGACGATAATCAATTATTCCCATCAGCTATTACAAGCCAAACACACATTCCGATTGATGAGTGTTGGCCTTGTATAAATAAAACTGGATCATTTCGGGATGAAGGAAAATAAACAGGTATACCAAATTTACACGCGCCATACTCTAATTATTTACATTTTTTCTTAAATTTTTGTTTTTCCTCGAGATCCGGGTTAAATTCCTTATAAATTGTTAATTTGGTCCGGATTGGCGGGCATCCAGGTGTACGCCCACGCCTTGTTTATTTTGGCCCTGGACCAAGAGTTCACTATAAATAAATCGTTTGCTTGCATATTATCCAGGTAAATAATTGCTCGATGACCTGGGCTTTATACAGTTTATGACCTTAAAAAAATAATAAATATTTGAAGATAATCCGAGATCTATGAAGTGCAATGAAATATGTATACGCTTCATAATGTTATCATTCAAATTTATATACACGCACGCACGCACAAACGCATCAGCGATAAATTTGAATTTATCGTGGAAATGACATGAATGGGGGTGGAGGGTTTAATCGAATAGGGGATGGTGTGTATCGTAGAACGGAAAGGGGTTGATTAATCACAAATATTAGGAGTGACAAGTTGCGTTAAACGGCATATTGTTTTCAGAGTTGATGCATTACTTAACTGGAAACGATCAGTCTGGATGGTAATTTTGGTGTCGGATTAATATTTAATCGAGTTTTTCAGGTTTCTGGTTATTAGTGAAAAGATTAATCTTGACCTTAGAGGATGCGATGCTCATAATTCCAATAGGTTTTCTACATTCTTGGCTGTAGTTTTGGACATTACAGGTACATCCTTAAATCAAGTTTTCGGAAAAAAAATAATTAAATTATGATTGTATCTAGATAAGTTGGGCGTGGCTTTTGGCAACTATTCTAAATTTTAAAATGGTAGATGGGCGGTATTTATCTTATTTATATTTTATGCTATTTAGCGCTATCTAAAAAATATCCCAGGGAGGCCAACAACATGAACAAAAATTCTCTCTTTTTCTCTCTTGAGGTCTTAGGAATGAGGGTTCTTTCAGTCAGTCCAGATTATTACACACAATTCGTCTAGAAATATCATGCCCCAGATTTAAAATTTAACCTGGTATCAATGAACAGTTCCAAAAACTTATTGGAATATTAAGTGGGTTGCTTATTGGAACATTGTGTAAGGCTACATTTGTAACTGAAAATTTAAAATTCAGGATATTGGTACCACTTCATTATTACTTTAACATCATGATTGATAGTATTCGTTAATATTTTGTAATAAGACAAAGAAAAAGTAGCTATGATCAACAAAGTGAATGATCCATGTCAAGAGAGGCCAGAGCATTTATATAAAAAAGACATAAAAATTAAATAAACACTGAGCCTTGGGGAACTCCATTCTCAATGCTCTGGCTTACCGATAGATCAGTCAGTCCCCTAACGATTTGTTGTCCGATTAGTCAAATATGATTGTAGCGAGTTTAAACTGACTCACAGTCAAAAGCCTTGGAGAAATCACAAAACACCGCATCAGCCATCTCTCCATTACTTAGACCGATGTATAGTTTCTCTAAAAAATTAAATATTGCACGCATTTGTATTAGTTGGGAATCCAAATTGCCTAACATTCAACAATTTATGCTTCTGAAGAAAATCCATCATTCTTTTTTTTACAACTTTTTTTCTATTATTGACAAAGTTAGGAGACGTGAATTAGTATTACCCTTAAATAGAGGTCTCATCAAAGGTGCCTTTAAAGTATCCGCACTAAATATGCCTCTGTCAACAGATATATTTAGTGCGGCAGCTAGAACCTTATTACAATCAGGTAAGCTGTTTAATACTTTTATAGAGCTATTATCAATACCTTTTTTTTATTTAGTGCCAATACATTTTTTATATTATTAATATCAGTGTGAAAAAGGCAGAATGAGTCGGGAACAGAAATATGTTTTAAATAAGTGATAGGATCAGGACCAGGTGTGATCTGCTCTCTTAATTTCTTTGGATTATGCAATAAAATCATTTAAATTACTAACATTAATATTTATATCATAGGCAGAATTACCATTGATACCCCTTAAGTTATTAATTGTATACCAGCCATGTTTAGATTTGTTTTTTGCCTGAATTCTGCTACATAGTAGTAGAATTTGTTTGACATTTTTTATCACTCTGTGATGATCATTTTGTATGTGTTACAAGGTAGGGGAGAAGGGGGCACGTTGTTACAAAATTCATTTCCGTAACTTATTTTTTTAATAGTGTATCTTTCAGACAAAGCTTATTACTTAGTTGAGTTAGTATACATATTTGCTCTTTCTGATTTAATCGGCGTGTCTGTAAAAATTGCAGAAACTCTTTTCTTCCGACCTCCTTTCAATTTTCTTGCCATTGCTTTTGGGTAAGGTTTGAGTTCTTCGGGCGTTAAATAAGCTATTTCTGTGTCAAAAGGTCTATATATCACTGGGTTACAGGCGGAGCTTGTAGAAGGCTGTGGAGATGGCGTCCTGTGTTTTTTTGATTTGAGTTTCTGCAGTTGTTGTAGGTTCCAATTTCACTATTGTGTTATTAATTTCCGGCAATGGCCTGTTTGTTACTTCTGCTAGCAAGAATTCATCGTCTTGAAATACGTCTGTGTTGTAGGGCCAAATTTCAGTTACATTAAACCCCTTCTGTATGTTGTGAGGTGAAACACCAAGGGAAAACGAATCTTTTCAAACGGTAGGTATATCATAGATGCTCATGACTTTACCTGGGTTAGATCTTAACCATCCTTCTGCAGCACTATTAAAATATCTTTTAACTGGGCCAAACACAATCCTATCAAGGGGCTGAAGCTTATGGGATGTATGTGGCGGGAAACTGACAAGGACGACCCCATTTGCTTTGCAAAAATTCAATACGGGGATTGACAAATGGGAGTCATGATTATCTAAGACCATCATTACAGGTTTCTCTTTGCTGCATCGGACAAACTGGACGAAATGTTTCATAAACAATAAAAAAATTTCGCAAGCCATCTATCCGGAGGAATGTGATGCGCCAACGCAACCTGGAGGCCCATTTGCTACCATAAAATCCTTGAATTTCTTCCGTGGGAATATTAAAAACGGAGGAACAAAGTTGCCACTTGCGTTGACTGCTAATGCCATGGTTACAAGTTGACCTCTTTCCCCAGAAGTGATGGCCCCTACTTGCTTAGTTCCTTTTTTTGCTATGATTTTTGTAGGCCTTTGGACAGTAGTAAGTCCAGTCTCGTCCATATTATAGACATCTTGAAGCTGGAATTTATATTTATCGTAAACTTGGCCAAGGTTATTGAAAAATTGTAACACATTATGGCGATTAAAGGAAGTAGCACGGCCTATGCTAGTAGCCTCTGGTGTCCTGACTGACAAGGTCTGGTGCCTTTTTAAAAACCCAAATAGCCAGTCCTTTGACGCTATATTCTTTTCCTTCTAGTTATCGGGAATAGATATATTATTTGCCGTTGTAAACTGGAAAGCTTCCGTAAATCAGATGTAGTGAGCCCATAATAAAATTTAGCAGAATGCTCGGTGTATTCCGCAAGTTCTTTTTCCTCCGCATCGTTGAATATTTTTCTGTGTTTAGCGTAACCGACTAAGCGTTTATTACTGTCGGTATTAATGGTAGTTACCGCAGACTTTCTTTTAATATAACGATGTAAAGTCATAAAATTTACTGCATATCGAGCAGCGGCGTCCCTAATTGACACTTTTTCCTGTAACACCAATTGTGCCGCCCTCTCAAATTGTTCGGTTGGAATATCCCCTCTCGTGGTTTTCTTGACATACGTGCGCACCATATTTACATATCTGAAAACAACAAAAAACCATTTATAGAGAAATGTAAATATTTAATTCCCCTTTAAAAATAAATGGGACAATTTGTCACAGTAACAACCTGCTCCTCGGTAATTGTAACAACTATCCCCACGAGAACAAAATGAGGTTAGATCCACAATTTTTGGTAAATATCGGGAATAAGTTAAAAGCAAATATGCACGAATTAGGAGAAATATATAGGCTTTGAATCTGTATAATAATCATATTTATACTACTTACCAATTTTGCACAATTAAGCACAAAAGTAGGCACACACCCGTACAATTTTGCATCCAAAAACACATTAAACACATTATCAACGTAAAGCCTGTGACGCCCAAGTATCCACGTTGTCACGTAAATGGCGGGTCGGTAGGGCCAAGATCCAGCAAAATATAGTCAATATTCTAGCCAAATATCTACTTCTCACTGTCTTAACAATCAATTATTGTCATTCATTTAACTTCTTGTACGTCACTTTAGTAGTATTGCCATGATGTCATAGATGTCTAATTCAAAATGACAGATGGGCGCCATCTTAATGAATGCAACTTACGTACCTAAAATGTGTGTTAATTCATAACTGTTTCGGTTTAATCCCGTAGGTAAATTACAGTTATTTTACGCATAAATTATAAAATTATTCACGGTCTATTCTGTAAAAGGCGAAACTAAATTACAGCGGACGCGTAACGGGTATTAAAAATAAAAGCCCGGGGGACCAAAAAGAAAAGAGAAAGTATAACATTAAAACGTAATAATATTGACAACGGATATGTTGCCTATAGTCTAGCAACGATCAGTTATTATCGTTAGAGATCTTTTACAATCATTTTAATGTAAAAGTGAATGACTCAGATCGAGATCAAGTTATTATGGACTCAGTGTATAGCGCACTGACCTCGTACTATATATATGTACGTTCGATTTAATGATCCAGTAGCACCAACCAATTGGTTACACTTGCTCGGTATTAATTTATTACTAACATTATGAATATTATGGGTTTGGAAAGTAGTTCTCACTGAACGGTGTTGAGTATAAGCAGCATTTAAAAATTTGCAAACTGTTAAAATCTGCGAACTTATTTTTCTGATTGAAAACCTTTAAGAGATTTTGACATAAGAGTATTTTCATAAAGACATTCGTAGACATTAAACGTTTCATATTTTGAATTTTGACATAAAAGATTTTATTGACCTCACAAATGAAAAATTATTTGATTTTCCTTATTGGGTTAGACATTATTTTAATAGTTATCGATATATTTAATAATTATAACATTTTTAATTATTGTGAATAATTGCAAAAATTTAATTTTCTTGATTTTGGAGCTTATTTTATATTTATGATTATGCCAAATCAGATTTCAAACTTTTTTATGATTTAATAAAAAAATGTAAATTAGGGTGATTTGGACGGTAAGACAGATACTTATTGCTGTCTGGATGTCTTATATGATAGAATTTATTTCTGTTCTCAAAAAATCCACTAGAGTAAGGAGCAATAGACATAATCTTCCTGTTTGGTTCTCAAAGGATCTCAGTAGTAACATAAAAAAGAAAAACCGTTACCATGTTTTAATAAAGAAGTGTAGGGCTGAGGCCGAGCGGTCGACTTTCAACTAGGATGAATTGAACTTGTATTAGGGGCTGTAAAATCATGTTAAACACATAATTATGTAAAATAAAAGAAATTATAATGTATCTAAAATATTTAAAGAAATCAGATATATACGTAACAAAAACATTGCATATAAACGTCACACATTTCTATAAGTATAGTATATAGGCCTGTTGAATAGTTATTGTAGTGTACGCTTGGTAACGGTTGGAGATACTTCCCGACTACAACTTCGTACTAAATTTAAAAAAGCGACAATAATTCAACAATAAGTTTGAAAATGTCACTTTACTACCAATGTCTTCCACTTTCAAATTACAAGAAGGTTTGAGGTTTGTTGTTTTAGGAAATTAATTTTTCCTTAATTACATTATTTTTTTTTCAAATCAAACAATCATCAAACCATCTGTTAAAATAGTAATAGTAAAAAAATTACTTATTTTAGTCACCTTAGAGCTCATTTTTCTTATCCAAAAAAGTTTATAGTTGTCTCAGATATGCTACAGATATTAATTTTGACATTGACTTTAATATAAGAGTATTTCAAATGGATACTTCTATCATCACTTAACAGGTTGGATGCAATGAAATAATTTTTTTTAGTGATATTTTGAGTTTTAAGATGTTCTGAGTGTCGACCCCACCAATGAAAAATTATTCGATTTTCCTTATCGTCTTGGAAATTATTTAATAATTATCTAAGATAATTATTGTGAATAATTGCAAAAAATCAATTTACCCGATTTTGGAGCTTATTTTTGTTGATCCCAAACTTTGAAGATCTCTCAGATGTGCTATCAAAACTTATTTTGACATTGACAGATCACAGATGAAAGTTCTAGTCGAAATTTCTCTTGAGAGTTTTCTTTTTTCTTATTCTGCCAAAGTTCACTTGGGGAGAGGGAGGGGCAGTAACAACGTAAATAAATCTAGATTTTGTCGAAAGTTTCTAAAACTTTGCTGTAGGTATTGAAAGTTGAATGGGGCTATAAAAAGGGTATTTTTAGCAGTGGCGTATCCAACATTAGTTCATTCAGTTTTGCTCCAGGAAAATAATCAAACAATCGGTTAATTGTTTTTTTCCAGAAAGTCATGGAATTCGATTTCCAAGATCCAGAGCTGTTTATCTCAAGTACCAAGGTTCGAAGGTTGACGCTTTTAAATACATTCTGTTGCAGGAAACTAAATATATTAACATCAATTAGTAAATTATATGATAGGGAAATCATTGGAAATGTCGGTTTGGAAATTATTAAATAATTATCTAAGATACTCAACTATTGTGAATAATTGCAAAAAATTCAATTTTTCTGATTTTGAAGCTTTTTTTGCGAATCCTAAATTTCGTACCTCTTTCAGATGTGCTTCAAATCACAGGGAAAGTTTCCGTGCTATAACAAAATTTCACTCGCAATTTCTCTCAAGTTTTTTCTTTTTTTTTTTAATTTAAATTTTTCCACCGTTTTCTTCCAGAGTCATGGAATTCTATTTCCAAGATCCATGTTTTTTCAAATGCCAAGAAGATTCGAGTTCGTATAATTAGAATACAGTCAATACAGAAAACTAATTAATTTTTTTCGCAAAAAACTGCACGCCAATTGTCAAGATAGTAATAGTAAAGAAATAAACTATTTTAGTGATCTCTTTTCTGATCGAAAAATCTTATTGCTATCTCGGTTGTGCCACAAAGTGATAGCTTAATTTGGTATTGATATAGAGTCTGTTAAAATTAATTTCTGTGGACACTTAGCCGCTTTGATTACCGACCGATTACGAAAAATTTCCAACCTGCGAAAGTTTTCTGACAACAAAGTGAAGGTAAACCTTGTCAAAGGCTTTGGAGAAATCGGTATAAATTAAATCAACCTGCTATCTCCAAAGCCTCCGTCATAACACAATAGGGTTATAACGTCCCTTATGAAACCATGCTGTTTATCTACAATAATATACAATGATGTCTTTGATATAGAAAGATAATTTTCGACATTTCACCTATTTCCATTTTGAAAGTTGGTGTAACATAGGTTTTTTCCAAAATTCTGGAAAAATTTCCCTATTTAATAATAGACTTAAAACATTACATAAAACTTGGACAATCACTAAATTATATCACATTACATTACATCTAGGTCAGAATCAACACTCGGCTTTAACTCACTATGAAGATATATAATGATATCAGTAACAGGAACCTGGAGTACACCCAGACTTACAGAATTTTCACAAGAAATATCCGGGGAGTTTTGTGACCTCTGACCGTGAGTAAACAGCAAAATGTTGGTTGAAAAAGTTTGAAATTTTCAATGGATCATTCGGATCAATATTGTTATAAATCATAGTTTGGGGATATTCAGCATTTTCTCGTTTTGAATCCAGTTAATTTACTTTTGAGATTTCTCGGATATTTTCTGTGTTATCTTTCGATCTTGCCTCAAATCAGGATGAGTTCTAGGTAGATTTTGGACGAATCTAACTATAAGTGCCTCGCCTTTTTGAATTATTTCAATGGAATTAAACAGCAGGGAATATGAAAAATCTGTTGGAATCATAAGGAATACTACTCAGTCTTTCCACAATTTGAGAATTTCTAATTTGTTGGTCTTGAGATCGGTTTCTTAATTTCTGAAGATTGCCACTTATGACACGGCCACGCCAGAAAAGAAGTGCTAAGTAGAGGAATGTGCAAAAAATTAGGCCTTATAAGGATAGTGATTATTAAGTAGGCGACGCCGACGTGTGAAACTTGGATAGTGGAGATCTTCAAAGGCACAACTAGATCATACAGATAATACAACGAACTTATGTAAGCAACATAATGATTTAAAAATATTCTTTAGTAGAGCAATTTGAAATCGAAACTCGAAGAAAAATCTAGGGTATATAAGGCTATAGACTACCAAGAAAATGCATCTCCTACAGTGTTTCCCGAAGAGTTTGTGGACAAACCTTTAAGCTTCCTGCTAATACCTCTTGAACTTGAGTTAAGAGATGACTTAATGATGATTAGAAAAGATTTTAATCATTTATCGATCCCACTAATAAAAAATTATTTGATTTTCGTTATCAGGTTAGAAATTATGAAATTATCTAAGATAGTAATTATCAAAAAAAATCATTTCATCAATCATATTCCGATTTTGGACATTGAGCTTCCATGAATCATTAAAAATTGTTTTCTGATTTTTCAACCGACTGTCAAGAAATAATAGACAACAATCAGTCATTTTCCTGTTCCAAAACTTGACACTAAGGACACATTGGCTTGATGAGATACTTTTACACAAGTGTCAACAGAACCTAGATTAATTAGATTTAATTTTTAGATAAGAAACGTAAATTTTTATCTTATTCTCAGTAATAACTCATGCTAACTACTCTAGTATGTATTTTTACAGTTTTTTATGACTTATAATTTCACTGTATTAAAGTGTTCATATTTTATGCAGAAAATTATAATATAAAATTCTTGGTAAATTAGGTTTTCATTACATCAAAAATGCCATTCCTTCCCTTAATTCGAAAATTCCAAGTCAGATCGTAGCGGGAGTGATGGGGAAAAAAATTAATTATGTACATTTTTCGAATAACTGACACGTTAATATATTAAATTACACATTTTTGTATAATTTTTCAAATAATTTTATAACAATTAGATATTAATTAATATAATATCTATAATTAAATAATCGTTTTGTAATTTTATTAAAATCATAATACCGTTTAAAGTGAAAAAAAAATCAATTAAAATACCACAATAAAAATTCTCAAAGTTACGTATACTCTTTCAACTGATGGTAAATTTTAACGAGCTTTTGTTGGTAAAAACGTTGGAAAAACTGCCGGCATTGTATCACGGAGAACAATGCACAACCAGGGGGGGTGACCTGATAAAATCGACTCTTTCAAATTAATATTGTTTTATACGTCGATAATTAAAATTATGAAAAACCTTTTCGGTATTGTTTAGCTCGTATTTTCTCGTTTCTGTTACAGTTTATTAGAATGGCGTGATTTGGAATTGTATTGTTTCAGTTTAAATTGATCGGAATAAACGGTTATGGGTTATTAATCAGTATTTGGAAAATCTAATACTACTGTATCCTAACTATCGAACCTTTAGCACTTTTACTGAGAAACGTATTGGATAACTGGGAATTACTGTTATTTTTTCTGTTTACAAAAATTAAATTCTCTAGTTTCATGATTTTCGGAAAAAAACAGCTAAAATGCATCTGCATTTTATGATGAGCTGTAAAGAAAATCACTAAAGCTATTTGACCTAATGTTGGACCCGCCACTACTAAAAACGCCCGTTCAACTTTCAGTGCTAACATCAAAGTTTTAGAAACTTTCAACAAAATCAAAATTCCTATACCCAGTTACTGCCTCACTCCTCTCCCACGAGAATGGTATGCGAGAAAACTTTGGCTGACTAACAAAAAAAAAAAGAAAACTCTCGAGAGGAATTCCGAGCGCAACTTTGTAATCGCACGGAAACTTTCCCCATGATCCAGTAAAACCGCGAATCGGGTACGGTTTAGTCCCCAAATTCGTAACACAAAATGGATTTTAGGTGGGACTTTCGGACCTTCTTCATGCTGTTAACCGACTTAGTTAAATCAGGGAGGAAGTTTGGCATACGGGCTTGGATTTATATTGATTTTAACTTTACTCCTACAAGATGTCAACTTAGGTCACTATATGGCACTCACTGGAGAAAATTATTGGGAGATATTACGAATTTAACGTTCTTGAGAATCCTTGGATATCCTGATATCCTTCTGTATAAGTATATGGGGCTACAGATGAATTATTGAAAAACGAAATTGAAAAGGCAATGATCCTGTATGCAATGGGACTACTTATAAAAAATTTGAAAAAAAAAACGTTACTTATATCCACTTAAGTTATGCCTTGAAGTGTATGCAAAAAGTGATATTACGAATTTTAGACTTTTGAGAATATATAGAATTCCGAAAGAAAAACTTTCAGGAAAATAGTTAAACAATCATTTAAATTCTTTCTTCCAGAAAGTCATGGATTTCGATTCTCAAGTACCAAGAAGGTTCGAAGCTTGATAAGTAGAAAACAGTTTATTCTGGAAATACAATTTTATATCAATTTCATTATTTGTTTTACAGTTGCTGAAAAAAGAATTACTTATTTGAGTTATCTTGGAGGAGATGAATTAGGATTGGTTTTTACGCGGAGAGATGTTGAAACTGCAGATAATCATGTTTGGCATGCAAAGTTTCTCGGGGTTTTTATTGACCCAAAAGTACAGTGGGATATACATATTGAGGCTGTAGCCTTAAAACTAAACAGAAATTTGTATCTGCTACGTCGCCTTGCAGATAATATATCCCTTAAGGAACTAAGAACATCTTAGTGTGCTCTTGAGTACAGGAATGACTGCAGAGCAGTTTTTAAGGAGCTAGGAATATTTACGTTGCCATCTCTGTACATATTGGAGAACTTGCTCTATGTGAGAATAAATTTCTGTCTATTTGCTAATCACAGGGATCTATACGACAAGAAATAGTGATAATCTAACACCAGCTTTCTGGCGACTGAAAAGGAGACAGAATGGCCAAGACTACTGGTCCATAACATTTTTTATTGCTTTACACATTGAAATTAGAGAATTACCGATAGAGAAATTTAAGGAAAAGGCAAAACAAATATTAATTCCAAAAGCATTTTATTCAAATGAATATTTTAACTACTGTCAGCGTTTATAGAGTCTATATGTCATCAATGTTTTGTTTAAACTCTAACATTTTCAGTGCCTATATGTATTTTGGTGTTACTATAGTGTTATTCTTTTTATCTATGAATTTGCATTGAGGTGTATGCAAAAAGTGGGATTCCGAATTTAAGACTTTCGAGAATCCATAGGATCGTGAAGGCTTCCCTGTAAAGTAGACTGTAGATTTAATATTGAAACGCAAAAGAAAAGAAAATGTCAATTATGTCCACTTAAGTTATGCATTGAAATGCATGCAAACTTATTTTCCCATTTATCATTTTTGAGAATCCCTGGAAAGCTCCATAAAATATCCCTTTAACTCCAGGCAATAGTCTATATAGATGAGGCTCTAGGTAAAACATTCAAAGGTCCTTTGAGGACATACCTAGTGACTAAATACATTAAATGTATTTGTTTTATTTTACATTATAAGGTGCAAAAATTAGAGAATGTGTCTCGTATCCACTTGAGTTATGCATCAAAATTGTCTACATCTGAATTTATTTTAGAAATAATGGAATTAATTAAAGGTTTAAGGTTTTTGACAATGGTTAAAAAAATCCATAGGATATCCCTAAGACCTACCTCCCTAACTGTAGATGATAATATTTATAAACAAGGCTGTAGATAACACATTAAAAGGGCAGATGAGAAGAACATAATCGCCCTTTGAAGACATATGTAGTCAATAAATAAATTGAGATTTTTTGGTTACATTTTACACTATTAATTGTAAAAAATATTAAAAAATATGCCTCATATTCACGTAAGTTATGCATTAAAAGTAACTAAACCTGCCTTTGAGAAATGTCATTTGTCAGTAACGCCGTCTATGTATTTAGTTATGCAAACTAGGAGTAGTTAACAACAAAAGAAACATTTGAAATAAAGCACGTACGGAGTATGTAAGAGCCATTTTTTATTTACCCCATGCGTGTTAAGTTTTTTTCTTGTTTTTCGGGCATTTTAAAAAAAAAATTATTTTCTGTCTCCAAAAAGAATAAAATAATCGTTATTCATTCTCTAGGTAATAATCTAACTAAAACTAGTACTAAAACAAATACAAATTTGGCATTTTCTGATTCATTTATAGTTTATTCCACGTACATATTTGCGGCCATTTTTTATTTCAATTGAAACAAGCTATACATATGCCAGATCCATAAAGTTATGTTTCAGATTTTTGAGGTCAGTTTTGATTTCTTTAATGTATTTAACGTCATTTTAATTCCCTTTCTTGACATTCAACCGAATTTTCGAGTCCCTATGAATTATTGAAGTAAACTTTTAACACATATGTCTTGTATATTCCGGATAATTGGGGCCATTTTTAATTTTATTCCAGGTATTTTCATGACAAGTTTCTTCCTAGATTCTTAAATGATTTTCTTAATTGCTTTCAAGGCAGCTACCAATAATAATAAAAGGAGAAGATTTAAATGAGAAAAAAATTAAAACAAATTAGGAAGCGGCATTTTAACAAGCACATAAGTACATAGATAGCTCTTATATCTCAAATATTTTGGTTAAATTCAAAAATCAAATATATTTCAATGCAAAATAATAATTTTACAAAACTCACAAAAGTAAAAATAAATGTACACCTAGATTAGAATCTGTGTGTGTACAAAAGAAAAGTATTTAAGAAAAGAATATATCTAATTCACAATTCACTTAAAGTTATATACTATATACCAAATATACTATATTATACTATATACTAACCATATTAAAACCAACGAATGAACTAAAATAATGATTAAATAAACTAATGATTTAAAACGCTCTAGTTAGAATCTTTACTATAAATATACTGATAAAATTGTATATACTTTATATTTAATTTGCAAATGAAGAATTATCTAAGCAACACCGTAGCAAAAACTTGTCATCTAACAATATTGATCGAACTTCAATATAGTAAGGCGATCCCTATTTTTAAGTAATTATAAAAGCAATTTTAAAATGGTGTTTCTATTTAAAATTAACAAACTAATTACATATTATGAAGATTAAGCAATTTTATTTTCATTTTAAGTAATGTACAGGTTATTTTGTCAGAGCCTGAAGAGTTAGAAAATTAATAATGTATTCTATTTCTATCCCTCTGAAAGGTACAATATTTACCTTATCTCAAATTTGTGGCTAAGAGTTTTTAAATCCTTTTTGGATTCTAATAATGATAGTGTACAGGGTGAGTTTTTCAAAGCGCGGAGTAGTATTATGCATTGATGATATTATTTATCGATGACGTGCTCCTGGACTATTATTTGGTTAAGCATTCTTCACATTTTAAAAATATTTTGGACTATACAGAGTGCTCCGAAAAAGCAGGGCACTACAAAAGTTAATTTTTTTAAATGGAACACCCTGTATTGCAAAACATTTTTGAATTCTTTGCGTAATTACCAATCTTTTTTGATAATGGTTTAATATGCCAAAAACTAATAGTTTAGGAGATAAATCAAATTTTGTTAAAAATTTAGAATTTGCACGCATCTCTTTAATATTAAAATTTAGCACCTAAATTTTGAATACAGACTTAATTTTTATCATCAGAAGTAAAATAAAGTTACTTTGATATGCGTGCTATGTAAAATTATTCATTTTGTTATACAGGGTGTTTTTTTTGAAAGGCCAAACTTGCCTAACTTTAAATATAAAAATCTCTCTTATTTTAAATGAAACACCCTGTATATTTTCATGTCATCTAATAGCTTACTTAAGAGCCTATAAATTTTATTAATAATATTCTATCCCTATCTCTAACAGTTTTTGAAATATACTTATATTTCTTCATTTCGTGTTATTTTTTTCTTATAAAATGAAACAAATTTATGGACGTTTCTTTTTATTAAATTCACTTATTTTTATATAATAAAAGTTCATTTCTGTTCAACAAATGTTCAAAGATATGTCCTCCTTGTTCGATACAAATATTAATTCTTTTAATTATATTTTGTCGAACATGGTATAACATTCCTGGTGTTACGGTTTGACAGGCATCCCTAATTCTAATAATCATATCCTCCCTTGTAGTTGGTTTTGTTGCATAGACTTTATCTTTGAGATAACCCCACAGAAAGAAATCTAGCGGCGTAAGATCGCAAGACCTTGGCGGCCATGCAACAAATTCTCCGCGACCAATCCATCTTTGAGAATATTCTTGATCCAAATATTCCCTTACTGCACGATGAAAATGGGGAGGCGCACCATCTTGTTGAAACCACATACTTTGCCGTTCCTGGAGATTGACTTCTTCTAATAATTCAGGCAATTGCTGCTGTAAAAATACTCGATATGAATGCCCATTCAAAGGTTCATTAAAAAAATATGGTCCAATTATACGGTTATTATGGATGCCGCACCATACATTAAGGGACCAATGATTCTGGTGCTGAACCTCACGTACCCAATGAGGGTTCTCTGTTGCATAATAGTGCATATTATGCCTATTGACAGCACCATTGCTTTTAAATGTCGCCTCGTCGGAATACATAATATAGTTAACAAAATTTGGATTAATTTCAATTTTGCGAAGTAACCATTCACAAAAAGTTACACGTAGCTGAAAATCTTGATTGTGAAGTTCTTGATGCAACTTAATGTGATATGGGTGGTATTTATATTTCCGTGTTGTCCGGTTTACCGTTGTCTGCGAAACATCAGAAAGTAAGGCTAACCTACGGCTACCAATGTGGGGATCCTCCTCAATTTGCAAAAGAATTTCAAGTTCTTTACCTTCATTTGCCACCCCATTAGCAACATTACGTTTTGGCAGATCCACGCTACCAGTCGTCATAAATCGGTCCATAACAACGCGAAAACTGCGGGAATCGGGTGTGCGCCGTTGAGGATATTTTTCTCTATATAGCCTTTGAGCTGGCAGACAATTTTTATTTGCTTCACCCCAGTTGGGTTGCCCAACCCAACCACGAGGTGCTTCAAAACTTTAAGTCGGCATTGTCAGTTTTTACAGGAGAAAAACAGAAAAATCCATGATATCTTAAAAACTGTTAGATATAGAGATAGGACATTATTAATAAAATTTATAGGCTCTTAAGTAAGCTATTAGATGACATAAAAATATACAGGGTGTTTCATTTAAAATAAGAGAGATTTTTATATTTAAAGTTGGGCAAGTTTGGCTTTTCAAAAAAAACACCCTGTATAACAAAATAAATAATTTTACATAGCACGCATATCAAAGTAACTTTATTTTACTTCTGATGATAAAAATTAAGTCTGTGTTCAAAATTTAGGTGCTAAATTTTAATATTAAAGAGATGCGTGCAAATTCTAAATTTTTAACAAAATTTGATTTATCTCCTAAACTATTAATTTTTGGCATATTAAACCATTATCAAAAAAGATTGGTAATTACGCAAAGAATTCAAAAATGTTTTGCAATACAGGGTGTTCCATTTAAAAAAATTAACTTTTGTAGTGCCCTGCTTTTTCGGAACACCCTGTATAGTTCAAAATATTTTTAAAATGTGAAGAATGCTTAACCAAATAATAGTCCAGGAGCACGTCATCGATAAATAATATCATCAATGCATAATACTACTCCGCGCTTTGAAAAACTCACCCTGTATATAATGTTTTAATAGTATAACCTTTTTGAGGTCAGTTTTTTATTAACCCATTTTATTTTAGTAGGCGACTCGCTATATTTGGCTCGAAGGACCAAATGAAAATTAATGGAAGATCTTCATCACTTGGTTTGTTTTTACCGGGTACTTAAAGGCATTTGAACGTAGTTTAAGTTGTTTTCTGGTATTCGAAGTCAATTTCCGCGTTTTTGGGACAATTTTTTCTTGTTGTCTTCGATTCTTTAAATAATTTTTAATTTTTTTTAGGCAATAAGGCATTTTCATATTATTCGAGAAGTTTGAAAGCATTTTATGTTTCTTCCTGGCATGTGAGACCAAGACACTTTTTTTTGGGACTTGTGGGATACTTTTTATATTCCTGGACTTTAAAATTATTTATTAATTTTTTTAGATATTTGCAGTCATTTTTCATTCTATTCCAGGCACTTGAACCTACTTTTAGTTTCCTTCCTGGTATCCGAAGCCAATAATTTTTTTTTCTGGACTTTTTCTGGATACTTCTTGTGTTTCAGGATTCTCAAAGTCTCAAAGTTATTTTTCAGTTCATTTCAGGCATTTCCATTCATTTCTTGTATGCCTGGACTTTGAACGTCAATTTTTATTCTAAGCACTTGAAGTCAATGTAAGTTTCTTTCTAGCTTTAGAGGCCAATTGATGGTTTTTAGGACGTCTATCCTAGACTATTCAATGAATTTTTTTTTCGAGCATTCGAAGGCATTTTCTTTATTATTCCAGGAAGTTGCAGATATTTTTTCCTGGATTCTTGGGATATTTCTTAAATTCCTAGGCTTCTGAAATGATTTAATAAATTTTCCAAATATTTATTAGTTTATTCCAGGCATCCAATGCTGCATTTGAATCCAATCCTAAACTACTAAAACGCAGAGGGAGACTGCGAGCATCCATTCTAAACTCTATTTTTCGAAATTCATTTTGATTTATGTAATGACAGTGAAAAGTGTTCATGTGTTTAACATGAATTTTATACTTTTTGAATTCTTCTAAATTTAAAATCTCGTTTATGACGAGATTAAAAAGAACTGGGCTGGAAGGAATCACCCTGTGTCATTCCTGTTAGGGTTGGCGTGTCTTTTGTTGATTGATCGTTTATTCTTGTAGTGTTGCCTATATTGATATTTCTGATTATGTTTATCAGTGATGTTGGGTATCATTGGAATGAAGACATGTTTCCAACAATGTGGAAAATAGCCTATCTACTTACCTACTTGTGGCTCCTATATTTAAAAATAAGTAGAGGACCAGATTTCATCCCCAGCGTGTTTTTCTCCTCCTCCTCCTCCTCCTAAGAACCAAGACTTATCATAAGGTAAATAACCTAAACTTTCTATACGGGTAGTACGGGTTTTCTCTAGGTGGTTATCACATCATATATCTCTTATATACGCCGGAGTAACCATCATCATCATCATCATCGAAGATGGTCGTAATAACCGTTTTGGTTCGAGCACGAACACGCGGCGTAAATTTCCTGAAAACGGCACGTAATAATCGGGTTCGAAGTAAACGAGCCAGTTTATCTGAAAAACGAGCGGCTTCGGACCTTGTCTCGCTTGTCCGATCACTTGGTACCCGCGAAGATCGCTATCTTAATATCTTTGACCGCAATTGCTTTAGTATGATCTCTGCACATGTACAAGATGGTTCAAAAAGAGAATCCAATCCTTAGGCTATTTTAAAAAGAGTAGTCACAATAGACCCATTTGCCTTAACCTCTTCACTTTTAAGCTACAGGGCAGCTTATAACGGAAAATATATACATTCATCATTAAATTATGTAATACCTTAATTTGGCTGAGTAAATTATTAAGTTGGTAATTAATGTAAACCCTCAGCAATACACAAATCAGTATTAAAAGAAAGGATAAGCTCACCAAAGGAACACCTCTCAACCTCGTAGCTTAGTGCAACTCAGCCGGACATGAGAAACTCCACCAAACTCCAGGTTCATTAGACGCAGCCAATAATACAACTTGCTAATAAATTTCAAAACAATAACTAGTTATATTTTACAAGAAAGGTTGGCAAACAGTACGCGAATGATAGACCCTGATAATAGCAGATGGACTGGAAATCAATAACTCAAAGATTCAAGTATTGATTGTAGACCGTGTTAATAACAACAGTCCTGATATTACAAATGTCGCCGGTTATCAAGGGTTTTCAATCACTTTGAATATCTTCGATCTGAAACCACCAATACTGAAGATTGCGAAACTGAAGTTCGTAGGCGTATAGCCATGATACGAAACTCAACAGTGAAACTCATTCATTTTTGGACGGAAACATCCATCACAATTAACACCGAAATCAGGCTTATACGAACTCTCATATTGCCCATAGAGACTTATGCAGCACAGACGTGGACATGGCAGTGAAAATGGCAGGACACTGAAAATGACAAGCGTCGCAGATTTAACACTCTAAAAATGTAGTGCTATCGAAGAATGCTCCGAATCCGAAGGATAGCACACCGCACCAACGAATCAATTCTGAGACTGCGAATTAAAACCAGAGTACCCACTTATGTCAACCAGCAGTATTTAAAAGACTTTGGACACATTACCAGGAGCTTAGAGGTAATGGAGAAGCTGATTATAAAAGGAAAAATAAATGGACGAAGACCAAGAGGACGTTTACCGTCGCGATGGGTAGATCAAATGGAAAACCTAAAACGAGAGAGCCTGCAAGATGTAATACGCCGCCTCCAAGAGAGAGAATCCTGGAGTAAACAATTGATGGACTTACTACATGATGCCACCACACCCATCCAAGGGAATTTTGAACGACGACCAAATATTCTTACCCTCAAGTCTCTTGATAAGTTACTTTTAGCCGGTAAGGTAAATGAATGAAAACCAAGCTCTGTCAGAATGGGGTTCTCTAATTACCTTTTTCAGAATTTATAGGAGACCTTAAGAAGGATTGCAATAATATTATTACCATATAGTACTGAAATATATTAATTTAATATTGATTGAAATTATATTTACAACTTTCAACTACTTATAGCCATTACGGAAAGCTTACAAATTACTTAATATATTTTCTTTACAATGAAATAAACGTAGCACACTAAATTTTTAATTTCAAGTGCAAGAATCATACACCTCAAATAAATGAAGTTACATAGACTAAAAGGAGCTGCAGAATTACAAGAATTGTCTAACATTATCTGGACAAAAATAAATTCTAAAAATATTGCATGTAAAATGACACAAAAGGCAAGAGGAAATGGATAACTTGTAACGGAGAAACAGGTAAAAGCTTCAGGACCAGAACATGTGATTAAAAAAGAAACCTATCAAGCACTGAATATTGCGATAAAGCGACTCGGTCAAAAGGGCAAAAACAGCTACCTGAGTCAATTATGCAAAGAAATCACAAGAAAACAAAGCAGATAACTCGTTCCTTCGCATCATAAGTCAAAACCATAAGTCAAAGATGAAAACGGAAAATAGATGGAGGAAATACTGCGAAAATCTGATGATGTAGGAGGATGTAGAGGAATCACCAACACAAGTGAAACACAATTTTGAAAAAGAGCCTGGCATATTCAGAAATAGCAATAAGAGGACAAAAGAGCCATAAAGCCACTGGTATAGATAATATACCGATCGAAATCATTTTGGCCCGAGATGAGATCGGAGTTGATATAATGCACCAAATCTGCCAAAAAATATGGAAGACATGCACCTAACCTCAGGACTGGATAACATTAATATATATACCACTTCATAAAAAAGGAGCAAGGGACTTATGGCTCAACTACCGCATAATAGCACTGATTACACATTGCAGTAAAATCATGTTACAAATAATACTAGCAAGGATAAAATAATTTCTACTACCTGAAATTCCAGAAGAACACTGAATATTGGTGTTTCTCGTCCCAGGACGCGGGTATTGGACATAGTGTTATATCTGGAACTTTTGTTTCCATAAATTCCAGTTTTGATTGTCATATTCAGTTAAAGGAAGTGGTGGTTTGAAAAACCCTTCCATGCTGCTTCTTATCTTTTTGTTGTTTAAACCGAAATTTATTAGCTTAAAGCTTTAAACAAAGTAGAAGGCACCCTTTCTGCGTTGTTTACGATATTGCTAACCTCGGTTGCTTCAACCCCACACCTGATACCATGTTATATCTGTGGAAGCACACAACATTAAATTAAACTATCAATCCACTTTGTTTGTAACTATATATTATAATTTTAATTACAAAACGTTACTAAAATGTTTGCTGTTTTTTTTTAATGTTTTTTTGCATGCTGGTTTTTTCCGTGGTTCTCAGGTTACGAACGACCTGTCTTCTGTATGACAGCTGACACAACCTAGCAGTGATTTTTTGATCATAACGTAAACGTAATTAGAACATAATATTATTTCTAAGTATAAATACATAACAGGCAGATCAGAAAAAAATCCAGGGAATATAACCTCACGACATACATGTGCTTTATCGATTATAGCAAAGCCTTTGATCTAGTGAATGTTATGGCCAGTTCTCTCCAAAATAGGAGTGCTATTGCACTTGATTCTACTTATCAGAAATCTATATAGCGATGGCTGCGCTCGGGTCAGAATGAAGTTAACTGGTCGGGAGCTAACTGGAAATATCTATGTTACTAAAGGAGTAAAGCAAAGCTGCATACTGAGGCTGCGTCTGAGATATGCAAATGACACCTCCATTATCGCTAAGTCTGAAGAGGGATTGTGTCAACTATTAGATGGAATATATCAGCATAGGGGTAGGTGTCAAAATAAACATAACAAAGACAAGGATTATGGTAATCGATAGACAATCACCAAAACCAACTAACGGAAATAAATAACCGATACTGGCGAATGCACTGAGGAAATTAAACGTGGATCAGTTATTGCAAAATATGCAATCGCTAATTGACTAAAATCTAGAAGACATAAAATCACCGTAGCGACCAAAATAAGACTGGTCCGATGCCTAATCTTCTCAATTTTCCTTTATGCGGCTTAGTGTTGACTCTGTTTGATTACAGAGACTCGTTAAGTTTTTGTACTAGAAAGTCTATTCAGAGGATTCAGAATTCCTGGTTGCTTATACCTTATTGCCTGGTTGCGTATTCTGTAGAAAAATCATATTTCTGGAGAAGTTTTGCTGGAGAGGTATGCTTTCCTGGACAGCTCACAAAATAAATGTGTCAATATTAGAACAATTGAATATTAAGAAAAGACTGAGAACGCAGGTTGCAAAGCAAATAATTGGCTATTTTGGACATGTCTTTCGAAGAAACGGTCTTACGAAGCTTCCGATATAGGGAGGCGTGGAAGGTAAAGAAGGCCGAGGCAGATCTTTCACAAAATACACCACATTGTCGCAATTAGTGTTCCAGTATCAGAATGTGCAGGCTTGATTGAAGACCGGGAAAAATGGAGAGGCATCAGCAAGTCCAATTCATGATAATACGGTACCTGTCTCGGGTTAGCGACTAAGAAGAAGATGAAGTAGAAGACTGCCGATACCAACCTTTATGCCCACGACACCCAATTATATGCATCGTTTCACCCTAACTCAGTGGCAGATGTGACTGATCAGATCAATAGTGACTTGGTTATTATATTAAAATAAACACTTACTCAAAATAAATCCTGACAAATTTTGTGCTATTCTTTTTTTCAATGAAAATTCTAGAACCCATTTGCAGAAAGCCATAAAAATTAAATTTGTCGACAATTTTATCCCATTTAAGAAATTAGTAAAGAACCTAGGTCTTGTTGTGGATTGCAAGTTAAAATGTAAGGAGCATGTTACTTAGTAAAGAAAGCATATTCGATGCTTAAGCTAATTTACTCGCATATAGACACTATTGGTTACAGAAACTAAGGCTATGCTTTGCGATGCATAAGTACTCTCCTATGTTAATTTTGCTGGCAGCAGGATATAAGGCAAATCTAAAAATCACAAAGTTCTTGTCTGCGACTTATCTTCGGCATTAGACATTTTAATAGAATATGAATTTAAATGGATTAATATGACAATATGATAATATAATAAGATGACTTAATATTGATATAATGACTGACCGACGTACTGACAGGCGTATTTTTTTTATAAAATGTAAATATTCGTAGACTCCACTCTTCTTATATTACCTATTCAAAGAGTCATTTAAAAAATCATTTTGTTATCAAACACCTTTTAAATAAATATAGTCATGGACTTTTCTCTATCAGTAGCTTGTTTCAAAAAGAAAATTAAAGAAATATTTCGCCAAAACTGCTAACAAATTTGAACTCTGTTATATCTTTTTTCTTCTCCTCGTTTTTTTTTCTTATGCTTTTTATCTACGCTTTTTATTACCTTTTTATGTACGTATCTATTATAAAATAATATTACTTCTCATAAAATTATAGTTTTTCTTACTTGGTAGAATATTATAGTTATTATTTTATGGTTAATGATTTATACATATTTGCATTACTATTTTTGTTTATTATAATATTTAACATTGTTTTTTTTTAATTAAAGAAATAAACCTCTCATTATTATTATCACTATCATAACATCATTACAATTTTCACAATGAGCTTGTTGATTGCATATTCTCAGAAATATGATTTAGAATTTCCTATAGCTCCATGGTAATTCTTTTGTTGACCTACCTTAACCTCTAACTGATTCTACACTGCCAATATCAACCACTTAGTTGCTGATGTAATGGTTATAATCAAGGATGAATTGCGGACAATCCGTGACTCGACTTAAGTGTTTTATTTTGGTCTTTTTTTTTTTTAATAAAATAACATGATTTGAAGAGTTTTTGTGCAATTCCTTATACAGAGTGGCCCAAACTTTATCATCGTTATTGATTATTAGTCTAAAATGTCATTATTTTTAGCATATCTTTGAAGATCTTCCAACTCGTTTATATACTTTATACATAATTTAAAATTCAAATTAATCTACTATAAGCTCGTCACAAACCACAAATTTCATTATGATGCCCTATTTCATCCATTAAACCGCATTCTACGTACGTTAAACCGAGAGCCGGCTAACCAAAACAAACTGCCGCTCCGGGATCCTCTCGATTTTCAAAATCGCCCGTAATTATCCCCGAATTCCCGGTAATTCGAGATCAAAACGCGCATTTTCCGTTTTAAAGGGCGCCAGCACCCAGATAAAGGGCTCGGCCCTAATTAATTTCAAGCCACCCAGGGGCCTCCCCTCGTCCATTTGTCTTCATTAAGTCAAAATGATCGGTTCGATCGATCACGTGCACGCTCTCCCGAACTCATTATTCGATCGAGCACAAACGACCGGGTTGGTTTAGGCAGGTTTGCGTTTGTCAATCCGATGAATGACATATTGATGAAAACGTGAACCTTTTTGGTCGAATAATGGTTTAATAAAAGGCCAGAGCGCTATCGGATTATTAGTATATTACGTAACAAAGGGCGGAAATCCGTGAATACCTTTGGTCGAAAATTCGAATCTTTTTAGCTTAAGGGATAGTGGATCCTTATTAGTTCCATACGAATTAGCTGAGGTGTGAAAATTCAGATTTTTTCAACAGAGTCGTACTGAAAGAATCTTTCTTTAAAGTTCAATATTTAAAAAACCAATACTGATATTCTTATAAAATGAAAAGCATGTTATTTAAAGGAATATTCTCTGCCAATTTTGCTTAGGGTTCAAAGTAATCAAAGCAAAAATTTCAGATTTTTTTTGGTTTTGAAGGTGCCCTTGTACTTTAAAGCTCAAAATCTCTAAAACTAGTAATATTCTTTACAAATGTTCTTTAAGATATAAACTATTAAAAAAAAATAACCCAACATTTTGAATAACGATCTCTTGTCATATAATAACGCATAAAAAAATGATTTTTTTCCTAGATTCTATGTTTAAAATTTCTCAATTGCACACTTTTATTCCAAAAAAAAAACACAAAAGTAACTCACCGATTCATCATGCAGTTATTTCCAAGCGATCAAACAAAAACCGCAAAATCACTATAAAAAAAAACACTATTTGGCACACATCAGAAGTGTTTGTTTTTACTGAAACTAACATTAGCCACGTCTAAAATTAACTTAAAGAAAATTCGAAAATGTAAACTGATACCTCGCAGTCTGCCACTGGAATTTCCTCTGAGACCGAGAAAATCTGGCTAGGTGCCAGGACGACAATTTACTGCCTTTATAACTTTTGTATAAATATATCCTGTTCTGGTTATATTTAGAGATGCGAATTACCACAAGACTGGCATTTATATTTGGAATCGTTGCGAGAGAGATTTTTTCTCATCAATTTAAAGTTTTCATTCATGTGTCCTTGATCACTATATGTCCGGAGATTATAATGAAACTATTCGAACTCTAAAACACATCATACCCAAGCTCCCTTCTTCTCCCGGACCTCATATTTTTTGTTAAGAGTAGTCACCAGAAGTTAAAAGTTTTTGTTTGTTATGCAAATATATTACAAATTAAGAAAATGGATATAACAGCCATTAAAGTTATGAACATTTCACGGCCTAATGAAGTCAAATACCTTAGCCTAATTTTTTACTAAAAACTCCTTAGCACATCCAATGTCTTTATTTCTCATCAGCACTCATCAGAGCCTTTCCAAGCTTTCTTTTACTCCCAAACCTTGCCATTTTAGCCAAGAGGAGTCTAGGTCCTAAATACTATATTATATTTTCTAGCTTTCTCACAAAACATATAAATTTATTGTTAGCTTCTTTAATGAATAAAATGGCTTCATATCCATTCAAGTTATGCTATATTTTATGTGCTGCAATAAGGTCAAATACTTGGGTTTAATTTTTTACTAAAAATTGACCACGCCCAACTCACTCATTTTACTCATCAGAGATCTCTTAACATCCTTTCCTCCTAATCCTCACCCTTTTAGTCAAGGTCTTTCGTAAGAGTTTTTTTTTTCACAAAAAAAATTATTGTGAATTTCATAATTAATAAAAAAGGTGTATCCTATCAGTTGAACTCTCAGATTTTACGTTTTACATTGCTTATTAAGGGCTAAAAATAGATAATTATTACATAAGATTTCACTACATCCAGTCAGCCGAATCAGTCCATGTATTAAAACGTACTAATGAGGATAAATGCCTCGATCTAATTTTTCAATCTACTCATTTGTCTCATCACTGATCTCCCAAGCTCTATTTTCTTTTCAAACTTTATCGTTTTAACCAAGAAAAGTCAAGGTCGTTGGTTAGAGTTCACTTAAGAGTTTATTTTGTAGTTTTCTCACAAAATATATAAATGTATTTTAAGTTTCGTAAATAAAGAAAAGGGCGTCATATACATTAAACTTATGCAATATTTTATGTTTTGTAACGAGATCTCGGCCTAATTTTTTAGTAAAACTCACGACACCCAGTTTACTTATTTTCCTCATTAAAGACTTCCCGAGTTCTCTCTTACTCCTAAACCTTACCCTTTTAGACAAGAGGAGTCAAGGTTCTTGGTTAAAGTTCACAAAAGAGTTTATTTTGTAGTTTCTTAAAAATGATATATAAATTGTAAATTTGGTAATTAAAACAAGGGATATCCTATCCAATAATTTATATATCAGTATGTAGTATGTCATATCTCGCAATGATTTTAAAAAAGATGGTACCCTTCCATGTTTATGTTTAAATTGTGTTAAAAGACAGGAAACAACCTAAAACAGCCTTACGGATACTAATATCTTCCCATTTTTCAAATATTGTAGGTACTTCTACATTTAGAAGTGTATAATTTTTACATGTTTTTAACTGTTATTTTAATTTGTGGTATTGTTTTTTTTCCCACTATGTGGAACTCCTGTGCGTAACTGACAATTAACATTACTGATGGCTCATACGCCGCGCTCTGGTAAGATATTAATAAACACTTTGCTCCAAATATATCTGATTTGATTATTTCCCAGTATCCTGAGAGCAACACAGCCACTTCCCTTTTCTAATAAGGAAAAGGGTATCATATTCATTAAAGTTGTGCAATATTTCATTTTTGTACTTCGGTCACGTCAAAAACTCACGACGCCCAATTTACTTATATCCTTCATCAGAGATCTCTTAAGTCTTCTTGTCCTCTTAAATCTTACTCTTTTAGACTAGTAAAGTCAAGGTCCTTGTGAGTTTGTTTTGTAGTCTCCTCACAAAATAAGTATAAATGAACTGTAAATTTCATAACTAAAAATAAGGCATCCATATTCATTAAAGTTATGTGATGAAGTCAAATACTTCGGTTTATTTTTGACTAAAAACTGACCCTTTTAGTCAAGGTCTTTGGTTAGAATTTACTAAAAAGTTTACCTTTTGGTTTCCTCACAAAAAAATATAAAAATATATTGTTAATTTCGTAATTAAATAAAGGGCATGATATGCATTAAAGTTATGCACATTTTACATTTTGCAATGCTTAATGAGGTCTAAACAGATAATTCTTTAGTAAAATTTCACCTCATCTCACACTGGTGAGTCCACTCAATTCCCTCATCAGAGACCCTCTAAACCTTCCTCTCAAGGCCTCACTATTTTATTCAAGAGGTTTCAGAGTCTTAGTTAGAGTTCACAAGACAGTAATTAAAAAGGGGGCATCATATGATTTTAAGTTATCCACGTTTAACTTTGTTTTGCGATGATTTTAGTTGCAAGGGAATTTATGATTTTAAAATTTTCTTCGCGATATGTTTGGTAGCTTCTGGGTCTGTAATAAAATTAATTAGTTATTTGGAACACACGAAAAATAAAATTTTTAATAAACAGTTGGTAACTGATATCGCATAAAGACTATATGATTGATGAATGATAAAGCACTAACCCAGCAAACTATCGATCGTTACCAACCACATTAAGTATCAAGGAAGAATAGGGACCGAAAAAGAGCAAAATAACATCACAATGAATAATCTCTCATTCTCCCGAGTTGGCACGGTCGTACAAAAGAGTCTACCACATTATTATCCTCCTATACCATCTTGGGTTTAACGGTCAACCATACATGGGCGTACGCCTTCATACTTCAATCCATCTATTGCTTGCCGCACGACATGGCCTGCATGCATGCATATGCAATGCCGTTCCTGACCCGACCAGAATTCAAATGAGAATTTTAAAAAAATGGGCTCGGTTTCATTTTTTTTTCGTATTTATTAGGGTTTACAGAGGCGTAGATTTGAGAAATAACGTAATTTAATTAATAAAATTTAGTAGATTTACCCAGTCGACAAAGGTGCATTCATTCATATATGTATATTTTCGTTAACAGGAGATTTTTAATACCCGTATGCATCGTATGAACTTGATCTCGATTAGGGGTTTAATCCCGTCTTAGTTCGAAAATTTACGATGCACGGCGCTAAAATTGTGGCTCGGTCTTTTGATTACATTATCTACCAAACAGCAGGGTTTAATCGAACGATTAGGTGAATTTCTAATCTAACTTTTTTTGAGTTTAAGGTAAAGATGTGTTTTTATTGTCTTGTCAATAAAAAATTAATTATTTAGGTTTTATTATTTCCTTATCATCATGGGCTTTGATTGAGAGATTTGATTTTGAGGCTATAGTCTATGGTTATATTTATCATCAATTTTCATCGAATCATTGACTATGGACCCCATGAGAGGAGTGAATATTTTGTTAATGAAGTTAGATTAGTAAAGCTGGCTATTCATATTATCTAAGTCAAACTCAGAATAAAATCGTTTTACAATTTTTTTTTCTTTAGCATAAAAAAAACAAAGAGTTTTGGTTAGTCGTAATATTGTTTTGTGATTTGAGGATCACATCAAAGATTTCAATAATAGGACTATCATTCACTGTTAAATACGATTGATGCATTGATAAATTCCATCATTTGGCAGAGTTCACCAAAGCAAAAACGGTTGAATATTCGAAAAATTATTAGTATAATTTTAGTGAGGCCAGCTGAATTGTGAAGAATTCCTGGATATCATAGATATGTGGGAACCTTTAGCTCTATTCAAAGGTCTAAATCAATAGAAAAAAAAAACAATTAAAGGTAATGTACTCTGGGGAACAAAATGTGAAACACCTTACACGAGATTGAAAGTTCATTGACGTAAAGCGTAAATAGATGCTGAGGTGAATTGACTCACATGAATCAGAAGTTTACATAAGTATCTTGATGAATTTTTGAAGCCTCACCCATATTATGAGTGGCCAAAGAAATGGCAATAAATCATCTTAATCGTATCATCGTGTCTTCGATTAGGTCTAAAGATCTTGAGCTTGATTCATCATTCTCTTAATTAAACTAAGAATTGTCTTACAGAATATTCAAACTTCTCGAAGGAAATTCTAATTAGAGCTGATATTGTCAATCTATGAAACTCAGAGTTCGCTCTCGAAAAACTACTGGTTAATGAATGAATTGCGTTTATTGGAACTACTGATGGGGCTGACTTACGAATTTTGATGGATTTCTGGACCCAAGAGTTATCAAAAGCCAAAAAACTTGAGAAAGTCAACCTTGATTCCACGTCTGTAGATTATGTGTAAAGGTGTTAACTTATCTCATCCTTCTCTTAATCAAATGAAGAATTTCCTTGCAAAATATTCAAACTTTTCAAAGGAAATTCTAACTAAAACTGAGATTCGTGGTCATAAATAAGATTCTAAGAGGCAAGCTAGAAAACTTAGAGTTCACTCTCTAAAATCAACTGATTAACGAATGAATTCTGTCCATTGAATGTACTGACAGGAATCAGAAGTTAGTACACATAAGGATCCTGATGGATTTCTAGAGCCTCAATCCGAGTTATCAAATGCCAAAGAACTTCCACATACTGAAGAAAAAAAATAGTTTTACATCAAACCAAGACACTATCGCTTGAGTTGAAAATAATCCAACTGATAACTGAAAGTAAATGGATTCTTCTTACAACTCTACATTTCATGGTATTTCAAATTAATTATCTATTTTGCACAATAGCAAGAAGCCATTAATATCATTTTGCAGCAACTGACAATCTGAAGGTAACTTTATGACTCTTAAAATTTTTACATCATCTGCAAAAATCAGAAATGAAGAAAATGATGTAGCTGAAAAGTCATACTTAATATCATTGATGAAATAATTTTAAAAAAATCAGATAGATGCCTACCCTGAGGAACACTTGATGTAATCACAACTTTTGAAGAAAATAATTTTTTTATTTTAACTGCTTCTTCTCCTTAAGGAAGTCGCGTGTTTACATGTTTCACATTGATATCTCTTTTTTTTCTGCCAACTTTTTTTGAATATTTTTTATTTTCATACAATTTTTAGCCAAAGGTACTATAAAACACAAAAAATTTAATTTTTATTTACTTTAATTAAATTTATTTTTAATTTTTGTTTGAAAGTTGGAGCACATTAGAAAAAAAATATATTTTTCTTACAAATATTTAGAGTAATTTGCTTAACTTTATTGAATCGACAGGTAAAACAGCGTTGCCAAATCCTTAATCCAGATTACAAGATCCGAGTACGGTGCATTAGAAAGGGAGCAGATGGATGTCATACAACAAAAAGCGTAGTTTTATTGTCCAATAAGGCGACAAATGAGAGTTTTGATGTGGACATTGAACAAACGGACGAAAAACGACCTTTTACGCATTCAAATTAGTTATGCAGTAACCTTCAAAAAATTCCTTTTGTAGAACAGAATCTTTTTTTTCCAAAGAAAATTTTGTTGAATTAATTTAAAAATTAATAAAAAAAATACACAATTTAGGAATATAATCCCATATTTTTGGCGTCTTAAAGAAAACGTATTCGAATTCACTAAAATTATGCATTAAAGATTACCAGAAAATTATTTACAGACTGGCACATCGAAAACGAAACAGACGTTAACTGGCAGTTTATTTTTCAGACCCGTTGATTTTGTTTTCGAGGGTATACAAGTTTGGTGAAAAATCATAATAATACGTGCAGCCCCCCGGGGCGGGAGTGATACCACCCCTAAAATATTAAATGGAAAGGAGGGAACTGATACCTTATTTTAAAGGTCTTTCAATGTCCTTTATAATGATGTATATTTAATGTACTTCAATTCAGTAATTTTGGAGATTTATTGTTTTAAAGCTGAAATAAAACTAATACATTATCATTAGAGAAGAATAATATATTTGAAAGGGAAGTAGTTTAAAAATGACGAATGAACTGACCCGCTA
Organism: Anthonomus grandis grandis; assembly: GCF_022605725.1. NCBI lineage: Eukaryota > Metazoa > Arthropoda > Insecta > Coleoptera > Curculionidae > Anthonomus > Anthonomus grandis. Next base: position 14,140,553 of record NC_065548.1, on the reverse strand, counting down.
GGCAACCAAATGTTGGAAATGACCACCGTGACTCCATGCAGTAATAAAGATTTTGTTCCAAACGTTGTCGCACATTTTGCAATATTTGAGGACCAATTTCAAGGCACTCATTCACAATTCTTTGTCGCTAATCTTCTAACGATGTTGGTTGAGTAGCAGAAATTTTGCTTTTTAAATGACCACAGAAAAAGGAATTGGAAAGTGATAAATCTGGCAATCTTGGGGGTTAAATATTGTCAACACGTAATGTGTAATATGCACATATCGCCGATCATTCTGATTTTCAATTATGGCAGTTAATACAAGATCTATGACGTTTAGTAATTCCAAATACATTTCACCGGTCAAATTTTCAAGTAAGAAAAGGGACCAATTAAATGATCGCAAAAATACTAGCCCGAACATTTAATTTTTTGTGATTGCAGTATGTACATCATGATCAGTTCTGGGAGTAGAATCGGACCAATATCGGCAATTATTATTATGACAATTTACTACGCTATTTGGGAAAAAGGAACATTCGTCGGTAAAACAAGTGTTGAATAGTAAATATTCATAATTTGTTCACACATATCTTCACCAAATTGTAATCAGCGATCAAAAAATCGTGTTCATTAAGTTCTTATACCTTGAAAAAGGTGAATTTTATACGGATGAAAACTATGGGCCTTTAGAATCGGTTGGATACTTCGTCATCTAACACTACACACAATATCCAATTTGCGGGTACTTAGGATCTACATAGTACGTAGCATCTACATAAACTTGCCCTAAAGCCACCACTTCTATTGTTTTGTTCCTTATGGGATTTTAAATGTTGCATTTTTTATTAGCGGCTGATCCAGTTTTCCGAAATTTAGCTACCAGTTCTAGAACATATTTTCGATGCACGTTACTGTTCTCATGTCGTTCATTAAATAGTTGTGCTGTTTTAGCGCACTGATTGATTATTTCCGAAAAATATTTCGATGATTTCAATCCTGTCTGCCGTGGAATATACCATGGTTAATTTACATATGTATAAAGCGTTAAAAGGTATTTTAGCAACAAAGTTTGGGCGAATCAATCACAAACTGTGTACCAAATTCCTATTTCAAATAAATACAAGACATTCCCTTTTTATGTTTTTTCAATAAACAATTTTTTTTTGCAACAAAAAACGCTCCAATCGCTATTTTCAACAACAAAATGATAAACAAACCATTACATGAATTTTACATCATTTTAAAGAGAATTGAAAGACCTTTAATATAAGGTATCACTCGACCCCGTCGTTTTGTGGTGTCACCCACGCTTAGTCTAAGCGTTTTTCTAAAAAAAAACGGCCACTAAAGCCTCTATTCCCTTTTAGATTTATCACCTGTATAACTCACTTCTATATAGTTTTTGTGAAGAAAATGTGTTAAAATTGGGTCAAAAATTTACGGGAAAAAATACGGAAATGGAGAATTTGATCCTATGTTTTTGCCGTTTTAAAGAAAATGTAGTCGTATCCATTAAAGATATACACAAAAATGCCACTATGTTGTTTTTAGTTCGAAAATTTGGTTACATAAGTTCGAAAATTTACGAAAAAAAATACGAAGAATGTGAATATGGTCACAAATTTTTTGCCGTCTAAAGAAATGTTTACTGCGTTAAAGGATTATTCTTCGACGATGTCTCTTCAATCCGAAATAAAAAAAGAAAACCACTAACAAGAAAAAAGTACAAACCAGTCATTACCGGGGCGGGCCGGCAGCGGCGCTGCGAGCCTTACAACGGCCCCCATTTCACAAAACGTTGCGTGGGTTATTTAGAAAAAAAAATGAGCGTGTTGTTTGTTTTTGTTACGAAAAACCAGTCTGGCTTTCTGGAAAAAGGCCATTAAAATGCTATGCGCTGCACGAGGTCTCTCACTCGATACGCGGAGAACCGGATCCCCGCTGACAAGCCAGTGGCGGACGAAAATGGGTCAATATTAAATTTGACTTTACCGATATATCATTATTTTGTTGTACAAATTTTTTTTAACCAAAAATTAAATTCTCCTTTTAACTCAGTTTTCAGATGCAACCAATGTTAATAGAAAAGCGATTTTTTGCTCTAATCAAATATGATGTTAGACTTTAATAAGTAATAAAGAAAAAAATAAAGAAAGAAAATGTGCTATATTACGTAAGAATAATCTTGTGTACAAGCATCCTACAAGCTAAAAAATTAAACAAAAATACAATTTCAAAAATTGACAAAACAATGAACAAAATTAAACACAAGAAGACTAAACTTTTTGAACATACTTGAATTAAAGATAACTAAATAAAACAATCAATAACTAAATAAAGGTAAACTTGTTGACAAAACTAGAGAAAAAAAACTTTCCAATATGTCCAAGGTTAAAACCTATCATTAAAAAAGTCATCCAGGTTATAATATGCCTTAGCCAATAAAAGCGTCTTTAATTCTCTTTTAAATTTCTTAACATCCGATATATGTCTAACACATAGAGGAACATGATTGTAAATTTTTTTACTTATGTAAATTAATGAGTTTTTGGTAAGGGAAGATGTAGGAATAGGTAGGGGAACATCATTTACACGACGAGTCAAATGGCCAGTGTCAGAGGGTAGTTTGGGAATTTTGTGAATAAGAGCAGCTGTTTCTAAGATAAAGAGTGAAAAAAGAGTTAGGATTTTTTCAGAAATGAAGAGCGGTTTGCAAGAATCTTTTAACTTAGCAGAACACAGGCTAACTTTTTTTTGAATAACAAAGACAATGTTAAGTAGCCCCTTATTGGTTAAACCCCAAAAAGGCAAGCCATACCGAAAATGAGATTCATTAAGTGAAAAGTACACTGAACGTGCAACCACCCCTCCCAGCTTTTGTTTTGCCATTCTTACTGCAAAACATCCAGAAGATAATTTCCCAGCTAAATGTAAAATATGATCTTCAAACCGAAGGCGACCATCAATGGTAATTCCTAGGAACTTGCAGCACTCTTTATTCTGCAAGAGGGAATTTTCGTCAAACATCAGACCCTGAACATCGCACTTAAACCCCATAATAGACGCCTTTCTTACATTAAACACGAGCCTGTTGGAAGCACACCACCCTGATAAAATCTGAAGGTCTTCAAGGATACGAGTCTTAATATAATCAGAATTTTTATGGCTCCATAGTATGGTGGTATAATCAGCAAACTGAACCACCTTGCCCTGCAGTTTCAATGAACTCAAGTCCCAACATTGAACCCTGGGGAACGCCGCATTTTAGGGATCTAGAAGCAGACAAACGCCGAGACACTGTAACCTTCTGAGTACGATTTGATAGATAGGACTCAAGCCATCGCAACGCTATGCCCCTAAAACCATATTTATCGAGCTTAGATAACAGTATTCCATGATTCACACAGTCAAATGCTTTCGATAGATCACAAAACACTGCCGCCGATGACTCCCCAGAATTCAAGGACACATAGACGCTCTCCAAAAAGCTAAAAACAGCATCATGAGTCCCTTTACCGGCTTGAAATCCAAACTGATTTGCAGACAAAATGCCATTATGATGTAAAAAGGACAAAATTCTGCTTTTTGCAAGTTTTTTAACTAGCTTAGAGAGGGTAGACAAAATAGAAATGGGACGGAAATTACAAGGCTGATCCAAATCTCCACCCTTGTGAAGAGGGATAACCACTGCCTCTTTTAAACATGAAGGAAAAATGTCAATATGTAAAGAATTGTTTATGGCAGAAACTAAAGCATTTAAGGCTGAATCAGGCAAAAAGAGTAACAATTTCGAAGATATCCCATCAGCTCCAGATGATTTATGGGTTTTTAGGCATTTGATTTCATTTTTTACTTCGGTAAGATCGACAGGATGAAAGAAAAATGAATGCTCAACCGACACTTGTTGAAGATAGTGTAAGGGATCAATGTTACTACGAATGCCCTTGAGCAAGATATTAGGTATATCACAATAATAGTCGTTTAAAATGTCAGGTCTTAACTCCGGTTTAGATACTTTTCTATGGCAATGTCTAAAATCATTAATAATCGCCCAACACTCTCTTTGCCTATTTGATGACATATTTAAGCGATCCCTATAATAATTAGATTTCGCTGCTTTAATTGTCTTTCTGTACAGACTACGGTATTTCTGATGATATACAAGGATATTTTCATTTGTGGTATATTTGCATAATTTAGTCAAAAAACTGAGGTTTTTAGCTGAAATTCTAAGGCCTCTTGTAACCCATGGTTTTCGTTTCTTAGTTTTAAGCCTCATTTTAGGAAAGCACTGATTGATCTTATTACACAGAATTTGAAAAAATAAAGTAAGTGGATCAGAAGCCGTTTCAAGTGCATTCCAATTTACCGAAGCTGAAGCAGCAGAAAAAGCATTGAAATTTCTCCTGCTGAAAATTCTTCCCATATAATGAGATGAAGATATTACAGTATTATATGGCATTTCAGCAAAAATAGCTTCATGGTGGGAAATACCAGATGGGAGTACTGGGCATAAAACGTCATCAAAATTTCTACAGAAATAGTCAATTGTAGTTGCAGTTGAAGAAGTTATTCGACTTCGTCCTATCAACCTTTACAAGCTGATTTCTGTAACTGAGATTCGATTTAAACCACTCAAGGGTCGTTCCTCTGAACCCATAGTGATTCAATTTGTCAATTAAGATGTTATGGTTTACACAATCAAAAGCCTTGGAGAAATCACAAAAAATTGTTGCTGTTGAATGATTATTACTTATAGTGGTGTAAACACATTTTTGAATTTATTTTATTATTATTTAATAAAATGGCTACCTATATATTGGCATGTCTATTAAGTATTCTAAACATGTCAAGGTATTATAGGAACTACATTTCGTGAATCAGTAAGAAAGGTGCTTAATTTTCATAAGTTTTATCCCTGTAAACTGCAGAAACTTGGTGACGACGACCCGGACAGAAGAACCCAGTTTTGTGCAATAATCGCAGAAACTGCACTAGTTAAAAATATTTGCTTCAATGATGAGTGTACCTTTTATTTAAATGGGCATTAGAATGACGAGAACCAACAGGTATTTAAAAAAGGGCATTCTTAATCTCCCAGAAAATTACTGTTTGGGCTGGTATATTGATTGATTGGTGATATGTATGCTCAAATGCTACTGAGAACTATCGAACCACTAATAGTGCGAGGATTAGAAAATCAGAGAGACATACACAGTTCTAACAGCATGACGCACCTTACAATGTAGTTCACGTTAGGCAATGGTTGGATGATCATTATCCTAACCAGTCGATTGGAAGAGGAGGTTCTATTGAATGGCGACCTAGATCCCTGGACTTAACAGCTCTTGACTCATTTTTATGGGATCATCTAAAATATGTTACTAGAACTTTAAACTCCAGCATAGAAGAGTTCAGGAATGCCGTGATATATCCAGAGAAACATTTGTGAACGTAGATGAAGAATTTGAAAGTAGGCCTCAATATTGTCGTTAAAATAACGGAAATCATTTTTAACACTTAAATTAATAATAATAAAAATTTTAAAATAGCGTTTTTATTTATTGCTTTCCTTAATAAATGAGAGATAATATGCTTGTTTTCCTTAATAAATGAGAGATAATATGCTTATTTTGCTTTGTTGAGAGATAATATCTTCGTTTTTTTATTTAGTTTTTCGTCCTTAACATATGGCTGTTTAAGTTTTTAAATTGTCACCCTGTATGTTCATTCCATAACAGCTTTGATTATTTTAACCCCCAAAAATATTACTGTTTCATTGGGATAATAATGTAGTAATAATTTATATTTTTCAAATTAAAATATAACGTTTTGGATTTTTTATGCACTCATTTTTGTAGTAAATAAAATTTGCGACATTCATCTACCTATAGTATTAAGTCAGTAATATCAAGCAAAAGCAGTGATTCTAGCACTGATCCATGAGTACACTGTATTGCAAGTCAGACTGAAAGAAATCTTAACTGCTTAATATGTATTCATAGCTTATGTCCATGCGATTCTTTAATCATAATTTCATTGAATGGAAATTATAGTTTCTATTAGGAACTACCCCCTGTTTTAACGGAACCTATAAACAATTATTAATAATAGGAAGTGCCGCAATTTTTTAATAAGAACAAGCTTAATATATTTGTACGTCACTCTCTATGCGTAACATCTTCAGTTAATTTTATTATTAATGCTATCTTTGACCTATTAGAGCAACCTACCTATCCTACCCAACTTACTATTTCTAATTAGGATAAAATTATAAGAATTTATTCATTAAATGTTACGGGGGAGGGGGATGAGGCAGGAATACCGGAATTACAAAAGTAATTAATAAATAATTTAATGAAATATATGCAGATTTAGAGGCAATAAGTATCTCGGAACACCACGACACCAGATCACTGACTTCAGTTACCACTTAATTGACTTAGTGAAAGAATTCCAGGGCCCTCGTATATCTGTTTTTTAGTTATTTGCTAGTTTTATTCTAGTTTTTGTAATTTTATTGATCTACAAAAACTATAAATTTTCTAAGAACGTGGGTGTTATACGCCTTTAAGTTATGCATAAACATAGCACCATTTTAAAAATAAAATTACGCAAATAGTTTAAAAGGTCATTTATAGTGTAAGAGACAACGTTATCGTATCCATTAAAGTTATGCATGAAAATGCCGAAATATAGAACTCTGGTCAACTCAGGTCTTGGATGCGGAAATCAATGTATTGCCTTACAATAACAAATCTAAGTCGCAAGTTAAAAGGAGAACAATATAAAAAAATAATGTTAAGGTCTGTAAGCTTAAAAATTCCAAAATAAATCAAACTGTTGGTTTCAAAACATAAGATTTATTGAGGATATTTTTTATGAGTGTTACACGCCTTTAAGTTATGCGTAAACACAACAGTATTTCAAAAATAGAATTATGGAAAAATTTCTAAGCATATTTAAACTTTAATTATTAAATCAATATTCACCGTTTTATGCTTTAGCACTTAAAAGTAATAAAATTAACGTTTCGCACTGGTAATAGCTGGTATTATTATGTAAAATAAAATAGTAAATAAATTAATAAAATTTCACAGAAATACAAAAAATTTCCACGACAGAATTATGGTTTTTGGCTGCCAAGTCAGACAATAGTACGCAGCTAGTCGAGTCGTAAAACATGTTAAATCGCAAGTTGGCGATCTGAATTTAATTTCTTTTAGATTTATTTCATGGTTTTCTAGAAAGAATTTGTCCTTGTCTGGGTCAATTTAACTACACCAAGAAAGAATAGTTTCCAGATAATCCAGATAAAAATGAAAAAATGACATAGGGATATAAAAGAGTGGATAAGTTTAATATTCATTTTTATATCGTTATCTAATGTTATGGAAATTATGTTTTTTTTATTTGTGTTTGAATGCATGTTATCTAGAAGATCCACATATTTATTTCTTAAACTGTGATATAGAAAAAACCGAGTCTAAACCTCGCCAGAAAAACACAATTTACAGATAGGAAAAATGTTGGTAATAACAGCAGACTTATTGGATAATATGTACAAAAGTTCAATATGCTGATAATAAATTAAAATAATTTATAATAGGATAGGTTAATAATACCATTTTACGGTGATAAAGCTCTGAACAATTATAAGTTATTTATTGCTCATAGATTAAATTATCTCCTATTTTAAAAATTTAAACAAAATTAATGAACAAACGAAAGTACTCAACTATACAGAACGTCATGATAATAATCTCAATCTAAACAAATATTCTTTGAACACATTCATGACATGATAAATGGTGTCTGTTTTTCCCATTTGTATTATTTTTTTATTTGTTATCATGCCTCAGAAGCCAAGGTGATATTTACGATTATATTAACAAATAAATGAATAAAAATGTTATCAATTTATAATATTATGAACTAAAATATAAATAACTTAACTAATAACTAATTTCCTGTTTTATATTTCTGGAAAATTATTCTTAGAAAATATTTATAATGTTCGTTCGTCGTGGTGTTAATTGTCATCAACCCACTTAGAATAACTTTAACTGTCCGTGGGCGTACAAGGGTTTTTGTATCAAATAATTGATTCGTTTTTTATTTGGAGAAAAAGTTAATTGGGAAATATGGATACAAAATAAGTGCCAAAAAAAACTTCGAGTTTCTTAATTTTTTTCTGTTTTTCCAAATTCATTCAACCTGACATTTTCTTAATACTAAAAATGGAAAAACGCTTGAACATATAATAAAAAGTCAATTTTAGGGGTACTTTTTATGATCCAATAAAATACTCCCAACATCTTAAAATCCCATTAAAAATCCCTATTTTATCCAGAAAAATGGCCAATAAAAATAAAATCTCTAGACTTGACCCTTACGAGGATAATAAAACATTAAATAAAAGAAATGTTCAATCGTAAAACGTTTAATTCATGATAAAACTGTTTTTACGTTTGTCTGTGGTAATAAATGACTGGTAGGCAGCTTACCATCGTCTATTTAGTTTTGAACAGTTTTGTAGTTTTGTTTAAATTTTTAATTATTGTTAATTTGTATTGGACTTTATCTTTCTAAGCCATTAATTTTAAGTACCTATTTATTTATTTTACGATAGCTCACAAGCGTTACTTTTATTACTCTACCATATAAACATAAATATTTTTAATGTTATGACCTAAAGGCATTTTCCCTTCGTGGTAAAAAAATTAAAAATTTTGATGCATAACTTAAATGACTTTGACGCTCACATTCATTAAAAGACATAAAGACTACAATAAGAAGTTCTCGTTCTACATAAAAAGTAAATATTTCAAAAGTTATGACTAAAGGCAAACTTTCTCAATAAAAACTCACTATTCCATTAAACCGATCGTTCTGATCTAAAGTTTCCATTCCAAAAACTCTCCCCGAAAGAGTATTTTTATCACCCCGTTTTTTAACCAGATTCCCCACCCCCCAATAACGGTAAAGTTTCCCGAGCCGGGAGTTCCCTGTAATTTAGTCGGCGAGTTAAAGTTGCGCAAAGTTTTCCTATTAGATAACGAGAATTTATATGGGGGAAAGTTCGCCCGGAAAAGTTTCACCGCTCCGTCACAACTTTTAATAGCTTATCGAGCTTTCGGCGTTTCTCTGTCTACGCCCGCTTTTGTTTGTCTGAATATTTTAATAAATTTCGATAATAAAATAGATTTGTTCATTGGAATTAATTTATACTATAATTCATACTAATTATTGATAATTAAAATTCATTATCCTGTAGAATGTCATCAGTGTACGATGCATAACTTAAATGGTCACGACTTTCTTTGTAAATTAAAAAAAAAAACGTTTTGGCCTATATTAGATCCTCTTCAGTGCACTACAGTGATCATTTTATTGATCAAAGGTACAAACATACAAATAGTTCCTATATGAATGGCAGAGACTCTCTCTTCCTTAATAGATCATAAACAACGAAAATGTTTTCTCCGTTTCGGCCTATAAATGGACTATCTTCAGGGATGACTACAATAATGATTCTCTCGTAATAGGCTGAATGGTTCATTCAATTATAAATCTTCGCCTTATATACCGTATATAATGACTATATAAAAAGAAACCTAGATACCGTGTTAATCAAAGCAAATTTACGCACGACCTGGTTGCATGTGGTTGCAACCGAGAACGATGATGATGCCGCCGTTCGATTATGATTAACGTGGTCGAGGTCGTGGGTTTTATTTTCTAGATTTTACGGGATGATTACGGTCATATTTTCGTGCAGTTTTACGCCGGTTTCCTGGTTATAAATTGCCACGCGATCTATACGGGTATTGACGTAAGGAGTTATTTTTGATGTGTGGGGTTGAGTGGACGCCCACGAGGTTTTACTTAATAAAGGAGATTGTTATCGCTCGATTTTTTAAGTATTATAACGGAATAATATTTTTCTGATGCAGGTGGTGCAGACTGTGCCAGAAAAACACATTTTCCAGAAAATTGTGACGATAATTAGGAAATGAAACTCCGTTTTTATATTTATATCCTTAACTTAGTTTAAAGAATATTATAGAATGTCAATAATGTAAATAAATCGAGTTATAGAACTTAACTAAGGTTAGCTCAAAATCTTACATTGATTTATCAGTGTGCCTCACTGATTCTAAGGGAGGCACAAATTCGGCAAAAAAAAGATACCCAACAACCAACACATATTTTCAAAAAGAAACTCATGATTGCTACTTATAATGTCCGAACGCTAATGGTCCAAGAACCTATGGAATGACTGGAACAAGAATTGCAATGCATAAACTGGGATGTCCTAGGTCTTAGTGAAACTAGACTTAAGGGAGAATTAACTACCACCGTCAAATTTGGATACTTATTATATCAGAACAATTTAGAAAAAAACCATCAAGTAGGGGATAATGCTTTAATAATAAACAGACGCCTAACAACCCGATTAACAAACATGCGATCCATTTCACCCCGAGTTATGTACATCATGTTGAAAGTCAACAACAGTTTAAACATAGTGCAGGTGTATGGCCCACCTAGTACCTCTAATGTTGAAGATATCGAACAGTATAAAGAATTAAAAAATAGTGAGAAAGCCAAGTATGTTATAATTATGGGAGATTTTAATGCTAAGATCGGCCAAAACACCAGTAAGAAGATCTGAAGTGTGGGTAAGTTTGACCTTAGTCATAGAAACGAAAGAGATGTGCTAGTAAACTACTGTAGAAATGAAAACTTATATTACGTGAATTCCTTTTTTTTACAAGTTTCTATAAAGAAGTTGGAATTGGAGAAGCGCATGCGGTAAAGTTAAGAATAAAATTGATTATATCCTGACATATAATAGACAGGATATATTCCATAATGTTACAATGTTTAATCGATTTGACCACCGTATGTATAGTCGTAGCAACCATAAAAATAAATACAAGATTCGAAAGAACTAGTGCAGCAACAAAAATACTCAACAGTGGAAGCTTTGAGTCGGAACAAGCTACTTTTCAATGTATTTTACATTTAAGCTAAGTAAACCACCAACGCACATACTAGAACTAGTAGAACGTTGCAATAATATTTTAAATAGTATTTAATTAAATTTAACAAGAAGTATATGCTTTAAGCAAAGGGGGAATTTAAGCAACATTTGAGCAACACACAAAAAATCTAATAAAATCAAGGAAATAAATAAATCGAGAAAACCAAAGATATAAGAATCTTGACAAAGAAATAAATAGGAACATCCAAAAAGATTTAAGAAACCATAACAATGAGTTAATTAAGAATACAATCTAAGAGAATAAAAGTATAAAGGTTTGTTATGTTTAGCAGAAGGAAAAATCTCAACTAAGTAGCAAATATTGTTATTCAAAAAAGGATACAGAAACAACATAGATAATTATCGACCTATCACCTTATATAAACTGCTTACAAAAATCATAACCAACTGGTTATCGAACAAGAAGGACTCATACCAACCAGTGGCACAAGGGGGTTTCCATAGGTGATTTAGCACTATCGACCACCTACAGACACTTTGTACTTTTATAAAAAAGGCACAGATTATAATACAATACTCCATATTCATCTTTCGTCGATTACCAGAAGGCTTTTGACTCTGTCAAAACTTGGGCAATTCTGGAATTCCTAGACAACGTAAGGATTAGATACAGAAGATATTCAGGTAACTGATGTCGACCAATCCCTAGAAGTTGTCTCAAAATATCTTTACTTAGGCCACGAAATTCAGCTTGGCAAAGAAAATCTGAGTATGCCGCTCCTGGTCGCTTTTGGCAAACTAGGATTTGTCCTTAAATCTCTTGAACTATCCTTTAATCTCGTGTTTGACTCCTATATGATGCCGGTGGTCATATATGGACTCGAGACAATGGCAATTACCCCCGCAAATTGGTCAAAAGGCTGCAAACCACCCAATGAATAATGGAGAGGGCTATGATAGGAATCACTTTGAGGGATACAGTTAGCAACCAGGACATTCGTACAAGAACTACAGTGATAGATAGTGATAACCTCCATTATAGGTGTGCTACACCTATAATGGAGATGGGCTGGTCATATAGCAAGGCAGGATGACCACATGCCCATCTTTATATATAGGATATTCATTTGGTGCGCAAGAGAGACCAAACTAAGCATCCGTAGACCCCGTAGAGGATGGCGAGACGATATCCAGAATGTTGCAGGGATGAGTTGAATTCGGACTGCTAGGGATAGAGGAACAACAAAGATTTGGAAGAGGCATACATCCAGGAGTAAATAAACACACGTGTAATTGAAGGGGGACTGAGCCATCGCACCCAATCAAAAATTACCAAGAGTGCCAGAGGCCAATATCCTTGGAGAAACCAATCTCCACCTAGTGACTTTAAGTCTTTTAAGGTACTCTGGTTTAAAAGACTTAATTTCGAGTAGGTGTTACCCAGATATTTAGAGTTAAATACTAAAATATGAATAGACTAAAATTAATAAAATTATTAATACTACCTTAACAGTATACAAATACTAACGAACAAAAATTTTTGGCAGGTTGAAAATATAAAATAACTTTATTTTCCGTTACCAAACATTTTAAGTTTGCTCTTAAAGTGGTTAAACAATTTAAGTTCTCTGATCATCGTTGGTTGTATATTTTGATACAGGCATAGTAGGAAGACTTTTCATAGTGTCAAGTTTTATGTCTTAGCAAAACAAGGACATTGAAATTTATTGTACTATTGTGCAGTTCGTTATTCTTAGTGAACTTAGTGAATTCTTAGTGTGTTTTTAAATACCTAGAGCCAGCACTTGTTCGTATTTTTAAATGTCAACATCATTTATGTTCCTTGAAAACTTCAAGACAGAATTCTTGTTATTTAACACCATACAGCAGTCAAATGATTATTTTTTGAGATACAAATACTCTATCTATGTTGAAGGCTTATTCCCATACCATCCTGTTGTAAGGTAGGTAGTAGTGATATGCCATCTCATAGTAAACATGAAGTAAAATAGAAAGTACACCATCTTTTTAAATTTTAAAATGGCATAGCACGCTTTCTCCAATTCTGAGCAAATGTGGTTTAGCTGTGCGTTCCAATTTGTCTTACTATCCGCATATGTGCCTCAGAACTTTTCCATGTTAGAGCATTTATTAGATTAGTCTTAGAAACATTCTCGTAGAAATGTATTTAAACATTTGTCTTTTTTTCATTTAGGATGAGTTGGTTAGTTAAGAACCAATATTTTCACATACTGCATTAAGTTTGAGTCTCGTCATCACTGGCAGGTATTCCCACTAAAATATTATCGGCAAACTTTAAGGTTATACCAGCTAAGTCATTAGGATTAGTAGGAATAATAGTGGTGTAAGTATGGATCCTTGCGGAAAACCTATATTGACATTACCACATTGAACTCCATTTAGGTTTACCAGCATTTTCCTTTCGTAAAATCGGTAAACAATTTTCCTTAGTTCCCAAATGATGTAGTTTGGCTTCAAGCAATGTCGGATTCAGGGTATCAAACGCCCTGGACGGTCAAAAAATATACCAGCAACAATTTGTCTAGCCTTAAATTTCTCCCTTATAAAGTTTACAAGCTCAACGGCTACTGATTCAATAGATTTTCCTATAGAAAGGCTATACTTAGTGAAAAGTTTTAGTTTAGAGCACTTTTTCAACAATCTTGAAAGAATAAGCTGAAAATTGATGTTGACCTGTAGTTTTCAACAATAGTTGCCAGCAGTTCAGCCATTTCATTTACCACGCTTTTAATGACCTTCATTGATATGAAGTCAGTGCTAATAGATGTCTTATTTTTAAGATTCTCTATTATTCCTAATACTTCACCTCTATTAGTTTGATCCACGAATATGGATTAAGATTGGAACGAGCATGTGGTTGAGGTCGGTAGCAAATTGTTAGCAAAGTGACTTTTAATTTAGGTTTGAACTACTGTTGAGAAGTAGCATCCAAATGTATCTGCCAGTTTTTGTTGGTCAGATACTTCATTTCGATTAATGGACAGATCAACTGGCTTCAAAATTTTTTTTTGCCGATTTCATCATTAACTCTACTCTAAACCTGTTTCACTGTGTTTTTGGATTTAAAGACTTTTTCCGCATTATAATTTATGTTTGACAATTTTACTAGTTTTTTATATTTGTCTTGTATAATTTTATATCGCGTGCTGCCAGTTAACATGCACTCATAAATAAGCCTTTCTAAAGCGATCATTAATTCGCTACTATGCCAAGGATCCTTTTTGATATTGAAAGGTCATAGGCAGACTCAATATTGTACTAACTTTCAAAGCGAAGTTTTAACCTTATTTATTTAAGATTTTTCTCAATTAATGGCTTTATTTCTTTGATAGTTACGGCTTCATTCTCAGGTTCAGTGGGTTCGATGCATATTTTTAGCCCTTGTAGTAGATGGTTAGATAGATGTGGTTCAGAGTATATATAACAAAACGGTTTTTAATATTTTGTTGCCATATAATCAATGGACAATCCGGTGTTGTCGTCGCTATACTTGTTGGACTTGAGAAATTTAGTAGGTTAGATACGTATTTGGTCTTCTGATCTGTTGGCTTAAAACAATCTACACTTAAATGCCACACAAGCATTAAGCCCTAAAGTTGAACTAATTCACTCGACAACCTGAGAAACTCATTTTTAGAAAAAATAAAGTGTTTTTCGTTACGTTGTCATCAACGTTCAGATAATTAAGACGCTAATAAAAAATAAGTCTAAATGAGAATATTCCATCTTGATTACCATATGGCGTTCCATAGGCAGCTCCGCGCGTAATAGATACGAAAATGAATAATGTATCGTGTTTATGCGTGTCGGGTATAAATTTCGTTTTTTTTTTTAAATTATTTGTATACGAAGTAGCACCGGTCGTACCGTTAGGTCGGTGCCGATGGTGCCTCGAGTCGATTCGCAGAGGTTATTTGAAAGTCACGGTGAAAGAGAATCAACCGACGAGAGAAGAAGAGGACTGGTTCTTCAATACAACATCCACTTATAATGTTGTTACGCAACTGATTTATTGACTCTTTGTTGGTACGCGTTGCTGATTTTAATTGAGTTTCGTGGGCAGGATGTCCGGCTGATACTCGACGTTAATAAAGATGTATTTGGTCATATTAATGAACGTTTATTTGGGTATTAGGAATCGTTGTTGAATTTTTGTGAAATTGTCTTTGGGACCTACGACTACGGAAGATTCCATTGGAATGCTACTGAAAATAAAATAAATTTGTTTTTTTTTAAATTAAGTATTGTTTTCTCGCATAATTACACATTCTAAAAAATGCAGCTTCTATTTGTTACGCGTTTTCGCCACCCTTTAATGAATATTTTGAATGTACTTCCAGTCAGGCTTCACATATCCAAACATACAGAAAGAACCTAATTGCATGGAAGAGTTTACTGATGAACATTTGATTTCTTCAGCATTGCTTACTATTTCAGCTAGTTCCAAAGTATACACTTTTAAGTGCAAATCACATGCTAGAGCTTCTACTACGACAGTGAAGAAAGCTCAGACCATTTGGATCAAAAAAATAAATAAAAAGCCATTATAAAAACTTAAATGCTGTTAGTTCGAAGATTAAGTTTCTCTATTTATCTCTAACCTCTGTGATATCTTTTTTAGAGTTGTGCCTTTTAGACGTAAGATTTAGGGACAAGGTTGAGTCATTTGGGTGTAAAACTTTGAGGAGGTTGGGTGAAAAAATATCCACTCTTGCATCAAAAGTTGACACAATTGAGGCAAAATAATTTACCTGAGTTTCAAAGGAACTTGGGTTGTAATGCACATTTTAATTTCTAAATATTTTTGAATTTGTCTCATTTTTAAAATCTTTTGAATCACAATTTAAAATTTAGGTTTTCGCATTTTTTTATATTTTAAAATTTTTGCAAACTATAAGCCGTAAACTTAGCGAGGCAAGGATAATAAACTACGTTACAATAGTTCAGAATGTCAAGACTAAATATTCATAGGACTTTTTTCTGAACTTACAATTTATTATGCATTATGTTCATATAGAGAGGTCTTAATGCGAAATATGCTTTTTTAAGAACTGACGAAATACGAAATTTTATGTCTTTTTTAAAAAAAGAGATCTAGATTTTTTTGCTTTCTGTGTAAATTGTAGTTCTATTAAAGCAATATAAAATTGAAGTTTTTCTCGAACATAAGGCAAAATCTCTTTTTTTGTCCAAAACACATAACAGAACACGGACGCATTAAGTTTTAAGCTATTTTGCTGCGCGTTTTTATATATTGCTTTAAGATCATTGTTAAGTTCCATTGCAGCTTCTTACAGCCGTAATTGTGTATCATTCGCAAAGCTTTGTATTTTACAAGTTTTTACAACATCGAACATATCAGAAATATTTACCAAGAAAAGAATTGGCACATGGACTGAACCTTGGGGTACACCTGAAGTAATTTCACGATCATGTGAAAACTCCATGTTATCCCTCAGCAGCATCTGTTTTTTTTTAATGTATGCTTGAAAAAACATGACTGCAGTCTGATCGAATCCATAGTACTCTAGCTTTCCACACATAACGTCGTGATTGAATTGATCTGTGTATCACAGGTTATTGCTTTGATTAAATCTATTATAGATTTCTAATTAATACAATACAAATTGCGTGCATCTACGGTTTCTTTTACTTTTTAAGTGAAATAATTTAAGAGAACTGATTACTCCGTGTGTTCATACATATAAAAGTTTTTAGGATTTTATTTTGTTTTATTGTAAATCTAGGTTTAGGTTTAGGTTTTATGTAGACTTAGGTTTTAATTTATATAAGTATAAGATTTTTATATTATAATATATTATAGACACTTTTATATTGCTAAAAATAGTATATTTATACTTTTAACGGGTAGCATCCCGCAGATATTTCGACATCTTTGAGTGTATCGGTGTTTTATAATCGCAATGCTTTCCTTATTTGTCCTTTTTCGAAGAATTGATAAGATTATTTCTGTATTACTTGCCGTATTTTATGTATATATTTTGGACAAATAAAAAGGATTTTTTTTTGATCCAAGGTATCAAACGCTTTGGAAAAGTTCAGCAGTACCAGGATAATATATTGCCCTTCTCAATATAAGTTATTATATCATCTGTTATATTAGCTAACACCGAAGTAGTACTATGATTCTTGCGAAAACTAGATGGCCAATTGGAAATTATTTAGATGTAATGATTTTATTTATGCCGATGTAAATATTTTTTTTTTGATAAATTTGGAATATTTAAGATAGGTCTATGCTCTGAATAATTTTCAGGTTTACTAACCTTAGACCGGCGTCTTATCAAAGCATATTTCCATATGTCTGGAAAATACCCAATTTCCAAACAGCAATTTATGATATGAGGAGTAATATGACTTGAAATAAAATGGGCTGAATATTGAATTTCAGCTGAAATACCATCACAACCGTACACATTTGATTTAAAGTCATTTATCATTATTAAAATTTCATTCACTGTTGCCAATTTAAATGAGAAACAAACTATTGCAAAATTTGGAATTTTTATAATAAATTGCAGTTGCAGGACAATTATTTAAATGACTATATACTGAAAAGTAAATATTTATGGCATTTAGATTTTTTAAATCTTTATGAATTAAGCAAATATTTCTATTTTTTAAATGTAAATTATTTATTGCTTTCCATAGTTTTTCTTATGTTTATTTCTATATTTTTTATGTTTCTTTCTATATTTCTCTCATTTTTACGCTGAGTTGATTCCAAAAAAGATTTCTTTCCAACTCGTATACTGTTTATAACAGTATTTTTCATTGTTTTGTACAAACTAAATTTTGCCCCACGTTTTACCTAGCGCTTTATCCGTTTCCTTCATAAATACATAGTTTAATATTTGGGGTAATCCAGGGTGCAAATAGTTCTGATATTTTTATTAAAATTAGCGGTGCATGAAAGTTAAATAAATTTAAAATATTTTTATTTAAAAATTTAACTTTTTGTTCTATATTGTTAACATAATAAATAAAATTTATAGCTTTAACATCTCTGTCAAATGTTGGATTATTGATATAACAAAAATCTCTATAAAAAAATATTTTTGGTGAGGGTTTTATAATCTTAATGTTAATTTCACACCTTATAGCTTTATGATCGGATGTAAGGCAAGCATCTAGTATTGAACAATCGACAACAGGTGACGGTTGGTTATAATATATGATATCAATAATTTTTTTACAGATATTTGGAATGCGTGTTGGTTCAGTTGGTTCAGTACCCATTGAGTAAAATTATAACCAGCAAAATATTCAAGCAATAAATTATTATGAAAATTATATTTACATCTCCTAGAACTAAAATTTTTTCATAATGAGAAGTAAAATAGGAAAGCAAGTTATCAAAGTGTTCTATGCAAGTTGTTAAAACTGTTTTGTTTTGGATAGAACATCAATAAGAATATATTATTTTTTAAAATTTTAATTCCAGGCCAGGTACTTCGTCAAAATTAATGATAGAACAATAGAAAATATCACAAAGAAACGCTTCAAACCTTTGTTCTGAAACGCACATAATATCAACTTTTGAGCTATAAAGCAAACTCTGAAAATGATCAAATCTCGTTGCTAAAGATATATATTAAATGGTCAACTTTTAAAGTATTCTCAGTATTAATATATGGATAAATGAAATGATAAGACTATAAACTATAAATGAATATGTTACTTCAATGTCCTTTACAACCCGGTTTAGCGACAAGATTGGTGCTTTGAAGTTTGGATCCGAAGGTCCCGTGGTTCGATGACCATTCAGTTTTAAAAAATTTGCTTCTTAAAGTAAAACTAGTCAAGGTACCGGTTTTTAGTAATATTCTGTGTTTTAAGGTTCATATCTTAGCCAATGACGATACACGATGGTGTAGATAGTATTTTTATTTTAACTATATGGTACCACTAGTGGATTTTGATGTGTGTCATTGTTGTACTTAAATGAGGTATGTTTTTTATGTAAATTAGGGCTTTACCATAACTACTTGTTTTTAATGTAAGTCTGATGATGCCATAAGGCGAAACGCGTAACCCAATAAATAGACGCTGCATTAACGAGACTTCAATTTTCTCTTTGTCGCATAACTTTAATGGTTGCGATAGACATCTTATTGTATTTTATTTATTTGTATTATGTATAGAAAAACCGTTTTATTATCTCACAAATGAATAAACAGAACACAACGGAAATGATTCGAGATCAGAGATCAAATCTCAACATATTTAATGGTTATTAATGTAATAATACATTGAAGTCCATGTATCAATTTGATCATTCTAATAATAAACAAGAGACGTAAAAAAAATCAGACAATGCATGACCAACATTCATGGCTATTGCATCGACATCTAATCATGCATGACCGCGATAAATCATTTAAACCATCAATAATGAAAAACAGCATTGTTGTAAGACAACCCAATTGATTGTGAAACAAGACAAGAAGGTCAACAAACGATCGCACCGAGATAACTCCGAATAAGCGAAACTATAAATAACGAAAATATAAATGTCATTTGCGTCACCGCCTCCAGTCTGAATTCGTTAAAATGTTTGTTCCATATCGGCCCAATTCATTACGAACGAATAAATAAATCTCTCGCTCTCTCTCTCTCGGGTCGTAGCAGACAACAACAATACAATAGCCGACGTCTGACGTCCGCCTGCTCGACCCGCATTAAAAAATAAAATAAAAGAAAAAATACAAATAAAACCTTGACGAGAGATAAAAAGAAACATTTTGCGATGCCCGAGCGTTGCCAAGAATTTATCGCCGATTTATAGCCGGGAGATATGTGGATGAAATCCAAGTAGACAGGTATTTTGGTTACCTACATAACTTGTTTTTTTGGAATTTATGATGGGAATTTTAAACATTCTTACGTTTTCTAAATTGTCGTGGTTATGCAACATTTTTTACTGGAATATGTGGTGAAAATTTCCTGGTTGGCATGATCCTTACTACATTACTATAATAACTTGTTAAGCTTTTACTTTAGAAACCTACTTAAAGTAATTGAAAGTAGTCGTCCATTTTCCTCCGACTACAAGATTGGTCAAAAGTCTCGAACTTTACACGCGTTTCGCCCAGAGACATAATCAGACCTGATCAACAGATTATGAAAATCACATTCTTAAAAAACAGAAACTTTAACATTATACCCGCACTTAATGCAGATAGATTATGGATACTCTTTTATATTTATTTAAGTAGCTTTTCTTTTTTTTTAGAGTTATGTACCTGTAATCTATCCGTAGTGTGTACATACATCTCAAAGTTCTTCTTGATGCCTCTAGGAAGGAAACACGTGTAACATTTTTTCAATCTAAATATAAGTTCAAAATTTTTGTCCAAACTTGTAGTTTTTTCTACTTAAAGTAAACATAGGTTAAAAATTGTTATAATTTTCCTGCATAACCATAATGGATATGATAGACGCTTTCCTATATTTTGTTTTAAAAAGATATATTATACAATTTTTACATTTTATTTATTTACCAACGGGCATTAAACCCAATATACAATAAAATTAAAGTAAAATATTTGTATAGTATATTAAATTAATCTAATCTACACTAGAAGGAACAAAACAGAACCATTATATCAAGTATTATCACAATCAATAATTGGTATAGCAATATAATTTAAAATAAGATTATTGGAAAAATCCAAGTTACACAGAAGTCTGTACCCAAACAGTCCAAGTCTATCCAATAGCCTTCCAAAGGTTTTCTTTTTTTTCAAATATGAATGTCCAATGGATAACCGTTTAATTTCTATAAAAAAATTATTGAATGTCCATAGGCTTATATAAATATCACAAACTTTGCCGGCCATAAGACCTTTAAATAAAGTTGTCTACTGGAGAGATAATTTGTTGATGCAAAGGAATATGTCAAATAGAAAGTCCAATGAATATATCCAAATAACTATGAAACAAAAAATGGATGGAGGTTTACTGATGACTGAAGTTTGAGTTGCAAAATAGGTGTGTTAAACGGTATTTAATGTGTTTATTTTATGTGTTAACATTTATTAGAATTGTCTACTGTCCAATGACCTTTTGCTATTACTTCGATATAACGTCGTGTTTTATTAAAGCCATAAGATTAAAAATTTCGCAAATCCATAAGGCTTCCAATAATATTCATTAAAATGAAAATACAGTTTTCGACAAAAAAGGGATGTCTAATGAATCTACAAAAATAGGAGTCCAGTGACTTTTCATTTCTGTTTGTCCAAGGGCTTGGGATTTTCCTAAATCCATAGTATGTCCTATACATTTTTTAAGAAAAGATGAACGTCTGATGGATCTATAAAAATGTGAGTTCAATGGCTTTTCATTAGTTCGTTAGTATTTGTCAAATGATTTATAATTTTTTTAAGCCCTAAAATTCATTTCCTAAATCGTCCAATAGCTTCTCTTTTTCTTTTTCAAACATCTTTTGGAAGGCCAATGAAACTTTTTTGGATAAAGATAATTTAAGATCCATTGGCTTGTACAAAATTATCATCCAGAGGATGTCCATAATTAATCCATTGACATTTCGAGCTAGTTGGACCAATATAGGACATCCATTGGAGAATGTGTGCTGTTTGGCTAGGCTGAGTACTGGTTTGCAAGTTTACTTACCCTAGTGAAAAAAAATTATTTCCATAATTAGTCCTATGAAAGGAATGTATTTATAAAAAGGATGTACCCGTCCTTTAAGGGTTTGTCTGGGTGGTACATTTAATCCAATCCAGCTAAGAAGGACTATGAGAATGTAGAATCGTAAAAAACGCTCATGGTACCTCGTAAGAGTTTCTAAAATAGTAAGTTTTAGATAAATTATAGGAAATGTAATATTTCTTTTAAAATCAATGTACCTTAGGAACTAGTGTTGCACCAGCTCAATTAGTTAGATATAGTTGTCATACTGGGGGCACCATATTCATGATCCATATTCAAAATAAGAACGAACTTCACGAAGGTTCAGTAGAGACGCTTAATGGAATAAACACTTTTATGCTTCTTTTTATACAACCCAGCATTTGTAGAGAGAAGAAAAACTAAATTTGGAATTTAATATAACTCCCAGATTCCTCACCCTAGGTACACCCTCAAGAGGACTGTCAATAATAGCCATTATTTATATGATTTACAACACGACTACAAGTTATAACCTTTTTTATTATTGAAGTCCATATTGCTGTTGATACACCAAGCTGCAAGCAGAGGTTGTGACACTCAAGAGTAAAATGAAGAGATTTGGTTAGTTGTAAAAGGTGTTTTATGGTTTGAAAACCATTGCCAGTTAAACAAGTGAAATTCTCCTAAAAGACCTTACTGGAGACTGCATTATTCCTTTTTTTTTGAGCATAGAAACTTTCTTGAGATTATGGTTAAGGGATTGTTCAGTGAAAAGAACATACTCATCATAACATGACTTCTTTAACCGTTTGTATTTGGATCTAATTTCAGAAAAAACATTATAATTAATAGTTGAATGAGATTTGGTATATTTCTTATATGCCTTTTTCTTTAAAAATTATTACATAGTTCTAGTGGTAACCTGAAAGAATATAATGTCATAGAAATGGCTACCAACAAAAATAATGGTTATTATTTGATTTCGGATTGCTATATGATTTTTTGCATGACCTTAATGCATACGATAGGAACTTTTTTATATTTTATTCAAAAAAATATATTAGATCTTAAATTTCTTAGACTTACGCCGAATTTTTTTTTTTTAATTTATGTGCATGTCATAATATTTTATGACATATTTTGAATTAAATAAAGTGCTTTGAACTTTCTAAAGAATCTGAATTTTTTTTTTTTTTTTTGGAATTTATGATGAGAATGTAGAACATGTTTTTTTATAGGGAACCTCCTTAATACTTCACAATTACTTGTCATTAGCTTGTATGTACTTTGGAAATTTCTAATAATTATCCATATTTTTTTAAAAATCTGTTAGAAATTGAATAGATTAGAAGATTGAAACTTAAATATTGCATAATTATAAATTATTTTAAGATTTTTCAGAAACCCAAGATTATTTTTTTAGTTGTTTATGTTATTGGTAAAAACCAATAATCTGATAAAAGGATTTCAGTAAAGATGTCTGTGTAATACTTCTATTGGCTCCAGTTAAACAATTTAAACAATTTGCTATTAATTTTTTTTCTACTAATATATTTTTTAAATAGAGTTTTAATTACTGGTTTTAATTGATAAACAAAATTTGTCCGTTCATTTTTTAAAAAATTTTTTGCTACTAGAAAGTTTAAAATTTGAAAAACAAATTAAGATTAAAATTTCTTAAATTAGGTTATTCATTTATTAAATATTCTTCTTAATTTTTCTTCAATAGCACTGTTTCAAAATTATTTTTTTTACTTAGAAAGTATACTTCTTTAAGTAATTTTATGCTTTTATTATATTCGATTTTGCCTTTCTGCCTTTAATATTTGTCTAAACAGTTCCAAATTCAAAAAATGAATTTTTTTAATAAACTTTTTAATAAAGCACCTTTTTGTGAACATAACGTACATATTAGGTGGAGTGTCCCATCCTTTTATATTATGCGATTAAAATCAAATTCACTGGAATGGTTAGCTTAAAAAAAATAAAATTTTAGCAGGGATTAGACTGAACCTAAATATCTGGAAGAACCAAAATATCTGGAAAAATCAAAAAACTAATTGACCAACTGACGATTGCCCCAAACCAGAGGATTAATTGGTTATTAATTCTAGTTGAAACTCTGTATTTTTCAACGAATTCTAAACTCAGAAACTTAACAAAATATTTGTATATAAGAACAGAATTATAATAATTTTTATTATATTATTATAAAAAAGTTCTGTTATATGTGAAGGTTCCATTAAAGTAATGTGAGGAAACACTTTAAGTACATTGGTTTTATATTTCCTTACAGTTTGTTATATAATAATGTTTAGACTCCTATAAAAAATAAATAACTTCCAACATTTCAATTTAAGTGTTGACACTACTATGTTTTTTTAAATAGTTGTTAACACCCACGTACACTGAAATACCGGTTCTCGGTAGCGATAAAGTGAAACTCTTTATATAAACTTTTAATTATGCCGTTTAAAAATCTATTTATTTATTCATTACGCTGCCGATCCTCCATTTTCCAATAGCGATACCCCCGCCAAAGAAACAGACGTGCATAGTAATTTTCTTTCGTCAGACAAAGACCCCACGGCCCAACTGTCATGAATAATTTACGCCACTAATTATTTATGTAAGCAACATTTCAAACGTTAAGTGGCTTACAATTTTTGTTTGTTTCCTTTTCTTTTGCTCACTTGATTATAAAATTTTATGTAAAATCTTTAAAACATTTTTATTTCCTTGTTTATTTGTTTATATGGTGGCTTAACTCAGCTCGCTGTCAGTATTAGGAAATCGATTTTAATTTATTTAATACAAATGACTGTTATTATGTACTGGCGTAATTTGTTGGCTATAAAATGAGTCATAGATATTATTATTTACTGGGGCTATGTAATTTATTGCACAATTTTAAATGGTATTTAGTTGATTATTTTTAAGCCAATTGTTTTTAATTAGATGTGAAATATCGAATTTTTGTAAAACTTGAAAAATAAATTAGTGATAACCCATAATTCCGTGCTAAATATTATGCTTTTTGTTTCATAAGAATGCTTTCATTATCTTGTTAAATTTTGAACTTATATCTTTTGAATGAGTGAAACAAAAACGAGGACATATGTATATAGTGGACCAATTAAAGATTGCCATTAATCAGAGGGTTAATTCGCCATTGATTCTTAGTTGGACCACTGAATCTTTCAGGTTTTTAAGTTATTTTGAATATAGTTTGATATATGGGACAAAATTAGGATACAAAAATTTTTTATTAACGTCCATATTAAACATTAAAGTAGGAGAAACCATATTTTTGTTGTTTTTTCCGATATAATTTCTAGCTATTTTTCAAGTATGCTATAAATAAAACCAATTAAACTAAAAATAGTTGTTTTCATCCGCATGGAATAAATTTATGAACCGCACGCCGTGCCGCCCACACAAGGAAATGGAATAATAAAAACTAAAAATTAATTAAAAACAAGCATTTCGTAAAGCATACATACAGCGAAACCCACTCGTATGGAGACCAATGACGTTAAAGCAAACAATTTCATTTGGCTGCGCTATGAACGTTTTGGTGTTATCGAGGGCGCATTCATATTGAGCCCATGTAATAACACGATTTTCAACGAATTTATTTAATTTCAAAGATTTTAATCGGACTCGGATTCACAGGTAAAATATTCATCTTTCCAGTTAAAGTGTAAGTAATTAAAGTGTATTGTCCATTTGATGACTATCGTGGATGCTTAACTAATGAAACGGTGATATAGAAAAATGGAGAAAGAGCTGTATTTTACGAGCTAGATATTCCCTCTTAGCCTAAAGAGTATGAGGAGAATGATATTTTTTAAAGGCAGTTATATAAACTATATTAGAAAAATATATGTTTTTAGAAGATCCACAGAATAACTTAGAAATGAAACGGTGATGATGATTAAAAAATTCCATGCTGATATTTTCTATTCCCATCTCAATCTAAGGAATCTTAAAGATGCTGTTTTAGGGATGTAATTGTGTAAACTATGCCAGAAGAAATACGTTAAAAATTTCCAGAAGATGCACAATGTAAGAAAGGGATGTGTGATATCAACAGTCTCTAGTTTTGGTCCATATAATATGGTTTCTTATGGTTTTTCTCATCAATATTATTTCTCCGAGTTCAGTGGTATTTAGAACGATTAAGGCTCTCTCCTTTGTAGGTCTTTTGGAAATGCCGCTGTAAATATTACTATAGGAACAGTGAATACGTTGAAGAGGCTCCACATCCTTTTTATTTCATCCCAGAGTTTGCTGTATTTCTGTTTTATCTCGGTGATGGTCTGCATGATGTTTCTTCGTTTGATATTTTATCCCTTACTATAATTCCAAGCTTACTTTGGGTCAATATTTGGGTATTTATAATAATAAAAATATTTTATATTTTTGTAAATGCAGAAGCAAAAAGAATATAAATATTATAAAATAACAGATATACAACTTACATAGGGTGAAGTTTAGCTGATCATGACTTTCTCACCTGGCACTCAGCTATTCTTTCACTTAATAACAATACATCCGTCATGGTAGATTGTGATTACCTTGTCTCAAAAATTCATACTTTTTGTAATTTGGCAAACAAGTCCTGAATGATAACAGCCCTGACTTTACGCTTACCAGCCAAGTATCAAATCCTATCTGTTCTAAGAACATGATAGTGGAATGGCAATGTAGTTACTATCGATGTCTTCCGGAGTTCTATTACTGTGGGCCAAGGTAGTTAAGATTTTAGTTCAGCACCAGTTTGATTAACGATATGACTACAGTTATAATAGTCACTTCTTCTCGACACCGTAGATTTTTTATTTTTATTGCTAAATTAGCATAATTCGTAAGCTCGTTCATGGATCATGGATGTTAGTGGAGTTAGGCACATCTCTTTTAATTAGGAAAGCTCTGTTTGTCGAGTCTGTGAGAATTCAGTTACAAATATATTCCAGCAGAGTTTCAATATGTGATTCTATACCACCGCTCTAGGTTCATATGTGTAATAAGAAGTGTTGTCTTCATTTAGATTATATAATTTGGCTGCAGATGGATTATTTTTGCCACACACGTGGTGACGGTGTAGATAATCATTATCTGACGAGAATGTACATCCACCGATTGTATGCTGGGATACGTAATAATTTATCTATCATATTATACTTTTCATTCCCTTACAAGATACTTCAGGTAGTGCTTGGTAGCTATGAAATCACGAATCCTTTTCTCTTATCGAATATGTCACCATTGCCAGTAAGTGAATGTTACCCAATGTATATATTGTTATAGTGCCTTTGGTTTTATCCTTCGAAGATTGAGGTGGGCTGTTCCTTAGCTACTGTCTGAAAAAGTGGCGAGACTGCACTTGTGTGCACGAAACACTTAAGAAGACTATTTACAACCCTTTGGTGAAGAAAACAGATAGAGTACTCCGCTTCCTCTTGGTACGGTAAATCTTTCAACAGCAGCTTTTGAAGAGTGAGCTCTATATCTAGTAACGGTTATCCTTATCTTTCTGTCGATGTCTGAAAAGTGTAGTGAATACCGCCATAGGTATTTATAGCTTTCACCATCAGATTTAATGTAAGCCACTTATCCCACATATCTCAGATATCAAAAGGATGAAGCTCTTAGTCCTTTCCATGTTATCGGACTCTTTTTTTACCTTTATTAACAAATAATATACTAAGACTAAAAGTACATAATATGTTTTTTAAACTAATTGATGTTATCTGCGTTTCCAATGAACTTTTTGACGATTCGAGATGTGGATAATAGCGTCGACTTTTGAGTCTTAGCCTCGACATCAGCTTATGGATGCTTTCCTTAAGGTTTATTATTATTACTATTGAAAAAAGATTTTAAACTAAACAAAGAATTAGATGAACCATATTTTTTACTAAAAACCGTCATTTTCAAATCATTGCAATTCAAAAACACAATTTTTTTCACGGATCTTCAGCAGCGTTGCCATACTTGACAAAATTCGATTGTTTCGAGGTTTTTTACTTTAAAAGTCTCTTATTGATGGTTGATCATGCGCTACCTGCCTGTTCATGATTGTAAAAACATCTGGTATTTTTACATGTATGATATTAGTGTAATTATTGTATAATGTATACGTAAATATATGGTTTAGTTGAAAGCAGAAGTTACTAATACTTATGTTAATTTAGGTTAGGGCTTAAAGCGTATCGTAATGTATTCTTGTTGTTGAAGAAACTGAATGGCTGGAACTCTATAGGGCTCATTATTGAGTAAATATTATTAATAATTTATTTTAGTGAAACATTAAATAAATAAATGAAGTGAGATGGCGACACAATTTATTATGAAGTACTTGTATCAGAAAAAAAATCGAGAGCGAAGTAAAACTTCAACTAAAAAGATCCTCTGATCAGAAACCTTCATGTGCTAAGATTAGGCTAGGAAAGAACCCGTAAAAGATATAGCTGTACTATCTGGCAACGTTGTAGCTATTAGTTTGATTCTCCTGAATATATTATGTCAATAATTTAACAAATAAAAAAGTGTGAATTTTTTTGTTGTTTCATTTAATTAATGTATGTAGGTATAAAAAAAATTAAATGGACATAAAAGTCATTAGCACATGTTAATACCATAATATATTTTTGTTTCCATTAGTAAATAGCAGCATAGCAATAACGTCGACGTACATTTTCAGGTTTTTTTAAATGCTTTATTTTGAATGTATCTAAAAATACCCAAAACTAAAATAAATCGATGGGTCTTATATTGCCCAATCAACCCCAAAATTATAAAATACTTACTTGCTTATTCTGTATACTGTCACTCAAAAACGAAATTATGTATAACTAAAACGGACATGACACACGCTTGCCTCAAAAAAGACTATAAAAGTGCCTTTTAAAAAAACGTAAGTGTCAACACTTTTACGTCAATGGTAAAAAATCAGGAATTTCTACTTTTAAGGCGGCAGTTTTTTGGCGCCCAACAAATCTTATACTAACATTCTTAAAATATAATGAGATGCATTTAATGACGAAAACAGTCATTGTAAAAGGAAAATTATCGAATATGTTATAAATAAATTAAATTAAAAGACCATAATACAATCACAAAGAAAAGCTCGAAAATCGTACCTGTCAGGCAAATGAAGTAATTTGGTCTTGCTGACGGCTCTACTTAAGCCGTAAGCAAGACCAAATTAAAAATGTAGCTTTTACAACCTTGGGTGGTCTTAACTGACTTTAGGATTTGCTTTCATTGCTTTCTGTCTATCATAAGCATGTTCGGTATTGGTAATATTTAGGTTGTCTTGGGATATTTAAGATAAGTCTTCCGACAGTTTATCTCTCCAGCGCATTTAGTAGATTCTATAAAATTAGTAATCTCACCACTCGTTCGTCATATTGTCTTTTAATGTATCCGGCCCATATTAGTCAGCATTAATCGTTTTGAGGATATTTGGTTGACTGTATATGTTTTCCAGTATTCTGTTGTTTCTGATCAGGTACTGCTATGAGTTTTGGTCTTTCACTGACTCATATATACTCTCAGGGATTTTTATTTCTGCTATTCTTAGTCGGTTTTCATTTTGTTTTGTCATGGCCCACCTTTCGCATCCATATATCATAATGGCTTTGATAATCCTGTGGTAGATGTTTCATGTTATAATTTGCTATTATTGTAGCTCCCAAATATTTAAGGTGGTTCACTTGCTCGAAATTATATGTATCTATCTTGTCCAATTTGATCTCGCTAACTGGATCTTACCATTGGCATATATTTAGTTTAAGACTGATTAGTTTTTAAACCGACTTCTTTTGCGCAGCATTTTCTAATTTAAAGAAATCTTTTTTTTTGTGTCTATGGTTGCATTTGTTACTGTCTATCTAGTCCGCAAAGGCTAGAATAAGTGAGAGGCCTTGATTTATGAACTGAAGTGTATTTTTTGTTTCCTATTCTTACGACTTTCTCTAATACTATATTAAACAGCAGGGGCGACAACTTGAAACCAATTGAAACATCAGATTTAATTTATATACAATTTGATAGTTGGTCCAAAGTATCACAAAATCGTACTCTCCAAGACAGTTTTTTGGCGCCCAACAGATGTTACAGTAAACTTGTTAATGCGCCTAAGATTATATTAGAATGACAATAATTATATTTATATTGTAAGAAGAAGGATGAAAAATTGTCAAATAAACAACGTTATCTTCAGTGCAACAAAAACCAAATTTTGTCGTCTTTAAAAAAAAAAGCAAATCGAAACCAGCTGTCAGTTTAACGTCAAAGTGGCTTAATTTAAGAAAATGATTCAATTTTACTTAAAAACTACATTGCTCAAACGTGCAAAATACTCATTCACTTACTTCTGCAAAAAGGCACTCAAAAACGAAATTATGCATAACCAAAACACACATGATCCTCAGTCTACTGTTCTTCGTTCATTCGTTCAGGTGCATACAATAATAAATTATAAAAAAAGAAACTCCGAGCGGCCCCAATTCTGACCTCTTTATTAATAAAAACAATTTAACGTAACGACAACGATTTAACGTAAACCGTGCGAAAACGATGCAACGCGATCACGTATTAACTGCGATTGTACGGAACAGTAATTGGTTTTAAAGGGGATCTACCAGAACGGATTTAAAAACGATCTATCCGCTTTAACGGCGAGTAGAAAGGTTTGACTTTCAAATGACCTTTGCGTTCGCTGGTGGTTGTAACTACGGTTCGGAGCGGATATGGGTACTGCGGGTTCTTTTTTTTTTGTCTTTTTCTTCCCCGTTTGTACCCGCTTAAAGGACGGTTATTATGAAGTTATTTACGAGTTAGGGACCGTATGTGTTTACTATGAAGTTATTTGCGAAAGATCCAGAGGTTGATTTACGAGGCGGTTAAGTGGAAAATGAATTTTGAAGCATGATTGAGTGTATAAATTTACTGTTAAAGTTGAACAAGCTGGTGTTTATCAATTGAACCTTAAAGAAATAAGTTTGGTTGCCAAAATGTTTGAGATTATCTTGAAATTGTTTTGAAACAGAACTTTAGGGTACAAATTGAATAAACCATTTTACTTTCAGTGAACCCATGTCTCATGGTATTTTTTTATTTAATTAGACTTTATATTGCCATTGGAAACGTTTTTGAGGTTTTATGGTAATTTGTATTTGAAATAGCAAACAAACATTTCTAGGAATTCCTTTGAGTAACGATTAAAAAAGTCAATAATTCTGTTTCATGACAAATTGTTATTTTAAAATTGAGCTTGAATGTAATATATTGGTTGCCACTGGAAAAACTATTTAGGATTTAAAATCTTAGATGTTCCCAAAATTCTTTGAAAAGTGTCAAAAAGCATCTCTAAGAATGAGTAAAAAATTAATGAACTATATCACTTTTTAACTTCAGTGACACGTTTTGGTTGGCACTGGAACAGTATTCAGTTCTTGTAAAATAACACAAAAGGCTCCCTTATGATGAACTTCAGGCAAAAAACAGAATTTTAACGTAAAAGTTATATGAGCACCAGCATGTGCATCACTTGT
Source organism: Anthonomus grandis grandis (assembly GCF_022605725.1). NCBI lineage: Eukaryota > Metazoa > Arthropoda > Insecta > Coleoptera > Curculionidae > Anthonomus > Anthonomus grandis. The sequence goes on along the minus strand of NC_065548.1, from coordinate 14,109,291 downwards.
GCTGGAGTAACGTTTCATTATAAATTTTCATTTGAAAATTCAGCTTCAAGGACACACTTTTCGTTGCCACTGGAAAACTATTTAATACTGTTACAAAATTCATTCAAAAGAGCAAAAAGCATCTTCAATAGGATTAATTTAAGACAAAAATTTAAATTTTCGGCTAAAAATATTAAATTAGCTACATCGTGTTGTATACTGTATACTAGTAAGTTTTTCTTTAAAAATTCATCTTCAAAGGACACCTTTGGTTACTACTAGAGGACAAAGAAAAAACCCTAAGCATGTATTAATAAGTCGCCGGAATTAATAATTGATTATATTTTTTTTCTAATCTTGAAGAAATGTAAATTTAAAGAAATATATTGAAAATTTGTTTTTGCACAAAAATTCTAAGGAAACCTCAAATTCCTTATACAAATCTCGCAACTGAACTTTAACCTTGCTATTCCAAGAAGCAATTATTCATAAATTCTAAGAGAATACCCATAAAACCGCCCTTATGAAAACGAAATTGTGCAATTTTTTTTTTATTTTTGAGTCCCTACGAAATTCAGCTAAATATTGAAATTGAACTGCTCAACTGAAATTTGGAAATTATTTTAAATTCGTAGCAGTCCAGTTGCAGAGCAAGTAAATTTTATATTTATTTCTTGTTTAGATTTGCGTGATTACTCTTGAGTTTATCTGTGGTGAATCTAAAAGGTTAAGGACTCAATCAACATGCACATAATTTAGATTTTTCTGTGCAAATAAAAGAAAAAAATTCGGAAAAACTAAAAAATGATGAAAAGCACTGTAAAATAGCAAAAGACCTAAATTTAAATAAATCAGTATTATTCAGAACCATTTCTAATTTTAATAGAAGAGGTACCTGGGAAGGAGTTCCAAGAAGTGGCATAAAAAGAAAAATTAATAGTGTGATGGATAGAAATATTAAGAGCTTGGTTGTGCAAGATCCATTCATTAGTGCTGCTAAGTTAAACAACAGTTGGGGCATGTTTCAATATCGGTAAGCACTATAAAATGATGACTTAAGGACGCTGGATATACGGTAGAAAGTCAGCGAAAAAACCCTTCATCTCAATGAAGAACAGAGAGGCCAGACTTCGATTCGCCAAAGAACATCTCAACTGGTTTTATGAAAAATGAAAAACAATAGTGTTTTCAGATGAAAGTAATTTTAAACTGATTAAGAGACCAGATTTAATCCAAAATATACGCGACACATAATAAAACACGGTGATGGTGGTGTCATGGTTTGGGGTTACTTTGGAGGGTTTGGTATAAGTCCGTTAGTCAAAATCATCGAAGACATTATGAATCGTTTTGTCTACCAAAACATATTACAAAAGGAGATGCTACCTTGGGCAAAATACAACATGTAGTTAAGATGTGTTTTTCAGCATCACAAAGACCCGAAGCCTATGTCAAAACTAGTTAAAAATTGGTTAAGTGCTAATAAAGTTGACGTTATGCTTTTTCCTGTACAAAGCCCGAATCTTAACCCAATCGAGAATTTGTGGGATGAAATTGATAAGAGAATCCATCAAAAACATCTCTTTAATGTTAACGAACTATATCAAAAAAGTCCAAACGTATGGAAATTAATTCCTCAAGTCTATATTGAAAAACTTTTAAAATCAAAATAAAAATAAAAATAAAAGCTATGTTGCCAGATATTAAATAAATATTATATTTTAAAATGAATTAAGAATATGTTTATAATTTAAATTACTTTACTTTTGAGCCATATATTTTGCAAAATATTATATTTTTAGTAAATGGTATTGGAAATTCGAGTTCTCAATAAAGTTTTATTATGAAATTATAGCAAACTTATTTGTGAATTAAAAAGAGAGAAAAAATAGATTTTTGAAAAGTAACAGGAAAATGTGTTTTCTTTTTTTCTTAACTTGTCTCATGAAGGATAAGTAGTTTCTGCTTTTAACAAAAATAGTCTAATAAAATAATTAATCTGAGGGGTGAGATTTGGCTTTATGGGAAGTAATTTTATTTGATAATTTTTTTTTTTGGAAACTAATTATTTTATTTTATTTCAGGTAAGTCAACAGTGACAGTAATAACCAACTTGATCATAAGAAGTAAGTATTTTTTCTCAGATTTTCATTTTGACAATGGTGGTACTAAATAAAAAGGGTCAAAAACATTTTGAAAATTCTATATTCCAATGTGGATTTTATTTAAGATTCTGGGAAGACATATGTTTTATTTAATCATTCATTCTCAAATTTTTATAAAATTATACCTGATGTCAATCCGGTTTTAGCACAACACTATTGCCTTGTGGGTCTTGTGAATGACATTAAGCGTTATAAAGAACAAAAACAATTAAAAACTTTATGTTTATTGAATTTTAGTAAGGCATCGCCACTCTAAATCAGGATATGCTGCTAGCTAATTTTTTATATTTTTTTCTGGTTTTTCCAATAGTTCAATTACGTTGCTGAGATCCTACCTGTCGGGCAGATTTTAATGCGTAAAGGTTGATTCTGACCCTTTATAATCACAATCTTTTCCAAATAATTTGTTAGTATTACCATTTGATTTAATGTCGAAATTTACGATAAATGACTTTTTTTCAAATCTCGTTGTTTAAGCCTACAATTTCAAAAAAAGCGTTTTCTAAATTCATCGTTTCAGTGCCTTTAACTCTCCTAATATGCATTTTCCGCCCTATACTTATAGGAACTTTTTTACGATTTTTAAGAGTACTATCACCCCCTGAATTTTTTTACACCATTTCAATGACATCTTGTATACTATACTATTTCATTAACCCCTTGTCCCTTTATCAAATTTCAATCCAAACAGAAACATTAATACCTCAGAAAGAGAGACAAACACCATCCATTACACACCCAACAATACAAAACATATACATTATTATTACCTACAATGCATGACGTCACCAGACAAAGAGGTGAATCTCTCCAGCTAAACTGCTGCCACCACGAGGGCGGAAGGGGGTCGCTATGGCAACATCGCGCGCCGCTCTGCTGCAGCAGACGGATTCATTTTCGGAGAGGGGGTCGACTGCTGACTATCCCCCCTTTCCCCTTCCCACTCCTCATACCGCTCCTCATCCACCTGCTACCCTCCCTCTACTCTTTACCCGGGGATCCCCCGCAACTGTTCCCCGGGGACGCCTTTTGATGTAATCATGTCATCGAAAGGCATCGGGGCTGTCCCTGCAAAAGTTATAAGCGACGTTGCCGATTAGTGACGGGGCATATGCAGGGTGAATATATACGAGTGGTATTTTGATAGCAGGGCCCTTTTTACTCCGTATTCTCTTCTCTGTCGTTTTTGATGTTAATGCGGAGCGGAGTAATTGAAAGTTTTGTTGTGGATGGTGGGGTAAATGAGTTGGTTGTTGTTGGAAGTTCTGGAACAAGTTTCAAACGTATTTGTTGAGTGGTGTTGTTGTTTTAGCTGTCAGGGGTTGTTAGTCGTTAGGGGACGAAATAACCATTATACAAAGTGGTTCAGATCTTAAACAAAAAATGTGAAGCACGCATTCTACGTCAAAAATAAGCCCTAGTTTATATAAATATATGTCAAGAAATACTTCCTCTCCGAGATACAGGATGTTAAGAGATGTTAACTTTCACAGTAGTTGAAATATTTCTATAAAATTTGGGACATTGAGGTTTTAAACATCAAGGAGCACTTTTTGCCTAGTGGTTTCCTAACAAAAACCAAAAATTTGTAGATTATTTGACGTGACTAGAGGATAAAGCTTTTTGAAAAATCTGACGTTAGCAAGCTCAGTATATTTCTCTTAAAAGGATTTGACTCAAGACATTAGACATGTGAGATGTAGAATGCCATATAATGGATTTTTGGCATGGAAACTCATCTGACACCCAGGAACCATTGACGATCGCAATGAATTGATGATCCACGTCTGTGATCAGTTAAATACGAAAAGTAATATTTTAAGATAATTCCAGGCATAATAGAGTTGTGAGATGCGGTAGAATGCCAATAAATGGATTTTTGCCGCTTTTTTGGCATGGAAACCTATTTGACACCCAGAAAACATTGACAATCGTAATGAATTGATGGTTTACGTCTGTGATGGGTTCAAATACATACGAAAAGTAATATTTCAAGATGATTCAAGGCATATTAGATAGGTGAGATGCGGTAGAATGCCAATTAATGGACTTTTGACCTCTTTTTTTGGCAGAAAACCCATCTGGCACCAAGGAATCATTGACGATCGCATTGAATTGATGGTTTACGTCTGGGATCGGTTAAATTACATACGAAAAGTAATATTTCAAGATAATTCAAGGCATATTAGATAGGAGAGATGCGGTAGAATGCCAAATAATGGACTTTTGATCCCTTTTTTGGCATGAAAACCCATCTGACACCCAGGAATCATTGACGATCGTAATAAATTGATGGTTCACGTCTGTAATCGGATAAATTAGATAAGAAAAGTAATATTTTAAGATAATTCCAGGCATAATAGAGTTGTGAGATGCGGTAGAATGCCAATAAATGGATTTTTGGCCGCTTTTTGGCATGAAAACCTATTTGACACCCAGAAAACATTGACAATCGTAATGAATTGATGGTTTACGTCTGTGATGGGTTCAAATACATACGAAAAGTAATATTTCAAGATGATTCAAGGCATATTAGATAGGTGAGATGCGGTAGAATGCCAATTAATGGACTTTTGACCTCTTTTTTTGGCAGAAAACCCATCTGGCACCAAGGAATCATTGACGATCGCATTGAATTGATGGTTTACGTCTGGGATCGGTTAAATTACATACGAAAAGTAATATTTCAAGATAATTCAAGGCATATTAGATAGGAGAGATGCGGTAGAATGCCAAATAATGGACTTTTGATCCCTTTTTTGGCATGAAAACCCATCTGACACCCAGGAATCATTGACGATCGTAATAAATTGATGGTTCACGTCTGTAATCGGATAAATTAGATAAGAAGAGTAATATTTTAAGATAATTCCAGGCATAATAGAGTTGTGAGATGCGGTAGAATGCCAATAAATGGATTTTTGGCCGCTTTTTGGCATGAAAACCCATCTGAAACCCAGGGATCATTGACCATCGTAATGAATTGATGCTTTTTGTCTGTGATCGATTGAATTACATACGAAAAATAATATTTAAAGATGATTCAAGGCATAATAGAGACGTGAGATGCGGTAAAATCCCAAATAATGGACTTTTGACCCCTTTTTTGGCCTGAAAACCCATCTGACACCTAGGAATCATTGACGATCGCAATGAATTGATGGTTCACGTCTGTGATCAGTTAAATTACATAGGAAAAGTAATATTTCAAGAAGATTCAAGGCATATTAGATAAATGAGATGCGGTAGAATGCCAAATAATTTACTTTTGACCTCTTTTTTGGCATGAAAACCCATCTGACACCCAGAAATCATTGACGATCGTAATGAATTGATAGTTTATGCCTGTGATCGGTTCAATTACATACGAAAAGTAATATTTCAAGATGATTAAAGGCATATATGAGATGCGGTACAATGCCGAATAATTGAATTTTAACCCCTTTTTGCCAAAAAACCCATCTGACACCAGGAAATCATTGATGATCGTAATGAATTAATGGTTTACGTCTGTGATCGGTTCAATAGATTCTGCGTTCAATTGAGCAAAATAGAGTGTTTTTAAATACCATGAATATATAACCTAAGAATATGAACCGAACAAGTTAATTGTGAATATTTTTTGCAATTTGCTTATGTCGAAAATGTTCCACCAGAATTAAGAATAGCGGCTTGGTTTTAACTTGACATTTATCCAGCCCACTTTCATAGAAATGTTAAGAACTGGTTGTATAAAAATTTTTCAGAAAAATTGATTGGACGTAATGGGCCAGTCAGTTGGCCTCCGGAGAGTTTTTGAAAGAAATCGTATATGTGACTCCTGTGAACTTAAGGAAAGAACGTATTGACCGCATTTAAAATGCTTGCAAGGAATTAAGAAATTGAAATTTAGCTGCTGCTACGGGATCTATTAAACGTCAATCTAAACCATGTGTTTAGCAAAATGGTTCATACATCTTTCATCTTTTTTAAATTTGTATTTGAGTGCGGCTGTTAACGCATTTTTTAAGTACATGTTTCGTTTACAAGGATAGTCTTATTATTGTATCCCATATCAAATTTTATTTCGATTTCTTCGTGCATGAAAATTTGTCACTTATTTACCCGGAAACGGTGCATCATACATAACAAAATCAAGAAACCGAATTTGCTCCAAATTAAATGAAGATTTCAAAAGTAATTTTTATCTTAGAAAACCAGTGACGTATCATTTGTTTGTCTAAAAATATTCAGTGTGGAAAAAAAAGTAATTATGCAAAAAAATGCTCCTTGATGCTTAAAAGCTAGGTCCCAAATTTCATAGAAATATGTCAAGCATTTTTTTTCTTATAATTTTAACACCCTGTATCTCATAGAGGAAGCATTTCTCTATATACAGGGTGTCCCGAAAGTAATGACATAGAACAACAGTAGATTTCTTACGTCAGAATAATGTGATTGTCTTGCATGCCGTCCATTAAAATTTACTTGCGCGTAAACACAAAGCATATCACGAATCTCCAAATTGGTAAACAAATTATGCCTAGGCATTACTTAAAATGATTAAACTTTTGAAAAATGGTGATTATGTCAAAAATGGTTGCTCCTAGCGAATTTAATAAGGTATATATTTTTTATATAAGATTAAAAAAGGAATTTATTTTGATACTTTTTAAACCGATATACGCGTCAGAAAAAACGTTAGGGATTTTTAAAAAAGTAAAAACTACCGCAACACCCTTCTACCGAAAACACGAAAACTGTATATAAAATTTAATTTTTTTTAAAAACTTCTATGTTTTAAATTTCATGCCAGTATGTCAGTTGGTTCAAGACCTATAAGAAAAAAACGATAAATCAAATAATACTTTGACACCCTGTATTTCAGTTACTATTAAAGTGAGGATAAGACAAATTGACCTCAATCACATTATTTTGACGTAAGCAATCTACTGTTGTTCTATGTCTCATTACTTTCGGGACACCCTGTATAACAAACTAGGGCTTATTTTTGACATAGAATACGTAGTTAAAATTTCTTGATTGGGATCTGGTCCACCCTGTATATGAGTGGCATTTTGATAGCAACCTCTTTTTACTCCATATTCTCTTTTCCGTCGTTTTTGTGTTATGTTAATGCGGAGAGGAGTAATTGAAAGTTTTGTTGTGGATAGTGGGGTAAATGAGTTGGTTGTTGTTGGAAGTTCTGGAACAAGTTTCAAACGTATTTGTTGAGTGGTGTTGTTGTTTTAGCTATCAAGGGTAGTTAGTCGTTAGGGGACAAAATAACAATTTTATAATCATATTTTCAAAAAATCCACATAAATTATATACAATAATGATCGAAAACGGTTGAATACACTCATTAATCACCCAAGCGATTACGATGGATATTTCTAGTGGAAAAAACAAACAATTGCCATTTATCACGGAATATTACACTTAGGCAGGCAATTAAAAATGTATTATAATAATTGTGATTCCGTGAATTTTATAAAAAAAATATTACAGTATACCCATTGTCTGAAGCTAAATAGCGTCACATTATTTTTTTCGTTGTTTGGGGACAATCGTAAATATGGATCTTATCATTAACACATGCAACTTTAACGGTTTTTTTTTAATGATAATATAAAGAAATGTTACATTTTGGTCCTTCGATTCGGATATAGTCGTATAATATTATAGTGATATATTATATAATTATATATATAATATATATAATATATAACTAAATTATATAATAACATCTGTTACATGTAGTACGATGTATGGGCCTTATTCTAAAAAATATTGTAAATTCAATGTTTACTTTAACGTCAACAATTTTTATCTGGTTTTCCAACTTCTTCAAGCTTTTCCTGAACTGCTCATCACAGGACTTTTTAATTTGAAGAAGCAACCTAAGAAAATTTTGTCGACATTCATATATGAAGGATCTTTATGTTAAAACATTATTTGGAATTCGTAACGTTATTCTAGTTAGTCTGGTAATTCTATGCCATCTTAAGGGTAACATAAATAAATAAGTAAACCCTTTATTAAACCAGAATGTTATTTTTTTTAGTAAATAATACCAATATTCTAATCAAACGAAAAAACGATAGGGATTAATATTATTATCAATAAAATTTAAAAAAATGATAACAAGAACAAATACTAAATTTTTATTATTTCTTACTATGTGGTCGATGCAGGTATATTTGAAGGTTTAGAATTTACTTTTGCCAACGTTTAAGGATAGAAGTTCAAGAAGTATCACACCACGGCTTAATATTAGTCTTTGGATACATTTCTTATTAGTGATTACTGTACCGTCAGAAAATACTGTAAAGTGTCCCTTAATTTCCAAAGAAGTCCAGTTATTGATGTATAGAACTAATAATATAGGGCCAAGCACAGAACCCGGTAGAAATTCTGGTCTAATGAGCAGACACTTTATTTTCTACTTAATGAGAAAAAACCATTCCAGGGCAAGACGTCTAAAACCATAGTCAAGCCACCCACCAGCAATAGTGATCAGTCTTCTGTAGGTTTATCACTTGGAATGACTGTATCGTCGGCATATCTTATCGTATTTATATATTCTCCATTGATTTGTGCTTCCATTTTCTGTTCTTGAGTAGCCGCCCAAAAGGTTTTGTCTGAATATATGTTAAAAAGAAGAATGGTTTTTGTAAGCTTTCTCATTAGTCATACTGCTGCTTTTTGTCTCCAGTAAAAATGTTTGATAATTTTAATGACCTTGCTGTCTATTTCCATGTCAATAAACTTTCTGTATACTCTGTCGAAGTCCTTCTCGTAATGCACAAAAACATCATTGCGCTGGTAACAGCATTTTTTTAGTGTTCAGAGCAAACAGTGCGTCCCTAGTTTCCAAATCGTTTCTAAATCCAATTTCAGGCAGATTTGAAAGAAACCCAAGTCTGTCTCACTGCAGTGTTTTGCTCATTATTTTGTTGGAATTGGTATGAATATGTATTTCAATCCAATTTGTATATTTCAATATTTTGAAATGCCTCGAGTGGTATACACCGCATTAAACAGTTTGACCAAGATTTTCCTCTTGGTTTCATTCATTGTTTTCCTCTTTTACTATTTGTAACAGCTCCGTTGGGATGTCATCAGGTTCGGTGATTTTTTTGGTTTTTGCATATTTCATTGCGAATAGAACCTCTTTATCTTAAGAATTTTTTGCCTTTAGTGTCATACTACTCTAATGTATATTTTATATAAACCGAACACCTTATTTCTGTATTATAAACAGCATTTTAAGTAGGTACTGACTAGCTGAGTAGATTTCCCCACTATATCCCACTAGATATCTCGAGTGATACTCAAACAATAAAAAATACCATGATCTCGCCATGTCCCTCAAGTGTTCTTTTAAGTGAGCTGTCTGGCTTAGCTATTTAATTATTTGATACTGGATACATAGATATTACCCTTCGATTATTATATTCCTCTTTTTTTGGTACGCAATACACATAACTAATACAATACACAAAATAAAAGTGCTATGATCACCCTTGGTCACTTCTGCCTGTCTTTAGAGAACCCGAGGTTGCTGCCAATTAACCACAATAAAGGCAATAAAGTTCTACGATTTAAATGCTTCGATAATATTGATGTGTATTTTCGTTATTATATAAATATGTTCGCTGTTATATAAATATGTTAATCAAACCTTAATGTACTATGAATATGAATACCCAAAAATGTATTCTTTACTTGGCTCAGCAGAGGTATTTTTAGAGGACGATTGGCCTTACACCAATTCTTTATTTTTAACAGATCTTCAGGAATTTAATCTTCAATATTTATATTTTTATGATGCCAGACAATATGAAGCGTCATCGGCAAATAAGATAAATTGTCTTATAAACGTGTTAGAAATATATAGAGGGTGTTTTTTTAATATTGCGACAAAATTCAGAGGCATGTTTCTTGGACAAAATAAGGCCAAAAAGTTCCTATGAACATATGTCCTAAATGTCTTTTAGATTAGATAGAAAATTTTACACTACAGGGTGGTGAAGTTGAAAGAAAAAAACTTACTTTTTGCGATAGATTTGATACATTTATTTCAAGGTTTTACCGGAGAAACTTTAAAAAAATGCTGAAAATAAAGTTATAAAAGTAATACTAAATTAAGATAATCTGATTTAGGCGTTACGGACACCACAATAATGGCTTTTATTTTTTTATGCAAAAACCGTGCATCGAGCAAAAAATTACCTAGAGACCAGATATGCGCTAAAAGAACTAAAGAATTAAAAAATATTTTTTTATTACCAGAAAAACCAGTAGCGTACCCTTGTCTTTTAAAATAATATTCACTTCAAAGCCTACATAAACGCGCGAGTGGCGAGTATAAAAATGTAAATTGTCTATAGGAAAATGCTTAGAAACTTCGAACCATTTTCAGAAAAATATCTACAGGGGCATCAAATTTATAAAACAAAGAATCAAATTTATAAACAAAAAAAATTTATAAAAAAAAGTATTTTTTTTTCTTTTAACTTCACTTCTCTATAGTGGAAAATTTAAGACATTTAGGACATATATTCAAAGGAACTTTTTTGCTTGATTTCGTCCAAAGAACACGCCCCTTAATTTTGTCGCAATATTAAAAAAAAACCCTGTATATTTTTTAATTATACTTAAATATATACACTTTAGTAAACTCTTGGTGATGCGCATCATGCATCATCAAGGTGTAGTAAAGTTTTCAGTAGTTTTCATTTCACTTATTTTCAAAATTGTTTATTTCATGTTTTTCGATTCTCGATCTAAATATTGAACTATATACATTAACTTTCTGTTTAATTTTAAACATTTGCTTGGTATCTTCTTTCCGTTCTCCTTAAAAAAAAAACCTGTATTCAGCACTGTAGTTTCCCTTGAGCATCTCCATCTATAAAGATATGAGTTTCTGTTATAAAATTGTTATCGTCTTTTGCGCTCTTTACTGTTGTGATCTACCACTTGTGTTAAGAAATAAATAAAAAAATATTGTTTTTATTGGCTTATTTATTGTTCATAAGTTGTTTTATGTACAATTATAAAAATGAAACCTCTACTAGTAAAGGATATATGATGTTGAGCTTTGGATGATTTAAAAATATTTACTAAAAACGCCTTCATACCATTTTTAATTTTAACCAACTTAATTTTTTTTTCTGAAACAACTGAGAAATTCTTAGCGATGCGTAGCCTCTGTCTTCATCCATCAGTATTTTTAATAATGAAAAGTATATTCTTGAATAGCAGTAAAAAGATGACAAAATTTTGTACTATTAACCAGTACTAAAAAGTACATATTATGCATTTTTTAAAATATTTAAACGAAGATAAAGTAGAAAAAATCCTTATTGTTAGTCTTCCTAATCAGATATTGAAGAAAATTAGAATATCTTAGTGTGATATCTTATTTTATAAATACTTTATTTTGGTCCTTCGAGCCAGATATGTTGCCTAGACATGCAAAAACATTACACTTCGAACGTTTCCTACTAAAGAATTCAACCCTTGTGCCCAGCAAAGCGAGGTAAACGTGACAACGTGGCCCGAGACCCTTTTGCAATTTTTCTAGGTTAGTTGGTGTTTACGCTTGGCGAAAAATTCCGCAATTCATCCATTTATACCCGTCCGTCCACCCATCCCCTTTAGGAGCCTACGAACGGGGGATAAAGCGGCAACGAGGGATGGCACGAAGAGCAGTTGCCTTTAAAGCGAGGGTTTAAAGGAAGTCCCACACAGTAATAAATTGCCCCGAAAGACGGTGTGGAGCAGGTGTCCGGGGCATTTTCTATAGAGAAAAGGTTTGATGATTTGATGTATCTTTACCTTTTTTTTAGTTTTCTTTACCCTAAAAGATGACTGTGAGGTAAAAGTGAATTAAAAATGATTCAATAAAATATCTCGTTCTTCATCTGACCTCTATAATACGTGAGTGGGACAACGGCTGACATTTTGCAACTATTAAAAATAATGTAGTAAATAGACCATTCATTTATTTATCGAGTGTTGAAATAATCTAATCTGTACGGCATGTTTACTCACATTTTATATCGGATTACGTATTTGTTCAAGGACCCCAACCCTGATTTTTGTTGTTTTTGTTTGCTAGTATGGCAGGTGTGGGCCGACCGGTTTTATCGCTTTCTATTATAAACTTAATTAATATTGAGTTTTTTTCTTTAGTTATCATTAAAGGGATTCTTGTTTCATGGAATGCACCATATATGGACGCATCTTTTTATTATACACAGGTGTAAAGAGATGGACTTGCTCTAACTCTTACAACACGCACCTTAAATGGTTTCTTTCATCACTCACCAGCAGTTTGACAAAGGTACATTGACAGTCATAAGTTTCCACTTAGTCTACTCGGTTCTCCTAGAGCTTTCCCAAGCTTTATGCTTCTTTTTCTAGTGCCTCTTTTACTACGGCATATTACCCTTTTAACTGATCATTGTCTTACTATAGGTACATTTCTTGAAGACAAGCCAGACGATTTTCGACCAATTAGCATTCTACATGTACTCTAAAATGCTTGAGAAGTTTGTAGCTAAACAATTCCTTCAAAAATTTCCTTTTTGATAGGAATAATATTCTACCCCTTGTCAGTCTAGTTTTCGTAAGAATCACAGCACTACTACAGATTTACTTCAGGTATCTGATGACAACTTTAGGGCTTGAGATGCAAACTTACTTGCCTTATGAATTTAATTAAAGCGTTCGATATCATAGAAGATCTTTTAGTTACTTGATGGTGTTGGGATGCCGCTCTACGATTCTTTAAGTTGTGATATTTCTTTAACTGTGATATTAAATGGCTTAAACTCTGAACTATAATAAATTAAGGTGTCCTCTAGGGTAGTATTCTAGGTTCTCTTCTATGTTGTATATATACAGTAGACTTTTCCTAATTCCTGCAATAATTTAAGAGCCATCAATTTGCGGATGATACACAACTCTATTACTGTTTCAATCCTAATAATATCTTTGGCATGTAGGGATATGAACTCTGGTTTGCAAATCATCCATAATGTTTCTATAGCTCGTAGACTCATCCTTAATGAAAGCAAAACTCAATTCATTTTGTTTGGTAAATCTAAAGAAACTATTTTGAATGATCACCATTTTTAATGCAAGTTGTAAGAATTTGCTATGTACAAAAGTTTTGGAAAACTTAGATTAAAGGAGCCTTTAATAGACCAACTAGGCTCAGTTTATGTGATTCATTAGTTCTATTCCATTTGCTTTACGGTAATTTTATTTATATACCTTGTTTAACTCAGCGTATAATCATTTGTCTTTGCAGAAACTTCAAAATGCATGCCTAAAGTTTGGGAATCCGGCTGTCTCACTGTAAGAGAAAGATACTGGTTACATATTTTGTGTTTGGTCTTGAAAGTCAGACAAACTCATCTCCCAGACTACCTATTCCGGAAACTAAACACTCTTTCTAATTTCACTTCTCATGGTGGTCGGTACTGTAGACACAACAATGAATTATTTAAAAGATGTTCCAGCTATTCAGCAACTCATGCATTTAATTCGCTGCCTTCTAACATTACCAGAACATTATCTTCATTTAGTTTCCGTAGAAAGACTATGGATTTCTTACTATCCGTCCATATCAGTTAGTGGGTACTAGCAAAACTAATTTAATAAATATTAGATTTAGTGACTATTGGATTATATTTGATAATTATTTTATATGTGTATTACTTAAATAATATTAAACTTAAGTCATTACCATTGCATTCAGCAAATTTATGAATAAGGTATTAGGATGGTTGTATGATCAGTTTCATCTGGACAGCACCACCCCATTTGACTTCCTCAGCTTTGTACTATTTTCTGTATAATTAAATAAAGCCATTTATTATTATTATTATACCAACCAAACTCCTGGGTTTATAGAACTTTTTTACATCCAATTTTAGTCATCAGTAGACTTCACTTAATATTCCCCTTCATTCGTCTGATACACGTTTCCATTAAGTCTACAAAGTTTTCTTAAGGTTCATTGACATCCAAAATCCTTTTAACTGATTTGTGTGTAGTATTGCTGGTTCTCACTGGCTTAGATTGGAGTATCATGTAGATGTGATGGTTTGCTGTAGAATTCAAAGAGAATGAATCAATTCAGCGAGAATTTTCTGGGCTAGGAAAAGTTGATTCACGAATGGTGGGTGTGTGGAGAGTTTCACTAAGGGCGTATAGATTTTGGTGGTTATTGAAGTATCAAATGCAAATCAAAAGACCTTTGAATTTTAATGTAAAGAACCATTTTTTTTGTCAGTTTTTAGCCCACTAGTGAGTATTTAAACCTGTTTATAAATATATTTTTTGCTTAGAATTAAAAATTGTTTCTTACCAGATCATTTTTATGAATATCGTTTGAAAATTACATAAATTATTTCGATCCTGGAAAATTGGCTGTGCTTGTATAGTCTTCACTTAAAGAATGGAGATCGTTTGCAAATCACCTTTGACACACCTCTCGATTAAAACATGGTTCATCTAATTGGAAATGTTTTTTTTTAAATGTTCTCTATAAACATTTTTTGGTTACCCAAGCTTACGTAAATTGGTCTCTTAAACTTAAAAATAATTGAAATGAACCCCAGTTCCACCCTGAAATGAACTCCAATTGTGTAAACTCAATAACCATACATTCATCCATCATGGCCCATTTGAGGCTCCGAGTTTCACTATTCTAAACAATTAGCCTGGCGGCGGTACAACTTCCATTCGAACTTTCCTATTAATGGCCAACTACGGAATTTCAACGATCTTAATTGCTATTGGCTTCGGGAGGGAATTAAACTCTCCCAGTTGCCCCCAACTGCGATACTAATAATAATAGTTTGGAAAGTTCTGTTTGCTGGTTTAATTAGAAAACACTCCTTTTGGTTACCAGTTAGTTTAGAGGTATTCCTGAATAACATAGAGTTTCTATCCAGGATTAAAATAGAATTATTATAAATAAACCGCCTCACAGTCCGAATTGAATTTAAAAAAACTACTTGAGAACTAAAGCTATATTTCAGTATATAATACTAAGCATCAAACAAAAGTTTTTTTGTTGAGTTTCTATAGAATAATATATTATGAAAGCTGCCTTTTAATCTTGAAAGATTAGATAATTTTTATTATAATTGGCGCTAAAAGATCCTTTAATATTAATGGTCAATATTACGCAACGTTACGTTTTTTTACGAATTTAATTGTTCTACATACAACGTCGACAAAGAGCGACTATTAACCTATAAATCCTTACTGATGTTTTCGAAAGTTTTTATTTATCTTAGAGGAGCCATAGCCACTAGAAACAAATATTCATCAAATTTAATGTTTTTCATTCATTTAAGTCGAAGGTCTTAAAAATACTTATCGTGGTTTCCTAAATAAGCTCTTGCAAATCGACTTCTCCAGAGGTTTCTGTAGCAGTAAATTCAGATAGGAATTTCTAAGTTAGTTAATGGCATAGAAATTTGGGAATAAATCTTTATGTACTTCATTTAAAACGGTTCCTAAGAGATTGTATTTATTTTCAGTTAAATCTAAATGGAGTGCTAACGCTGTTTCTATGAAAAGACCTGATGTTTTCGTTGTGGAAGATTTTTCTGGGCTTCTATTATTAATAATATCTGAGACTCGATTTTTGCCTTGCATGCTCAAAATCACTTTGAGGTCTTCCTCTTCTTGAAAAGACTATATGACTCTGGGAGCTTAATTTTGCTTTGTAGCCAAGAATTTTTTTTTAATCTTTGTTTATTTACATCAGTTAAAGTAAAAAAATACACAAAGTGATTGCCAGCTTTATTGCATTAATTTCAACCTAGTATTTAAAATTATTTGTATTGTCTAAACAAACAAAACAAAAAAACAAGTCAATTTAAAAATCAATTTAACTTAAATATTAAAACATGTCTCAAGAACAATATACCTAATTGCATTATTTTGTGTTATAACTTAATAAAAATTACAATTAACCACTGGGTCGCAGCTAAATTAGATTTGATTTAAAAATATGTAGTTCCAGCTTTAATCTAAACTGTCCAACGTTGGTTTAATATTTCAATCTTAAAATAAAAACGATTTACCTTATTACCGGCTTATAAGCATCTTCATCTATTTCTGAGCACTGTATCGAATCTGTTCTGAAGAAGGTTTTTTAAAATATTTTAGTCGATCAACAACACGGATTTATCAGTGGTCATTTAGTTGATACCAATCTTTTCATATTTACTAACTTTATTTTTAGTTCATTCCATAAAGGCAATGAGGTACATTTATACAGATTTTAGTAAAGCGTTTGACAAGCTTAACCATTCTATTTTAATTCATCAACTATCAAAGCTTGTCATTACTGGCGCCTTATTATCTTGGATTAGCAAGTGAGCAGCAAATTAAAATTGATGGTGGTGTTGTCTCGATATTTTTATAAAGGAGTTCCGTACGGTTTGCATCTCAGCCTCCCCTGTTTATTCTACTTATTAATGATCTTTTTCTTCTTCTGAAGTTCAAATGTCTCCTATTTGCTGACGATAATACAGCAAGTTTGCTCTCTGCTATATATTGAAATTTCGCAAAATGACAATAATATAATATTTTTTTGGGGCCAAATAAATGGCACGTCTCTTAACATTAATAAATATTGCTTTATCAGATTCAGTTAGTAGAAAGAGCAGTCTGTATTTAGTAAAAGTACATGTTGATTTGGTAAAGTATCTTGGTATCTATTTGGACCCTAAGCTTCGTTTTTCTTATCACGGGATTATGGAAGGATTTCATTATTTTCGTCTAATCTAATCTTGAGTTTACTAGTGTAAAGTGGCATCCAACTATCAGATAAACATCAATACGATTGAAAATGTTCAGCACAAAGTTGTCAGCTTTATGAGATTTATCCTTTCAGGAGATCAGGTACGTTTCTTCCTACTTGTCAAATTATGTCATATCTATCACTAAATCCGTTGTCAAGTAAAATAAGTACCATCATACATCATAGTAAAGTTTTGCTTTTAAGGTTCATTTAAGTTAATAACAAAATGTTCTGACTACCTTGCTCTCTTCTCAATCCATGTTTCACTTTACTCGAAATCATCTACTGCTCCAAGTCCGTTTCTGCCGAACAACATATTATTTACAGAATGTGTTGTTCAATGTAGATTTGGTGTGTCTGTAATAATTTTTAACCATGAGTCGAAAGTCATGCTAATTGAAAAACATGCTCCACCTCAATCGACACAAACTGCGTTCGACAACTTTAGAATTAACAATAAAATCTCTTAAGTTTCCATAACCGTCACATCAGGAGCCATAACTATATTTCAATTTGACCGGGCTAAGGTACCATCTAAGGAAATTCTGCGATGCGACGAGGCATGTAATTAAATTATATCTATTTCTAGTATCACGATGAGCGGACTTCACTGTGTGTTTTATAAACTTGCTTGATTCTTTTTAACAAAGATTATATAGTTAAGAACAGATATGTAGCGAAATGTTAGTAGTTCCAGTTTTACAATTACTTCAACATCAGCCATTCTATCTTAGACCAGATAAAATAGATGATTTGTGGTTAAAAATTGTGATAATAAACGAGATCAGCGTTATCAAAAAGTGATATCAATCATCTTTCTTAATTTTAGTAAAACACTCATTGTTTGTTTTAAATGTAATGCAGCAGATATACCTCTAAGTCCTTTCCTAAATGTACTAAGTTTCTTAAAACATTAACTAACTAAAAAGTAAACATCGAGAATGATTTATAATTATAATTACTAAATAGAAAATGCTCATATTAGGGTCAGCAACTGGCAGGTACAGTTTACTTTTCAGTATTTTTGGCTGTTATTATGATATCATAGTACGTCTTTCTGTGTTGCTAATCAAGCTAATATTCTATTTATACTTTTCGAAGTTTCGAAGTATTATTGCAAGCCATCAGAGAGGATCTATTTTTATTTTCGAGGTTTCAATTCTTTAGTTTAAAAACCGTGCGAGGCATCAAAGTTCTACCACCGAGCATGAGACTTTTTTGCTTACCCTTAATTTGCTCTTGTTTTTTCTAACAACTTTAATTTCGACGAAATTATTGTAAAAAAAGTAGATTCTCGTCGATTTTCATTTAGGCACTAGAACTGATAAACAACCAAATTTTTCAAAATTTCTCTTTACATCCAAAAATTATAAAACACAAACTAAATAATGATGCCTCTATCAAACATCCATATAATTCCTTAACGACACCCCCTTAAATCAAACCAAAACACCCTCTTCGGATGACACACTTGCACCCCCGTACTATGATTAAATTTACCAGCAAAGCTTTCCTGAAGGACGTCCCTTATTGCAGACATACATATCAGCAGGCGAGCACAGGCAATACAGGTTTCCCGGGCAACAGTTAGCGCTGTACGATCCCGACGAGGTCACAACGGCGTTATTCGGGATCCAGAACCGGTAGAGGGGACTCCCCCAGGAGGGCGAAGGGTGCAGGGAGGGTAGTGGAGGGCTGCGGAGAGGGCGAAGCGAAATTCCCGCCGTCGGCACGTGTATGATGTGGGAGGCTCGGGGGAGGGTGGAAGGGGCGGCCGAGGGTTTAAACTATGGGGGGGCGGCGTTGCCAAGTGGCGGTTTGTTGTTTTTCGTGATTGGAATTGGACCCTCTAAATGATTTATGTTGTTTTGTTCGGACGGGTGATTATATATTGTTGGGTAATTAGGTGGAATGTAGGGGGAGGCGCACAGTGCCGCGAACAATGGACAAAAATTAACAATTTTTTTTCGGCATATTTTGCTGCATATAGGGCATGCATCGAGGTGATAAAAATGACAGCTGGTTTTGGTTCTGGTTGCCATGGGTCAGGATGACAATTAAATAGATTTGGGTGTCGAGTTATCTGACAGTGCTTGTTTATTAGGTTTATTGCATGGGTCAAAATATTTATAAAGTTTAGTCATTAAGCTACAAGCTATTTTCAAACGTTGTAAATATAGATAGAATTACTGAGGGTGAAACCTACTACAGTACCCACTAACAATATTAACATATATGTCTTAAGCAATAATTATTTAGTAATTATACAAATAAAGTTATAATTTAAAGTGCATAATGATAATTTACTATAAAAGAAAAATCAAGAAAAAAATATATAACTTAGTGATATATTACAAAGGCACTTACAAACTATATGCGTATGAGAAAAATACAATGAGTGAACAAAAAACCCTTGACAAAAAATGTATTTTCAATGTAACCTTTAGCTGCTTTTGAGTGTTAGAAAACAGATCTGTTTAAATTTTCATAGCAAGAATTTGAAAATCTCATCATTCTGCATAAAGGAGATGACAGACAGCTATTATTGGTGTTTCCTAAAAGGTAAATGAAAAAGGTTGCCGTGCCTTAATTGGCGTGGTGGAATATTGATTGTTAGACATGGGATTAAATTAGAACCATCAAGCTTATTATTTGATAGTCTGTGAAGAAAAAGAAGATCTGAAACCTGTCTTCTATTTTCTAGAGTAAGTATACCGAAATAATTGCGTAGCAGATTTAGCTCATTGGAGACGAAGATTTTAGTATTTTTGCTTGTCTATTAACAAATCCTAGCATTTGATATGAGCTTATAACTAAATTATTCATATGTTTGTCAAAAAGATAATTTTTCGTCAAACGTAACACCCCGATCTTTAACTTCTTGAACTCTTTTTAAGAGCAACACCATCAACTCTATAGTCATATTATTTAATCTCTAATTCGTTTTTACTAAATAAAATGAAATTACATTTACCTGTAGATATTTAAAAATAAACAATTAACTTGACAATATTTATCAAATCGTTCTATACCTTCCAGAATGAGATGACAATCCTAAATTGATTTATAGATTTTAAGATCGTCTGCATAACGCAAAAATTTCGAATTTTTAAAAGATTGAGAAATATCATGTATGTAACTGATAAAAAATAGAGGCTTCAATGTGATCCTTGAGCCAGTCCAGACGTAACGTCTACTATTTAAGAGCTTATACCATTAATGCAAACTTTAAATTTTCTATTAGTATAATATCAATATAAAAAAAAGTTCGCAAAACACCTCGTTCTTTTATTTTATAAAATAAATTAATTTTATTTTATAAATTTTTAATAAAGGAATATCACTTGGTAAAAGTGCTGTTTGTAAATGGTACGGATATAAGAGTTCCCCCTTTACTATTCTGGAGACTGTCGATTGACCAATATTTAGTGTTGTAGCAATCTTTCTTGCACCCATTGTAGAATCGTCCTCATTTTGGTATAACACCGCTTTTACGGTTTTAACTGTACGAGGTCGTTCATTGAGGCAAATAAACATTTGAGTATGTGAAATATGTGGAATTCGGGAGTCTTTCTTTGTAAATATGCCTTGCTTTGTAGGCATTGCCGGTCGCAATACCATACACAAAATGCATATCACATATTTCTCTGTTACTTAGATGTACTTAAAGTCATACTTAAAGTTACTGTGAATTTCAATGCAGGTATGGGTCACCTACTAGCATTTAACAAAATAATATTTCATTTACTGGAAATAATTACAAAAATACAACAATATCAATACCAAAAACTGGAAGGTACAATGTATTTACATTTTGAGCAACAACGAGCGATGCATAGATTTCAATTTTTTTTTTGACAACAAAAGTTCCCATATTTGAAGTCAAATTTTTGTTTTTTTCGGCATTTTATAAGTATTTTCGGATATAGGTTTATAGAAAGCTTTTTCAATATTTTGATTAAGGAATACGACCTTAAATTTTCGTCTAATATTAATGACTCGCACCCTCTATATTTATTAGGACCGTGACTTGGAGTTTCTTACCTGTTTTTTGTTTGGTCTCTTGGAGAAAATGGATGATATATTTCTAAATCTACATTGGTTCTATAATTTACATAACAATAGAGAGTTCCGAGTTAGAGGTTGCTAAAAATAGTGATGTCAGGCTGAAGAATAAATTATTAAAGAAAGAAATTGAATGTTTACAAAGAGAACCTCAACTGTTATGACAATTTCTTTCAAACACTGAATATATTGTTGATTCTTCAAAAAGCCACAATGACTAACTATGAGTCCAAATTCTAAAGTCAAAAAGATTTAGTACTATTTGTATTATCAATTGTGTAATTCAGTACCTATTTTGTCAACAAATTTTCCAAAAACCACATATGTGTGCTGTCAAAATAAGATTCTTCAGACTTAGTTTATCCAGCTCAAATAAATGCATGTATAAATAATACTTTTAAAATTCGAGGTTGAGCAATTCACTATCAGGATGGTAAGTAGAAAGGTAGAAAATTTAGATAAGGTAGAAAGAAACTATAGTATAAATGAGGGTCGCGAATATGATCTTAAGTTAATAGTTAGGAATGTACAACTTGAAGGTTTGGATATCTCTGAAGAAATCATTAATAATATTATTAAGCTAAATAACATTACGGAATTTGATTCTTCTGACATAAAGGTTTCTCCTGAAGTACACGAAATTTTGCTGCAAAAGGGTTCCGTTTGTGGGTTGGAGAAAATCAATTATTAGTAATTATATTCGTCTTAAATGGTTTACCTAAGTGGTGTGTTTTCGCTAATGTGGAAAAAGATTGTAAGGAAGAAAACATAACTTGTTCCAAATATTGTAGTAATTATAATCTTATAGAATGTCTAATGAACTCTTTGCCTACTGAAATATATAAATATTAGTGTCTAACTTTTAAGATGGTTCTCGCTAGTTTAGTAATTTTTTCTCAATTAGTAGCTTACACTATTATTTATTTGTGTAATGGAAACATGGTTAAAAAAGTAATGTATCTTCTGATATGTTGTCGTTACCAGAGTACAGATTTTACGTGGCATAGGCGTTTACATCAGAGCAAACCTAACATGCAAAATCATTAAAACTAATGTAAATATAACATATATCAAATATAATAAATTCTTGTTTAGAATCAGGATACTTTCCACAGCCATGGCGTGAGTCAATTAAGTGCCTATACCCAAAATGTCTAATCTCGATTGCAGGATTTGCGTCATATAAGCTTAGTTGTTTATCCACAGTTGCCATTTTTTCTTATTGGTAATAGCATACTGCCAACTTAATAGTATAGCTTTAGGGAAGGCTTGGATACAGCTAGCATCCTTTTGAACATCATGGATAATATAATAAAAGCTCCCGATAAAAAGTTACTGTAATTTCAGTTTTCTTAGATTATTCTAAGGCTTTCGATGTAATCGATCATGAGTTGTTTGGAATGAAGTTAAATTTTATAGTTGCAACGACTACTTGTCGGTAACAATTTCTGTAGTTCCTCAGTGATTGATCCTAGGACCTATGTTATTCTTGCTATATACTTCAGATCTTCCTCTAGTCGTAGTGAGCTCTGAGGTACACCAGTATGCTGAAGATACTCGGTTAATTTATTATTTCGATTCAGATGATATAAAACAGGCTTCTGAAATTGTAAATATCGATCAAAACTTAATCTTGCGCTACTCGAAAGAACACAATCATAATACTATTGCCAATAAAACTCTGCTACAAAAAATCGTAGTGCTAATATTGAAACCAATATCTACATTCTATTCAAGTTTTCCTATTGATTCAATTTTAAGATTTCAAGGACACATTATTGCTGTCCTTCAGAGGTGTTATTTACGTATACGCTTGTTCTATGCTAAGAAACGTCTTTGTTTTTTGTCAGCTATATAGGCAGAAAGTCATTAATAGAGGAACAGGGGGTAAAACTTTGATATATTCGAGGATTTGGTCCAGCGAGCCGGAAAAATATAAACTTTTCACTGTAATTTATTTACCTTCAAATAAACTTATTTTATTAGTTTTCCCACTATGAAAATCTAGATGATGGCACCACACAATATTTTTTTATACCCTTTTGTTCTTCGAACAATTTTCCTAATATAAACAATGAAAATTCTTTGACTGGAAACTCTATCCTATTTTGCCCCAGCTTCTCATATTTGCAACGTGGAATTTATTAACTGTATAGCCAAGAAGTCATTGATAGAGGAACGAGAATTGAAATTTTGATATATTAGGGGATTTGATCATACGAGCCAGAAAAATTATTGACTTTTCTTTATACTTCGTTTAATTTCTAATAAACTTATTTTAATCATTTTTCTACTATGAAAATCTAGCCAAAGTCACCACAAAATATTTTATTCTATTTAATATACTTTTGGTCCTTCGAACAATTTTCCTATTATGTAACTATAATGAGTAAAATATTGATGTATTACAGAATTTTTTTTCACTTATTTTTTAATGAACTTACTTAAATAATTTTTCCACTCTGACAATATAGCCAAAAACTCTGTAGAAACTTTAGCTTCATATGTTATACCTTTTGGTCCTTCGAACAATTTTCTCAACATGCGAAATGAAACTCTTTTACCTTAAATACTTGGTGTTGGTTTTTTTTCTACGGATTTACAAATGTATTTAATTCATTTATTTTTATTTTCTATTAATTTATTGTTTAGTTAATTGTTATATTCCTACTTGTCCGTGAAAACATTTTCAAATTATTATTAAAGCCTTTTGGGCAAATATAGTGTAACGTGCATTTGATCCGAAATAAAGACATATTTGCATGCAACCTATACATAAATACCACTTACCCTTGTCACTCGAGGGCAACTCGATTCATTAGTCATTAGTCCTTATTAATTATTATACCAAATATAATCACCTCTAACCACTTTGAGCAACAGTAATCCTTACTTACAATATAAATCCATAAACAAGTTAAAAATGAAAAATGGAGCGACCTCCCCAGACCCTAATAAGAATTTAAAATCGTTTTACCTGGAACTATTTCATATGCGGTAGAGCAGGTAGCTCGGAGTCTGACGGCTAATCTCGTAATTATAGTGTCTCCAGGGCAAGAAAAGGGTTCTCCCTCAGATTACCGAGAAGGAGTTAGACACACCCGAGACGGTCTGATGTGTTACTTATACCTGAGTGTCGACCATTTAAATCAGTTTTTTTCTTTGTTTGGGTAAATTGAATATAAAGAGGTCAAGGCTCTTACATATATTATTGTGCATAATTTAAGCGAATAGGGATTTGCATGTGTGTGTTTGAATATAAACAGTTTATTAAGGCGAGATTTGTGAAGCTTAAGATTTCTCACAAATATGTTTCACCCAAAGTACAAAAATATGACAACTTAGAATTTAAAAGATTTCTAGGAGTTACAAGTTAAGTCTCTCATTACACAAAAGATTGAAATAAATTGTTATTGTGCATTATTATTAATTATATGTAATAATTTCAGTTCAAATGAATACGACTTGCATATTTGTGAACTAGATGCCAGTTAAACATAGTTTTTCTACGTGGCTGTTATTAGTAATAAATCCCTTGAAAAAATCTTAATTTTTGTGTTTTTCAAGGTCGTTTAGTGTTTTTCTTTTAATTCTTCAACTGACTGAAAAATTACAAAAACTACGACTTTTTTCCAGGCAGTAGAATTGTAGATTAAAAATGCAATTTCTACAAAAACTGTTAAAGCATTTAAGAAACTTTGCAACTGTCTGAAAATAGCTTGTCTATTACCAGTTATAAAATTAAACAAAAACTTAAACTGCCTTGCGAAAAACTATGAAATGAAAAAAATATGTAAATCTTTTTAAATGTATACTTCAACGGCTTGAAAAATTACAAAAATGACGATTTTTCTTCCAGGCAATTGAATTCTGGATAAAAACTACAATTTTGACAGGAATTTCCCGAAGGAGAAATCTTTATTTCTGCCTTTGTTCAGGCAGCTAAAGAATTTGAAAAAACAACAGTAACTGTCTTGAAAAACACAAATATTAAGATTCTTTCTAAGCAGTTGAATCCCGGAAAGGGAATTCTTTAGTTCTGCCGTTGTTCAGGCAGTTGCAGAATTTAAAATAAAACTTTAACTGGCTGGAAAAAGCAAAAAATTAGGATATTTCTTCTAGGTAGTTGAGTCCTGGATAAAAAATACAATTTTCACAACAACTGCCTAAAAGAGAAATTTTTATTTCTACCTTTGTTTAGGCAGTTGAAGAATTTGAAATAAAAAAACTTGAACTGTCTTGAAAAAAGCAACTATTCAGATATTTTCCAGGCAGTTGGATTTTTTTTAATTACATACTTCAACTGCCTGGAAAACCCCAAAAAATTACGATTTTTCTTCCAAGAAGTTAAACTCTGGATAAGAAACACAATTTTCACTAGAACTGCCTAGAACAGAATTCTTTATTTCTGTCTTTGTTCAGGCAGTTAAAGAATTTGAGAAAAAAAACTTCAACTGCCTTTAAAGAAATAAATAATAAGATTTTCTCCAGGCAATTGAATTTTTTTCAAATACATACTGCACCTGCCTGGCAAAAGACAAATATTACGATTTTTCTTTCAGAAAATCTTTATTTTTAATTTATTTTCATTTTTGTTCAGGAAGTTAAAGAATTAAAAATAAACTTAAACTGTCTTAAAAAATATAAAATTAAGTGTTTTCCAGACAGTTCAATTTTTTTTCAAATATATCCTCCATGACCTAGAAAAAACAAAAATTACGATATTTCATCCAGGCAGTTAAATATTAAATAAAAAATCCAATTTTCACAAGAACTGCCTGAAAGAGAATTTTTTATTGCTGTCTTTGTTTT
Organism: Anthonomus grandis grandis; assembly: GCF_022605725.1. Classification (NCBI taxonomy): domain Eukaryota; kingdom Metazoa; phylum Arthropoda; class Insecta; order Coleoptera; family Curculionidae; genus Anthonomus; species Anthonomus grandis. The sequence continues at coordinate 14,083,446 of NC_065548.1, read as the reverse complement.
AGCAGTTGAAGAATTTGAAAAGAAATCCTTTAATATTTTTTGCAGGCAGTCATTTTTTTTTTAAATACCTACTTCAAATGCCTGGAAAAGGACAAAAAGTACGATTTTTCTTTCAGGCAATTAAATCCTGAGTAAAAAATACAATTTTTACAAGAACTACCTGAAAAAAATCTTTGTATTTGTTTTAGTCCAAACAGTTAAAGAATTTAAAAAAAAACACACAAAAATAAGGATTTTTTTTCCAGGAAGTTCAATTTTTTTTCTCAAATACTTCAAATGACTGACAATAAACTTAATTAAAAATAAACTTAAACTGTCTTAAAAAAATAAAATTATGATTTTTCTTCCAGGCAGTTGAATTTTAAATAAAAAATATAATTTTCACAAGAATTGGCTAAAAAAAAATTTGTATTTCTGCCTGTATTAGGCAGTTGAAGAATTTCAAAAAAAAAATTTCAACCGCCTTGAAAAAAACAAATAATAATTTGTTTCCAGGCAGTTCAATTTTTTTTCAAATTTTTATTTCTATTATCGGGCGAAACCCAAAAATGACGTTTTTTCTTCCAGGCAATTGGAAAGAATGATAATGATAATGGGTATCCAAATATCGATATTGTATTGGGTATTTTTTCAATATCACCGTTTTATGTGTTTATTAATTTATATGGACCTTAGTATATTGTATTTTCTGGCATAGTTTGCACAATTAGGTCAAATAATATAATTTCATTTACTAATTTTTAAAATACTTTAGGCCGGGACTGGAGATATAAATATGAAAGTTCTACTTTTCCTCTTTATTTTTTATATCACTGTTTAATTTCTTTATTACTGTCTACGTAATTTGGACACAACAAAATATTAGATATATTACACTCATAGCTTCTCCATAAGTTATGACAGTTAAAAAATCCCTAAATTTATTTTAATAGTAAAAAGATCCACCTGCTTTCGAAACATCTGGAGCATCACCTGCCTGACTGGTATTCAAAATTAGTTGCCAGAAGGCAGATGTGCATAACCCACCTGTAGAATTGCGTAATAATTCATTCAAAAATTTGCAGCAATTAATAAAAATTCGATAAAATTTCCAATAAATTGTTTGAAAAATCCATGACAGCCTAAGCTGACATTTAAATGTAGAATGCATTCTAGGAAAAATTATTATTGGTGGTTTGGAGATATTTGTAAGTAATAATTTCTTACATATATAAAGGAGCAATTAAATTGTTGTAATTGAAATAGAAGAATGTTTATCTGCAGTAATATACCCTTGACATCCGGGGTATAAACCCACCGGGTCGTTAAACCGTAACAAAATATATTACAACAACAATTTTGCGCAATTCAGAAAAAAAAACAGATAAAAACTAGTCCGACACAGAAATCCGCGAACTAATTAAACCGCTCTCGTAGAAAGTCGCGCATATCTTAACGTATATAACGCACAAATTACCGAGTTAATTACGTGTAATTGCGCATATGGTTGCATTTACTTAAAAATTGGCGTTAAAATGTTAATGAGCCTTTTTGTATGGCGTACCGGTTTCGAATTAATTTCCTAAAACCTGTTTTTCGTTAATAACATATCGAACATATACGATAAGTTGTTCAATCGCGCATAATTAGGATTAAATGTCACGATAATTGTAAAGGGTTACACTTTCTGCATAATCTTTGAATATTTATAACTTTTAATAAGGTTAAGAGAAACCACACCATTAAGTAATGGTTTTATAGTTATTAATATGGAAACCACTTGAATGACATTAAGAAGTACTTGAAAAAAAGTGGAATCATTTAAAGGCGTTTTCCGTTTCATATGTACGTATAATCCCATCTCAGTCTCATTCTTTCAGTGGAAACTCTGTACTATTTTGCTCCAACTTCCCATAATTGAAGGTGGTTTTTGTCAGCTATATGGGCAAAAAGTCATTGATAGAGGAACAGGGGGTACAACTTTGATATATTCGAGGATCTGATCCAGCGAACCGGGAAATTAATAACTTTTCTTATTAATTAGTCTTCCCACTATGAAAATCAAGCTAATGGCAACACACAATATTTTTTTGTCCCCTTTTGTTCTTCGAACAATTTTCCTAATATGAACAATGAAAATTCTTTCACTGGAAACTCTATCCTATTTTGCCCCAGCTTCTCATATTTACAAAGTGGAATTTGTTAACTGTAGAGCCAAGAAGTCATTGATAGAGAAACGAGAATTGAAATTTTGATAAATTAGGCGATTTGATCATATGAGCCAGAAAAATTATTGGCTTTTCCCTATACTTTGTTTAATTTCTAATAAATTTATTTTAATCATTTTTCGACTATGGAAATCTAGCCAAAGGCACCACAAAAATTTTATTTTATTTAATATACTTTTGGTCCTTCGAACAATTTTCCTATTATGTAACTATAATGAGTAAAATTTTGATGTATTAGAGAATTTGGTTCAGCGATCTGGAAAAATTATTGACTTTTCATTTTTTTTCACCTATTTTTTCATAAACTTACTTAAATAATTTTTCCACTCTGACAACATAGCGAGAAACTGTAAAATCTTTAGCTTCATATATACTTTTTGGTCCTTCGAACAATTTTCCCAACATGCGAAATGAAACTCTTTTACCGGAAACTTTGTCCTCTTTTGCCCCAACTTCCCTTATTTGCAATCTGTTATTAGGCAAAAACTTTGATATCTTAGGGGAATTAGTTCTGCCAATCAGAAAAATTATAATAATGATTTAGGAAATGGAGGAAAAAGTCGATTTTCATTCATATCCGCATTTTAGTCCAAAGTATTAAGATTTTTGGATGTAATTATGGACACTACGCCAGAATAAATATAATTTCAAAAGATATAGACAATAATTAGAAATTAAAAGGTGATGTAAAAAAAGAAGGATAAAATTTCACCTCAAGTCAATTTCACCTCAGTCTAAAGAATCTTAAACAATGTTCAGAGAATGATATTTTTTGAATATAATTGTACCAACAACGCGAGCGAAAGATTGGTGAAATGCCAAAGGACTAAAAATTGCAATAGTGCGGCTAATTTTCAAATAAGGTGATCCTGACCATGTATTAAATGACCGTCATTTATTGGTTCCTTTTGCATGCTCAAAAATATTTAAGAAAATTATTAATGAAAAACTTCATTTAAATGCTCTGCTGCTATTCATTAATGGATATTTGCGATCACTTCTGACCATTTTTCTCGATCTCTGGTGGTGTGAATTTATTCTACGGTAGTTTCTATTCCTGTCCAATATTTGATATTTCGGTAGAAAGAGGCTGCTCTTTCTACCTAAACCCCTTCTTTCCCCCAATTTTTACTTCTATTAATAGTTAATTCACGGAGTAAATTCGCGTTCTCCTCCTATAGTCCTCAAACTTTCATTATTTCTTGCTATCCATAGAACTTTTAAGTTTCTTCAATAGATACACATTTTAAATGCTATATAATCTAATTTGCGGGTGATTCCTGCCATTTTTTTTATGTTGATGTTAATTGCCATAAGTCGTGCATTTCAACTATGTCCATCTGCATACCATATATTGTTGATCCATATGCCATATACTTCAGTGCCTAGTTGTTGTCCTTCGAGAGTTTCTTGGAATATGTTTTCAGAGTAAATGCTAAAGAGTTGTAAGAAAAAAGTGACAAAGCATTTGTATACTGGGTGTTCTTGGATTTGTGCAAAGCCCTTAATACGGTAGACCATAATACTCTTTTATTAAAGTTGGAAGAGCCTTAACAGATTAACAGATATCCAGTTTGTTAATGTCAATGACATGCTAAGTTGTGTGGGGTTCCTATATTTTATAATATTATATATATTATATTTATATAATATTTATATATATTTATAATATTTTAAGGATATTAATAAATTAAGCGACAGTCAACTGGGCATAGTAATGTAATCAAATAAGAAATTGGCAATCCAGACCAACAAACAAAAAAATTGATGAATGGGCTAATTAGACCATATTTATAAAATCAATTAATTTCTTTACAAATTATGATTTTAGAAGACATTGGTCGGGTATACCTATTTTTAAAATTTATTTTCGTTTCAAGCATCGGGACGGAGGTCAAAGAAAATCCAGGTCAAATAGACAGATGTAATATTTCAATAGTCAAATGCAATAATCACTTCCAGAAATGTAGACTACTTTTTTAATAAAAATCCTTTGGATAGTAAAACTAGTAATGGACCTTGACAAAAAATATGAGTAAAGGGCAAAAGTAAATTCATGAATTTATGACCATTTAAATAGGTCAACCAAATCAAGCTAAATTCTGTAATATTTATTCCTTGGTCCCTTAAAGGTACATGAATAAATTCCCCCTGTTTATCATTATGATGCTATATAAGTTATATGATAATTTACACCGTCATTTTTAGTCAGATAACAAAATTGTGGAGTTATGCACTTTTTTCGTGTTGGCTACATATAAATATTTACCCTTCTTTCTGTATTTAAAGTAAGGGAGTTCCTAGGATAAGATCATTTATAGAACACGCATCTCTTTGAAAACAATAAAAAAAAATATAGAAAGAAGACTTAAAAATCCCATTTTCATATTTATACCCATCTCAGTCCAAGGAATCGATTTTTTTTGCATGCAGTAAAATGCCATTTTCAGAAGATCCATACACTGAAAACTGCTGCCAAATTCCAATCAAAGAGGTAATAAATCAAAAAGGTAACAAATAAATTAAAATTTATTTTACATTTAAAAACTTAGTATATTTTTTACAAGTACATCCTAATTATTAAACATGTCTACGTAAGTTTCAAAAATCCAGTATAAGTATTTTACATAAATATCTCAGGAAAGCCTCTACAGAATATTCTCGGGCTATTTCAAAGTCAATCCAATTTCAAGTGTATATTTCTGGTATATCTTTTCGCTGTTAGAACAAATTTAGAAAATTTTCAAAAGGACACTTTAGTAACATTTCTTACTAAGTACATACATGTAAAGCCACGGTGAATAACAAGTAAAGAATTTGCCTTGAATAAAATTAATATCAAACACAAATACCAGATCTAAATTTCTCCACAAAGATTAATTATTCACTTTATCTGATTTAAAAAAAATTTACTTGTCATCATAATACATGAATGAAATATAAATATATTTATCATTCCAGATATTCAAGCCAAGTCCGCCCACCAGTTCCAGACGAAATGGTATATTAGTAGGCGTCAAGTGGTCTGCCTGGAAAAGTAACATTTGCAACCGAATGAAAAATTCAATTTCCATTTGATTTATACATTTTTCTATGGTTTGATTAATGTTATTTTTCTAGGAACTCAATTGTCATCAAATTTTCTTTGTTTTATTACTGTTACTATCCGAATTTTTATTAAATTAATTTTTTAAACAGGAGTTACTAATAACTTTATTACCATATAAAAAAAAACGTATATCAATAAAATATATTTTGACTTGCTTCTGACTAATACAGGGTAATTCTTAAATTTTTGTGCACGTTAAAATGACCTCTTGGAAATTTTAAGTCGAGCAATACAAACAAAATACCAGGATCCCATTTACAATTCAAATTCGTTATAATGCGGTTCGTAAAAATAACGAAAAATCGCCTGAATTTTATTCCAGTCACGAGTTTCCTAGTCGGTGGGGCTCGATTCATTGTTATTTACTCATGCCGTTACACGTGTTGCATCGATACGGGCATATTACGAAAGAATTTTCTAATAATGTTTATTTAAATGGTTTTCTTTGCAATTTTTCGCTACAGATTGTAAAAAAAAATACAACTTAACAGAGAAAGAAAAGTATAAATTTAAAATTTAAAAAAAACGCTTCATAGGCCGAGAAAATTTAAAGATTATTTAAAATATCTTAAAAAAACACTTCACGCCTGGCGCATCTAAGAAATGGATTTGCCAAGGACATAGGCTTTCAAATACCAAGTAGAAACTTAAAATGCCTTTAAATGCCTGGAAGAGAGAATTTGTTTGAATAAGTCAAATACAACGCAGGTTTTAAATTTTAATACTGCCGACGTTTCGGCCTATATTAGTTCATCCTCAGGGCGAGGTAAAGCAAAAACCTATTTTCCATAAACACTATACTTGACAGTCACAAAAAGCGTAGTGAACCTTAAAAAATGCTTGTAATATGCAATGTTCTTTTTGCTTCAGTCTAAAAGGAAGTATAACCAACTAATAGTGAATCATTTCTAGAGTTTTATTTGACCCCAGATTCAACTTACTTAGCAAGAAACATAAAAGATTTTAGGGTCACAAAAAAAACAACAATTATTTCAATATCCTGGAAGAAATATACACTGTAGTTTAATCTGCGTATTCTTCACAAATAAGGAAAAATTGAAAAACGGCTTCAAATACCTGGAATAATAATAATGTGTAATCACGACCTGAAAAATAATACTTCTAAAATAAAACATCAAATTATTCTTATAAATTCCCCCTTCGAGATTCAACAGATTAAAAAATTATAATTAAAAAATAAATCATAAAAATTGCATTTCGGTGTTTGCAGCTTACTTGCCATGGTAAATACTAAAAGTAGAAACCCCAATTATTCGTAAATAAAAGATTTCTATGTAAACAATCAAAAAAAAAAACTACATAAGTAGGTTTACTTTTATTTACGTGAAAGCGGATAAATATATATTATAGATATGTTTTCCAAAAAAGTTTTGGTCACTTTGGCCTGTGTTATGCATGGGTCTTCAACCATTTTTTTAATTTTCTGATGTACTCTGCGCAAGTTCAAAGTGTCTACAAGGTTTGAAGTTTTTCGTTGCTCCAAATAGTCTAGAAGAACAATGGTAGGTGTCTTAGCCTTCTGGCTAGTTACTCTTTTGATTGGTAAAGGCCTTAGAGAATATCGTCGTTGCTTAATAACCTGGCTCATGTTTATCACACTGTCTCATCAGAGTCGCGGTACTTAATGTAATTAGTTAAGCCATGGTAGTTTCTTCGTAATCAGATTTCATGATGTCTTTATCTTCCTCTAACGTCATTATTTTGTAAAAAGCTCTTTCTAAAAACTTCATCGGATCAACTTCATTCAACTTTAGAGCCACTTCGTTGTTTCAACGACACCTTGATTCATTGATTGAACATTTTTTCAATTTGGACTGGTTGGACTATAAACAAAAACTACAGTGTATAGGATGTGTAACAATTGTGAGGATCGATTGCAAATAAAGGAAATAATTATTGGTCTCCTTTGAGATTTGACGTGATCTCAATGAAGCCGAAACAAAATGACACCTTTTATGGTGGTTCAACAAAGAAGCCATTACCCGCATAAAATCAGCATTAACAAGTCAGTCCGATCAGTACGTTTACGAAATGCTGATCGCGTCCAGGTTAAGCGGCAACTCCGCCAAACCGTCGTCGTCGACGTCGTCGTGATTCAGAGGGAAACAAAACCGACCCGGTTATTTATAGCCCCCCGATATAACTGGGAAAACGTCCGCGTACTCGGTATATTGCCGTCCATTACGTTAAATTTATGACGGTTTCTCCCGCATACCGAAAACTACATTTCGGCCGTTCCTCCCTTTTGAACCGGGCGAACGTAAATACGGCATTCGAGCCCCGGGGCGACACCATTGTTTTCTTCTTCTTGTTGTTTTTATTTTTTTTCGTTCGTTTCTCCCGGCCTCTTGTTTATTTTCGCTATAAAATTATACATTGTAGACGACATTATGGTGGGTTTATGCGCTTATGCCCGAGAACTTAAATGCCCTCTTTCGACTCTGGAACATTAAAAGGACTTTGTTGTCAAAATTGCCGAAAGTAATTAGGCGCTTTGTTACTATTTTATTTCAAGTAAAAATATAAAAAAAGCACTAAAAACTTGAAAGAATTCTATGCAACTCAAGCGGTCTTCATAAAAATTTGCAATTAAGTTTCTTTCACCCTAGGGATCAAAGGTTATTTGTATAAGTGTTTTTTTATTTTCAGCGAGGAAAAATTACAAAAATTTAATAACAATTACCTTTTTATTGAAATAAAATAAAAATACAGGATTATACAATTAGACGCTAATTAATTATACAGCTACTCTAATATACAACCTATATGTCTGCAAAGAAATTAAGTTTCAAAAAATTCAATTATAAGTGAAAGAAAAAACAAAACAATGTGAAAATTAAATTCAAATTAAAAAAAAAATCAAAAGCCAATAAATCCAAAATATTAACAAAAGTAGCATTTTTGTACAGAATCTATACTCTATAGAGAGTTCTGCGCCGTGAGAGTTCCATCAACAGTGCATGTCAATAATATGCACAACTAGACAATTAAGAACTGTATTCAATCAGTGCAAAAAAAAACAAAAAAATCCATTTATAATAAAAAATACATAATGCTTCAAAGTACCCAGAGGTTCAGACATAAATTAAAAATTGGTTTCCGGAAATTTTATTTTTAATAATAATATCGTTTATTTAGCATAATAGCTATATACAAAAAACTGGCATCAAAACAAGTATATAAAATATACAAACTACAAAATATATAAGGCTGCAAAAATACAAAAACCTTGAGAAGCGCGTAAAAAGTGAACGAAACATTAAAAAGTGATAAAAACTAACCTAGACTAAAAATGGTAAAGATAAAAAAGTTTAAAATTGTAAATATAAAATTGTGAGCCTAAAATGAAAGTTAAAATTTTACATATACAATGGCTACAGAATATTACAACAAAACTCACGAAGACAAAAATAAAATAAATTTCACAATATTTCAACATTTATTAAAAACAAATCATCTCAGGTGACGCTTGAACTGGTTCAAATTATCACAACTTTTGATGTCATTTGGTAGCTTCTTAAACTCATCTATCTACCAGAATAAAATCTGTACGATTTCTTGTACTGTAGTCATGTACATCTGCGAATACTGCGAATTTTTGACAAATATATTCGGGTAGTAGACGTTTCTTTATTTTAAAGATAAACAAGTACACATTAAACATAATTCTTTGTTTTACATATAACATATTTAGAACATTTAACATAGACACATCAGGAGTATAACGATCACATTTCAATACTAATCTCATTGCTCTGTTTTGTATTAGTTCCAGTTGGTCTACTTTAGGCAAACCAAACAGCAGTGCAGAACAGAACTGTAAATGGGGAAGTGCAAGGTCGTTGTATAGCTGTAATTTTGCTTGCATAAACAAAAGTTATAATATGAAATAAATGCTAACCTATGCTAAAGATAACAAAATACTTAGCTTCAACTACACGGTCTGGCGGGGTAGTTAAATTGGTAGATCGTCATCGGGTTAATTGCTTCCAAGGCCAGTGGTCTTGGATGAGTCGCATCTTGCTTTCAACTTCTTGTAGACTTAGGGTTGTCCAAATGTGGTTGTGGATTATTTGGGTACGGATTTGTCGAATCCATCCAATTTAATATCTTTAGTGTGCATACTTAAGTTTAGAACAGGTAGGATAGGAATGGTTTGATTAATTTTAGGGAACAATATTGGTTGATTGTTATCCCTTGATGATAGATGATTAGTGATAACGATTTCCTGGTTAAACATTATTTGGCAGTTATTGAACCTTGTAATTTCACGAATTCTTCTTGGTCGTTACATTTCAAGTGGAGAGTTTCTTCAATAGGTAAAATTCCAGCATACTTATTGGAGTCGTCTTATTGGGTGAAAATAGGTTCAGAGATTCCTACTGCAATTTATTGACAGGTAGCTGGTTGATTGTGACCCTCTACTAACTGCACTGCGCAGGGATTGTTTGGAGATATTTCTTGTAGTTCCATTTTATCACAGAAGAAAAGCTTTCCAACTATTTCTTGGCATTGCGTAGCTCAGTATGCGAAATGCAACTCATTTTTTAATAAATATTTATTTTTTGGAATTATTACCTTAAACATGCTCTGTTTTTTTATGGGAATTGAATAGAGATGAAAACTAAATTCTTTTGGGAAAACATTTACAAGACCAGTGGGAAATCTGTTATTATTATTATTATTGAATTAGTGATTTTGATTAGGATATCTGTTAACGTTTTGGATGTTTTGTTGAGAACTAAACCTATGTGCTTGGTGTCTAATTTGGTTATTGTTTCTCGTCGAATTTTGTGGATTGTTCATGTGTCTATTTTGGACATATTTTATGTTATTTCCCAGCAGTGGCAATTGTATTGCCTCTGCTAAATCTAAGGGTCTCATAGATCTAATCGTATTATCTAAAGGCTCTCTTAAACCTGATATAAATGTAGTTAGGGCTAATTTTTGATACATTTTCCTTTTTACAGGGGCTGTAACTGCGGCCTCATGTGCATCTACATAACTACACAGGAGATTTAAAATCTCTAGTACTCTGTCATACAAATTTTGCGAAGATTCATTACTTTATTGTCTTAGCATCACTAAATCTCGATTTAAACAGGTTTCATCTCTCCTATCTGCAAAGTTTCTATAAACAGTATTTTTAACGTCGTCATAGGTGAAGACCTTTTGAACATTTACAACTAATCAGGCATTCCCGATAGTTTACCTATCAAGCTATTTAAAATATAAGTATTCTGAAAAATTACAATATTATTTACATCGTAAAAATCGATTATAGATTTGCAAACAGCAATATATCTATTTAACTCAGATGGATTTCTATCAGATATTGGTACGCAATTGAAATATTGTGGCTTAAATTGTGCGATTTTAGAATTACATTTTATTCTTTTTTAAATTTATGTTTTGAAAAATTAAAAATTGACTTTATTATCTTCTTTTCTTCTTGATTTATTAAATTAGAACTTAATTTTAATATTTCTTCGTTTGAAGTGAAGCTGGGTCAGGTTCAATATTCAGTTTATTCAAAGAATCACTCAAGTTCAACTTGGTTCAAGTGGGGTTTTTCGTTTTTTTTCATGTTGGTGGATGGTCATTTCAACTCCTGAAATAAACGAATTAAAAAAAATCAAATGTAATTTAATAAGCATCAAATTAAGACAACATTGACCTAATTGAACCGAACTGGTGATTTTTGAGAGCCCAAAGGTAATCCTCGGCTTTGTGACCACCTGTATACAGAGTGGTTCAAATTCGACCCTTAACATGGAGATCTCGGAATCTATAAAAGATACGGAGATGGTTAAATTGCGGCAAAGTTGAGAACTTTTGAGCTTAACAATATCCCGTTCAAGAAATTTAAAAATTTCGAATGGTTCAAATTTTTTTCTGAGCTTGTTTCTTATCCGATTTTAAAATAGTTTGCACTTTTGCATTGCCACTTTTTTCGTGCTATTTGTTGTTATTCGTTGTTATTTCAAATAATAAGGGTGTAACTCTGAAGTAATGTCTGTGCACTACGACGGGATTGCATTGCTAGTATTTCTGTCTAACGTGTAATATTCGTTGACAGTTTAAATATTGTCTTGTTAGTTTATGCACAGCCTACTGCGACAAATTTAGTTTTTTTTAAATTTAGGTTTTTAAAAATTAAACATATTACTTGTAATACATCATTAAAAAGAAAATTTTGCAAAGATTTTAAAAATGCAGAAACCAAACATAGCGCCTGTGACAGGAAATAAAGTTGATTATGATTGACAAAAGACGAAAAGTCGTATTAAAAAACTAAAAACACTATCACGTAGCATAAAAAAATGGCAATGCAAATGTGCAAATTATTTTAAAAACAGATAAGAAGTAACCTGAGAAAAAACCAAAATCCATTTTTCAAAATTTTGTATTTTTCGAATATCTTCGGAATTTGTAATTTTTTTCAAATTGCATATTGTTGCAGGCTCAAAAATTCTTAATTTTGCCCAATTTAACCATCTTCGTATCTCTTATACATTTCGAGATCTCCATGTTAAGGGTCGAATTTGCAACACTCTGCATACATACATAACTTTTTATGTCGATTAAAAACAAATGATTATTTCATTTTAATCAGAAATTTATTACTTTCTATGCTACACACTTCAAATCACGATCGTTTTCAAACTTTTTGAGAGTACTTCAATAAATATGTATATAGGATATTTTCCTTGATAATGTGAATAACTTTCTGAGTTATTTTAAATTAAATTTGGTTACCTGTAAAAAAGAGGTTATGTTCATACAGCCATATATCAGCCCTTTTTCACTTACATAAATGAAAGAATTTTTTTTTTGAGAGGCTTCATTTGCTCCTAAACACTTTTTTTGTAGGAGTTCAATTTTCCACGTTATTTGAGAGAAACTGATAAAAAATGTGTTTTTTATTCGAGCAAATATTATTGATTCACTATCTACTATATACTATTGATCATATTATTGATCACGCATCCTGAATTTTTCTCTTTTAATATATGCTTACGTAAGAATTTCGCATAAGAATTGATCTTTTTATCGTTTTTTGTCGGATTTTTACAATTTTATTTTTCCTCCCACTATCTAAATATATAACAAGCAGGTTCTATGTAACACATAACATATTTTCTACCTTCTGTCCTGCAAACACATTTATTGGATAGGTTTTTGAAATTTCGATAGATATATGAAGATAGAGTTCCATATAATACGTGAGGGTTATTTTGCCAAAAAGGCCTAGTATTCATCATAGCTTTAGTGGTTATAAAGCAAAGTATATCGTATTCTTCATCTAGTGAATATAGTATCTGATATAACTTCTGAGAGTCTCTCTATAGTTTTAGGATTCATTCGCACCAAAACATAGCTAGAAACTGAAATGCTGGAAAGAACCAATTATACAAGAAGCCTCAAATTTTCTGTTAGCTGCTGGTAGACATTTATTATTCAAAAAGTAACATCTATTCAGAAAATAATGAATGATTTCCTCTTCCTTTGAAGTATCCTATACGTGGTTTCTCCTTCAGTTAGGATTATAATAATGATAAAGAAAATATTGTAAATATTTCCAAACGAAAGTGCAAAACGAATTTGACCTCATCATTTAACAACAATAATATCATTAAAGCTAATCGTTTTCGATGAAACAAACATAAACTAAACGATTTAACCTCTTTGTCCTTTTATAGGCGAACACGTATTTATATATACATAATAGAGATAAAGGAAAAAACGAAACCGCGCGGCAGCCGCCGATATTAATATTAATGTCGTAAATAAAACAATCGATTCATACATAAATAAATTTGAATTCCAGAATGGCGATTGCTAAATTAATACGTATGCGAGGTTGGCAGATTATTGATCGTTGCGCGCCGATATACGCTCAAGGTTTTATGCAAAATCGCTCGTGATGTGCATAAATATCTCCCTCATGCATAAATGTTTTCTCAGAAGTGTTATGTTTACGCAACTTTTTTTTTCGCGTGATGCTTAACATATAAATGCGAATAAATCCGAAAGCGTGAACGTTCTACTTGGAACTTGATTGAGTGGAATTTTATTTTGCAGAAGTAGAATTTATAGAAGAAATAGTTCATTATAGACATTTTTTATTATCATCTTTAAAGTCACACTTTCAGGAGCCATTTCACGAACTTTTTTAAAATTTATGGCTTTGAGTAACGAAAGTTACTAATTTAAGACGGTCATCCAGTCAAGGAGCCCCATTAGAGCAAGTAAGAGCCCTAAGGATCTTTAGAATAGATGATTGTTTGAGTTCGTCTTGATTCTAATTCATAATTCCTCTAAGCCTCCAGAATAGATAAAAGTCTGCTTGGTTTGTAAAATTATTTTCTAATATCAGCAAATTTAGAGAAAATTAGAGCCTTAAGAGCCGCTAAAATAGACGATTTCTACGACGAGAACCAACCCACTTCCAAGAAATATACTCTTATATTCGAGCTCAGAAATTTTTAGTGCCATGAAATCAGAAGCAAGTAAGTGCCCTAAGGAGACCTAAAATCGACAAATGACTGGAAGTTGCTTTGTACTTATGACTCAAAATCATAATTCCCTAATGCCATGGAATTTTAGAGTAAGTCAGAGACCTAAAATAGACAATGCCTTTGAAGAAGCTTGATTCTTTTAACTGAAAAGCATAATTCCCTAATGCTATCGAAGTCAGGAGCCTAACCACCCTCAGAAATGTCTGATGTTCTGAATGTAAGTCCTAAAAAAGACGATTTCCTGGCAGTTGGTTGTTTATTATGGTCGACATTGTGACATACGTTGATTGGTTCTTATGACTGAAGATCATAATTATCTAATGCCATAAAATTTTAGAACAAGTCAGAGATCTGAGGGCCCCTAGAATGCCTAGTTAGTTTTTATGCTTGAGACCATGATTTCTCTAGTGCCATGAAATTCAGACCAAGTAGAAGCCCCATAGTAGATAAAGGCCTGGAAGTTGGTTGATTGTTATGCTCGAGGTCATAATTCCCTAATTCTATGACACTTAGACCTAGAGAAGTAAATTGAAGGTTACTTGGTTCCTATTACTGAAGATCATAGTTTTCTGAGGCAATGGAATTTTACCTGGAAGTTGCTTGCATCTTTTTACAAAAGGCCACAATTCCCTAATGCTGTAGAATTTTATTATTTTTTAAGGGTTAGATTGATTTAGGGGAAAAGCTTGAATTTTAATTGACCACTTAATAAGCTTAACCCTTAAAAATTAACAAAATTAAACTGGATCACTAAAACAACACACAAAATAGAATTTTATAACAAGTGAGGACCCTAACGACATCTAGAATATCGGAAATTAGCCCTAAGAACCGCTGATCTAAACGATTTTCTGAAAGTTTGTTGGTTGATATGCTTGAAGTCAAAATTGATTTAAATAATTAATTATGATCATAATAACTTAAAACAAGTAAAAGCCCTAGGATAAACGAATGCATGCAAGTTGCTTGGTTCTTATAACTGAAGGTCAAAGTTCCCTAATTCTAAAATTAGAGTCATCGAACTGCTGAAATTTGATATTGAATTCTATGAAATTTGATAGTAAATTAAGGCCCTAAGCACACCTAAAATGTCTAAAATTAGATTCTTAGGACCTGTTGACATAGACGATATCCTGGAAAATGGTTGGTTGTTATGCTTGAGATCATAATTCCCCAATCCAATAGCATTTAGACCGAGTCAAAATCCTATAATAGACAAACGCCTGCAAGTTGCCTGATTCTTACTACTGAAGGTTATAATTCCCTAATACTATAAAATTTTATAGCAAATCAAATTATATTATTTTTATAGCAAAAAAAATTAGTCTTAAGAACCGCTGAAATAGATGATTTCCTGAAAGTTTGTTGGTTGATATTCTCGAGGTCATAATTCCCTATTACCATAACATTTATTATAGCAAATTCATACTCTAAGTACCCCCAGAATGTTTGGAAGTTAGTTGGCTCTTATGCTTGAGTCCATGATTTCCCTAATGCTATGAAATTCAGACCAAGTAAGAGCCCTAGAATAGACGAAAGCCTTGAAGTTGCTTGGTTTTTATAACGGAAGGTCATAATTCCCTAATGCTTGAGAATTGTATAGCTAGTCAGGACTCTAACGACACCTAGAATGTCTGATATTAGAGTCCTAGGACTCGCTGAACTAAACAATTTTCTGAAAGATGGGTTGGTTGTTATGCTCGAGGTCCTAATTACATAATGCCATAACATTTAGACAAAGTAAGAGCCCTAAAATAGACAAATGCCTGGAAGTTGGTTGGTTTTTATATCTGAAGATCATAATTCCCTAATGCCATGAAATTTTAGAGCAAGTCAGAGCTCTAAGGGCTCCTAGAATACCTGGAAGTTATTCGTGAGAGCTTAATTCTCAAATACCATGGAATTAAGAGTAAGTGAGAGCCCAAGGACACTTGCAATAGATGAATGCCTGGAAGTTGGTTGGTTCTTATGACTCAACGTTATTATCTTCTAATATTATTGAGTTTAGAGCAAATTAAAATATTGAGAACCATTCAAATAGACCATTTCTAGGAAGTTGGTTGGTTGTTATGCTCGAGGTCATAAATCCCTAATGCCATGGAATTGAGACCAAGTCAGAGTC
Source organism: Anthonomus grandis grandis (assembly GCF_022605725.1). Taxonomy (NCBI): domain Eukaryota; kingdom Metazoa; phylum Arthropoda; class Insecta; order Coleoptera; family Curculionidae; genus Anthonomus; species Anthonomus grandis. The sequence continues at coordinate 14,067,465 of NC_065548.1, read as the reverse complement.
GTAGAATAGACGAATGTCTGGAAGTTTGTTAGTTCCTATATCCAACGGTCATAATTCTCTAATGCTATAGAATTTTATAGCAAGTCAGGACCATAGGAAACCCCTAGATAGAATAAACAAATTCCTGGGTTGCTTGGTTCTTGGTTTTCAAGGTCATCATATAAAATCTCTTATATAATTGAATTTTAAAGCAAATAAAAGCCCTAAAGACTCATGGACTACACAATAGCCTCACTAAAGGGCGTGGATCTTTAGTACCACAGCTTTTAGATTTTATAAGGAGTCATTAGATTAGCCGATGGACTGATTGACCGATAGCTAACTACATAATTGATGGTCCAGTTTTATGAAACGATTAAGATGACTTTCGTTAATCAAGGTGATGTTTCTTTAATATTAGGCTCATTCTTTACCATCTGAAATTCATTTTTTAGTCATAATTTCGGGATCCTTTATTTTGACAAAGTCAGTAAGCAGAACTTATCATCCTTTAATAAAATATCCTTTTTAGAAAATATCCCGATAGACTTCCTTCCTCCTATAAATAGCGTATCTAATGCAATTCCTTCTATTACAATAATCCCATTAGACAAACCGTCTTTCACCTTTCAAAACGGACGTAATAATCATCACAATCATTATGGTTCTGGTTCAAACAATGATCAGTGAACCTTCAAAGGCAACGTGAAATAATAACTAACGGTACCGCAAACTTGAGTTGCACAAGAACCGAGACGGCCAAAGAAATAAGAAGAAGGAAGAAGAAGGCAGAAAATGGTCGTATCGTGTAGGTTCTTAACCTCTCCTCTCTTTTCTTACTATCGTTTCTTCGGACGTGATTGATGCACTCGATGCAGATGGTACCTGCCTTTCTCCTTTCTGAATGTCAAACCGATAAAAACGGGCATTAGAGATGCCATAAATGTTGTATAACGATTACCTGAAACGGCCGTTTCGCTCTTTTATGTTTTTGACCTTCAAATGATCTTGAGAGTTACTAGACGGAGCTTTATGCTCGCTATTGCTAATTTTTTTATAATTTCAGGTGTTAATAAAACACCTGCACACGTATATTTTATTAAAAAATAAAAATTCTAATAAACGACTTCGTTATTGTGTAACCGGCCATATCAATCATTGTTTAACAAAAGAACATTAACAATGCTCATTGTCTTACCGGTGTGCATAATACCATAATAAACCGAGCGGTATTGTGTGGCAGCAATTTGTGAGTCATATACATAATTTACATTATATACTATAATTTTTTTTATTAAAAAGAAGGATGCAGTGGATATTGCTATTTCACTCTAATGAGGCATATTTATGCTTGTTAACACACTCGAGGTGAGTGGCATTTGATATGCAACAATTGAATATGGAATACTTCAATTAGTTCTGTTAGGAGATTACACGTTTAAGCTTTAAAGATTTGATATCGGGGTTTCTCGCTTATAACACTTAGGCTTTCTTTTGGAGATAATATTAAAAAAAAAACTGTAATTCTGTATTAAATTATGTCACCTCACTTCCCAAATTATATGAGACCTTAGAGGCGTTCAAATAGCATCAATAAATCAGTATGGCAGATTTCACCCTAATCAACCTCGAACGAACTAAAGCATTGGCCTCCCAAACACAGAGCTTTAACCAATTTAATTCGAAAATGTGGCAACGGGGTCGTCCCCAAAAGCGATTCGAGCTGGAAATCGTTTTGTTTTACGACCAGATCCTTTATGCACAGATCCTTAAATGGCTGTTTACTTTGTAGATGTTTCTGTTCTATATCTTCATTTCCTTGCTTCCGCATCATAAAACTACGGTTTCCCGAGGGAAAGGTTGGAAAAAGTGAATAGCAATGGTCTAATAAAACTGGGATGTACGGAAAAACACCCTTTCGCCTTAGTTTCCAGAGAATTCTGCTGGAAACTGAAAAGAAAACAACTAGTTGCGCACTTAATTAAAAAATCGTTAAAATTAATTAATCCTAACAGTGAAACGTCCTCTTTCTTTTATTTTTTTCGGGCGATTTTATTGTTTTTTTTCTTTTTCCATCGGGCTCGATTCACAGAAGTTATTAAAAAGTTTTAAATTAGTTTTTATAAAGTTTCGCCAACTCCGAGGAAAGTTTCGGCGAGCGCGCTCATGTTTTTGCTCCATTTTGAATAAACTGCGGCGTAATGCGAAAAGTTAACCCAAACAGTTAACTTTTCCGGAAAACTTTCAAGTCTTTGTTTTCTCGAAAAAGTTTCCGAAACTTTCCGGCACTTTCGGTGTAACTTTCTTTAATAGACAAGCAGGTTTATGCGACCAGATAAATAAGGTCTCTTTGTATTACAATTAAGATTTATTTTTTATGACACAAATCGGATTACTGCATACCATTTTGGTTGTAAGTAAGTGCAGGAAATTCGTAATTGTGCGTAATATTAAACCTATTCCAGCTTTCCATTTTTCTGTCCCTACTTTTAGCGTCTTAGAGAAATGGTTACCTTCTTTTGTTTGTGAGATACAGGTTGAAAATGAAAAGGGTTAGTTTTAAGGGTGATATCATTATATAATTGTCCTTTCTATAATCCAAAATCTCAAAAAGTAACAGGAATATTTCTATAAAACAAAAAGCAAAATATGCTCAAAACTGTTGTCCACAAATGTTGTTTTGAATCCAAATAAATTTTTCGAATAATTATTGGAAATTAACATTTTGCCTATATGTATAAAAATTGCTTTTTTATTAAAATAAATAAAAATTGTAGCGTTCTTGCCGTTCGTTAAGTGTAAATTACAACAATCGATGTAAAATACATCAATCAACAAAAATAGTCAATAATTTATTTACACACTTACACTACGAAACACGATCACTTACGACTACTAGAAATATTTATTTTCATTGTATTTATTTACAAAATTTATGTCTGATTTAAATCTCGCGCGAGTATTCCGAACTTGACTGCACTGAACTGACAACTGACTCCCAGCAGACCCAGCGGCGACGCGGCTCCTTATATATTCGACTGACCATGATTCCGGAAGATTCGCTTTCCTTCTAGAGACGTCATGCAGTGTGCCACTTGTGTCATTCCGGAATGACGGAGAATCAGCTGGTTTTTTGCCGTTTCCAATATCGTTACATTATAATCTGATAATTCGTAAGTTTAGATCATAAATTAATTAGACTTGCTCGAAATATTTATCTCTTATTTTCTTTCTAACGTTCGGAGCATATTAATTTAAATGCAGAAATTCAGATAACGTGTAAAATTGTGATGAGTTGTTTTTAATATTAATTTTTAAATAGTCTATAGTTCTATTATTATTTTATACTCTTTGTCACCTAGTTTTATTTAAAAATTGTACTAGAAAGCTCTTATGTGTGGCCAGAGACCTTGCATCCCTAGGAATATCCCAATTTGTACTAATTAAAAATCACAAATTGGAAATATAGAAAGAATATAATGGTGATGCGAGGCCTCTAGCCATTGTGAACGATTACAACTTTTCGGTACGGCCTTGTATTATATTTTAAAGTAAATTGAATAATTCTTTTGTCATTTTTCTATCTGTTAAAAGTTGATATGAGCAACAATTTTTTGAAATATTCGATTTAAAAAAGTTACGACACATCCGATTTTATTATAGCAAAATTTAAAAAAATTAAATAAAATGTATAACTAAACAACATGTATTTTAATTTTCAATAAATAAATTGTTTAATAAATAATTGTTCTTAAATTAGGTTTTATAATTTTCAAGAATTCCACCGTTTACTTCTAAGCTCTGTGGTGAATAACTAATTTATTTAAAAAATAGAAAAATTAAATAATAACTTTAACACCCTGTATTTCGGAAACGAAGACCTTGCGTAACCATATTTGTTTAGACTTTTATGTTTATTTTTGGGTCCTGGATACATACCTAAAGTATTGACATTTCTTCGTGAATCATCCTGTAGATCATTTTAACCAAAAAAATAATGTTCCTTTTAAAAAATTTTCTTCAGAGAACCGACCTATTTTTTTCGTACTACACCACTAAACTCTACGTAAAAATATTTATAAGTATATATTTAATAGCAACATAGTTTCAATAAAAGTGTGACACTGTTTCAGTTTTCAATCTTCTAAAGATATTAACGTGGTTATAGCGAAACGCGTAGAAATTTAAATTAATTTTTTCGTTAAAATGTAACTTTTTCTCAACTAATATTGGGATTGTCAAATTAGACTTTTAAAATGATTTCCCTGCATAATATAATTTAATGAGTTGGCCACATGCAGCTACAACATGAAACTATTTTTTAGCCCTCCTGCGGCCTGTTTATACGCTCGATTCTACTATAACAGATGACAAGAAAATTAACAATCGCTTTGTTTTACGTTTTCTATAAATTCTTTGTTGAAATAAAATCCCCTTTTACTCATTGAGCCACGGGTGGCCGAGAATCTAAAGAAACACACTGCGTTGGTCTAATTCTCTATTGTTAATGATAAGAATATCTAAAAGTATGATTTAAAAGTATCTAATTAACATAAGATTATTAATTTTTAAAAAAGAGTGTGATGAGTATTTCCCTAAACTATAACAGGAAGACAGATCCAAGTTCCAAGAACAGGAACAATAAAATATCCAAGTAATAGAATCCCCAATAGAATTACTCTAACGTGACGTCAAAAAAGCAATCTTTGAAAAATGGAAAAGCGCAAGAGCTTGGAAATATCTTGGCAGAATTAATCCAAAATGGAACGAAATTATTGTACTATGATTGAAAACATCATTAATATCAACAATGCATAAAAAGGGAAAGAGAGATGATTGCAATAACTATAGAGATCGCCGTTATTACGGACGTTGAAGATGAAGAACAGGCAGGATTCTGGGCGGGAAGATCCACTACAAACCTTTTCTTTTGCATTTCTTAGTTGATCGAAAAAAGCTCGTATTCGATCAGAAATAAAATAAAATAATATTTTGAGTATTTCATATACAATCACTTGGATTCAAAATTATTCCATTTACATCATAGAATCCTAGTTTGTCCACCAGGATCCGATGAGAAACACAGCCAATGCGTTTGAGAGATCACAAAACACTGCAGCAACATAATGCTCCTACTCAAATGCGCTAACTAGATACTCCAACGCATCCACCAAGGCTCGGAAGCCATATTGACGTAACGAAGAGACCATTTCCCTCAAAATACCTGTACAGTTGATTTTTCAATATGTACTTCGCAAAAGTGGGATTCATTGCGAGAGTCTGTAATTACCCGCATCAGACCTTGAATCTTTGTTGAAAATAGGTAGATATTTAGGAACCTTTAAACAAGGTGAAACGTGTCCTGTCTAGATACTTTTATTAATAAGGTTTGTTATAGGATAAATAAGCTTTTTAATACTGGTTACATTGATACCGTATCTATCTCTCTATATCGTCAGGAAATACATCTTCTATATGTGAATATTAAAAAGACCTACGATACCTTTCAAACAGACAAATATTAGATCGACCCCTATAGAACCGGTGAAAAATCTCTAACATGAGAGCATGGCACATGTCAAAATGGAAATGCAAATCTCACATGGATTCAGCGCTTAAATCATGGAGAAGAACCACATTAAAAAGAAGAGAATTTCACTAAACAAGTATATATTCTATGGTTCGTTGATGATTAAATGATGGTATCCCAAAAATATCACGGATATCAGACAATTGGTCTTAACGCTCCTTTAAATTAACAACCAGGCAGTCCGTTAAATATCTTGGAGCCCTCATCTACAAGAACTAAGACCACAAAATCAGATCAAGAATAGAACAGGCCAGAAGGATTTTTATCTCCATGAATAATCTTCAATCAATGGAGAACCGCATTAACGTCTTCGAGATCTACTTATATCAGCATATACCGCGTATTTCCTAGGTAGCTAGGTAGGCATATAATAGATAATCAAGGAGGAAGCGTTAAAAAGAATAGGTAAAGATACATATACAATACGAAATAATACAATACGAACTGCTGACAACCATCCCTTGAAAGAGAGAACCAACCGTCAATGATTTGGACGAACGTGTATAGAGATTTTCAGAGATGCGGTTTCATATAGCTTTATAGCAAGTTGAATCGCCAACCTTCGTAGGGAGACGGCGTCCTAAGACGAAGAAAGAATATGACTACCTAGACTTTAGAATATATGACAAGGAAGCTGTTCTTGTTGTCACCTCAATTTCACTTTATTGATTAGTTTAATACTTAGTTTGATTTAGTTTAGTTATATTCTTAAGTGCATTCAAAGTATCGCTTCTTGCTGTTAATATTTTTTTGTTTTACATAATGAATGTTGAGATTTGCCTTATTTCCTCGCCTCTCCCTATAATATTTCCTTACTTGCTATTCTTTACTTTTACTACAAACCTGGTATATACCCAAATAATACATCACACGCACGTAACCGAAAAGACTGACGCGGGGAATCGAGGTGAAAAACACTCGGTACTAGATCGTCTTACTGTTAATAACCATTTTTACGACCAGGGTTCGCGCGGCCTTCCGCAAAAACCTCCTGTGTTATCCTGATCCTGACTGACCCCTAGGTAAGTCTTTTTACTTTTAATTTAATTCAATCACTTTTATATTTTTCGTGCTAAGTCAGCAGGCTGTGGTGTAAAACCGTCAAAGGTACATGAACCATCGCAACCTATAAATTTTACAGTCTACAGGGCCTCAATTGATTAGAACCCTTTTCTAATCAATGGCACCCTATTAAACAGAAGCTAATAGGGGAATATGGATAGTGGGTCTTGGAAGTCAACATGATTAAAACATATTACATGTGTATCGGGGGCCGATAGCAAGAAAAGAAACCTTCAAGGAAGGAAAGCCACACTATGATGAATGGAATACTCTGTGACCAACATGTATCAAAACCTAAAAAGCAGAGAATATTTAAAACGATTGTCAAGTATTGTCACGTACGGTAGTGAGGTTGCGCAGATCTAGGAAAGAAACGAACGACAACTAAGAGCCACGGAAATGAACTATTGGAGGCATGCAGCAGGCAAATCAAGAATGGATAATATGAAACAAATTATGGGGGTTTCACATGACTATATAAGGAGTTAATTAAAATTAAAATGCTATGTCCACGTACAGAGGATGTTTGAAGAACGACTCCCCAAGCAGATATTAGAGTGGACACCCTAGGGAAGACAAAAGCGAGAAAGACCAAGGAAAAGCTGGAGACAGGGAATCAGGGAGATCAGGACAAGGTTACGTAGCTCTAAAAAATTAAAAAATAAAACTTATTTTCTGATAGAAACAGAATTGTATGCATTTATAAACTTGCAAGAGCCAATAAAGTTTTAACGTTTGACGCTCGCCGTCGTAACTTTATAAATCCGCCCATTTTCTTCCTTAAAGCCATCAAGGTGTAAACGAATCTTAAAAAAAACATTCCTAAGGCTTCCTAATTTAATAAGATCATTACATTTCCAGCCAAAGTAAACTACTTAAAAATGAATTACCGTCGACGAGGAGCGCGAAGTTCCACATAATGTAAACACGTAACGTAATTCGAGAAAGGGTCTTCTGAAAGGGAGGGTGAGAGGTGCGGAGGGCGGCATCCGTAATTTTAGCCCCTATAAAGTTTCGGGGTCCGTTTGTTGTTGGTGGGTGCATGCGGCGAACGAGGCCCGGGATTCCGTGCAATGTCAAACGAAGGTCATTCGTGTGCCGTCGCCGGATTTAGGATCCGGGTTTAAAGGGAACACATCGTTAAGTGGGTTTTGTTGTTAGATAAGAGGTCTTTACGTTTGATTAAGATTTAATGGGCGGATTTATTATCAATATAGTGTACGTTTCCATTTCTAAACATTGAATTGATTAGGTCACGCTGTGATCTGTGACACAAATAGAAATTCTTTTCCCTTCATTCATCGCTTCCCTTTTACTTTTAGATTCGATATTTTTTTAAATTGGGCATTATTTTAACGTTTTATAATATCATTTGTATTATTTTCATTTTCTTTTCCGGTCTATGCCTGAGAAAGTATAGTTACAGTGAACGATAGTTATATTTTATTTGATTTAAGGCCGCCATAGTCACTTATGACCTTTTAATGTTATATACATGGTGGTGCAGATGTTAACCAAGAAATTTTAGCTACGTATTCTACGTCAAAAATAAACCCATTTACTCTTAATATTTTACTGGCAATATCTTCTTTTTCTATTTTCCGTTTGTACTGATATAACATGAATTTCTTTCTGTGCTTATTTCCAATGTGTGTTCGTTTTTCTTTAATTTTGGCAAGGTTCTTTTCCAAAGCTTATTCAAGTCTTTAATCCATTTCTATTAGTAATGCATCAATATGCTTTGATTTCATCATAGTATCATCATTATATTTCTTTTGTACTTCATTCAATTGAATTTCACTTAAGATTACTGTTTTTTTGATAAGCTGTGGAAGTTCTTTTCTCTCTAGTTCAAACTTTTTATAATATTTTCACATATTTCTTTCCCAGGCGACTTCAATTGCCAAATTTTGCTTTACAAGCAAGCTCCTTTTACTTTCTAGTTCCAATTTATCTTTAATACTCATTTCTAAAGGTTCCAGAATTTGTTTTTTTTCTTGACAAACTTTTTTCAGTTTATTGCTACTTAAATCCAAGAAATTACGAGCAACAGTTTTTTCTTCTTTCACTGATTACAATTCATTTGCAATATCCTAACGTTTGCTTCAGTGTGACCTAGTTGAGCAAAAGCCTCGTCTAAGGATGGTATAAGTATTCGCCTTTCTTCTTCCACACTTTGTACATTTGTTAATAATTTGTCAATCTATTTTTAAGGGATATCTTAAGTTTGTCATTTTTAATTAGGCTTTTTGTAAATTCTGCGATAATTTAATTTCCTATAATATTTCGAGTTCATGCATAAATCGTTTATTTTTTACTAATGTTTCTTGTATAGATCTTCTATTGCCATTGATAATTCTTTTTGGCTTTTAAGCGAGTTTGTACAAGTAATTTCAAATTTTGCTGACCATTCATTTACTTGTTTATCCAAAAATTCGTTTTCTTGGCGCTCAAGTTGGTGATTTCTATTAGATCTATGGGTAGATTCTGCTAAAAAATCTACAACATCTATGTGTTTATTTTTGAGAACTTCTTTAGCTTTCAAAGTAGTACAGAGAGAAATTTTTTTTTGGTTTTCGTTTGTTCACTTTTGGTTAAATCATATATCATTATGTTATTATTATTATAATGAATTATATATCAATACATCTTTAAGGTAAAATTTAACCATTTAACCATTCAGCTTATCTCGATTTTTCTTATAAAAGCTCTTGTAATTCTTCCAAATTTTTACTTTCTTAATTTATAGATTTTCTTTTATTAAAAAATTAGATTCTTTTCCTACATTTCTCAATTCTTCTAGCTGCTTAATAAATTCAGTTTGAATCAAGTGTCATCTCTTCTAGAGCCCGTTGTGTGCACTTTAATGCCTCTTCCATTGCGGCAAGGTTTTCTTTAACTCTTCAGCAATTGAAGCACTATATGATTTTAATTCCTTTAGTTCTCTGGTGGTATCATCTAGGCATCCACACGTATCAGTCTCTTTCAGATTAGTTTTTTCTAAAGTAACTTTGCGAAGTGCATTTTCCATAGATTTTAAAGTATCTTTGTTCTCATGAAGCATTTTCAAAGGAATAGATAATTCGTCAGAAGCATTGTTCTTTACCCAAAAGTCATATCATGAAGTTGCGAATTATCCATGTTTAACTTAGTTTCAGATGGTTGAAGTTGGCTTAAAGTAGCAGTCAACTCTTTTCACATTTTTTTGGTATTTCAATAAGCTATTTTCACTTAAAATTTCATTTAAAAGTTCAAATTCCGATTTTTTTAGGGCATCTTCGGCGGATTGGAGCATTTTTAAAGTGGAGTTTAAGTCTACAGTTGTATATTTATTTCTGATAAAATGTTTCTCTATACTGAGTTTTTCAAGGTTACTCCTTAACACCAAAATGGCGAGATCAATTGATTTTTAAAGAAAATGAGACAATAAGTAGGTCTTGTGCCACCTCATTTTAAAGTAACTATAACTGGAATCCGAAGCAAAATGACGATGAAACGTATAATAATTATATAATAAACCAGCAAATTAAGCTTCGAGTGCCCTTTAATACACCAATTGTAATGAAAAAAAACACCCTAAAATTTCCCGATAAAAAGCGGAATTTATTCCGCCCTAGTCAGCTGTTTTAATTTGACTGATTCGGTCCCAAGGGTGGCGTCTTCGTAACAGCTGACTGTATCGTATAAAAATCCAAAAAGGGGCCATGGATGATTGTATATACCCTTACGAAATTTCGTCCGCTCGTTATTGACGTTATAGCTCGGAATTTCTGATCGATATAGTAACGCTTTCCACCCTAATGGGATTTCGGGGGAGGTTTGTACTTTCTAGAGGGTTATATGAGTTCATTATTTGTCTGCTGTAATGCGCCACCGTTTTAACTGAGGGGCTGCTGTTCACTGACCTTTTGGAAAATTCGGTTATTGCGATTTGAAAGGGTTGTTGTATGGAGCTTCTTTAATAACAATTATATTTCTGTCCCTTGGATAGGTTCACATATTTCTTAAGGTTTTGGTTTTATTAATCCACATCCTACGGCATCTCACCTTTAATTACAAGAATTTTTCGTGTACTTATAGGGACTTAGAACATTTTCAGAATGTTCACTAGGGAGGGAAATTTAAAAAGTGTATATTAAGGATTATTTTTGGAACAATTTATTAGAATAGTCCATCAATATAATTAGAAAGTTTTTTCTTAAATGAACGACTTAAAAGTTGCATACTGGATATTAAAACCCTCCACATCGACAAACATTTGTTTTTAATATGTACTGTTTATTTTTCTGCAGTAGTTTTAATAATTTGAGTTTTTTAGACAGCTTTAACCTCAAAGTAGTGTATTTTTATTAGGAGGTAGGTTCTGGAAGCTTATATACATATTTGGTTAGGCTTACGTTTGCAATTTTATTAGCTTAGTTTTAGACCTGATGATGTTTTGATACAGTGCAAAACACGTGTAACTTTGTATTTTTATTTTGTTTTGTATTTTATGCACTTAAAGAACATGGACTATTTAATCATGAATGTTACAAGTACAAGTACACTAGAACGTCCTAAAGCAAAAAGCTCCATACTTTAAAGAATATTCCTGAAATATTTTTTCAAATAAGTGCTGGCATGTTCTTGGGAAGTCGATTTTATTTTATTTAATATTTGTTTTTTTTTATTTATATATGTTATTTTTAATAATATATTAAAAAATATTACACGGTTATTAAACTCATTCATTGAAGATGGAAAGGATTCAATAATTAAGTCCTACGATATCCTAAAAGGAACGTTTCCAAAATGTTTGATATATTATTAAAAATATTAATAAATATTAAAAAAAATGAGTGTATCAAGTATTTAATAATTAAATCCTTTAATATTCCAGAATAAACATTTCTGAGATTTTCTAATTAATAACTAGGGTGTCCTAGGACTAAAAACTTTGTTTTAGAGAATATTTGTGTAGTATTTTAGTCCCGGAATATACGTAAAGATGTTTTTTTTAATTATTAGTTTTTTTAAGTATAACTTTGTTAATGAATTTATTTGAAGGTTTCCTTAAACATATTTCAAAAGAATAATAATACTGTGTCGAAAAAAAAGGAACTATATGAAGAATCCTAACCCTCACTAAGTCAATGCTGTTCCAAAAGTTTTTAAATTTATTTGTGAGCAAATTCCAGAAAGATCCTTAGTAAACGTCGCAGGGTGGTCTTTGATGTACCTGGAATATTCCCAATATGTAATACCCTTGAAATAAAAAAGTATGCTATTAAGGTTTGGGTTTCATAGCCTGAGATATTAACTTTGGCGAATTAAAAATTTTAATAAAAATTTAACTTAAAATATTGCTTAAATTAATTTTTTTGTCTTATTACAGGTAAGCCATACGAAATGTTGATATCGGTAAGTAGTGTTTTTTTAAATCTTTTTCGAAGTAATATTTGCATATTCCAATAAAAATACCTCCAAATACCAGGTATGACTATGCATAAATTTAATGCACACGCCAGTCACTTTCTCTTCAAACGTACTTAGAACCTTATAATTCAAGATTTAACAGCAAAAACCTGAAAATTTGTCCCAATTTTATTATTGATTTATCACAAGACGTAGATACAGAATCTTTTGTTACCGCAAGAGGCAATCAAGCGATATGATCCAAAGTAGGTTAGTGAAAACGCCGAAACCCGTATTAATGATGTAAGGTCTCGAAAGTCAATATTTATCAGAAAAAGCTTATAAATTAACGTTGCGACATAACGTTTGTTTTATTTGTAAATTCACTGTTTTTTTCAGTATTTATACATAATAAATAACATTGTACTTGACAAGTGAGTGATTAGATAACCCTTGTCTTTGATGCTTCAGCATAAATAACTGGAACAATATGGTATTTTGGCTAAATTTTAAATAAAAAAAATTTCCCTATTACAGCAATTTAATTCCCATTAATCATCACTTTTATATTTAAACTAAATGATCGCATATAAAACTAAATAATCTTTCAGTTTCAGCACCGCGTTGGCCGGCATTCAATATTCGATCTATTACGACCTATTTATAGTTGGAAATAATTATGTATAGTTTAATAGTCAGACCGTTAACCCCGCCGCTACTAGAGGTTGCGTCCCAGTTTATAAACTGTCCGCTAACGTATTACGAGTGGGTAATTGGCAACTTAAAAAATTAACATGTTTGGCAGCTTAATATGTGTGTGTGTTCGTTTGCATTTCGTCGCGAAATTGCGCCTTTTTATAACTCGGTTCGTTGTTTGTGACTTGGTTGGGAAATTAGTTGGGAATTTCCTACGGGTTGAGGTAGTATCACGTTTTGTGATACCTGCCTGAGACAGAGATGGGAATATTTTTTTTTAAGTTACATACGAAAATTGCTATTCTAATACGCAAGATTGCAATATAGGCTGTTTCGTTCTAAATAAATCTTCTGGATGTTCTGCTCTTCCCACGTAGTTCCTCAATTTACATACGAAAATCATTATTCTGTTACCCCCTTAGTTATACGTCAGACTGAGATCGGGACCTATACTTTTTGTCTACACTATCGCTTTCACCCCACACATTTCGTATTTGGACGTAACTTTCTTAAAGTCCTTGAAAATTGCTTGCCACCAAGAATGTCAAGTCCCTGAAAAGTAAAAATTATGAAAAAAAGCAACGACACTAATATTGCTTGGAAATGCTTACAATAGGGTGACCACGACAGAGAAAGCTTTAGACGGATTAATTAAAACACCGGAATATTTCCCATCAATCGTGATTCGTTTTCTGAGGAATATTTTGTACCTATTCATGAAGATAAAAAATTGCAGGAAAATACATCAGGGAAGATTTTAGAAACCATAGAACCCTCACAGAAGACTCCTTAGAACCAAAACCAAGTAGCTTTAGTTGAACTGTTCCAGGAAAATTCAGTAGCTTACGTAATACTGGATTGTCATCACTTTCGTCTGATTCTGAATCCAGTTTGGAAGAAGCTGTGGAGGATAGTCTGAGCGGTGATAAAACCTTGAAAGTTAAAGGAAAACTGAAAACTACATCTTTTCAAAATCACAGGTAATAAGGAGGGGAAATAATAAGATTAAGAAGGTCACAAGAAAAATTACAGGTATAGTGGAAACTAATAAAAAAATATTTTAATAGATAAAGTAACAAACATTATCAAACATCACTCATAAGTCATCACTCATCACTAAAGCAAGAATGTATACTATCATTGCTAATTAATCTTTATTTAAAAGAAATTATTCAGAGATTACAGGAAACAACAGTGGGAGTAAAGGTTAATGGAATACCCGTTAACAATATCCGGTATGCAGACGACACCATACTTATTGTTGGAACAATAGAAGGTTTACAGAGCTGTTGATCAAGTAGTGATGAGCAGTCAGGAGAGTGGACTTATCTTAAATATTAAAAAGATCAAATTTATCACCTTTACAAAATCAGTTCAACAACAGGAAAACTTAGGAACAACAGTCAATGGAACTAATTAGTACACTGAGGGAATTAAATCAAGTATTAGACAAGCCAGAACCATATTTAACAGAATGAGAAATGTGTTATGCAGTAGAGATCGAAACTTATAATTTAGAGTGAGAATACTGAAATGCTACGTTTTCTCCTTGATAGGATGGAATTCTGGACGTGAAAGAAAAATAAAAGTGATCCACTGGAAGCCTTGGAGATATGGTCATTTAGGATCTATAGGAAGAATAAGTTGGGCAAACATGATAACAAATGAAGAGGTCTAGAATGAGAAAGGGAAAGAAAATATTAAACACAATTAAAATAAGGAAGCTGCACTATCTGGACCATGTAATGAGCGGAGAGAAATATATATTGTTGTAGAATATTATAAAGGGAAAAAGAATTAGAGGAAGAAAACACATTTCCTAGTTAAATAACTTGAGAAAATGCTGCAGGGTCAAAAATTAGAATAGCTATGATGATAACCAACCAAAATAGAAAGATTATAAGAATACTCATTAAAAAGAACAAAAGAGGAGATGGCACTTGAAAGAGAAAAAAAGATAAAACTATTTTTACATCAGCTTTTAATACTTTTATTGACATTTCGACGACCCAAGAATCCCAAAACTATTATTATTATTATTCCAACCGAGTCCGTTAAAACCCCAACGAATTAATTCGAGTCCTTCCCTGTCAAAACAAGTAATTCACTTAAAATGTCCCTCTTTGCCCTCGGTCTCCTGTTCCGTTAGTGTTTATAGAGCAAGCAATTTTGCATCGAGCCCGTTGGCCCTTTGCCAGAACGAATTTAGAACGGGGAATAAATAGGAAAGAGTTAAAATGGATGGATGGGATCCACGATGCCTGACCCGGGGGTTATGTGTTGACTCGAAATAGACGAGAATTTTCGCATTTAGAAATCGCGTTTATTCACTGAACATTGACACGGATTGATTTGACGTTGTGATGTGCTTTTTCCAGAAAGCCTAATTGAAGCATGATGATGGCTTAAAATATTCGGGGTATTTTTTAACTAGTGAGTCTGCTCCTAAACTGAAGGTTGGGCCTTATTGTAATGTCATAAATCCGTACTCTTGAGAAAAAAACATATCTTCAACTATATAAATGGATGATGGGCATGATGAATCGATAAAAAATATTTTAGTTCGTCCTTGGAGAGATTTATATTGTCTTGAAAGTAAAATACGGGAAAGAAATTAAATGTCTTTGTACGATCAGAACTCAAATATAAAAATTTTCGGATGATTATTAAAAAAGGACGGTGATGTGCTGTATAACTTTTGGAGAAGATCGGTGCACAGGGTGTGATATTATCAGCAAATTTTGTTTGCGTTATCTAATATAAACTTACGAGTCAATGAAGAGTTAACTCAGTGTAATGACATACAAAACAAGCAAAAACCCGATGACAACACAACGCTACCTAGGAGTCTGGTTGCATCAGAATCTAAAGACAGCAATTTTATGCAAGAGGTGCTTGGACATCAGAAACGCATAAACAATGTTATGCTATTTAACATGAAATTATTGCCCAATGAGGCTGAAGCTACTCGAGTATCCAACCTATTAAACGAAGTTACTGGTAGACAAATACAAGTCACCGAAGTAATCAAGCTGAGTAAACCTATTAGTAACGAGCGTAAATGCATTAAGATAGTGTTAGCCAGTCATCTTGAAGTTTTAAATATCGTAAGTAGTCGGAAGAAATTCGGTTCAACTAGGAGAGTATACGTAGAAGCCGATTTGACTCCGGCCCAAAGAAATGATTTTCGGAAAGTCAAGGATGAGTTGGATCAGCGGCGATCCAATGGTGAAGCAAATTTAATAATTTAGTATAAGCATGGTAGGAAACATGGCTCCAGCCCGACATTTCAGACTCTGAGCTCTTTCCTGAAGCATATACTGTATTTAGAGCTGACAAGCAGCAAGGGAAAGTAGTAACCTCGTATGGAGGTGAATCCTTGGTGGCGATTTCCAACTCCATTAAATCGGAGTGTACCGTGTTCCGAACATAAATGGCAGGTTTCTTGATTTGGTCTTTGCAAATGTTAACTTGGAAGTCAGCGAAAATGAGGTTCTACCATCAAATAAGGACTTGTATCATCCTGCCTTGATGGTCTCTGTGCAAGCTACTCTACCTTAATTCAAATACCACAATACAGACAAACAATGTTTCTCAATTTAACTTTAGGAAGGCCAACTTTCTACTTACGTATAATGTATTCTGACTGGTCCGCGGTTTTATGTTTTAATCATGTTAATGCATGCTGTAGTGAATATTATAAAATCCTTTTATAAAATCCTTAACATCTTTGCTGCATCAACTCCTTTGAAGTATCAGCGATGTAAGCGGTTTTCTGGGTGGTTTTCCAAAAATATCATAAATAATATTTTTTAAAAAGAGAAAGCATACCGGGATTTTAAATGTTATCGTACTAATAGCTATCGCCTCAAATTACCTTTTTACGTCAAACAATAGAATATCAACCTCAAGGGGCCTTCAAAACCTATGTCATTAGAATAGAGGAAGCAGAATCTCTAAGGATCCTTGCTCTTTTTGTTCCTTTATTAAGGCAAGGCAGGGGCCAGTCTTTGGGACCAGTAAGTGTTTACGATTCTTTTTGAAGGAGCTTTGAGTGTACTGCTAGTATTGTCTCAGCAATTGCATTTTTTTTTTCAGACTATATTTAAAAATTCTGACCGAGCAGATAAAACCTATTCTTACTCTTGTTTCTCAGATTATGTTGAAGTTTCCTTGTCAATTTCTGCTGATAAAATTGCAGCTGCAGGTAGAACAATAAAAAACAAAATTACCGCTGGCCTGGAATTCCCTGTTTCATAGCTAAAGATTGTACATTTATTTTGTGTAACCCCTTATGTCATCTTTTTGGAACAATGAAAATTATCGTCCCATATCCCTTTTCCGAAACTTCCAAAATGCTTGAATTGCTTAAATGTTTGACCAGGCACAGACAATGCGACAAGGATTCTTCACTGCTTCAAAGGGGATTGATCTCAGGATAAACTTTTATAAAACACAAATCATGACCAACAACGTTGACAACCTGAGTAACAGACGCTGTTGTAAGGATAACCACCCTAAAGTGGAACTGGGCTGACCATGTAACGAGAACAAAACGAACAAACAGGGGATGGCCTCCAACAAGAGACACTGATTACATAAAAAAATGGTTAATTCCTTATTTCCTCAATAGAAACTATCGACAGATCAACAGGGTTTCTTTCCCAAAAGATTTCCCAACTGATTTCTCTCGTCTGCCCTTGATGAACAGGCCAAGTTGATGTGATATATATGGACTTCAGCAAAGCATTTGACGAAATAGACCACTACATCTTGGTAGAAAAGTTGAAGAAGATGTTTAATTTTTCTGAAAAACTTACAGCTTTGTTATCCTTTTATTTATTGGTCGTCAATAATTTGTTTAAATTAAAGGCTTCAACTCAAAATCCTTTTTGCCTACCTCTGGAGTTCCACAGAGATCCAATCTAGGTCCACTACTATTCAACTTGTATGTCAATGTCGTGATTTCAAGTATCTCTTGAGCTCCAAACTAGCTTATGCTGACGATCTGAAAATCTTCTAACTTATCACGGACGAGATGGATTGCTTATTGCTGAAAAGCAATGTCAACCTGGTCAAGAATTGGTGTGATCACAATCATCTAAATCATAACACTTCTAAATACTGTGTTATATCTTATCATAGAATCAGAACCCCAATAATATTTAACTATATTATTGCCAATTTCACTTTATCCAGAACGAAATTGTTTAAGGACCTAGGAATTATTTTTGATGATAGACTTACATTATTTCCTCATATTGATTATATAGTAAGTTTCTCAAGACTATTGAGGTTTAATATTCGGAATTCCTCTCTTTCTCTATGGTTCGATCCAAGCTTGAATATTGGTTCTCTCAAATATGGTTATGGTTTGGTATCCATCTTGTGAATGCCATATTAACTCCCTTGGATACATCCAAAGGCGCAAATCTTATATTTAAAGATGATGGTGCCTATCCAGTTAGAGGTTCTATTCGCAATCATCTATTTTCCCGGTTTAACTTAGAAGCTCTTGTTTTAAGGGGAGATACTCACTCTGTAGCATTCTTGTGGAAATAGCTTTTTTCAATTCTTCTTGGTCACATTAACTTGCAGGTGCCGTGCCCTTCCTCCAGAACAAATGTTACTTTTGCTCTTGATCGTGCCAATTTAACATTAAATATTAAGATCCTAGTTTTATCATTTGCAAAAACTTCAACAATTTTGCTTCCACTTGTGATATCTTTCAAGGCTCTCTGAGGCACCTAGTTTCACAGGTGATTTTGAGGATTGATACCCAGTAAGTTGGGCTGTCGCTGGAAGATGGGTTGACTTTTTCTGTTTCTGGTTTGTATGTATCTTTTTTTTCAATATTACTGAGAATTTTATTTTGACTTTCTGTTATATTTTATAATTTAATTCAACTCTGGCTCTGTTGAATACCTTAGTCCATAGTTTTTTTTAGATAGTTTTCAGTACTTGTACTTTATGTGTTATATTTTTACATTGCGATTTTTGATTTTCCTGTAATTGAGCTCTGGAAATAATCGTGGGCCTGTTGGAAAATTAAGATAAATAAATAAATACCCAAAAAATTAAAAAATCCCAAACTTCAAGATCTTCAGCAAAGTCGTAGCTCTCATTAGAGGCTCGTCAAATTTCAAACTGCTCTCATTCCCAGAGTTCTGCTCAGGTCCCGTTATAACCCGGTGTTTTCGTGATTTAGGGGATGAGGACAAGAGACTGGTATGGTTAGTTCGGTAACGCAGAACTTTTTTTTCGATAATTTGGCGATAATATGGCACTTTTAGATTAGAGCATTCTTCACTCTTATCAGTCAGAGATTCGTATTACTTTGATAGCAAAAATGGTAACTGTCATCACTGCTTTCAAAAACAATATTAAACTACAATCAATATGCGGTAAACACGGTTATTATGTCTACCAAGTATGTAACCGATACCATGAACCTTTCCCCATAAATACGACCAAAACATAACATATACACATCAGACGTCTATAAAACCTGAAACCCCTGGGGGGCTCCGGAGGCCGAACAAAAGAATGTAATTTTATTTTAGACCCAGGCATTCGGCCGTGTCGAAATTCGAACCGGAGAAGCTCTTCTGAAAAGCTCAAGGACGCGTAGAGGTGAAAACCTGTCGTTCGAATTTTGATGCCATGTATATGCTAAAAATGTTCGGCGAGCAAGTTGACACGGTATTTTTAGTTCCTTATTTGTTTTAAACATGTTTACGTTTAGCAGTCAACCGGTTGGGCATTGTGTAACGATATTATTTTTATATGTATATCTTTTAGGTGTTTTTGCCAATTGTTTGTTGTTGTTATTAAATGTCAGTTAAGTATATTTGATAAGACGTTAAAAATACTTAAACATTTTAAATATCAACATACAGTTATAGTATGTTTGGTTTCTGTCTATTATATATTTATGTAACCTACACATATTTTAAATAGAAGTGAACGTTATATTTATTTATTTTTTAAACAAAATTATTTTTGTTGAGATTTTTTCGTTTAAATATTAAGGAAATTTGTAGGATATTCTTTTGCATCTAAGACTGCCTGGCATCTTCTAGGTATAGTGTCAACCAATTTTTGGAAAGTGTCTAGGGAAATTTGTGACCATCTTATTATATTATATTGAACAGTTCATGTTGATTGTATCAGAATAGGTCTACGACGTTCCAAAGATCTTCAATGGGATTTAAATCTAGGAATTGAGATGGCTATTCAAGTACAGTTATGTTTTTCTCATCAAACCAATCTTGAAAGAATGTTTCGGGTCATTGTGCTATTGAAAAATCAATTGCAATGGCATATCCTCTTCTGCAAATGGTAGTATTCTATTTTCCAAAATTTATTTGTATTGAAAGCGATCCATTTTTCCCTGGTCCGGTCCCAGATCGAGAGGAACATCCCCAGATCATTATATTCCCTCCTCCGTGCTTCACAGTAGGAATTTGATACTTTTCTTTAAGTCTTGCACCATCACTCCACAGAACGGTATTCTATTTTTCTTGAGACCAAGTAATCTGAGCTCTAGCAAACTCTTATAAGATTTTGATTATTGGGAATCACAATATTTATTCGTTTAGAAAACAGAAAATATAGAGGTTTTAACTGTCGCTCTTTTTCTAAAATCGCAATTTTTTTTTGACTATTTCATAAAGATGTTCTTCATTTCTTAAGTAAAACATAAAAAGAATTTAAAATTGAGATTCAAAATATGCATTGGTTTATAAAATAGGGGTTTTTACAGGTGGTCCTGTAATAAAAATCTAATTTTCTTAACTATTTCACAAAGATGTTCATGATTTCATGATTTAAGTAACATTTTAAAATCGTAAAAATTTGAAATTCTAACATTTTGATTATTGGGATTCAAAATATTCACTGGTATTTAAAATAGGAATGTTTTGGATTCTTATAGGTGCTCCTGTAAAAACAATATAATTTTCTTGAACGTTTTTCAATGAAAAAATCGTTTTTCTTAGATAAAAGTTGCATTTTAACAGCAATTTTTCCATTAAGACCACCATCAAGTAGATGGTTTCTTATGGTTTACTGTTCATACTTCACCAAATTTCTCCTGAGAGATCTTGATGATTTCGCTTGTAATTTGCCTGGACGTTTTTCTGGGATCCAGTTTTGAGATCTTTATAATAGTTTTAGAGAAATAGTTTTATAAGGTCTTTCGGACTTCGGGGCATTCCTTACATCATCACGACTATAATATTTTATATTATTTTCATTGCAGCACTTTTAGAAAAATTAAGAGATTTTGCAATCAATGCTCTTTTTCCCACTTTAAATAAATCCACAACTTTTTGTTTTAAATCACATGAGAAATAACGCAACAAAAAATAAACAACACGAGTTCGTTAATTAAACGTATTTTACATATCAAAATGTTATAACATTTCAATCGTATAAATAATATACGTTTTTCATATTATATAACCAATCAGGTCGCGTATTAGACTTGTTTGCAAATTGACAGGATAGGTAGTTCAATTTATAAAAGAGATGCCACGCTATGTAGATATGGTTCCCATCAATATCACAAATATGAAAGATTTGTTTGTTTTGATTCAGAAAATAAATATCGCCATCTCAGTCTTCACACCAAAGTTTAAGGTATTATTACTGTGTCCTTGTAATATTCGTAAATACAACGTGCTATATGGGTATGGAGCTAAGCAATTTTTCCTCCGTCAATATGGCATTAGAACACTCTAAATGAAAAGTAACAAATTTTCATTTATTTTCATAAAAATGTAATATATGTATGTATGCAGGTATGTACATCTGTTTATTATGTACTTGAAGTGACTTGGAAAATTATTTTGAATGTTAAGTTTATTTATACTATACTTTATATGGTTTAGAACGTTGAGTATAGGTATATTGTATACTATTTAGATCCTTAACTGAAATATGTATAATTTTACGTACAGGGTGGCCCAAACTCTAGACTAATGGGATTTCAAAATTCTTAAAAGGTAACAATATCGATTGGTTAACTTCCTGCAATGTTGCAGAATTTTGTGGGTTAACAGGGTGTAACATAAGTGATGACTTTAATTTTAAGGTGTGATTTATCAATATGTCCAATATAGTAATTTAATTAATATAAGATAATTAATATAATTATAGATAGTATTAATTTTTTCATAGAATATGCTATTTTTTACTTGCTATCTTATTTTGACGAATGCTATGAAAAAAAATGTACTCGGTCAAATTTTAATAAATATTCATTTTTTTTTCCATAAATCTCTTGCGGGGTTCTTTGGGCATAGAAACTGTGTTTTTATTTTTGTAATTTTAGTAATTTTTAATTTTTTTTATCAAAATAATAAATACATCCTTTAAAAAGTGTGTCTAGAATTCTAGATCGATATATTGTGATCTTCGCAAATATAAGAGTTAGAGACATGGTTGAATTAAAATAACTTTTTCAAAAATTACAAAAAAATTTAAAACTTTTTGTAGTTTTTGAAAAATTTGGTAAACAATAACAACACTATGCATTATTGATTTATCATTTTTTTGTATTATTTTCGTTACCGCGCTTTTAGAAATAGTTAGAGATATTGCAATCAACGACCTTTTTCTTCCCATTTTAAATAAATCCAACTTTTTTGTTTAAATCACAATAAAAATAACGGTATGTCTTGGCATGGTAAACTAAATGAGTTAATTCGTGAACATGATATTTGCTCTGTAGAACTAAGACAAAATTCTTTAGAGTCCCGAATATAAATAGTTTCCCTACTTTTTTCCACTACTGTATATATATATGGTTGTAAACTATTCTTGTAATAGACCTACTTAATTCAGTAAGTATTTTTTTATGAAAATTAAAAAAGATACTTCATATTCAATTAAGTTATGCTTGATAATCCTGCAAATTACAAATTACTTTTGCAATAGAAAATGCTTGTATCTAATTTACTGGGAAGAAAGGGTCAGATCTGATTAATTGCAGAGGATTTTAATGTAAAAAAATATATTGTAATATAATGTTCTTTTTTAATTAAAAAATATACCAGTTATTAATTGCATCTACTTGTATTTTTAATCGAAGTGATTAAATAATCAGAATAATGATCTTTTTAATTAGAGTAATTAATTAAGTCGTTTTTTTAATTATATATGTACAGGACAAATCTGTCGTTTTGTCCTGTTAAACTGTACATTTTTCTAAATTACAGAAAACGGGAAATTCGCGTTCAAAAGTAATTATTTACGCTTAAAATTTATTATTTAGTCATAAGACGAAATTTTGAATGGCCCCAATAATTGAATAATCACTTCACTTCTTTGAAGTTATTCTCATTTACTTTGTTATGCATTTAATTTTATTTTATTTTATTATCATTACAATTTTAGTTATTGTTTTTTGGTAACTGTTTCAATTTATGTTATTAATTAAATGGGAAAATTTTAGTTACTTTTACTTTCTAATTACCTTTGATTTTTTATGTTTCTACAATAATTGTTTTTAATTCTCAAATTTAAAAGAAAAGTAAAGTATTAAAGGAATTTTTAAATCAGGATAGGTAATTAACTCATTAAAGTGAAACATCCCATTTAACTCATCATATAAATCTAGAAAAGAGGATGCCAGTTAGTACAAGTTAGTTTAGATAAAATATGAATAGAGATATATAATTATTTTTTTAATTTGTACTTAATGTTTTAGGATTAAACTGGCAAAAAGTTCTTTATAGAACAACAAAATTGAGTTTAAATTAACGTTCCAACTATTTACTTAATCTCTAAAATACTTACTTTGTTAAAACATCCAAATTTACAAAAGTCGTTCTCTATTTAATGATAATCTTAGTGTATAGTATATATTCTCTATAGCATCCCAGTAGGTAGAAAATTTATAAAAATCTAAAAACAGCCGCACTAGGTGTTGGGTTGGATATAAAAAGATTTTTTAAATTTTAAATGAATCACGTAAAATAAAATACTCGTAAACATTTTATCTGCTTAAAGGAAACGACTTAAGATAACAGGAAGATATGAAAATTATATCATTTACACACCAAAGAAGAACTTCAAAACGGAGAACACATTTAAAGTTACTTCAAATGTCTGAAAGATCCAAAACAATACAGCAAAAACCTGTGTTACAAGGATATCTGAAAATAATAACAGCTCTTATTCCCACTACATAGAAGAAATTATTTAGGTACAAATTACAAAAACTAAATACAAAAACTCCCCTTTTGGACGTCCAGTTGTTAAAGTTCAATTTGTAACAAATGACCTCGAGTAAACCTACTTTTAGATAATGGGACTGATATGTAAAGAATATTCCTAATTCCTTGATATTAAGATAAATCCTTAAACTGCATATATTGTATGTGCGTTCTAATTAAAATATAAAAGCAAACAATACTTAACGAGCCACAACAATAAATTGTCTAACGTTCGGTCTCATGATAAATAAGCGATTAAATAGCACATTGTATGTTAGAGATAACAAAGGTCGCATTTAATGTTTTTATAACCCGTTATCTTGTATTATCATGCGAGAGGCTCAAGTGGGTCAACAGCATAATTGAACGATAATTCCACATGGCGCGTATGACTAAACTAAATAACGTGAGTGTATGTACGTTACTTGTTTTTCTGCCAACAATTTTATTATTTATTTTTTGTATTAAGATGGTTAGGATGACTCTACAATTAGGATGTTAACCTTCCAAGGTCTCAGTAATCCTTAAATGACTTTACAAATACCCAGGATAATTTACTCCATTTAAGAATAACTAAAGGATCTCCAACAACCCATTAGCAACCAATCAAAAAAACTTGAAAGGACTTCAAATGCTCGACAATCATAAAAACTTGCCTCAGTCAGGAATACATAAAAAATACACTTTATATATCTGAAAGAAATAAACCATGATTTAATTTGCCTCAAATGAATTACTTCAATTACCTGGAAGATATATAAAATGTATAATAAATACTTCAAATACTTTAAATGCGTAAAATAGAATGGAGAACAGGAGCCTATAAAAACCAAAAAAAGGGAGTCAAATTGTATTCATATGTCTGGAAACTTAAAAAATTGATCTGAAAAAAATGCATAAAAAATGGATTCAAAATCTCTATGAATAAAAACAATGTACTCAAAAAATTATTAAAATATGAAAATAGTTTATAATTTTGAAATCGATTGTGGAATAAACTGAAGCTTAAATACTTTTATGTAAAAAATATTTAATTCTCCTTAAAGTCTATAATAACATAATAATCTCTTTCAATCTAGTTAGGGGATAAAACAGTTCTTTTCTGATTCCTAGTCGAATATCTTGGTGAAATCATGAATTTATTACGTGAAATTAGATTATAGAAAAATCTTGAAAATCTTATATGAGATAAATAATATATTCCTTCCAAGGCGATAGATAATATCTGATGTTCAAACTCTGCTAAAATAAATAACTTAAATCACGTCTATGATAAATCACCACCGAGGTAAATATTTCATCGCTGAAAGGCGATAAAACGCTGCCGTTATAAATATTTTAAAAATCAATACTGTGATAAGCATCTTATCGCCAAGCCTTACTTCAAGCCAGTAAGTCCTTAACTCACCATCAGAATAAAAATCAATGTTGTGATAAATATTATATCCCTTCCAATCCAGTTAAGGAACAAAACAGTTCTCTCCTGATTCCGAGTCAAAAATTCGATATGGGAACAAAAAAATTTCTTCCTATTTCTGGTTTGACAATTTCTGTGAGATCACTTTTATTACCTCAAATTAGATCATTAACAAAACAATTAAACACTGATGAGATAAAAAGCTTATACTTAGAATGCTATAGTGAACGACATTTTTTTTAAATCACTATGAAGGGAAATAATTTTTTTAACTTTAAAACCGATGGGCAAGTAAAAGATCTAGTGTTTAAACACTGCTAAAATAAATAGTTTAAGTCACATCTGTGATTAATATTTTATGGTTTTCGAGCCTTTAATAGGAATGGGATCGATTTCGGATCAACAAGGTTTTAGTTCCAGGTAGAAAAAGTTTTAAAATCACTACCGGGCTAAAGATTTTATCCCTTAAAGCCTATAGAACAATGTTGTGACAAACATTTTATTTCTCATACTATATTTAACATTACCGCCAACCTTAGCTCAAATCAGTAATTCCCTTACTAGCTACTACCTAACGGAATAGAAATCACGGTTGTGGTAAATATAATATCGCTTCCAATTCATTTATAACTATACTTATTTGATTATATTATTATAGAGAACAAAAAAGTTTTTTTCCTAATTCTAGGTAGATAATCTCTGCGAGGTCACTATTTGATAATCTGATATTAGAATATAAAAAAAAACGAATAAAATCACTGAGAAGATAGTTTATTCTTAGAAGGCCACAAGGTAACAAAATTCCTTACAAAGTTTTAAGTAATTAGGGATTTTTTTAAATAAATCACTATTAAGGGAAATAATTTTAATTTAAAAACCAATAAGTGAATACAATACCTTGCGTTCAAAGACTGCTAAAATAAATATCTTAAAATCACACCTGTTATAAATATGTTATGGTTTCCAAGCCCTTAATAAGATCGGATCAACAAAGTTCCAGTTTCAGGTAGAAAAACTTTTAAAATCACTACCAAGATAAATATTTCAGCGCTAAAAGGCGATAAAACGCCGCCGTTATAAAAATTTTAAAAATTATTGCTTTGATAAGGATTTCATCGCCAGGCCTAAATTCAAATCAGTTATTCCCTTACTGGCCATTCCCTAACAGAATAAAAATCACTGTTGAGAAAAATATTATATTTTTCAATCTATTTAAAGAACAAACCAATTCTTTCCTGATTCAAGTGAATAAAATACCTCGTATTCAAACAATGCTAGAATAAATAATTTAAAATCATATATGTGATAAATATTTCATAGTTTTCAAGCCCTTGATGGGGTGGGATCACTATAAAACATTGCTGTGATAAACATTTTATCACGAAGCATTAGTTCAAATCAGTAATTCCTTTACTGGCTATTCCTTAACAGAATAAAAATCAATATTGTGATAAATAATATATCGCTCGCAACTACACTAGAGACTTTGTTCTGATTCTGGGTCGATAATCTCTCTCTCTTTGAGATCACTATTTATAACCTAGAATTAATTACAAAAAAAAATTAAAATCACTAATGAAATAGATAGTTTAAGCTTAAAAGGCCACAGGGTAATAAAATCGATTACAAAGCTTCCCATAATTTTAATTATAAAATCGATAAGCAAATAAAATGCCTTGTATTCAAACACTGCTAAAATAAATATTTTAATATCACATCTGTAATAAATATTTTATGGTTTTTAAGCTCGTAATGAGATGGGATCGATTTCGGATGGACACAGTTTCAGTTCCAGGTAAAGAAATTGAAAAAGCTACGATCGTGATAAATATTTTATCGCTTAAAGGCGTTAAAATATTGTTGTTATGAATATTTTGAAAATCATGACAGTTTATCGCTAATTCTGAGCTGAAGCCACTAAGTCCCGTACTGGCTTACTGACTATTCCCTGCCAGAATAAAAATTACTGTTGGGATCATTATTATAACCCTTCTTATCCCTTATAGGACAACAGAGCTCTTTTTTGATTGGGTTGAAAATCTGTGAGATCACTAATTTATTGTTCTAAGTCAGAATATAATTAAATCATTAAAATCACAATAAATAGTTTATTGCTTCCAAGGCGACAGGGTAATAAAATTGCTTAATATAGTCAAGGATTTTTTTAAAAATCACTATCAATGGAAATAATTTTATTTTTAAAACTGATGAATACTTCATCTCATAGAGGGGTTAAAAAACTTCTGTTATTAATTGTTTGAAGATCTTTACAGTGATATGCATTATATTCCTATATATTTGATAAGTAACCCTAATAAATTGGCATACACAAATAATGTTAAAAGCCTGACAGAAATAAACCATAATTTCTTCTGCCTGAAGGAATAGTCTCAGATTCCAGGAATTCTTGTAAGGCATAAAATATTATATATTAAACAACTTTAAATACATGAAACGATATGAAAAGTTATTTGAAATATTTGACTGCCGGCGCACAAGAAATGTCCAAGCGAACCAACCATGAAGAAATGGCTTAAATACCAGGAAGAAACTCCATAAACCATGATTCTTATCGCAACTCTAACGATTAGATTTTCTTCAATTTTCACTGGAACTGTGAATTATCGTGACTAATAACCGTTAATCTTACTAAATCAAAATAATCATAACATTATGTCAAAAATACCTAGGAACTTATTTCCAAAATAACTACTTATGAAAGCACATTGGTACTGTCATACGGGTCCAATTATCATAATGAACATATCGAATGTACCGTTCGAGTCTGGCACCGACCGTCGGTCGGAAAATATTCTTGTTATTCCGATGGCAATAAGGCAATTTTAAATTTTAACGGTATTCCTTTGCATCGTTTCCGCAATACGATCGAACGGAGGCGCCTAACGCGCTCGTTATGATCAAATGAGATCAAAAATTCAACGTTCAACCGTAAGTGGACTGTAAAATATTGACGCAAACTGGCATGAGTTAATGCCAAGCTAAGGTAAATGTATTAGTGACCGCTATTTGTATAAACAGGGTGTTTGTTAAATAGAGGTTGAATTTTTGAGTAAGTATACAACATAAAGGTTCTTATGAATATGGTTTCTCTGCACGAGTTTGATTCTTGAAAAATACGCCTTTTTATTCAGTTTTTCGTGGTGAATTTAGAAATTAATTGGGGACATCGTGTATCATATAAACATTGAGGACGAACCCAAGCAAACCATTTCAAGGTTTCATTTCAAATTTGAGAGAACCAAGAAAAACCGTCTTAAATTATTTGATGTTTCTTGTCTGCCTCACTCGCATTCATGTGCTCTAAAAACTTTAAATTATAAGAAAGTTAGAAGGTGGTGTTTTGTGGGTAAATTGATTAAATGCTGAAAAAAACCAATTTGTTTCTTGCCAACGTTTCGAATTACATTTAATTCATCTTCAAGACTCTACAACAGATAGAGTTAAATGGTGTTTAATTTTTATTTATTTTTTTTATATTCGTTAAAGAAAATATAAGTTAGTATGTAAAATAGTATGTACATATTATATATAGATAAAGTTACGTGAGAAAATTACCACTTCAGTAAGTATTTTTGATTTTTAGTGTTTTGCTTGCTTCCGTCTTGAAATTCTATGATATCCGTACATTAACATACAAAAATTGTATTTTATTTTTATTAACGGATACATTTTCTGAGTCCCAAATTATATACAGTTATGGCCAATAGGAGTAAAGTAGTTTTTCATGTATAATTTTAAAAAAACTTGTGGAAACGAAAGTGGGCATCTAGGCTCAAAATATAATCATTTTATCAGCGTAAAATATTCTGTTTAAATAACATAAATATAAAAAAAATAAGAGTAACAAAAATATAAATCAAATTGGTATTAGAGGTAGCGTATATAATTTGTTTTAAAGCTATTTAACAGGTAGAGTACAATACGTCAAATTAGACGAAGTAAAGAGTGATGTTAAACCTATTGCGTGTGGAGTATCCCAGGGTACTATTTTGGGACCACTCTTATTTACTATCTATATCAATAATTTACTTATGAGCGATTGGAGGAGGCAGGTTGTTAGCTTTGCGGATGATACAGCGATTTTCTATACTGGAAAAACTTGGTCTCATGTAAGGAAGTTGACTGAATCGGATCTCAATAATACATTTAATTAGTTTTAAATTGATAAATTAACATTGAATCAAAGCAAAACAAAATATATTCCCTTTGCATCGTATTCCGATGGCTTACCTAAGTTTCAGAAAAGCGTGATATCAAAATAAGATATTTGATATCACGCCTTTTTTGTTGAAATTTTTTTCGACTCTTGCACAACATAAAGACCTATATGATGCGTTAATTTATTCTCATATAAATTGTAGGTTGGGAAACAGTACGCCAGAATTACATTCAAAAACTAGAAGTAATTAAAAAATGGGTTCTAAAGATTATTTTAGATAAACCAAAATTATTTTCAACAGAACTACTATACAGTGAAGCAAAAATATTTGATATTACGTAACTATATTTTTTTTTAATTTTAATTCTTATAAATAAACGAAAAATAAATCTACAACCAATATTGCATCAGCAAAATATTAGGTTTGAGAAAAACTGTATGATAGTTCCCTTAACAAAAAAGAAATCCAATGGGCACAAATCCAAAAACTATTTGGCGCCAAGATTCTTTAATTCCTTACTTAATGACATAGAAGATATTGTTTATGAGAAAACATTCCGATATAAATTAAAAATGTGGCTATTTCAAAAAATCAGAGAAGATATTCATGTTTTTTCTTAAAAATCAACAATTAAACATTTTATAAATACCATTAGTATTTACTAGCATAGCCCTTGTTTTTCAAAACGGAAGTACACCTAAGCATAGAGTCAATTAACTTTCGCCATTCTTTTTCGGTGATAAAGTTTTTAATTTCCTCCCCTAGAACCTTTTTGTTTGAACTTTTCTTGCCCGCAACTCGATTTTTGAGCTCTCTCCAAAGGTCCTCAATTGGATTTAAATCAGGCAATTGAGATGGCCAATTTAAAAGTGTAAGATTTTTACTGGTAAACCACTGCTTTACGATCTTTGCAGCGAGTTTAAAGTAGTTTTTTTTTCTAAATTTTTTTTGCAAAGGATAGCATGATCGTTTCTAAAATGTCTAGGCAGATTTCTTTGGTCATAATTTCCTTCACATGAAAAATTGGACCCACACCATTTTAAAAAAACAACCCAGTAATTTTTTTATATTTTTATTATTCTATGTTTAGAATCATATTTTTGATTTTTACTACGTTTTACAAATTGTCTTCTATCTGATCCAAATAAATTAATATTGGTTTTATTCGAAAAAAGAACGTTTTTCCTAGTTAGCACGATCTATATTTTCTCTAGCAAATGTTATTCTTTATTGAAAATTTTTGTTTGCTTAAAAAGGGTACTCTTCTTGCAAACCGAAAATTAATGGAAGACGTCTTCTTATAGTGCTCGTACTAATATCTCTATTCAAATTTCTTTTTATTCTAAAAGAAGTCAAAAATGGCCCTTTGTGTGTCTCACGTGTAATAATTTTTTAAAGTTTTTTAGTAGTTTGATGATTTTTTCATACAAATTCTAACAGATAGTCTCAATGGACTTAAATGATAGCATACAATATAATTACTTTACCTTATTTTAATTACTAATTTTCATTAAAAGCATATAAATTCAAGAACTTTAACAAAATAAAGTAATGCGAAATGTTCTTAACTGTAATAAATATACACCTATCAATCAGATGCTTTAGCAGAAGTAGAATATTAAAACAATAGAGCACGGATTTATGCCATCATATCTGCAGACACTTTTAGAGAAAAGATCATATATCAAGAATTACACCAGCTTTATTAGAGAAATCATTGTTTTTTGAAGGATTGCAAATTTTTAACTCTCTTCCATTAGAAATCAAAAACGCAAGTAATCTAAAGTTATTTAGTAATAGTGTTTTGTGATATACAGTGAATATATTACAAGTATTACACATCTAGGTTTTACTTATTTTTATAATGCTAAATTTAGTAAATTGTATTTAATTGTTCAATTATATTTAAAAAATATTTAATTTTTATATTTTCCATTTGGAAAACTTCGAATATAGAAAACTATGCATGGTACAAAAAATGAGACGATTTTTACATTTTGACGCCATTTATCGAACAAAAAAAATTAAATAATACGAGCCGCCACTGTGTAATAATTAACCTCATCAAATCACGAAAACCTAACAAAAATAGTAAAACTCTGGGCGTGTAAAAATAACTTACCAAAAAACAAACCAGATCCCGACTCAATAAATAATTCCGTTTTAATCACCTCGAGAGACCCTGACAGATTTTGATTACGTACGAGCGAAAATTGGCAAAGAATTCGGATTGCCCGAGGGTTTGATTTCTGTACGAATTTTTTTCTTTACCTGTTTTTTGCTCGCCGGTCTAACATCATGGGACCGGCAGGTGTAAATTGTTATTTTAACTAATCATTCGGCAACCTTGGGACCTCTCTTTATTTCTCAGGTAGGTCCGCGTGAGCTTTCGAGATTAATGGAGTGGAAAAAATTACCAAGGTGCCTTTTTTTTTCGTCTTTCGATGTGGTTTGTTATTATCAGAACTTTGAAACTAAACAGAAGACTTCATTTATGATACTGATGGTGTAAAGGGTAGAAATGCCACTTGTACCTTTAGTAGATCATTTAATCAATCAAGATTGTCATGTTTAGTAAATTCTTAGGTACGTACTTGTTGTGTTTTAAAAATCAAGAACAATTAATATGTGATTCTTGTAGGTAATTAGTAGAAATAGAAATAAAAAAGTGATGAAAAAATTGAAAATACTTAAAAAAACATATACTTAATATCACATCAACTTAATAGCCACTTTTATAGTTTGCTGGGCCAGATTACAAAGTCAGATAGATAGAATATTCTATCTGAATGTTTTGTGGTTTAAGTCAGAATTAATCAGACATATTCCTATTGCAAAAACGTATTTTTAGGTGTTTACTTAAATTTTATATGTTTTCTCAAAATATGCAGTTTCGATTTCAGGGAATCAGTCTGTTTCAACTATTTTAACTACACTATTGTAATTTTAGACTCCTCTTCCATAATTTGCTTGTAACAGTGGGCTTAAATAAGAAAGAAAAATATACTCTATATATAAGAGAGATATTATTATTAGTTAGCCAGTTATAATCCTAGGCATGATCGAACAATGTTACAAGTTTTTAGAATGATCGTCTTCTAAATTTGATGATGGATCTATGGATTAAGGTTTGCACATAGATTTTGATCATTTTGGTGCATTTATGCATTCCATCGTTAAATTGAGCACCACAGTAAGCTTATGACCATGGTAATAAAAAAAAATTAAGAATCTGATGTGGATTTGAGCACCGATAACCATCATTACTAATTTCTTACAAAGAGAATATTTTTCATGCATAAATCAAATTTTCTTGAGTGCCAAACTAAATGACATATTAACATTATTGGTGTATTGAATTGGGCACCTTAGTAAACTAGTGAAACTTGATCAGATATAGAGGCGTGCTGAACGCGATAACGAACTGCTAAATAATAAAATTGAAAAGAAAACGTGAGAAAATACAAACTGAAAATACCAATTCTTAAAATATTAATTAAAGAAAAATCAGCCAATTACAAAAAAATTTACCTCTACCCAAACTATCATTTCCACGAGAATTTAAATATTTTCGGCCAATAAGCGTACTTAGTAATAAATATACAGCTTAGTGAGTATGTTAAAAAATACTGCCGAAAAAATAGTCTGAATGTATCTGATGAGATCTTTAAGTTTATTGACTATAATATAGTATTAGATTTCATGAAAGCTTTCGACACTGTGATTTTTAATATATTATTAGCAATTGATTATTATATTGCTCTGTCACGCACTATCTGCAGTTCACTATTTTACAAGCTTCTTGGTGTCTGTATAAATAGAAGTTATTAGTTCAAGCCCACTTAACATCCAAACTAAGTCTACTAGGTCTTTGCAGCCGAGAGCATTGGAAAAGTGTCCTATACAGTTCTACAGTGACGACACTTAATACGATAGATGACTGTGATAATGACGACGATACTTGACTCACTGATGAGAGTTGAAGGATTACCTTGCAGCTTATTAATTTGAATAAGTTTTCTCATCAGCAGAATTATTTCTCATCTATTTCGGTAATTCTTAGTAGCGAATTTATATAGGGTATAAATAACAATGGGCTCGGACTTGAGAAACTACCAATTTAATAGTAAATGTGTCACTAAATATATTATTCATCTTTGGTATTTGCTTTCTTTCCATAAAGTACTTTTTAAATATTTTATAGGCAAGAATTGGCTAGGTCACTTGTATATGAATTAGGCAGACCTCCAAATTGTTTATAACTCAAAATGTTGTAAAGGTTTAAATAATCATAAAGCTTTACTGTTAAAAATTTAATTTTTTTTTAAACTCGTAAACATGTCGGCCTATAATTCTGAATAAAGCCTTGATTTCTTTGCTTTATTAAAGCTTTTATTTTTGTTTAAATATGGGACTTACAATTGATACATTAAAAGGATGTGGTATTTTTCCTGTGGAAAATATAAGGTTGATAATATGGATTGATGGTATAAGAAGAGATTAATGGAATTTTTTGATAAATGTAGAGGAGATCCCATCTATACATATATTTTTTAAACTGGAAATATATTGAATTTCATTTTTCCCAACGGGTCTCAGCAAAGTGTGTTTACTATATTAGATAATGGTATTAAATCTTCTTTAATGCTTGATGACATCGTTTTTTAAAATTGATTCTAAATGTAATGATTTTTATTTTGATAATTTTTACTTGGACTAGCTTAAACTTATTTAAAACAGAATTTATGAAGAATGTATCTATGAATATGATGCTTAAAAAAATACGTGTTGCAGTTTTATTGATTTTAAAGTTTTAAGTCGAAGAGAGCCACCTTAAATATTAAACATTGTTCGTGGACTCCACTACACAAAAATCTCATACTTTAAAACGTTTTGCTTACACACGTTTCACGCACTTTACACGTTTTTGCTTGAACTTATTTGAACATTTAACTTAAAAATTGTAGATTATATATTTTTTTATTCCTTTTGTGCGATAAGAATACTCCTTATAATTCTTTAAATCTTGTTTCAAATGGGAAGCTTGGTTAATTTTTTGTGTTGGAAATAAGTAAGAAAAGAACTTCTTCAGACGATCGACGTTTCGATCTCTATCAGATCATCCTCATAACTCTAAAAGAGACACGAAAACAAAAATACAAATCTTAAATTTTCGCACAGAGTAAAAGTAATAATTACGGCAATGAAGAGTGTGCACATACACTTACATATATCGTAGGTTGTGTTCGTTAATAATAATAATAATTGTAATACCATAAATTGCTTGCAAAATTAATTGCGAAACTTGGTACTAAAATTTGATATTTCTTTTGGGTTCACAGCATGTGTCCAACTGTATACATAAGGCAATTGTTAGACTACAATTATTATACGGTCATTATATTTCAACAAAAATTAAAATATTATGCGATTCTTTTGTTCCCTCCATCTTCAACGTTACGACAAGTGTCTTACAGCTGCTGACTCACGTAGAGTTCACTTTATTTAAATATCTAAATGAAAACATATAAGCTGAATACAATTGGTTGAATATAAAGGAGTAGACTCTTCACCTAAATGGCCGGAACAACGCTTCACAGTCATGACGACTGTGACTTTTTATGTGTCGGTGAACATTGGAAATCAGATGAGCAATTAAAAAATTTGACAATAAACAATTTCCGTTTAGTGTCGATGTTCTGCAGCAAAGAAGAAAAAATTGAGGTACAACAGTATACTGTATAAGAATGAACTTAGAAGGCAAGAATAAAACTAAATAACTCATCAGTCAGTGGAGTGTTAGAATGTATTTTTACAAAACTTAATATTATAATTATTTGTGTATATAGACTTCTATCAGCATGCTTAATCAGTAACAAATGCATATTAACAGAAAAAAAATTATTAGGTAGTGCACAACAATATGACAGTCGTATAAAAACTTCTATCATTAGAGTTAGATGCATGTGGTCCATTTGCAAAGAAATAAAACGCGCTAAGTTGAAGGAGAATCTGAATCCATCTTGATACTAGATTTATTGCATTCATTAATTAAAAATCCATTTAAGAGCAACACGAGTGTTTAATGTTTTCAAGACCGGTTACACCAGAAGAACTTTGAGAAATAGCAGAAAAATGGAAAAATAAAAATAGTGACAGTATAGACGAAATACCCACTTCTTTTTCTTCTTCTTCCGGTGCTATCTATTAATGGATGCTTGCTATACCTTCTGACCATTTTTCCCCATCTCTGCATAGCAGTGTAAATTAATTTTCTGGTGGTTCCTATTTTGTCCAATGTTTGAGATTTTGATGCCACAACAATCTTTTTCTGCCTAAACGACTTCTTCCCTCTATTTTCCTTCTATTAATAGGTGGAGCAAATGGTACTTTTCGTTGCGAAACACATATCTAAGGTACGATGTTTTCCTGCGTTTTATATTGCCAGCAATCCGCATTCTCTTTCTATCATCTTCAAGATTTTCTCGTCGGATTTCCTTGTTGTTCATGGGACTTTTCCAATGCTTCCAGCCTATTTACTGTGCTAAGCTTTAATATCCTTCCATTTCATACAACAGTATGGACCATACGTAATATTTTGTGAATTTTATTCTGAGATTGAGGTTAAAGTCAGAGTTCGTAATAACTCTCTTGAATCTTATGAATGAACTCCTCGCTTTTTTTATCTGGCATTTGATTTGACGTCTGAAGATCAGTATTCACATAACCCAGATAATTTTTTTTTACTCATTCTATGTCTTTAGTATTTATGAGAGTTTTGCATTCTGAAACTTATCTTATTTGCTCGTGATTACTAGATATTTTGTCTTTTTTATGATAATGTGAATGCTTATTTTAAAAAACCCTTAATATTATAAAAATAGCACCAGTTTCATTAATAATTAATAAATCTTTTAAATGAGGAATATTCTCAGAGAACCCAAACCGCTATTTTTCCATTTGGTGGTCAGATTCTTGAACACCTTAAAAATGTTGAACTTGCTCTTGGATTTGTCCAAAGCATCATGCTTGGATAGAAATTTGCTGATCCAAAACACAGAAACAAGAAAAATTGGTTACTCCGAATTTGTCTAATGATGTAGGAATTGCACAAGATAGTATACTGGGCACAGTCTTGTTCTTTGATTTTTTAAAGATTCTGTTATTGAATTTATCCAGCCAAAATATGGAAAATATGCTGATCATAAAAACCTAATAATTGGCAGTAAAGCTTATTTTCAATTAATACTGGGCTACCATAAAGGACAATTAAAAAATTCAATTTTATTTACTATGGTATTAGAGTACTAAGCAAATATAATATGAATGAAAGTTCACTGACGATTCTATGCTTTTCAAATGTCGAATATCTCCATTAGGAGATTTAAATTCTATATTAAAATAATATTGGTTTCAGAACCATATTGTTTGTAAGATTTTTATATTTGTAATATTTAGTACCAGTGTGAATTCTTGACGTCATTCTATTTCATGTACTTTCTTATGTAATCTAAAACAAAGAGCTTTATTATTTATTATAAATATACTCTCTCACCTAACATCTAAGACTAATTACAAAAAATTATTGATGTTTTTTGTGTATGTAAATACCATAATAATTATTACTTTATTGATATTATTTGAATTCAATATCATACTAAAACTACCAGACAACTTACTATAAATTATTATGCGGTTAAGTTGGATAGGAGGTGTTAAAGCCTCATTTGAACTATAAACAGAATAAATGTGTTTTACTGTAGGTTTTCAAGTATTTCATTCAATGTATTTAATAGTTTGAAATACAGATGTTTTAAAAGTTCCAGACAGTGCTATAGAAATAAAATAGTAGAATACAAAAAAAATTCCAAATCTCAATTAATTTTGAATTAGTCAGTGCAAATAAACCCAATTCAATGATTAACTTGAAAGTTACGATCAAGTATTTTTTATTTCCCCATTACCGGCACGTAATGAGGGAAATGAATGCAACTGGTATGTTAATAAAAAGCATTTAATCGACTACTTCGGGACTAATAATACAAATTTAAACAGTAGTTAATCGTTACGCGTGATGGCAACCGTAACATCAAGGCCAACAAGGAGAATCGGTGCTAGATTTTGTTATATCGTTGGTGTTTCTGAGATTTCAGAACGATAACATTTACGCTCTATTGGCTTAGAAATAATAATAATTATTATTATTATGTTTTTTTTTTGTTTTGCGGGTATTAACCAAGTTTTTTTTGTTGTATAACCTTCTTAGTTATTTTTTTCTGTTTATAAGAAAGTTATTTAATTATTGCTACAAGTTTAGTTTGTCACTTGATCGACCAAGAGTAGTAGAAATTTATATTAAGTTTCAATGAGATATTATTTGTTATTTTTGTATTTGCACAATCTAATTCAATACGAGCTGTTGTTTCTATTTGAATGAGTTTATATATTCATTTAAGGAAAAATCAGACAAAAAATATTAATGAATTTAAAAAAAGTTTTTTTTGTGTTTCGTGATTTTGGAATATTAAAAGCATCAACAGTTTTTTCAAAAGTTCTGCTGTAAATCTAAGATTTTTTCTTGTATAATTGTATAGGCTCCTTAGTCACTTTGCATGCGAGACGCTGAGATGGGACGGTTTTTTAAAGAATTTTGCAATAAATTGTGAAACTGCACTGAAATTACATCTGCATTTTTGAAACGGATATAATTCAGTTTCTATGACGACGTAATAAAAATGCAGTAACATCAGATATCATTTATGTATGATCCCAAATGGCTTTCACAATGTTTGAATTAAACCCTTCTCAATAAAAGCAGCTTTTCAACCCAAAAGCATCAAAATAAATAAAAAAAAAATGTTTCACGGTTTGTGCCTGTAAATTTCCGTCGATTTCGGCCCGGACAACATCTGCCGGCCTTCTCACAAATAAAATGAACGTACACACCACCAGCTGTTTTTCTCTCGCCGATGCATAATGCAACAATAATTTTACTGGGAACAAGTTACTATGCAATGTGTAATTATTTTCACTAAAACTGAAGTTAATTGGTTTTATTTAGAAAAGTGACAATAATTAAATAAATATTTATCTCGGTTTCCTGGAAACATTTATATTGTTTTTTTTGTAAAAAATGTGGATTTTCTTAGGAATGATTTATGTACATATTTATATTTCTAATTTGTTACTTTATTATTAAACTGGAGATGCTACCTCCTTGAATTAATTTTAAATAAATATTTTATGATATTTCCTGTAACTGAGCTATTAGACCTTGGAAAACCATCAATTAATAAATAAATACACGCTTTTTTTCACGAAAATAATTTTTTTTAAATAAATCACTTTTTCCCTTTTCCGCATTAAAAGATAGACACTTTAACGGAAAATGTAGGTTGCCTCAAAAAAAGGCAGTGCAAATATCTGCAAAATAGAAATCTTTTATAAAAAGATATTTAATGGCAAAAATAGGTTAAAATCATATTATAAACATGCCATTGGTACATACCAAGGTCAGATTTGAATTTATTGTATTAATAAACTCTAATCTACTTAATTTTATTACATTTATTACATAAGTGTAAACCTTAAAACCCTTATATCTTCGTTCAGTTGTTGGAATGGAAAAATTATTAAAATAAAAAAATGTTTCTCGTATCCATTTTGGTTATGCATTGCATACAAAAATCTTAATGAAGATATCTGCA
Organism: Anthonomus grandis grandis; assembly: GCF_022605725.1. NCBI lineage: Eukaryota > Metazoa > Arthropoda > Insecta > Coleoptera > Curculionidae > Anthonomus > Anthonomus grandis. The sequence goes on along the minus strand of NC_065548.1, from coordinate 14,028,217 downwards.
AAAGAGAAGTTTTTGAAGGCAAAAATAAGGAAATCATATTTTACATTAAAATCACATTACCAAATTTTGCTTTTAATTTCATATATTAATAAATTCTTATATCGATACCAATATTCCAATTCCAGGGCGTATCCCACAATTTTTTGGACTATTTTGCGCCTATTCTAATATGTCAGCATATAACAGCTGATTTTTTAGGTGAGTATTGACTGTTATAGTTTGTTGCATTAGAATAATCAAAAGGTGTATTTAAAGTGTCTATTTTTTCAAGATGTTGGTTAAGGAGGTAAGTGATATTTTAATATCAATTATTTTCTTTAATGATGTTAATTTATCCATAATGATAAATAATAGTAAAACGTTTTTGCCTTTGAAATAATCAATTCATATACATATTGTAATTTCGAATAAAATGTTGGATACGACATATTTCTAAAACTATTCGACTGTTTAATACGACATAGCATACTAATTTATGTTGTGGGTTATCGTACTAGAACAAGAGAGATAGATGTAGTTTCTTACAAGTAATTATTATTAGCATTTTATTTAATTATTCAGTACGACATATCGTAAGAATTAGAAGTCATTAACGAAGATGGAAGCAATTTTTTTCAAGATCATAGCATTTAATGGTGACTTGTTATCCGGTGATGTCATTTATGAAATTCTGCCAATAGTTAATACCATTGGATTATTATGTGAAAGTTGCGAGGCTATAGCAGATTTGGAAAATGAACAGAGAATACTCAAGAGGTTATTCTTTACTAATTAAAGATTATTAAGATTTACTAACAAAAAAATTTAGCAGAGCCTGAAAATAGTTCTGATATTATTATTATGATTTTTATATATTATTATGATTCTGACTTTATACCACCCGAAAATGAAATTAATAAAAATGAGAATGAAAAAAAAATTAATATAACCCAAGTAGAGTACAGTTTTTATAAATACGAGAATAACTGAAAGAATAAAGCCAATAGCGAATTATGGGATAAAAACATTAACAAAATAAAGAGCATGATCGGAGAAGAGTACGTTGGATACACAAGATTTAAAGACGGGACGATTAAACACGAAGCAATAAGAAACAAAAGAATTCTCGAACCTAAATGTAATTTAATTTTTTGTAAAAAAACAGCAAATCGTTTCTGCCACCTGCTGTCTGAAGGAAACTGACAAATAATTTTTGAGAAATTTTGGAGTATGTCCTGGAAACAAAAAAGACTCTATGATTTACACATTACTAGCTACACTGAAAGGAAAAGAAGCTACACAAAAAGTCCATCCACAAGAAAGGGAAATTCATTACTGCTGCAAAAAGTCAAATAATTTATATTTAAAGGAAGATTTCAAATCTAAAATTGGTATATTTGAACCGTGTAGAAAAAAATGTGTAGACGCAGATGAACTGCCCTTGTCAATCATCACCTTTCTAAAAGAGTCTTGGGCTATTCAAGCTTAGAAAAGATCAGTGCGATTTATGCTGTGAACACAAAATGCAATAAGTCAAAGAAATTGTCTACCAGAACAATATTTTAGCAAAAGACCAAGCTCGTCAAAAAAATTACTTGTACTAGAAGAAAGGACAAAATCAAATAAATTATGTTTTCAATTACAAGCAAGTTTGCACAATTTTACAATCTAGAACTTGTCAACTCATGCATGTAAACTTTTTCTAGGGAACAAAAGTGAAGAAGCACTATATTGTTCACTATATTGTTCTGTCGACATACTATATAAATATTATAAAAAGCACCAGGACACCAAAGCCTTTAAAAGTGTAATATTTGGACCATTCGTACTTTCTTAATTTTGAAAACCCAAACCTGGTGAGATATAACTCAATTCGTACGGGAAAATTAAATAGCCCATTAAAGGTAATGGACTTAAAATGCCTAAAATATTAATATATCCAGAAGGTATGGAGGTATTGTTTTAACACTAAATACGACGATCCATATGAAATCTTATCACAAAGACAAAAAGAAGCCACTATATAACAAAGAGTTTTTTCAAAGACATTTAAAAAGAAATGACAGTGGCTTGACCTATAACAGCCAAAAACAGTTATTCCAAAACATACACATTACTTGTATGACTTGAGAAAAAAAATAAATTATAAAACCAAAAAAAGAAATGACAATAAAGCGTTATGCAAATAAGCCTGTCAAAGATAAAACAAAAATAAATAATAAGAAAACGAATTAGAACCTTATTTTTTATATTAGTTTTTGTATTCAAACATATATTCAAAGTTTTGTGTCTCTCAAAAATTAATTAAAAAAGTAATTTCTTGATAAATAAAATTTATTATTTTAATTATAATCATTGTGTAATTTGTCTTAACCGACAATAATTATGATACTAATATGACACACTACAAAAAATATGTCGTATCCAATAGTGTCATTTAGTTAAATAGGTCACAGAAAAAACAATGTAATTAAAAATCATATTTTTTTAAGGAATATGCACTTAAAAAACCTAACATCTTTCGAACATTTAAAACAATATACGTTTTTTTCGCCTTCTGTAAAATTTTAGATTTGTGGGATACGTCCTTTTAGTATAATGATATCGTTAATTTTTTTTATTAAATTGCTTAAATTATTTTGAAAGTGATACCGTAAATAAATATACTTTAAAACCAACCAATTTTATCACACTACTTTGAAGTAATTAAAAAATAGTAATAAAATTAAAAATAGAAAAAATGTTGCTCACAGTAAAAAATGTAGTTCGTTCCTTTTCGACTGGGATTCCAAACTTTTTTTTTATTTTTTAATAAAATTGGAAATAAAAACAGTTTTTTGAAAAAAATCGCTTTATCAAATGGTGTAATATAAGGTGCGTTTTAAAACCAGAAGTAATATTTGATTTTTTTTAATCAACAACATAAATCTCAGGGAACCATTGAGCACTCCAAGCTTCAAAATTATTCTTACTTAAAAAACAAATAAATGACGTCCTGGTCTAGCCAATAATTTCGTGATCCTGGTATAATGGTAAATAAACTTTTATTTTTTTTATTTTATACGTATTAAGGTTCATGACACTATTTGGCTAATCATGTCAATCCCGAAAACACATTTTATAACACCATTCATGAGATAAACACTATATTTCTGAACGCTATTTAGGCACGAATCGGTTTTCCAAACAAACTTTTTCCCAGATTTCTACGCATGTTTATTTTCACATTTGAGCCATTATTTACCGTAAAACGCGTTGAAATATTTACCGACTGGCTAATGGGTGAGTGCAAATCGTGTCGAATTTATTTTTTTAGATTTTTTCTTTACATTAAATAATACAACAAAAAATATCGGCATCGTATGTGCTAATTATGTGCAAACAAGCGATATGGATGTTTGCGTGTTTATTTGGGATTCAAATAATTATCGGGGATTGTTAAATAAAGTGACTAATTTTATCGTAAAATAAATACTTTTTCCATTACGTCTGTGTACCTGTCGCTCGGCAAATATTAGACAAATATTTGTAACGAGGCCGCAGGTATTTTTGTGGCGCATTTGAATATTTAGCACAGGCTAATTGCAACAATTTAAATTGAGAAAAATTTTTTTTATTCAAGGCTGTGTAACGGTTGGCTATGGTAGAGAACCTTATGATAAACAAAAAAAAATAATTCTCCACCTAGGTAGTGGGAGGTAGTTTTGGGGAGTAGAGTGAAAAACAAAAACCAGAAAAAGCCTCAATTTTTTGCATTTAATTCAGTAATAGTCAATAGCAGGCGGTTAAACCGATGAACCTATTGGTGGTTTAAACATTGTTGTTTGGAAATTAGGATCCACTATAGTGCCTAGTACACCACTGTTTTTAAGATCCATGTCAATGTGATTCTTAAAAGCATTGATAGTTGTGATACTCACAGTTCGGATACGGTGTTCCATGGCTATATACTTTCTCCTTTTCCAATGTTTTTGAGAGCCTACGAAGATGCCGGCCTTGATTCTGCTTTAGAATATTTCTAATTTGGAAATTATAATGTCCGTTTAAGATTTTAAAAGTCTCTATACATCCTCCCGAAGTCTCCTTTCTTTCAATGTTGATAGCTGCCACCTCTGCAGCCTGTCCGGATAAGGGAGGTCTTTTAATTCAGGAGGGATTCTTGTTACTCTTCTTTGTACTTTAAAATTACTATATCTTTAATATAATATGGGTTCCATACTGTAACTGCATACTCAATGTTTGGCCTTATATAATTTTTATATAGAGCTTTATTATGATTATCTTTAAGTGGTCTTAAAATGCTTGTTTTATGAGGTAAATAAAAGAGTTGGCTGAAAATTTTGCAATTTTTACAATATGATTTTCCTATTTCAAATGTGTTGGAACTGTTGCTGCTCATCAAGTCATTCTGTTCAGAAACAGCTGCTACAGTCCTATTGTTTAACCTGTACTCTGTGTTTAGGTTGTTTGGTCCTATTCTAAGTACTGTGCATTTGGATTTAATAAATGTAATTTCCCATATAATTTTACTGGTTGAAGATCTATTTTTAGCTGCTCTGCATGAGCAAACGATTTGCATATACTTTACTATCATAAGCAAAAAAGTTTAACTGTTGCGTATATGAGGTCTACAAAGTCAAGAAGATATAGGACAAACAGTAATGGTCCCAACAGTGACCCCTGGATAAATTCGCTTTTTACAAGATGTTTCTCTGACATGATTCCATTTACTTTTATTTGGAGCATCTGTTTGTTAACATATCAGAAGTCTTGTTCAGTAGGTTTCATCTAAGTCCAAAGTGTTCGAGTTTTATAAATAACAAGTTGCCTAGGCCTTTATCAAATGCCTTCTTGTAGTCTAAGTAAATAGTGTCTGTTGGCTGACTGCTATCATTATTTTTAGTCCAATTATTTAGATATTCTATTAAATTTGCGGTATTAAAATTGCGGTGATTAGATTATTCTCTAGAAGGTTGCTAATTCTTGGATAACTATATTTGCCATGCATTTAAGAGGATTACAACATAGACTGATTAGAGGGTAATTTTCTGGTTTATGTCTGTTTCCCTTTTTTCCTTCCAAGCTCTATACTCCATCTGGTCCTGGACTTGATGCTTTCTTCATTTTTTTGAGTGCTTTGTTCACTTTTTCTTCAGTAAAATTTATGGTAGTAATAAAAGCCTAAACCTGAAGGTAAATGGTCATTATTTGGTACTTGGGAATAAGATTTGTCAAACTTATTTGCAAATCCTTCTTCCTAGGTTCATCCTCTGCAAGCCTCATGTAAATTTTGCTATAAAATGTTATTGTGTATTGTACAAGTCTCATAATTTCTTTCAGTCTTATTGATTTTATATTTGTCTCATAGTTTATATTTTTTATCTATTAGTTTAAAATTTCTTTCATTGATTCATGGCTTAGAATTAACTCAGAACAGATTTGGTGTTCTATAGCATTTTAAAGATGGTCAAAATGTTCAAATTTGCAACTATCTCTATTGGTTATCTGCTGCATAACTTAACTATTTATCTGTTGATAATCAGCAAAATAAAAGTTTCCTCTTAAAACTTTGTTGGTCTGGGAGGTTAAGTTTTATTTGAGCTTTTGCAGCTAGAATAACATGGTCACTTTTTCTTATGGATGGCTCTGAGTACAGGTCAAAAACACTTTTGTGGTCACTGCATAAAAGCGCATCTAATAAATACCTTTGTCGATTTTTATAACGAGTTGGAGAAGTAACTGGTTGGTGAATATTACTATAAATAATACAATTTTATCATTAATCAAATATTTCTTTTCCAGGCAATTGAGGTACAATAAAAAGTTACTGTTTCAATAATCCACTGCCTAAAACAAAACATTTCCAGACAGTTATAGATCAGCATAATATCTTTACTGTCAAGTCTTCAATTGCCTGGAAGAAATAGTTTTTTTTTTTCCAGGCAGTTGAAGTGCACCAACCGAGTTACTGCCTGGAGTTTCAACTGCCTGGAGGTAATCAAATATTTATTTTCCAGGCAGTTGAGGGTTAGCATGAGATTCTTTATTCCAGGCAGTTACTGTCAACACTTTTGTTTTAGACTCTAATTGTCTAAATTCCAAGCAGTTGAGGTACAAAGTTACTGTTTCAGTAATCAACTATCTGATAACAATCATTTTTAGGCAGTTATAGGTTAGCATAATATCTTCACTGTCAAGTCTTCAATTGCCTGAATTGAGAACACTTTTTCTCAATGAGTTACTGTCAACATTTCTTTTAGACTTTAACTTAAAAATATACTATGTCTTGATACATTTGATGGAATAATCCCCAGGATATCCCAATTTATGTTGGAGTAATTGAAATCTCTTTAAATAAATGTTGATATTCTTATGCTAGAGGTCTTCAACATCAATCTAGTTGATCATTTGTGTGTTAACTTGGTCTATGGAGATATATCCTGGCCTATAAATGCATGCGATTTGAAAATTAGCATTATTTACTTAAATATCCAATCACACAGTAACTTTAAGGAGTGGTGCAGCTTATACTATAAATATTTACTTTGTTTAAGACGAGGATACATGTCCCTGCTCCTCATTGTTGGAAGCGATCTACTCGATAAATGCTATACCCATCTAGACTTATTAGGCCCGATCAGTATAATCACTAAGTATGTTTTTGTAAGAATGATTATTGTTGAACTTGTTGCCAAAATGCTAACTTTTCACTTATCCATTTTATTGAGTATAGAACTTAAAGTTGGTATACCAGAAAGTAAATTGTGCTTCTAAATTTAGAAATTTCACTGATATATTTTATAATCAAATTTTAGTTTTCTTGTCTCTCTTGCGCATCCAGCTTCATTAAAACATGCTTTAAATATTTCCTTTTGATATGAGTTTGGTCGGATTTAACAATTTCTAGTTTTTTCTCGTCTAGTTTCATTTTCTTTTAAGCCTTTTAAGCCTTCATCTTTGTTTGAAAGGATGACTTTTATTGGCTTCTTTATATGAGGGCTTTCGGTGTCCAATTTGAAAACTCTTTCGGTCTGTGGCAAGATCAACTCAATTTTGCTGGATAATGAATTAATGGTTTCTGTGTCATCTTTCAATTTGTCTGCCTGCTCTGATTTCGGAATTCTACAGAAGATTATTGATTGATTAATAGTTTAACTTTATGAGTTAAGTTATTTCAACATCTTGGTCTGGTTGCTTTCTTTCTGTTGTACATTTTATTGTTTCGACTTTTTCCTTTAATTTTTTTTAAATACATATGCTAAAAAGCTATGTTTTTTAGGAATTTTTTAATCGACCTGTTTAATTTCCCATTTTATTATGATCTCTCCCTTTAATGACTCATTTTCCTTGCGTCTCTACCTGTTCCATCAAATTGGCTAAGTTGTTTGCTGTTTTATTACTTTATTGATGGGTTTTATGCATTTGGTTCTGAATGTCTGGTATCTTTTTAATACTGTTTTTACAACAGGAACACAAATTGAGTGTTGCTTGATAAACTCATGTCACTCACTCACAAACACTCACTCTATGCGTTTTTCTCCTGCGTATGCTCCTGTACATTAACTACATATAATGCCTTTACTAAAATTACTCTCTTATCACATAAGATTTTTTGTGCACTTATAACAGTCCTGCTGCGACATCGTGACCAGACTCCAAAAACCTTTGGATCTCAGGAAAAACTAGAGCGCGTTATTTACAAACAAAACAAAAACGACGTGGTATTTTTAGTTTAGTTTCACAATTTTCCGATAAATATAATCCTTGATTATACAATTAATAAATACCTCGGATTATGCCTTGAGATACTATTTACGAAAATCGCGACTAATTTAACGTAACAATATTGAGGTGTACAACAACAAGCGATGTTGTCGCAGTTGTACAAGGCACTTTTACGGCTAGTTTAAGAAAGGTCAAGTTACTCTTATAAAATGTATAGATTTTTATATTAGATCCTTTTCATTTTAACGCCAAATTTTACCAGAAAAGTATGATTTTTCACCCTTTTTTACCATACCATTACCAAAATAGGAATTCATGTTTTTTTTCTCAGGTATTATCTTTTATCTAGAATCCAGGGATATCAATAAAAATATATTTTTATTTTAAATTCAACTTTACATATTTTAGAAATAAACTATTTCTATATATGGTATAGTTTTTGGGTGTAGAGCTGTAAGAGGCTAAAGCTGATGTTCAAAGCTCTATTTCTACTAGACGTAAATAATCAAGACCAGGGTACTGTTTAATAAGTGAACCCCATTGCAAAATAAAGAAAATTTCAAACTCCTAGATTTTTATAAGACGCTTTGTTTGGGAGAACCCTCAGTCACCAATGAAACCTTCCTTGATGGATTTATGTTGTAGAATGTGGGAAACCCGAAGAACATTTTTTTTTGCATTCAAATTTGCAGTATCAGCGAGTGCTTCACTTTTATGTCTTTAAAAAAAAACAATAATCTTTAGAAATAAAAACATTTTATTGTTCGAAAAATTACCCTTCGATATTCTAGGAAACTGAAAAATCTTTTTCGGGGCAAAAATCTGCTATTTTAAAGTTTTACGACCCCCTTTCGGTTTATAAACCTCTCGAATTTCCAAACAAAATATAACATTCCAAGGGTGGAAAGAAACCTGCCTTAACTAAATAGAAGCAGATGGAGGTCAATCGACCCCTACTGTCTAACATATGGTAGCTTTAAAAAGGTTTCTCATCGATATTTAAAGTGCATAAATAAAGCGCTTTTTTAATGCATTTTTTATTAATCTTAAAATAGTATCAGATGAACAAAGGGTTTACGTCATATTTAAAATAAATCATCGGGAAAACATCTGGCACGTGTGCACCGTCTCTTCGCGGTGGAGTAGGATGAAATTCTTTTTATTATTATGATTATTGTCGGCGTGGTATTTAGAGCCACGTTTTCTTCCAGAAATTAAACGTTTGCAGGTGGTGTCTCTCATTTAGAAAAACGCACATTGTATCCAGATTGGGCTCGTTTATTTTTATAATCTTTTTATAGGTTAGCGCTTTTTACGTTTCACTTGTTCAAGTGTATTTTGAAGATCTTCTACTAAATTTTTTTATTGCTTCTTCTAAAAAAGTGATTTAAATTGATCAAGTGAGTATACTAATTAGATTCTATTAAGGAGGGAGGATTAAATAAAATATAAAGGATTATAATTTAATGCAAAAGTTTCCAATTTAAGTATGAGAATTAGGTAATTTTATTGCCTTATTAATTTCCAGAACTTTCTCCAAAAAATCTAACCACAGTCCACAACCCCTTCCGCCAAAACATCCAGCACCTCAGTATTCGCTTTAGGATGAAACTTATATCCAGCATCAATAATGTCATTACCGAAAAGAGAAGAAGGATATCCGTTATTTCTAGCTATGCGATAAATCGTGTTAAGAAAGTTGTCTAAAGAAAAAGAAATGTTAAAAAGTTTGTGAAACAATTAATAAAATGCAGCAAATTTCTGGTTAAAAGGATGGTTGGAAGAAAAGTGAATTATACTATTAGTTACTGTAGGTTTTCTACAAATTTCAAATTCGAATGAATTGATACTTGAGCTTCTAAGCAATAAATCAAAAAAGGGGTAATGAACCGTCATTTTCTTTTTCATATGCAAATTTAATAAAACTGTAAAGCTGTTAAATTTTGTTTTTAAACCTGCAAGTCATCCTTAGATCCGGTAAATGTTGTACAAATATCATCCCCGTATCTGTATCAACAGTTGATGAACTTTTTAAAAGAAAGGCATTCTGAGATCTTTTTCTCAAGATAGAACCTGAAAACTTCTGGATTTGGAATAAATTTTATCTTAAAACAATATCTATTAAAGAGCAAATTTCTATAATAATATCGGTAGTTAAACTGAAATCTAAATAGAGCAATTCACGGTAATGGATAAACAATCTTGAGAAGGAATGCTATGAAAAAGGTTAGAAACATCCAATAAAACGAGTAAAGAGTAAGGAGATATTGTCGTACTAGATTGGTTATGGGTTAGTGCAAATGTGTTATTTATAAAAAAGGTATAATAAAAAAGTAATAGAGTCGCTGAGTTTATGGGAATGAGTTTATAGAACTGTACAGAAAACTGTTCAAATGTTAAGGGACAAGTTTTAAAAAACTTTTTGATATTATTTAGGTGACTTTCATCTTCTTAATTTAATATGATCACGTATTAATGGCAACGTTTTGTTTCCTAGCAATGCCACTGACTCATGTAGTAAATGTTTTGTAGACTTTTATTATTTTAATAATTTAAAACAATTTAATAAAATGTTTAGTGTGAGAAATAGGATTCTAGATCTTGTAGTAACTAATTTCTCTAAATAGTCGGGTAATTCAATGTAATAATCCTTTGGTGCTTGAGGATATTCATTATGGAGGTAGATTGATTTTTCTAAAGCAAATTATCAGAATATAAATGAGAAAGTTGATTGGTTTCAGTGGAATAACTTGTTATTGCGGTGATGTAAATCAGAACCTAAAATGCTTTTATTATACATTGAAAGACGTTGTTGATTCACATATGTTAAAAGTAAATATTAGAAGAAGCCAATATCCTATATGGTTTTCCAGGCATATGTTTTTCTAACTCTTTTAGCAGTATGTTTGAGCCATCTGATACTCCTTGACTTATAAATCTAACTCCTTCTCAATAATGTTATACTGTAAATCAAATTAATCCATTAATAATAAAAAAGATCCTGAACCGGATGGTTTTCCTTCTATATTTTTAAAATTAGGTCCCTTTCTCTGCGAGGCCTTATATTCAATTTATAACCAATGTATTCCCACTGGTAAATACCCTAAGTTTTGGAAGATGGCTGAGGTGGTCCCCATATATAAGTCGGGTGATAAAAAATTTAAAATTATTGTCCGATATCTCTCCGGAGCCACTTTGGCAAAATATTTTAAAAAACTCATCTAGAGCAACTGTTGAAGTTAAGGGTTCCATTGATATAAATCAGCATAATATTCTTTCAGAAAAGGTCAGTAACTAACTAACTAATCTGTTACCAATCCTAAATTTACTGAGCGAAAATGTAGAAAAGGGCACTGAGGTATATGCTATGTACACTGATTTTTCCAAGGCGTTTGATAAAGTTCGTGTTTTTAAAGGTGTGCACGGTGCATTGCTTAGGGTCCGTAAAAGTTACTAAAGTAAAAGAGCTCAATGTATTGTTGTAAACGAGGTTAGATCCGGGTATATAGCCTTTACTTCAGGGGTCGCACCTAGGTTCTTTACGGTTTTCTATTTTGCTATATTATATAGAACAGTGTTTTCCAATTAGTACATACAGTTTATACGCAGATGACATTAGAATTTCAAAGTAAAATAAACTTTGCTGCCGATTTTTCGCTCTAACAGCAACTGTTATTTCTTCTTAAATTGTGTATTTATTAATCAATAAAAATGCAAATGTATTTTGTTATCTAAAAAATCTTTACAGCGCTAACTGAAATGTAATCTATATTTCAATAACTTTAAGCTAGTATTTCCTGACTGTATAAATGATCTGGGTGTAGCGTTTGATTGTAAGATTGTCTTTGAAAGTTATATTGAAAACGTTTTACAAAAGGCTCTTAGAACTCTTTGTTTTATTTTTGGAGTAACCAAGTGATTCAGCAAGGTTCAATCTCTAATAATAATGTTCATACGCTTATACTACCAGTAGTTAAAATTTGCTACAACGATCTGGAACACAATATAGTTTAAGCATATTGACCAACTTAAGAGTGTACAGCGCAAATTTATAAATATTAGTCTACAGGAAGATGATTATGAGTTTTCTGGTTTAAGAAGTGAATATAAGAGGCATACTAGACTGACTGACAGAAAATATTTTCTTATTAACTGAATCAATCAATCAAATTTTGGGCAAGCAAATTTTGGTATTTAGCAAACTTTAAACGAAAGTTGCCTGTCATAGAAGTCAGCCTCAATGGCTTGATAGGCATTGAAGTTGCAAATCTATTTTCAGAGTATTTTTCTAGTATCTATTGTGGAAGGCCCTGTGGCTTGTCCAATATAAAGTTAGCGATTATTAAGAGCAACGTCCAATCTCTAACAACATTGTTCAATAGGCTTGTACAAGCAGTAGTTAAATATGCTACAACGATCTGAAACATAGTATAGTTTAAATATATTGATTAACTTGAGAGTTGATCATCTTACCCTTCAGTTAATTTAATTAATTAATTAATTTATCGATCGTTGGAACTAAGCCTAAAATAAGATATCCGGTTGTAATATTTGTAAAAAGGATTTATTCATTTCAGAGGTATTATAAATGCATACCTACGTGACATTTAAAATGGTTAAGTGTTTGGTTTAGGTTTCTTTGGTCATCAAAAATATTTATAAACTTTGGCAAGCACAGGTTCATTGGGTATACGTTGACTTCCCAAAAGCGTGAAGCGACAAAGTGATTCAGGAGTTAAAGAAGGACATATATATATGGAATGGTCAGTGCTAGACAGGATATGTAATCCGAAAATCCAAATCAAATACTTGACAAATAGGGCGAAATATTTATTAACAAAGCTCACCTTAACCGCCTCTCTTTTCTCCCAGTTTTCTGATGCACTCGACTTCCTCGCAACGAGTTTCGGTTTTAAAAAAATTAAACAGTTTCCCATTATCCTTATTAGGACTGCCACGATTAATAAATTCTTTTTTATTTACACTGACACACAGGGTAACCTAGTCTGTCTAGTTGCACGGACGGCCAGCAGAATTTTTCTTAATTGTACGTTAAATTCATTGTATTTTCTATTTATCAAAATAGTATACTTTTTCAGTTAACATTCATTTTATCGATTTTAATAATAAAGTTAAAATCGATAGAGTATAAAAAGTTTAAATATGCCACCGCCCCTGAAAGCATCCAGGTAAAGAGATGCTTTGAACAAAATAGTAAATAATAGTTAAAAAAAACTAAAAAAAAACACGCTTTTATTGCTAATCGAACTAAAAAGTAGAAAACAATTGTTAATTACATAGAGTTTTTATTACAGAAGTAGAAGGTCGGACATTCAATCATAATTAATTACGTCAAATAATAATCATAATAAAATTTAAGTTATTAACAGAATAATTCAAATCAGAGTAAAAAGCGTGGGGTGCCCGATATATTAAATATGACCATTATTCTATTGGCAACTATCTATGAGAGGCGAGTTATGAAAATGAAGTAAAATGCACCTCACACTTTTTACTTTGATTTGAATTATTCTGTTAATAACTAAATTTTATTATGATTTTTATTTGAGGTAATTATAATTATGATTGATGATCCGACCTTCTCCTAGTGTAATAAAAACTCTATGTAATTAACAATTGTTTTCTACTTTTTAGTTCGATTAGCAATAAAAGCGTGTTCTTTTAGTTTTTTAAACTATTATTTATTTTATTTACCTTAGTAAGTAAACGTTTGTTTATTGGGTCACCCTGTATTATATATAATATTTTATAGATTTAATATAGGCAACAGTATTTTATAACTTATTATGATAACCTATAAGGATTTAATATGCAGTCTTTTGAACTTCGTAGGAGAAACTTTGATTTAATATTGCAGCTATGTTTGTCCGTTAAGAGAGCCTCGTTTATAAATAAATAAATAAATATAATAGATATATCCAGAATTTGGGTTATGCTTGGTTTTTCAGAATTGGTTATGGGTAATCATCTGAATTGAGAAGTTTGTGGACTTTTTCATAATTTCATTAACTCATCGAAATGCATCACGCTTGAAACAAGATTAGTATTTTATTTTGTGGAGAAAAGACTACTTTCTAAAAAAGTATCTTCCTTATTTTAAAAAATCTTAATTCTTATTTCATAAAATACAAAAAGGCACTACTACTACAAACCCAAACCTAAATCAGCAAAACCGAAAAAAAAGATCTTAAACTATAAAAATAAACATCTGCCGTAACATTACATTTCCGGTGATTATGCACGAGATAAAATAATGGGTTCGCTTTCGGAAAGTAGGTGAATGCATAAAGAGACGTGGAGAACACGCAGGGGGGGTAGAGCGGTAAGGGGCGAGGGCCGAGGGGGCCCCCAAGAAGGGACCCCGTAATTGTAGAGGCGAGAGCCGGTGCAGTTTCGTGACTGGAAAGAAAACAGATTGCCCGTTTGCCGTGGCACGACTTTGAAACGTTGTAATGAATCACGGATGTTGATGGGCTCTTGTTTCTGCTCTTCTTCGTGCCCGGTCGTTGTATCGTTTTAAATTATTATAAGAAAATAGGTGTTTGTATTAACTGTTTTCCGATACAGTAAGGGGTTAACATATTTATTTATTTATTTTTATCAAACACATTTTACATAGCGTATTAATGTACTTACATGAATGAAGGAAGCCAAGTAACAAGGAATAAAATACACCTATAAATAGGTCTAAAAATTACTAATAGAAGAACAAAAGTGACAAAAACAAAACAAAAGCCATTACCTATCCTACCCTATGAGCGATTGAGGCAGAACCAGGCAAGACCTTATTCCTCGAACGTTAATGCCAACAAGGTCAACATTATTGTTAATCAAAAATAGATTACATTCTCTCATTATATTGTTTATTGGAGAGCAATCTACCTTACTGACTCTGTAATTTAACTTAAATTGATCTTAGGAAGAAGGAACTTAATATAATTAATCAGTGAAATAGCTTTGTACTTGATGCTATTTGCAATAAAGTATATAAAAAAAATGGTTGAAATATTGGGGCACCATAGGAGACTGCATTACCCCTAAGCGACTTAGGTATTGCTTAAAGCAGGACCAATAATATCCTTCCACATAGTTAGTGAATACACCTGTTACCGAATCAAAAAATTTGTTGAATGGTTTACCGTTCTATGTATGTAGGGAGAAACACCCTCTAAATTTGTTAATCTCGCATATCCCTTCCACAGATCCGTCCAAATTTCTGTGCCAGGCAACACATGTTTTTCAATTAGGCCCTCTAAAGTTGCTGATGCACAATTGGGAATGTACATTATCAATCCCTTTTGGCGTGTACATTATATATTTCCAAAATTCAGCGTTCTCTTACAAGTCGGCCTCCGTTGAATTTTCTTCTAGCAATTACCGACTCGTCAATTTGGACGACTTGACCTGGACTACCTAATATTTAGGTATAGAAAAGAAAACGATTAAATTAAATAAAACCTAATTACATATTATGCCACTTTACCGAAACGGAATAAATTGTTATTTTGTAATAATTGCCAAGAACAAATATCTCTAAAATAGCAGTATTGCTGGATTGCATTTTTTCGCGAATTTTGTTCAAATTGAAAATCGCGAATTTTGTTCAATGTTCAAGAGACATGTTTCTGTAAGAAACCAAATATAGGTAAGCTTTTTGTTTTCTAACAAACGAGTACCCCAAATATTTTTTCTGTACTTTTTTAATAAGATCTATATTAACTTATGCCTGTGGTGCCCAAATAATAGAAGCATACTCAACCAAGGAGTTATACAATCTGACTATACTATTTAACTGTTTAAAATGCTTTATATTCCTAATTATAAATCCCAAAATTGTATATACTTTATTAAGCATTAGTTAAAAGGCCAAATTTACCCATGCAAGGGACAATGATTAACCTTATCAAACGCTTTTGCATAATCTCTGAAAATTACATCAATTTGTTTTTTAGAATGAATGGCCTCAGCAGCAATTTGAGAGAAGACCCATAAATTTGTAACTGCAGTCCTATCGAGTAGGAAACCATGCCGATGATGAGGAAAAATGAATTATGTTGTAATCAAAAATTATATAAAATAGATTCAAAAATTTTGGCCAGAGTATTTAATATACTTATAGCCCTGTAATTTCGTATATAATTAATATTATTAGATGTAACAGCAATGCTTTCGTTTAATTTATTAAGGATTGTATTAGTTTTTAGGGTTATATTTAATATTATGTGTAAAGGTGTGATGAAATACCTTTATAAATATATGAAGGTAAATGGTCCTTTCCATTTCTTAGGTTTGAGACGCTTAGCACTGGCTCTAATGTCATCTTCGGGCACCTCAGGATATTCCAAAATGCCGCTGGATTTCAGCATAGTTACATTAAATAATATGCTATAAACTAACTTAAATAAGAGTTGCTAATATCCTCTGAGAACCTGTTTGAATATTATTATCAAACTGCATCTCCAAGGATAAGCCCCTAGAACTACCTCTCAAAAGTATAAATGTCTCATAGCTTTTTATATATTCACATATTGTTTGTACCTTAATGGATTTTCTAAGAGAGCTATAATCAATTATAATCTCTAAGATTGTTCGTCCACTCCGGACCAATTTGTACAGCTTCTTTTAATTTTTCTAATTACATTCTGTGAAAAATACTTAATTAGTTGTTACATACCCTCCAGTAAATTTCATCTGCTTGGGTACTGGTTCCTCTACATATGAAAGATGTTATCATAAAATGCTTGTATACCATCATTTTTATCCCTAACATGTTTTAAATCCGCCCTATTTAATGATTTGATTAGATTATAAGAAGTTTGCTATAGAATAATCGAATTCATAATTCAAGTATACTTTACGTTTATTATTGGGACCTATTAGTTGCACCACAAGCTCATAAATGGATAATAACTAACCTCATGAAGAAGAGGCTCGTAACTTCTGGTGCAAACAACATCAACATTAGTAGCCGACCAGACCAAGTTTAACTTTTTATCCATAAAGTTAATGACTGAATTTATTTGGTGGAAATCACAAATATTCAGGAACTGATTCAGCCTCAAACTATTATCAGATTTTTTAATCATCTCCTATAATAAATACTCCAAAATATTATCCAAATAATAATTCTTTCAACATGGTCTAAAAATGACTGAAAAACTACATCGGGTATGGTGTACATATGGTGCAGATGGTGGTACATACACGCAAAATATCAAAAAGTCCTTTTTGTGATTCTTTATTTGGACTGGCAAACGTTCAATTTCATTGCCAATGCTAAAATCCCCGCCCTGTGGTGTCAGCCTACTACTTGAGGGCCCATCTATTGTGTTGGTAACCTCTGGTTTTTCTAGAAAAGATCACACACAACCGCTCCATTAGGCTATGCCTCCCTATTTTCCATGCATTTTTCAGGTCATCATACTTGATTATTACCTCTACTGATGTGAATAAACCTTGACATCCGCTTACCATTTTCTCCTTTATAATCTGATTTCTCAAGGTTTATAATTTCATTCAACTTATTTGACGTTTGCGCCTGCAAAAGTAAAGCATTTACATGCTGCCAAGTTACTTTACTTTTTTGGTTTATATCTTTAGGATTCTCACTGAGGTCCACATTACCACTATTAAGGTTCCGCTCGGTCCAAGAACCATTTGGGTTAATGTATTTGGGGAATTTTTATTTTTATTTTCGTCAGCACTGTCACTGACAGAGCCACTAGCAAAATAATTTCTGTTACCAACACTGTCAGTGTTGCAAACAGGTGCTAAAAAAAATTCCCTAGGTGATCGAAAACCTTTGATTGGTTGACATTAAGCGGCCACCGTTTTTCTCCTGCTATATACGTTGGTGACATTGATTTTGGATAGAAATGTGCCGGCAGCTGGTTTTCCGACTTCTACTCCGACGTTACCAGATTTGGTTTAAAATTTAAGCTTAAAACCCTTAATAATCTTTTTCTGAAACATCTGAAGTTTGACCTGCTTCATCTGTTACACATTCAGTAGAACAGCGTTTAACTAAATTATTTTCCAATAACAATTAATCCTGGAATCCGCGATGCACAGGATCTATGAAACAGTGAATGCAGTATTTGCATTTATAAATAGATGCATTTTTTTATTTGTCATGTCATGTTACCGGCTCGATGAATCTGTTTCTTATTTTAGCTGCTTACCGTCATCACATTAAGATAATAATTTAATAAAAGTTATGGTGACCAATTTTCAATATCTCATTTCAGTTTCTAAGGACTTTTTTAAGAAAAACATTAGTTCTACATTTGTATGGAGTATTTGTTCATCAGTCTAAGGAGAAATGCGGCATAAAAAAAACTCGAAATTTTTGCTCTTCTCAGTCTTATATCCGGGACCTAGTCTCAGTTTTTGACTTTCCCCGTATTTTTCAAAAAGTTGAAGAAGTATTTAGCTCAAAAAATTTGAAAATCTTAATAAAAAAATTGCATAAAAAACAAAAAAAAATGACTCTAATATAGTACCCTTATTAAAAACACGTAGAATTCACCACAGATTGCAACAATATAAAGGTAATAATAAATATACTCCACTTGAAAAACGGAACTTAAATATCGTTAGATTTTGTTTGTTTGTTGTGCAATTGTTATGTTATTACGATGTTACAATACATCGATTGGCTATGTTGATTAAACGGAATACCCTGTACATAAATTATATGTATCAGGTATTTATATATATACAAGGTTTTTAAACGAAAAGTTTATCACCCACATACGTGGGCCCTAAAATACTTGGTTCTTAAGGTGTTAAAGTTTTAGTTTATTTTCAGGATTTAATACTTTTTTTAGCAACAAGCATCCAAAACGGCCCTTATTTAAATTTAGTAATAGGTACACTGTATAAATAATATAAATTACATTAATAATACAATGTATGTATTATCATATACTTAAAAATATTTTATCTCATTCTAGTAATAATAGTTTAGTCATAAAAAAATTAAATAAAAACTACATATTTCCTTTGATAAGGGACTTTTTACTTATTATGTTGACAATCTTTTTAAGTGGTTATAAAACGATGACATACGAGCGTATTCGCGTAAATAGTCAATATTTGAGTTGCCTTAAATGAGACAGATAAGATATAATCAGATAATCCCTATTAAACTCTGAAATGTAAATACTTGTACGATTATGTAGCATATAAATAAATGAGTGAGGGGGAAAAATTTCATGTTTGTCTGATTAAATGTGCTTGACTTTCATTTATCCTTTAGTCTAACTAAACGTGGAAAAAAAATAAAATTACCAGAAATATTCATATTATTTAATTGTTGTGTGTATATGTTACTACTAAAGGTCAACGTCCAGAGGGCCATCAGATTTTAGTTATTTTTTACAATTTATTTAATTGATTATAAGCCAATATAAGTTCAATTTTTAAACCTATACTCCAATCAAGAAAAGCTAAATATTCATACGTAGTAATGTCAACTATATAAGATAAAAATAATTTAAACAATATAATATAGAAAAACAGTAGAAAATTGCTACTTTTATTATATCGCCATCTCGGTCTGTAGTTTTTCATGTTTAATTGGGTAAACTGCATGAGAAAAACATAAAATCCAGAAAGTAAAAATAAGTGCATGGTCTTTATACGTTTCAAACTTCATCCTCTATGAATAAAACCACGGATATGGCTAATTAAGGCGTGGTCTAAACATTTTTTAACTCAATTTTTAAACTCCGTAGAAGCAATAAATCGACACATAATCCATCCATCAAGTATGAAAAAATCCCGATGATAATCAACACAACCACAACACATGACTCCGGATTCAGATTATGTATGTAAATCAGCTTAACAGTACTACGAAATCCTTAAATGTCAAGCGAAGCAGGCGGCTTCATAAATAATTAGCCCGTTCAGTATGTTATTATGTTAAGCGCACCCACATGTATTCAGTTTTATATACCAGCAACGCCATCATACCAGTCAGACCGGCTTTTGGCATTGTGTAGAAAGAGCGAGAAGGATAACGAAGACATTGTTGTATTATGTATTATATAACGCGTCCATTAGCATATCGTGAGTAATAGAAATTACATATGGCGTGACTTGACGGCTTTTCATTTAAAATAGAATGAACTAGATTATAATTTCGTGTGGCCGACGTGTTGTCTACTGATATTTACCATACAAATACCATTTAAATCCTGTTATTTTTTAAGTTAAAACTCTCTTGGGAACATTCGTAGAGAACTAAAGTTTTGGAAATAAGTCATAATTTATTTCTTCTAGGTTCAAGCAATTACAATAATTTTAAAATTGCCTGAAAGCTATTGATAATTTTGGAGTTTAATCAAGAACGAGGTGAAAGACTAATGCACTCTTTAGATAGAGAAAAAATATCCTGTATGATAAGATATAATTATATAATGATAAAATTATATAAGATATAATAATATAACTTTGTCAAAAGACAAACAAAAAAAAGATGTACATGGATCAGCACCGATTCAAATACTAAAAATGAAATTGGCTTTACACTAATTAATCAAAAACACGCAGTAAGAGATGTATCAGTCTTAAATCACTTTATCACCGGTAGCGACGACAGATTAATGAGAGCAAAAAATGAAATTAACTCTTAATCAAAAAGCAAAGGTTTCCTGTAGAGGAAACAATTTAAAAAAATATTTTAAAATACCAAATTTACCTGAAAAGTAGGTTGTCTAAGAAAGAAATATTAAACCAGATGAACAAATAAGATTGGATATGAAAACATAACGAAAAAATAAGATTGGATATGAAAACAGCCATGAAAAAGAATGTTCCACATCTAGAAAACCTAAACAAACAAAAATTTGTAAATAAATGAAAGACATTATGGTCAAAAGAACACCCCTGAACATAACCAGCTAAATAAAATTATAAACATGAAAACCAGAGAAGATTTGAGACATTACAACGCAAAACTAGTAAAAACAATTATTGAAAACAACAAAAATATGAAAGTTCTTAAGACTATTAATACAAGAGGGCCACTCCAATTAGAAAACACTAACGGAAACACAGAAGAAGAAAGTGAGGTAACAAATATTACCGAAAATTTTTATAATACTTACCACCAAACTAGATGATTACCAATCTCCTAAACAGGATGAATTCCGTGAAGGCTGTAGTACAATTGAACATATTCAGTCAGTATGATCATTAGTAGAAAAATGCAATGAATATAATGAACCCACTACACCTTGTTTTCGTTGACTATAATAAAGCATTCGATTCCGTAGAACTGTGGATTATCTTCGAAGCCCTAAACAATACAAGAGTTGATTCGAAATATAAAGCATTAATATATCTGTATAAATGTCGGTCAGATCAGATGGTGTATTATTTTGAGGATAATCTTTGTTCAATAATTTGTTCAATGAAAATCAATTTGAAAATAATGGAAATATTGAGTGTGGTAGCTGATGCATTGAATGTTTTTGATGAGCAATGCTATGATATGGTTTTCTCAGCAGGGCTTTCGATTGTGTCAACCATCGAATCCTCTTAGAAAAGCTTCGGTCTTATAACTCTAATAACAATACTATCAAATTTTTAAAATCAGTAGACACCAAAGAGTCTGGTACAGAGGTGTAGTGCCGGCAAAGCAGGAGATAAAGATTGATGTACCCCTGTAATGTATTGATGTAAGATTAAATTCTGAGCCCAATATTATTTTTGGTTTATATTAATAATTTGCCACTTGTGAACCCTTATGTAAATTTTACAGTTTTTGCCGATGATACTTTCTGGTGTGATTGTTCTTAGTTACTGAGAACACACTTGAGACTTCTCTGTTCAGTTCCCTTGAAACATAAGAGCTGGCAGAAAGGTGGTTTCATTCAACTAGGCTGATGTTGAAAAGAAGCAAGACTGAAAGAATGATTTTGGCTCTGAGAAGCGTTTATGGCTTCATGAACATGTATCCCATACCAAATTTCTTGATATAATTATGGATCCAACAGCACAATACACAATTGTACATTGAATGGGTGGCCTCAAAACCTAAAAAAACCCTTTATCTCGTCCTTCGTTTGGCAGACAGTGTATTTGTAGCAGTTTTCAAAAATGCATACTATGCAAATCTTCAGCATACTATTCAAAAATTTTCATCATAGATTTAGTATGCTGTGCTTAGATGGAGCCATGCTCCTGCTGCCCAACGACTCTTTGGACTGCAGAGAAGGGCAGTCAGGGTTTTAAATCGGCTGGATTAGTTAGAGTTAGAGTACTGTCGAGCTGTGTTCCGAAGCTTGGAATTCTTTACACTTCCATCCCTCTATATTCTGAAGTGCCTGCTGTATGTCAGAAATAGCTTAACTAAATTTATTTCTCCTGGTGAAATGCAACCCGAAATGGAGATGATCTGGTGTTGGCTCGTTGGCGAGTGAAAAGGTGTCAGAATGGTCCAGATTTCTCATATCCAACAGTGGTTTATTCTACTGCAGAGAGAGTTGAGATGATGGTGCCAAGAACAGTACAACAGGAAATACGTTCTGGAATTAGTGAAAAAATTTAGGAAAACTGGCACTGTGTTAAATAAAAAGCGTCAGGTTCAACATGCTGTTGTTACTAATGAAGCAATGCAAATAGCTGTCCTAGGTCAACTTCATGTCGAACCAGGAATAAATGTTAGAAAATTGGCGATGAGTACCGGAGCAAGCAAAATTTGCATTCATAGGATACTTAAGCAAAAGAAATCCATCCTTACAAAATTTATCTGGTGCAAGAACTAAATGAGGACTATTATGACAGACGAGTGCAATTTTGTGAAACCCTAAGTGAGTTGATCATTGTTGATCTGCGCCTTATTTACAACATTTACTTATCAGATGAATATATATTTTTTTGCTTAATAGAAAAGTAAATGATCATAACTGTAGCTACTAGTCAAATGCCGATACTGGACGCTTTCGCGAAGTTCATACCCAGTTCCCTGAGAAGTTAAATGTTTGGGCGGACTCAATTTAAGTGATGAAATGTATCAAGATCTCTTGGAAAATGCGATCAATCCAGGAATAATGGAAATAATTGAAGGCGGAAACAATTATGAAGAAGATCAAGTAGTTTTTCAACAAGATGAAGCAGAGCACCTCCACACTATGCTGTTAATGTGAGGCAATATCTTGATGAGATATTTCCTGATCGTTGGATTGAAAGGAGGGGACCCTTTTAGGGAATGGCCAGCTAGGTTGCCTGATTTGACGTCACTCGAATTTTTTTATAAGGGCATTTAAAACTAAAGTTCACGCTACCTAACCCACAAAAACCCTAAAAGACTTAAATCATAAATAAGTGTCAGATGATAACACCTAAAGTTCTAGGAAATGTCCGTCTTCGTTTTGAGCAAAACCTTTATTCTTGTATGGAAGTAGGCGAGGCTCAATTGAAGTAGAAGAAGTAGTCCATACTTGCAGTGGAGTTAATAAGTCAAAGGTTAACTAAAATTGTTTCTGTCTTCCTCCACTAAATTTATTTAAAAATCATTTACCTATATATATATATATATATATATATATATATATATAATATATAATATATAATATATATATATATATATATATATACATATATATATTATATATAAAATTTTTAATACCTTTTATTTCAACACTTTTTATCCTTAGCTTATAAGTTTCCTCGGTTCTTTACAGATCCCTGAAGATGGACATCTTATATGTTCGAAATAATATGTAGGATGATTTTTAAATAAATTTAGTGGAGGATGACAGAAACAATTTTAGTTACCCTTTTCAATTGAAGTAGTTAATAAATTGACCTAATTTAATAAACTCGTTTTATTTAAACGATATAAGTATAGGTATTTCTTATCTATCTACTTTTCACTGGGAGTAGGCAGGTATTTCTTGTTTTTTTTGTACATTTATTATGAATTAGGATCAATTAATCTTCTCAGAATTTTAACAAGCTGCTATCATTAAAAAAGGCATTTTAAAGTATTTAGTTGCTTAGGTTGTTAGTTGTAATGTGATCTGTGCCTGATGATGCTCCAATGGGAGCGAAACACATAACTTTTTTTTAGCAAAACACGTAAAAAATTATATGGATTTAAAGAGACCGTGACTTTGTGTCCTTACCTTTGTTTTGTATTTAGTAATATAAGGAAAAAAAAAAAAATTAAAATTAGGTGACACGCGGTTTTTGCCGATTATAGTAACTATACTTAATTAATACATTTTAGGGGTTATTTCATTCCCTCGTAGGGGTTGTAGGGCTAAAGGTGATTATTTTATAAATAGGCTCCTCTTTGGAAAATTCAAAGTGCCCGTGTTTTATTTTTTGCTATTTTCAGAATTTTGAAAAAAAATATTTTTCACACTGTAAATGCCTCTGTGTCGTTTTCACTGCGACACCCTGTAGATGCATGTATAGTGCCCGTGTATGAATGTAGGGCCCTAACTTCATCTTATATTTTATTGATGATATTGTATGTACATTACTATATTTGTAGTCTTAACATGAATTCACGATCTGATTTGATTTGAAAGATCTATTGACAAATATATATGTATAAAAACGCAACGTCAATAATATAAATAGCAGAAGATATAAAAAGTAATAAAATTCCAATAAAAAGGGCAAGTTAGGCAAGATCACACCATCCCCCAAAGTTGTTCACTTTTGCATTAGAAAATGTTTTCAAGATACTGGAATGGGACAGAAAGAGCATAAAAATTCACAGGAAATATCTAAACTAGCTACGCTTTGCGGATGATGTTGGGTTTATTAGTCAGAATAGCATGTGAATTACAGGAAATGCTGGAAGAGCTTAACATTGCATCAGAATAAATAGGGCTAACCATGACCCTAACTAAAACAAAAATCAGAACTGCAGTTGATATTGTTATGCGCCTCAGCAATCAGTTAATAGAAAAAAATCGAAAATTGGGTAAGGAAAATTAAACCGCAATCAAAATTGACAGACGAGTCTGACAAACATAGGAAGCTACAGGTAAACTGTCACATATATTAAAGGATACAAATATACCAATTATCTTGCAAGGATAAGTGTTCAATACCTGAAAGCAACTACTTTTACCATCAAATTACACTTAGAATAACGCAAAGGGTCTTCGAACGAATTATTTTAGATGCAGAATCAACCAAGATGGACAAAAGGCATGATAAAATGGAGACCACGACTGCACAAAAGAAATGTTGACAAAAACGTTGGCTTGATGATGTCAAACAGACATGATGCACACATGATGCACAAGACAAAGAAACATGGAAACTGACAAACATATGTCCAGAAGTGGAATGTGAAGGGCTATTGAAAAAAGAAGAGTTAATGTGCTTAAAAACAGATAAAAATAACTTTAGCAGTCGGGAAAATGGAAAAGTATTTGCCTGGACAAATGGGCTGGAAATGATATTCAACTGGAAAAAATTTTTAATTTTTTTTTTGTGCTTTTGGTGATTCAAGTGATTTTGATTAACTATCCTTTCTTATTTTCAGCTTATAACGAAGAACAGCATCAGGTATCTTAGTCTTCTTGTCACTTTCTCGTTACTCTAGTATTTTTAAAGAATTTTTCCTAGATTTGAGCAAC
Organism: Anthonomus grandis grandis; assembly: GCF_022605725.1. Classification (NCBI taxonomy): domain Eukaryota; kingdom Metazoa; phylum Arthropoda; class Insecta; order Coleoptera; family Curculionidae; genus Anthonomus; species Anthonomus grandis. Next base: position 14,002,877 of record NC_065548.1, on the reverse strand, counting down.
TCCTAATAAGCAACCTCCTACATAAAACCACCACTCCTCTATATGCATATATTTAATTCACACTGGATTTAGGTCTCCTGCATGGTAAATCCGCAAAATTTGTATATACACGTAAGTTCAATGCACCGTTGCCTTACCGCCAACGTTCTCCCGTTGAATACATTAATATACAAGGCAGCACCGCCAGCTTATTTACAATACGAATATACAACCCGGGCCTGACATACACATGCACACATATGTACATGCACACATGCATTCCTGGTCCTCACCGAGGATGTATAGGGGCGTGGCGAGGGATTTTTTTTTCTTTAGGTGCTTGTATAAGTGATTATATCTGCCAGGATGGCTAAAATACGCACGGTGTATATCGGCAAAAGAGATAAATACTATGTGAGGAAATATGTTGCACTTTTTCCTTTTATTTCTTGGATTTCCTGATACACGATCCAGAAAGTGCAAGCAAAACTAGAGATGATTATTTTTTTATTCGCAGGAAGTCAAAATCTAAATTTTTCAGGCATTACTAAATTGCTTATTTCAGGCAATCAAAAACCTGATAAAGTGGCCAAAAAGTAGATTTTTTTTTCTGAAACTTTCAATTTTTCATAGCATAAATGATTACTTTAAAATCTTTCGAAAAAAAAATCTTCCTCTTTTTTTAGGTAGCTTAAATGATTCTTTTTCAGAAGATTCGATTTTTTTTGCAAAACTTTCATTGGCAAAAAAACAAACGATTACTTCAACTGTCTGCAAATTGTTTTCTTTGGATTTCCTGGTTTTATTGATCCAAGGACCAAGAAGTACCTAAAAAAACAATATTTTAACTTTTTCCACGGACATAATATTTTTACTTTTCTTTATTTCCAGAGAGTCAACATCTAATTTCTCTAGGCCCTACGTATTTGGACAGTAAATCTTCATTTGCCTGGAATTTTTTTCTATTTTTTATTTTGTATTTTAAATTTGAAAAGTTTCTAAAACTCTTTAATAATATTGTTTTCCTATTTTTCCAGGGAGTCGATATTTCTTAAAATATTCGAGCTGTCCAATTTAATTGCTTGAAAAAATATTCACTTGTTTATTTTGAAAACAACAAAAGATCACTTCAGTTTCCTGAAAAACGTTTCTTAAATATCCTTTATTCCCGATCCAAAAACCAAAAACGAATTTTATTTGCATTACTTTTCACTTTTTCAAAAAACTAGAAATTTTGATTAGGGACGTAAAATAATTTTTTCATTTCCAGGGCAAAATAGTTTGGGCAGTCGAGCAATAAATAAGGTTCAATTGCCTGCAAACTATATATGACTCTTCATTTTCCTGGTTTAATTATTTAATACTAGAAAGTTGCCAAAATCTTTATTTAAAACAAATGATCTTAACCACAAACAAATTTTAATCAGAATCGAGATCTGACAATGATTTTTGTTTCAATAATTAAAGATAGCAGTTTCAGAGCATTAAATACCATATCACGGTTGACATTTAATTTCAAAAAAATGCAAATTTGAACGTTTTTCGACTGATTGGCCGCCTCACAGCTGCGAGTACATTCATTTTTAAATGAGGTAGCTTTTTTACGACTTTTATAAATTTGCAAAAAGCAGGTGAAGCAACAAACGTTAATTTATGGGTAAAAACTGATCTGGGTATAACTATTAAAGGCCTTCCCCAGTAATAAAATACGTGAACACTTATGACTGATTACATGCGGGTAATTTAATGGCGTATACAGGGTGTTTTTATCGTGTTACTTTAACACCTGATTTTTAATTGATGGCTTTTTTGAGGCATACCAATAAATTAAAGGGTTTTGGGGTGAGAAGAATGAGCTTAGTCTGAAAATATGTTGCTAATGTACAAAATAGGAATATAGGAAAACAAGGAAGAAACGGCAGAATGTCAGAAAAATTTAAAAAACTGACTCTGAAAGTTTGGAACTTATGAAAAACCTGATCTCATATGGATTGAAGAGGGAACTTCAAATACCAACAATATTATTAAAATTGCTTCAAATGCCTGGAAGACTTAAGATGGCTCAAAAAGTCCCGAATATATGAAAATAATATTTTAAATATGTGGAAGAAATAAATAATTATGATTTCTTCTGTCTTGAAGGAAGTGCTTTAAATACAACCCAAATATATAAAAAATATTTAATCGGAAAATTAAAATGGCTGCAATTTAAAATTCCACGAATAACTATTCGCAAAGTTACAACTGTCCAAAATAAATCCACCATGACATGACTTTAAATTTCTGGAAGAAACTTGAAATGGCCATAAGTGCTTACAAGACATGAAAAATTTTAAATAAATTTAAATGATTAGAATAAATGGAAACGACCTTAAATTCCCAATAACGCTTTTTGGCCCTATGTGGAAAACTGTGTGTAATGGTGATATATGGGATTTACTAGAGGATCCGTATGTAACATAATTCGTACATATCCTGAAGATGTTTAAAAATAAAACGAAACATTGATAATCATGATGGTTGGTTGTCAAGGTCAATGTCCTATTTAATTATACCAAAAAAAATTTTTTTTAGGTAATTTAAATAATGAAAATATACTTATCGTAGACTAAAAAAAAATACATAAATTAAGAAATAAAAAACAAAAACGACTATTCCAATAAATTTTTTTAATTAATAAGAATAAATAATAAAATAAATTTTTTTAAAAAGCTTCAGTTTTCAAGCAGAGTTTTTATTTAATATAAAATGATGAAAAGTATGACAGTAATGATAAATTGACTAAATACCTAAAGACTTGTGCAATTCTTAAGTTGTAATATTTGTACATTTTTCTTGAAAGAAACAAACGAGTACTTCAACTGCCTGGAAATTATTTTTCTTGTTTTTCCTGATTTTTCTGATCCAGCCATGGGATTTTTTGATTTCCAGTGAGTCAAAATCCAATTTTTCCAAGCACTGCCAATTTCGGTCGAACGAAAACCTCCACTTGCCTGAACAAAATTGATAGCTGTAAATTTTTAATTTTTGAATTTTGTAATTTAAAACTGGAGCGTTGCCAAAATCTTTTAAGAAAATGATGTTCCTATTCTTCCAGGAAGTCAAAACAAAATTATTTTCTTTAAGTTAATTTATATAATAAAAATCTACCCACAGTAAATCTAAAAAAAGACACAAATTATAAAATAAAAAACAAAAATTATTAAATAATCTTCTAATTCATTTAATTAAAAATAAGAAAACTGTCAGTAAAATCAATGTTAAATATCTTGTTGTTCAGCATTCGTAAATTTTATTAGGAACTAACACTTTATTTAATTTATGAACTGTACCGTTGTATTTGCAAGCAGCATACAAGAAGTCAATTTTGTAATGATTTTCGGCTTTCTAAAGATACAACATTAAAATCTTAAAACATTCTTCTCTATGAAACCATATATGGATAAATTTTATGCTTGTTGATGTATAGGTACCTAAGAAATCTTTTTTGTACCTTTTCTATTAGGTTTTTGCTTGTGGTGACCACGCAACAGAAGCATACTCAAGATGAGGTCTTACAAAAGCATTATACAATGATGTAATATAAAAAAGCCAAGTATCTGTTAAGCTTTATTTACAGTATGATCATAATGAACATTAAATTTAAGACCATTCACATAGTAAACACCTATCCTAGGTCCTTGCAATAAGATTTTCTAGTAAACGTTGTCACAGAACACTTATCAATATTCAAATACAATTTGATCATTTGATCAGGCAAGCTGTATCCAAATCACAGTGAAGTTTGTTACAATCATCCAAAGAGGAAACAGACCCAAACATTTTAAAATTATCAGTAAACATGAGACATGATGAGTAAATTATAAATAGAAGAGGTACCCTAGACGTTGCAGATATTTCATAACCCTTCACTTTCTATCTGTAAAGTAAAACTTCATATACTGAATGCTCCAAGAATCCAAGCATACCTAACCTGTCAATTAATCGTTTGTGACTTACTTTATCAAATGCCTTCGCACAGTCAGTTATGACTGTATCAAGCTGACGTCTGTTATTTCTTGCTTCTGCTGAGTAGATTGGTAGTTGTCGACCTGTCTGCTAAAAAGCAAGCCATGCTGCTGTGGGGAAAATTCTGATTGAAATTGATTAAATATATTGCCATGAATTATTGATTCAAACATATTAGCTAAGGAATTTAAAATACTTATTGGTCTGTAATTTCAAACAGATCTTTTAAGAACATTGGGGAAAACTTCACTATTAATTGATTTATTGAAAACATAAGTTACAGTCTATACAAGAAAGTCAACAGAGCATTTATATATTATATGAGAGAGTATTATCACCTTTAGTATATCTTTTGGGTTTTAATTTTTTAATACTTTCCCTAACAGAACCTTCTGACATTTCAGAGAAATTAATGTTACCAGTTATATATTTGATGTTTCATTAAGATATATAGAGCTAAAGTACTGTGCAAAGGAGTCTGCTATAGTTTTTGAATCAGTTTTAAAATTGCCGTTAAGGTACTTAGTTTAGGCCTTAGGGTATATCATTTTGTTTACTTTTTGCATGAATAAAAGATCAAAAACTGCCTTGATTCTCACTTTCATTATTTTCAAGTGATTTATGATATTTTTGATATTCTAGTCCAGTTTGATCATTCACTTCGTTCAATTGAAAAGAATTTAAGGTACTCAAATTTTCTTTCGCACCTAACTATTTTTTCAGGTATTGCTATGTCAATGCAAGAGTACAGCTTTTCATAAAAAAGTTGGAATGGAATCGTAGAGTTACACAATTATAAAGTAAAGTTTGAGGAGGGATATTATAATCATCTTCTTTTACCAAAGGCATACAAAAATCTTACATTATACTATTGCTAAATTAATAACTAACAAATATATAAAAATTATAACTAATTAGTTCTTAAAATATAATTCTTATTACAAAAAAAACATATAATGGTTTTCTCACCTTGGGGAATTGACCTTAAGTGCCTGGACGATATAAAAAATCCCTTCAATATTATACTTGTAGATCAATAAAATGCCAACGAACCTTACAACAACAACAATGACGAAGTCATGAACTTTACTAGTAATTAAGGTTATATGATTCATATATTCTTTGAGGTATATCGAAAGTAAAAGGCACTGTAACTCGGCGAATTCTCTATTCCATCAATAAAATAATGATTCCATAATAAATGAGTTCTGAGATCCGCGCCGTTTTCTTCCAATCCCCAAGTCGATAAATCGACCCATTCTCGAATGGCGAGCCACGATGAACGAGGCCCCATAAAACAGTTTTCTCCTTTTTTGTATCCGCGATTAAAGGAGTTTTGTTTCAAAAGACGAACTTGCCGTTACCAAAGCGAGCGGAGAATCGTATGGGGAATTTCATTGCCTTAACTCGAAACTGGTTCTTTTTTATGGGAATTCTTCGACCACTCGCTCCAAAAACAGTCATGCAATGTGTAACTTCACGTTCGGTATGTCTTCTGTATGTGTACTGGATTTTTCGCGTGATGACGACCGTGTTGCACCGGTTTTTCTGGGTTTTATATCGGTACCATCAATGCCAATTACGTTGGATATTGCTTGTAGGCCATTATTGCTTTTGTAGACTTTTAAAATAAGGTTAAAGGCTTAGTTAATTAAGAATCTGTTTTTATCGCTTGTTTTTCAATGGGTGATATAATTAAAATCTTAATGACTTTTAAAAGTTAAAACAAAAAGAATAAAAAATTCAAATAAGGAAAATTATTAATTTGTTTCAGATACTTGAAGTTGTTTGAAAACATATTACAAGTGAAAAAATAAAAAGCTTGAAATGTTCAAAAGAGAAACAAATAAGAATATATATTTTTAATTGTCTGTAAGAAAACCAACATTTTTAATGAGTTCTTAGTTAATTAATAAAAAAGGTCAAAAAACTTTGTTTTTATAATTTAAAAAAATTATCTTAATTACCTAAAAAAAGACTTTGTAGTTCGGCTGTGAAAATTCAAAAATTACTTTGATCTCTTAAAAACTAAAAAAAACGTCATGTTTAGCTAATTTACACCAATTAAAAAGATAAAGAGACCAAGATAAAAAATTATTTCCCCTGACTAAATAAAGACAAGTTTTGTATTTATGATCTGTATTTTTTAAATTATTTTTTTATATTTTCCTAATTAAAAGTTTTCTTGTGTGTATTAAAGACGGGGTTAGTTTTCAGAAAACTGTATACTAAGTTTAATAATAATAATAATAATAATAATAATAATAATAATAATAATAATAATAATAATAATAATAATAATAATAATAATAATAATAATAATAATAATAATGAACGATGTTAATAAACATGATTCTGCAAAATACCGCCCAATTACCTGCTTACCAACGATGTATAAGATTCTTACTTCGTGTATTGCCCAGAGGATCTACGAGCATTGCGAACTGGGCCAAATTATTGCAAATGAGCAAAAGGGGTGTACGAAGAATGCTATAGGATGCAAAGAGCAACTGATAATTGACTCCATTTAATTTAAAAAAAAGTTACTCTTGCAAAATTATGATTTAACTTACTGTTCCTTAAATATCTTACTTTAATTGTTCAGAAATACCTGCTAAAATGTTGCAAAAATTTATAAAAAAAAAGGAAATTGGACTTGGATTTTTAAAAAATCATGTTATAATTTAAATAATTTGTTAAATATAAAAGATTATCAAAAGCTACCTTAAGTCATTATTTTATTTGACAAGTTTAATTTAACATTTAAGCCTAATTTTCTTTTTTTTTTAGTTTTTGCAGCATTTTAACTGGCGCTTCTGTACAATTAAACTCAGATATTTTAAAAACAGTGCCTTAAATCATAATTTTGCAAGAGTAACTTTTTTTTCCAAATTAAATGGAGAATTTAACAGTTGACTTCTTATAAAAAGAAAAAATATTTTATCACCTCGCGGATTTGAGACAAAAAAGGATCAAGTCCCTCCGTATGTTACACCACTGGCAATTTTTTTTTAAATTGGGTTCATCAGTAATTAATAATTCACTACAGTAACCACCATGCAAAATTTAATTAAAGATTTAGCTGGTAGTTTAAAAGTTATGATAAATAAACAATTAATTATTCTTAACTTTAACACCCTGTATCTTTGTTATTAAACATTTCTGAGAAAAAATTAATGATGAAAGTCTATTTCTTTTTAAATTCTCTATCACGTATTAAAATTAATGACGTTTAAACTGGACCACCCTGTATAAATAAATGTTTAAAGCACGCAATCTCAATATGGTATATGCACAGTTCAAAACTCACAGATTCCACAGAAAAATTAATGTACCGAAGTCCAGATTTTCCAAATCCTTAAAATTGTACGAATTATCATTCACGATTTGTACTTAAACTATATGTTTATACTAAACTGTTAATAATAATAATAAAAATAATCATAATAATAAAGTCAATTTTCTTAAACTTAGGTCTCTAAGCAAGTCCTACTTTTTATCCTTCATTAGACTTAAATGCCAATAGAGAATGATGATAAAGAAAAAAAAATCAAATACGACTAACTTGCAAGAGTGACTGTGTACACGTAGATCTAAAAAAATGTGAGAAAAGATTTGTACAACGTGTATATATTTTTCATCCACTAATAGCAAAGCGCTTTCGACTAATAAATAGCCATCATTAGTGCTACCAAAACTACCAAAAACTTCAGAACTTCACTAAAATGATCAAACTTACGGGTCAAAATTTAACAAAAAACTCTCTCCCTAAAGGGGTCAAAACATAAAATATTATGAAAAAACTTTTTACAAACAAATTTAGACAATCGTCACAATTTAAAATTAACAAAATTTATATAACTTAAAAGTTCAAACGTAGAAGACAATAACCATCAATGAAAAGACTTTATACGTATACAGACAGAACGGTTAATAAAATTATGTGTTTCAGATCAGATTAAATATTCAATAGTTTTATGAATTTTGACAATTAAAGCTTGGATTTTATTTTATATAATGCACTTGATTACATTTATATTTATGCAATAATATTTTTTTAAATTAATTAATTTATTTATTTATTTATTACGCTCTCACAAACACATTGGAAATGTAATTACATGTTAACAGTGCTTACTAAGCCAGTAAAGGCGAGAAAAAGAAAGACTCCAACTAAAATCTACTAACTAAACAAATTAACAATATAAAAAAAATATAAAAAACATACAAATACATATAGCAGGTTCTAAAACAAATATGTGTACCACTTATACTTTGAACTACCTAAAACCACAGATCTAATTTGTCCTACAGAACTATTAAAGAAATCTATATCACATTTTTGTATATATTCATTACTTTGGTACATCATTCGATTTATAGGTGAACTACTTGGAGTTAAACATTGGAACAGCTTTTTATTTCTTATTCTTAAATTCACAAAAGTTACGTTGTTAATTAAGGAACATTTCTTATACTTTAAATTGTTGACAATATTATATATAAATAGTACATCATTTAAACTTCGTCTAATACTTAATCTAATCATACTAAATTCAGCATACTTTCATAAGAAATCATATAGAGACAGGTATATGAGTTCTTAAGTATAGATACCTTAAAAACCTCTTTTGCACTTTTTCAATCATATCGATATGCACCAATGACTGTGGTGACCAAATAACAGAGGCATATTCTAAATGGGGTCTAACCAATGTATTGTATAACATTATGATTGATTTTATTTGTTTAAAGTTTTTAGTGTTTCTAATTAGAAATCCAAAATTTATTGACAATAGCTTCATAGTGCTGGTTAAATTTAAAGTTTGACTGCATGTACACACCAAGGTCCCTACATTCACTTTTCCTGCTTAGTGACAAATTATCAATCATGTAATTAAACTTGGTACATTCCACTTTTCGTGTAAAAGTTAAAACATGACATTTACCAACATTTAATAACATTCTATTGACCTTAAACCACTCAGACACTGAGTCTAAATCACTCTGCAACTCATCACAATCTTTAATAGATGATATATGTTTAAATAACTTAAAGTCATCTGCAAACACGACACACTCAGAACATTCTACAGAATCTGTCAAGTCATTAATAAAAATCACAAACAGTAATGGACCAAGGTTACTGCCCTGTGGCACTCCAGACACTGCCATGTACTGCACAGATAAGTCTCTACCCATCTTAACCCGTTGAATTTTTTTCTTTACATTTTAGATTAAACAGAAACCTTTACTTGTCTGAAAAAAATTAATAACTTCAAATTTTTATTTTTGAGTTTTGTAATTTAAAACTGGAGCGTTGGCAAAATATCTTAAGAAAATTATGTTCCTTGTCTTCCAGGAAGTCAAAATAAATGTATTTTCTTTTAGCTAATTTATATATTAAAAATATAAAAAGTCAGAAAATGCCATATTTAGGTAATTCAAGTTTCCCAAGATAAAAAAAAAATAAAAAAATAACTTCTGCGGTCTAAATAAAGACATATTTATTATATTGATAAATTTTCATAACTTGAGCTTTTTTTGTAATTAAAAACGTTTCCAGTCAACTTTATACTAAAATTATACTTATACTAATAATAATATAATAAGAATAATAATAATAATGGTATTTTTCTCTTCTTTAGTTGTTCAAATATAATCCCGACTACAAGATTCAGATTTTTCCTGGCAAATTCTTGGAAAAAACATTTCAACTGTCTGGAAATTTGTTTTCTTTTATTTCAGGCATATATGTCGGTTGTTCCTTTTTTCAGGCACCTGGAATAATTTTTCATTTTTTTTCAGGTGATTTTTAGTTTTATTCCAGGCATTTCATGATTGTATATCATCCAGGTAATTTAATTATGGCTTTAGTACTTCTAATAATTTTTTTATTACAGGAACATACTCATCATTTAGGAAATTTTAAATATTTTTTTTTTACTTTATTCCAGGCTTTTTTACTTAATAATTGCTTATTTCAGGTACCTCATTTTCAATCTGACTTTCAAACAAAATTTCAAAGTGTAACTGTGATGAATTTAAAGTTCCACACATATTTTCACAAAAAAATCACTCTATGCGAAAAATCACTCTTTTTAAAAAAACCCAAAACTTATATAATTTTGCTAAAGTATTTAAGAAATACCTTAAGGAGAGGTTAATATCGTTTTCGCAAAGTAAACATTTATTTTATAGACAACACGATTTTCTTTATGCTGTAAGTACAACAGATATAATATATATTATGATATGATATATCTGTAATCCGCTAAACAAACAACAGATAAACTGAAAAAGAACGAAAAATGTATTACAATATTTTTAGATTTGGCAAACGCCTTGGATACTGTGCCTATGATCGACTGTTATCGTATTAATATATATATCGGACGTATTATCTTTAAATAGAGTAAAAGGCCCAGTTTTGATAACTTTTGAAAAATGATCTGACAAAAAAAAAACAAAAATTTTTAAAAATTGAGGATACGTTAAATGAATCATTAAAAATAAAAATAGAAATACACTTTACTAATTATCAAATATATTAACTCACTCGCGGAATTGGAAATCAGATGATGACAATAATTTTTTCTGGAAAGAGTTTGGAATGTATAAGACAGTGCAACAATTGGAATGAGTAAGATAAGGAACTGGCTAGACCCGTTTAAATTATCACTTAACATATAAAAAATACATAGTCTATTTATTAACTCAAGCAAACCTCCTACATTTGATTCCCTTGATATATAAAAAATGCTCAATAGAATGTTATTAAGAGGGTTTCCTTTACCAAGTATTTGGATGTTATAATGTCGATAAATATGTAGAATGGAATCACCACACTTTAAATCTAACCGAAAATATCTGAAACCTTTAAATGTGGTATAAAATTATATTTTAAAAATCCTATTTGGCAAAATAATAATATTTAACCAATGTATTATACTTTTGTGATATTTTTGATTTCCAATCAGTTTATCTCTTGAAAGTTTGTTACTTTGTTCATAAAAACCTCAAACTAAATAATGCTGTAACGCATTCTCATAATACTCGCAATATCACAAATGATCACTTAGAAATTCCCAAGAGTAATACAAATTTAAATAAGCGCTTTATAAATTATCTTGCACCAAAAATACTCAATTTAGTTCTAAAAGATGTACGAAAAATAATAAACAGAAAAAAATTAATAAACTAGTGGCTAGGATAACAAGTTTAAATTCATTAAGGATAAAAAACTCTTATTAATAAATACATCCAGGTTTTAAGTTACGTAAGTGACTATGAATATATTCCTAGATCCATGAAATTTATATTTGTATTGATGTATGAATTAAATAACAAATAATAATGAAGGCATATACCCGTACCGGAAGTCCGCCATATACATTTTATTCACATATGCGAACGTTATCTACCGCCTTAATATCTAACATTATATAACTATATCAAATACTATAATATATGACTAATTTAAATAAACGTGCAGCAGAACCATTTAAATTATGCATTAACCCTTTTCGCCACGTTAATAACCAACTTATTATTACTAAATCGTTATAAATAGCGAGTTTCAGACCCAGATCGAATAGAAAGTTGTTAATACCAGAATGCATAATCGAACGCCGGCCTTGGAACATTGCCAAGCTCGTAAATGCATTTTTTACTTGATAATAAGCTTAAAATAATATCGTAAAAAGGCAGGAAATATTGGGCTTTTGTTAGAGTTTTGTTGGATTCTTACTAAGTTGGATGGCGGCCAGCTAATGGAGCTAAAAACCCTTATTTTTGCCCCTAGTGCAGAAAAATATTAAAATGTTTCATTCAATAAATTTTCACATTTTACTGGAGTACTGGATTTTATATTTTTGGGCATATAAGTGTGTCCTTGAAACGCTGAAATAATCAAAAAAACATTGTGCAACGCGGTTTTCATTAAAATTTATTTAAATTTCGCTAGCACATGACAACAGATTAATGGCGTATATGTATAGTACGTACGCAAATCGAGCTATTGCTATCTGAACAGACGCCCACTTAACGTGTAAATTGTTTCGACATATTGACATTTTTAACGGGCATGAGAGCTTTTCGTGATAAGCTTCTAATAGAAAAAATATCAGTTATTGGTTCGTTTTTAGTACGCACGTGATATGGTGATTATTTTTTTTTATTGATCGCCTATCAGATATTTTTAGAAACGTTAATCATTACAGGTAAGTGTGTTTTTTCCCAAGTTTTAATTGGACTCATTCAGTTAGATATAAATTTCAATTAATATTTACACATGTTTATTAAGTATAAATTACATTAAAGCAGATATTTAAATTCCAAGGTGTTACGTAAAAGTCAATTAATACTGTAGACATGAACAGGTTATATTTCAATAAATGAATTGGTTTTTTAATAAATATTTATTCTTGGCTGTCGGGATTTTTAATATTACATATTTTAAACGAACAATAAAGTAATAATTATTAACTGACTGAAATTTTATCTAAATTTTTATGATACTTACTATTAATAATCTTCGGGCTTTTCTTATCGGTTTAATAAAGATTCTAAATCCTCTTTCGTCAAACGTTCCCGTATTTCATTAGGATTTTTTGCCTTCTGTTAAATAGTTCTCTTAAATATTTTAAGAATTTTTCTTATTTTTAAATTATTAGGATACATTTTATGTACGGCACTTTTTATTAGATAACAAAAGAAATCAGCATTTTCTTTTTTATTATTCATAATTTTAATGGATGTGTCATAATTGCGTTTAAGTTTGGAGTATAATTTTATATTATAGGAATATAATTTCACATGATAAAAATGAACGGCTTATTAAAATCACAATTTATATGGAATTGATTCTTAGAGAGTGCTGAGTCATTTTGGAAAGATTTTTTCTTACGTAATTGTATTCAAAAAACATTATTTTATTATGGTCGTCCAAGATTCCTAGTTCTAAAATGGCTTTTAAGGTCGCAAATTGGGTACAAAATTGGTTTCTATCGCACTTTATTCTTTCATTATATCAATTACATTACACAAATATTACTTCATTAAGATAATACTCCATTATTTGAAAATTTAATTTAAAAATCTTTCTTTGTCTTTGTAATTATTTATACCATACAGGAAACATTTTACCAACTTTTGTTGTGACTAAAACAACAAAAGAAAAACACATTCTGTCAAATTTTTATGTATTAATTACAGATTCATCAACATAACCACACTACGGATTCTCCCAATTATTGGCGTTAAATAATATATAAATTTGATGAAAATTTGCCTTTTTTGAACTAAGTGTAGTGTGTTTTTATTAGTTGGCATTCTTCAAATTTATGACTGAGATTAATCTCAACAGTGAGAACACGATAACAAGGATTCACTGGCAACAATGGATCATCACTGATTTTTGCTATGGAGCCCTGTAAACGGTGGCTAACTATAACTAAATTTAATAACGTTAAAAATAATAAGTGCATTAATAATTTGAAGAAAATTTGTAAATAATAAAAAAAATTCAAAATCTCATATAGACGTACAGTGGACATCGAAAACAAGGTCACGAAGTTTAAAATCACCTAAAATTAAACACACGTTTACAAAGAAAAAAATTGTAATTTTCTACCTGGTGCCATACAAGCCATGATATACGAATTAGTCAAAATTAATAAGAATCAAAGCCCTGTAACTAGCTTCAGGTACGTTCCAACATTTGCTTAACCCAACCCAATGATATATTTATCAGCTTTGATATGGAATCAGCAACTTATTTATAGGAATCTGGAACAATCTGGACTAATGGAGGAAGGTCTCCTACTTTCATACTTCTTTCATGGATCGAGAGAGATTCAAGCCTAAATGTTCTTATGAATAATTGCAACTAAAGAACGTCGGTTTAGTCTCCAGCTAACCGAGTATCATATACGACTTGAGGATGACATAGTAATAAATGAAAATAAATCTTTTTGTTGGACCCAAATCCAATAAGATCTCATGAGAGAAATATATGGATCTAAAATATATGTTTATGTCAAAAATAAAGCAAAAAAAATATAGTATTTTTCAGCTTCTACCGCATTTCATTTTTCCATTATGTCTGGAATCGACTTAAAATGTTATGTCTCTTTTGTATATATATTCTCTATAGATGAGAAGCTTTGATTCATTACGATCATTGCAGATTCTTAAATCTAAAATGTGTTTCTAGCTCAAAAAATGGGTACAAAGTCGATTTTTTAAGTTGCTACCAAATCTCATTTTTTCATTACATCGTAATTTGCTTGAAAATATAATTTTTCTTACGTAATTATGATCCCCACAGGCGAGGAAGATAAGAAGACAGAGATTTTATTGCAATCGTCTGAGACTCTTGGATATAAAATGGATTTTTACGTCAAAAAAAATAGAGTAAAAAGTATTTTTTTTCGAGTTTTACCGTATTCAATACGTAAAATTTAAATGAATAAATTTAACTTTTTGTTAAAAATAAACTGATTTAAATAAAACTCGTTAGATAGATTTTAAAGTATTCGGGTTAGATTAGCAATACACATTTTTGATAATAAAAATCAATCAAAAAAGCCTTATTTGGTTTTTCTGTATGTTAATACATAATTTAAATGACTATTGGACCCATTTGTTGAATAGTCATTTATTAATTATCAATTATCCCGCTAAAATAGTAAAACAAAAATTTTTAGGAAAGTAAAGGTGGGACAACAATATGCCACAAAACTAACTTATTAAAAAAAAGCACATTATGTATATTAAATGTGGGTAGCGTAAATTATGATTTAATAAAGGCTCGAACCGCCATACTATTAAATATTCATAAATTCCAACCATTATATTAATAAAAATTCGCATGTCCTATTATATTTAATTGCCACAGTATGATAATTAACCTAACAACTTTATTCATAAACCTTCCATGACGAAACAGCTATTTTTACCGTGTCTATGCCTACTCATCTAAAACTATTATTATCATTATTATTATTATTCTAGCTAATCGGTTATATATACTTGACCTTTGAAGCCTTCTCGCGCTATAAAAATAATCTAGAGTAAAGAGAGAGAAAAAAAGAAAAAAAAATGATTGATATAATAGTCAACTTGTATGTAAATGCCTTGTTTACCTTGTAACATAATTACGCTTACGTTAGCAAAATGTTTTTCATATGTACGTAAGTGGCGCGATAATACGAAAAATTATCAGTTAAATGGTGGAAATTCTCACTTGAATTTCAAGTTTTATAACGATCACGACCTTTCTAAATGTCACTGTGGCGGTTGTTAAATTTTATGCACGATAAACAAAATAAATATTAGAGTTTTTATTGTCAATTTTCTTTGCAAAAACATGTTTCTTAAACTCTACATGAGTTGGGTAAAACAAGGTGTCATATTTGGGCCAAAAAGTAGCCAGAAATGGTTGTTATTTACCGATCGTAGTTGGTCAAATGATTATTTTAGTCGGATAAGGTTTTTATCGCTTTTGTGTGACAAATTTTTGATTAGATCCCAGTAACCATTAGGCTCCTATTTTTTTATCAAAGCTATATTTCTTGAGCCACTTTATGCCCATTATTTGCTCTACGATTAAGTCAAACTGTAGCCGTTAAAATTAGTTTAATAAAAGAAAATAAAATGAGCATACGTGTTTGTTTGTTTTGTTTGTCTATTTTAAGGTTGCTTAAGTGAGGAATAAGTATAAAAACTTTTATGGCTATTTTCTAATAAAAACCCAGAAGCCGTAAATCTTTTATGACCCACCCCTTAATGTTTATTTTGATCGAACTTAAGATATGTTTTTGTCCATTTTGTGCCCGTTATTTGACCAAAACTAAGCCTGACGGAAAATGACCACTATCAAAGATCTAACAAGATAAGTCTTGTTAAAGCTGTGCTCTTATATAACCAATTTAAAGCTGATGTTAAAAGATTAATAAGCTTAATAGGTTTGTTCTTAAAGCCCTAATTTAACCTTAAAAGGGTAATTGGTTATTTTTTTCAAATGCTAAATTAATATTTGCTATCTTATGGCTAGTTAGGCATATTTATGCCAAAAATGGTTAATTAGTTACGTTTAAGGCTAATTAGTCGCCGAATTCTTACTTTGGCAACTCATTACACTCGTTCTTATTTTGGCACGAAAACGAGTTTAACTAGAAAATAAAAATTGGTAATTAATATTTGCCAGTTGAGCTTTTACTAATTACTAAGGCTTTAGTTAATTTCAATGAGCAAGATGAGCAATGTATATGCTAAATCTTATTTTCCAACAAGTTTTGATGAAGATTTTCCGCGAAGATGGTTCGGAAAAAGAGGTTATATTGACTGACCTGCCAGAACTCCTGAGATGTCGCCATTTGACTTTTTTTTATAAACATTTAAAATCCAAAATTTAGATTTGCTGCAATAAATAGTAGACGCGTGCTGTCAAGTTATACCAGAAATGCTACATTATGTAAGCCAGCATTTCGAACAGTGTCCTTACTATTTGAAATATTAAGAAAACAGGTGGGCGGTGTAGCTAGAATTGTCAACTTTAACCGTATCATAATCTGTGTAACCATTATTATGATCAATCGAAAAAAATTGAAAAATAGCATCAAATTTAAAAACTCTTGCTATGGTTATTTTTATGTTGAAACCAATTTGATCATTGGCAGAAGAACTTACTAAACTAAAAGATGAGTTAAATAGACTTATAGGTGTAAAGAATAAAAAGCTATAAACTACGTAAAAGAAATTCCAGTGATCTTTGGAAATATAATGCAAGATCCTTCTCTTATTAGTTCAACTACAGTAAGATGGAAATGGGGAATATGGGGAAACTCGTGAGCAACTTCTCACTACGACTCGTGACTTAAGTCACACATTATATCTCAGCGATACTGACTCTTAAATCGGGACCTTGATTCGGACAGCGACTAAGACCGACTGTAACAACTAAACTTTGACTGTATGACTTTACGCCAGTTTGTTTACTTATAATTTGGCAGTTTTTTAGCAAAAAAGAAAGAGTTTAAATACGATTAAAAATTCCATTATTTTAAAACAGTGGAATGGTTTTAGGAGAATTGTATATTTTTATATTGAATGAATGAAAAAGTGGCTACTGAAACAGCCCAAACATTAGGACAGAAACATGGTGCGAATGCTTTATAATTGTTTCTTTGACCATTAAACCCTTAACAGAATATTTTCAGATGTTAAATATTATTTAGTACTTAATGTCCTAAGATAATTAGAGTATAAAGTGACCCTTAATTTAGTTTTTGGTTTAATCGGTAAAGTCAGCAATGTAGGCGATTTAGTCACCATATATTAAATAAAACTAGCAGTACAACTATGTTTTGTAACAAACTTTTCAAACAGTACTTACGTGCCTAAATTCTTCCTAAAATTATGTATTTACGTATCTAAACAGGTTTTTTAATTTCATGCATGAAAATATGATTTTTTTATTAACATATGAATTGAGCAAATGAAACCATTATGCATAACTTAATAAGCCACGATACGTCAAAAAAAAGCCTTAAATTGCAGCCTGCCTTTAATTGCAGTCACTCAATAGAACTATTTTATAAAAGTAAAAATTAAAAAGTAAAATTCTCTCGCATTTTCTCGGCCTATTAAACGTTTTTTGGCCAGATGCCAAAATGATGCGGTCCTTTGATAAACACTTCTGTGAAAATCTAACTAAAGAAATTACATTTTTATTTTTAGACTTTCGTTTATTTTCTTTTTTGTCAATTTTTCCCGAGAGTTTTTTTTGTTTATTTTATAGATCACAACCCGCCGATTTAAGGTTCGGCGAGATTATGGTTTATTTTTTGTTATTTTTTTGGTGTAAAAATAGACACTTTGAATTTTATAGCAAATTCCAGGAAAGCTGCTATTTCGTTGACTTATTTTGAAATTTATGTTTTTTTTTCAGGTAAATGCAAAAGAAACCATCCACGTAATGCTCAGAAAGGTTGTGGTAAGTAATAATTCTAATTTTGCATTATAAAAAAAAATAAAAATAATAATTGGGTGCTATTTTGAAAATCTGCTTTTCTGATTGTTCAGAGAATCTATTTTCAGTTTGAAAATTTTCCGTTGGAATATTCCTAGAATTTTTATTTCAAAATATTTATAATGTTTTATATCCATTGAACACCCCATGAATGTTTAAATTTTCTGAATAAATATCTTAGATGCATTCAGAATACCTGATGACATGATGATGGATATTTTTAGGCATAACTTTACCTTTCGAGAAGTCCTACAAGTAGTTAAAATAAATAACTCAACTTTAAAAAAAAACACCCCGTATATATTTCTTTAGTCCGAAATAACGGCATTCCTGAGGATGGGTTTGGGGGCTGCCGAACGTGGTCGAGAGTTAAGAATTTGTGTTAGTTAGGACGGCTTAGGGTGGGGTAGTTTCTATATATCCTAACGTTGTATACGCAACTTATTATTCCCTTAAAGTCCCTGCAAAGGTATTTTAAAATACCATTTGTGGTTTGGAATGCGAGTTTGTTTTCCATGATATGGCGTATATCCGCCTTAGTGGTAACTTGAAGGAAGCTTTCTTGACTGGCTCACTTTACATACAGGGTATCAATTTGAAAACTTTCAATGCAAATAGAAAGCGCAATTTCGTACAAATGATATACAGGTAGGGAGAACTACAACCATCAAATTTTGGTTATAGGAGCGATGCACCCCAACTTCAAAATTAAATGGCACCACCCCTTTTGTGATTAAAGAGCTTTTGGAGTAGTACTGCATATTCTGACCTGCAAAAGAATTTTTCCTAAATTCTATTCAGGGTCTAATTAAGCAAAGTATTAATTTTATTTAATTAGATGCTTAAAATGCATTCCATTTTGAGTTAAACGAAAGTATAATCTATTTTTAAACCTATTTCTCATATTTTTAAACGCTTCTCTTGGAATGGATGCACATTCTGTAATAATCCGTTGCCGAAGATCATCGAGTGAAACTGGTTGCATTTTAAACCCGACAGGTTTTAAGTAACCTCAGAGAAAAAAGTC
Source organism: Anthonomus grandis grandis (assembly GCF_022605725.1). Lineage (NCBI taxonomy): Eukaryota > Metazoa > Arthropoda > Insecta > Coleoptera > Curculionidae > Anthonomus > Anthonomus grandis. The sequence goes on along the minus strand of NC_065548.1, from coordinate 13,983,828 downwards.
GAGGGGTTAGATCTGGTGATCTCGCCGGCCATTCCATTGGACCTCTCCTTTCAATCTACTTATCTCGAAACTCATCATGTAAAAATGGCCTTACAGGAAGAACAAAGTGGGGTGGCGCTCCATCTTGTTGAAAATATAAACAATTTTCTATTTCTTCAACAATTAGGTTGAATCGTGGATTCCAACATTTCCAAGTAATTTTCGTTATTAAGGTTACCATTAATTAATAGGAGCCCCTTAATAGTATCACCCAATTAATATTCCCGCCCACACATTGTTTTTTCTGGATACTGTGTGCGTCCTTCCCTAAAAATATGCGGATTTTCATCACTCCAGAATTTACAGTTGTGTTTATTTACAGAACCATAAAAAAAAACGTGCATTCGTCGCTTAAACAAATATTTTTTAGCAACTCACGAGTAATACGTGATTTTTCTATTATTTCCTCGCAAAATTCTATTCCTCGGTCAAGGTCGTCTTGACGCAATTCTTCAAGAATTTGCATTTTGTATAGATGGAAATGACTTAATATAAGTACCTGACGTATAGATTCATGACAAATTTCTGTTATCGCTGAAGCTTGATGTAGAGGTAGGATTGATAGCAAAATGTCCTAATACCTGTGTTGCTTCATCAATTACTCTACGCTAACTTCTTTTTTTGTTTTCCACCGATCCTGTTTATTCGAGTTTGAGAATTAGTTGTCTCACATTAGTACACGTTTAATTTTTTTCCAGGATCTCTTTCGTTAAATGACGCAGCAGTCCTTAAAGTACAATGATTTTGAGAACCATAAATGTAAATTATTTCAATTCTTTCAGTTATACTGTAAAACATTATGTGAAGTATTTGAGTGAGTCTGTGAAAAGTTACAAGCGATATACAACGTAAAATATTTTTAAAAGTAGGTCCAAACATCTATTTTCTGGTACGACCCTACTTTCATACTTCCTAACCTGCTAAACCTAAAACCTGCATTGCAATTAAAAAATTATTGTTACTTCTGAATTTTTTGACTGTGAAACACAATCTGACACTTTACTTAAATTGGATATTGATCAGTAGCAAACAAGAAAAAACAGTTCAGCGTAGAATACTTGATTATCTTTGGCAACGGATTTATTACAAAGAGTGAATCTATTCCAAGGGAAGGCTTTCGGATTGTAAGAAAAGAGTTTAAAAAATATTATTATTTTTGTTTAGTCCAAAATGAAGCTTTATGAAGCAGAGTTTATTTTATTTAACTTATTCTTTTCTTTGACCCTGTATAAAATAGGAAAAATTCTTATGCAGGCAAAAGACCTTGGAGTAGTGGTGGTACTATTTAAAATGTTGGTGTTGAGGTGCATCGGGCCCACCCTATAACCAAAATATGGTGGTTGTAGTTTCCCCTACCTGTTTTGTACCAAATTGCGCATTTCTAACTTCTTTAGTTTCAGACTTATTTGCTTTGAAAGTGTTCAAATTGACACCCTGTATATTTACATGTGTGTAATTTCTTAACAAATTAAATACATAAAATACACTGTAAAATACGCTTTAAAATGTGGTTTATTACCTGTCATAGTTGTTCTTAGCCAATGGGTCTCTACAATGCAAATTCACTCAACAGTCATCATTCTCATATTGTTAGACATAAACTCGAACATCACATAAAAATAATAAAAAAAACAATATTTACTGTTCTGTCAACTTTTGGCAATAATAAAATATACTCACCGGGGAACTTCCGTTCCCTTGCATCATCTCAGTCAACATCAATTTACACAATGTCACATTTCAATATATACATATGTCAAACATGTTATCTTCCTTTATTTGACGACTAGCTAGTGTCACCTAAAATAGTATGGGCTTCCCCAGACGCTCCACTGCCGCTAAACAGTAAGCATCTCAACGAATTAGACAAAGGATATATTTTTACTATATCCTTCTGTTTATTCGTGTCAATCGAGCCCCAGGTAAGGCCCCCAGTCTTACCAGACAGCACTCGAGGAATTGCGCATTCGTTCCTAATTGAACAGAGGCTTTCACACCTACTTGTGCGGGCATCTTCAAGATGCGCAAACAGATCTGTACAAACTTCTCATAATGGCCACATATCTACTCAAGATCAACTATTTCTCACATATTCACCACTATTAAATTTAGCAGCCTGGTTTAACCAGTAAAACACGACTCTTTTCCCAACACACCAACTTACACACATTTCTCTCAAACGTTGCTTTCTGACTGACTCGCCAATTAATATTTTTGGGTGTCCCCTTAACTCAATGAATATTAGAGATGTTTAGCAATATACGTTATTTTAAATATATCAAGTTATTAATTGATTATGGAATTAATTAAATTGAGATAGAATTATTATAGATCATTAAAAGAGTTTTGTTTTAAATGAGAATACATATATTAAAATATAAAATAAACAAATATATAATATAATAAAATGATAAAAATCAAATATGTTTTACAACACCAACAAACAATTCTTTTTGGGTCATAAACTCCATCACCATTAGTTCTTCTGATAACAAAAAAAATTCCAAGCTGAGGGAAAACGATGACCCTTACAAAACAGATTAACTCGACGCAAATAAAAGAAATGCTCTTTCCTAATCTAAAAATACCCGCTGGCCATTAAAACGCGTACTAAAAAAAACTGGTTTAACGTCAATAAATACGACCCAAAATGGCGACACTATTATTAATCCAACAACTGTCGTGTCGTAAGTAATAAAATATTACCCAATTCGGATTAAATTACGACCTAAAAGGAGTTGGCAACGTCGCAGCCGGAGCTGCTATAGTTGGGGCTTGGCGGAATAGGTCGGTGGTTATTATCATCCTACGTGGAATTTCGACGATGACGGGGAATAATAATAAAGCAGCCGCCGATAAGGAAGAAACCCGCGAATAAATACCGGTTTTATAGCGCAAGAGAGAGAAAGAGAGAGGCAGAGAGAAGGCGAGAGCGTGGAGGATTTGGCGAATTTAAACTTGCCCGTCGTGTTGATGTATTGCATAGGGAGCCCTAGACTGGGGAAATCGTGAATCATCAATATTAAAATTTCATCGATTTATTATTATGGATGAATTATGTAGGGCACTTTTATTTCTCGGATGGTCCATGATCAATTGATGGTTTTCTGATAGGATAGTTAAAAAAATTAAAAGTGCTTTCTAAAGACGCTATGCGAGATTAGCAACAAATAAATTCCTAAAACTTTTAAAATTAAAAAACCTATAGCAGCACTGCATTCAGTTCGACTCTTGTCATCGTTCACCAGTGTCATCTGTCAATAAAGATCATTTATTTCGCGGATGACAGGTCAATAAAAAATGGAGTTTTGTAAAGTTTTCAAGTCAAATTAATAATTTTCTTAGAATACTCTATGGGGGTATAAATTCATCTAAACGTGAACGTCAGCAGTGTGACATATTATCACGGCTATGTGTTCGAACTCTCACGTGTCAACGCTAATAGCTGTCAAAGCTATGGCAATAAAAAAACATTTCATAAATAGTAATAATTTCAAAAAAATATATATTTTTATCAAGATTTGAATTAAAATAAATAATTCTCTTAAACTAATCAACTCTGAAAAACAATAGAAATTTGAAGGGGATGTCACAACGTCCCTTCAAATTTCTTTTACCTCCTGCATTAACGTCCACTCTGACGTTTAATTGACGGGTGGTTTCGATTTGCTTTTCTTTTAGAGACGACAATCTAGTTGCTATTGCACGGAAGATAAATTTATTTCTTTGACGGATGTCACTTTAGATTTTTTAACTATTCCACCATTTTTATATAATTTTTTTCATCTTAATATACTTTTAAGATGCTTTAATAACTTTAAATCTAAAAAAAAAAACAATAACAATAAATCGAGGTTTTTTTAACATGGAATCAAACCCTGGGGCGTATATCTAATACCAATTTTAAACCTTTTATCCCCTGATGATGGACACCACTGTGTCCGAAACATGTCGGAAATTTTAAATAACTTAATGTTTAATCAATAAGTGAAGAGAGACTGCAGGATTTTCATTTTACCTAACTTTAAATCTGTTGGGCGCCAAAAAATTGTCTTGAAGAGTAAAAAGTTCACGTAAAAGTATGACATAATATTTTATTTATTTATTTTTAGTTTAATTTATTTACAACAGTAGTAGCAAAAAATACAATAACAACTTAAACTTAACTAATAAACTTAGCTATAAAATTCAAATTTTGAATATCTCTAATAATACTGCAGCTAAACATGTCACACTGGTCCTGTGCAGAATTATATAGATTTCTAACTCTGTACAAGAAAAAAAAGAACATTTAGAAATGATAGTTCTGGTTGAATAGAAGGTAGTAGGATATCTTGTTGAAGCTCATAAGAGATGAAAGCTTAAAACTCCCCACAAGTGCACAAGTCGATTAGATTATTTACTAATTTGTATAAAAACTTCTGAGCAGCTGAATTACGTTGGTCATTGAGCAATTGTATAGAAAATCCGTTGAGTAAAATTTGGTGTGAAAAATCGATGTCCGGATAAACTCTCTTGCATTTAAACCATAGATATTTTAAAAAATGACGTTATACATTTTCGATATCTAAGATATCTTGAATATAACACTGATAGAAAGGCGACTAGTGAAAAATCCAATGTTTTTAGAGTAGATATATTTTTAAAATGCTGAGTATTACGAATAACAAAACCTAATGTTTTATAACTACGGCTTACCACATATCTATATGTACATGTACGCTGTATCATGTATCTGTATATGTATGACAGTCAGATATGTTTTTTTGTAATATAATTTATAATCATTATCAAATAATAGGCTTTTTAGTTAAATGTGTTTATAAATATTATTATATATAAATGATTAAAAAAAAATAATGGTCCCAAAATTGAACTATTTTTAAAATGTAATTATTTTTACCGAGCTATGACCATAGGAAATGAAAAAATTGTTTAGGAAATGATCAAGAATATTTATGGGAATTGAATGATCAAGCCTGTTAAAAGAGAAATGAATTCTGTGATAGTAACTAATATTCGTAGTAGTTGACCTACCGTTCATGAATCCGTGTTAAGTCAATTATATTTTTCATGCGGGGATAGAATGAAGAACTCGTTCAAAAGACTTAAAAGAATATTGATAATGGTTATTGGGCGGTAGCTTCCAATTTTATTCCTATCATTCTTTTTATGTACAGGACTACTTAGTTTTGAAAGAGTACTGTTAGGGGCTTGGCAAGTACATGTACGTGTGCAAAGTCAGAAACAATAAATGCTGGAATTTTATCAGGAATACTATGACTTTAGGTTTGATTATTTTTAAAGTACGCAACACTGCTTCTTCTGTAAACATTTTTAAGTTGATTGTGTCCGTGTAACTATTTTTGTTATTTTTATTTTTGGTACTGAGTGTATGTGTGGCTGTGTGCGTCAGCTATATCTTGGTTTAGATAAAAAATTTCCATTAGTATGAATCATATTTTATGGTAGTTCATTTGCTTAACAGGTATCTTTTTCGAGCATTTCTTTGTCTTTGTATTTTGTTTTTTTAATTTATTTATAAAGTATTTGATATTTTTTTAATGGTTGTTTTTATTATATTTTTTTTTAATGCATCTTGTTATATTTTTAGATTTTTAGTATAAAATTTGTTGGGTGTCAAAAACACTACTGCGCTAAAAGTAGAATTTCTTGATTTTTAGACCATTGACGTAAAATTAATTTTTAAATATCGTTGACATTATCAATTTGAAATCTGACATTGATATATACGTTTTCTTAGTAAGCGCTCTCGATTTGCTTTAGAAACGACAGTCTGGTTAACATCGTACTTTAGATGACGTCATATGTTTGACAGGGGTCACTTTTCTTTTCTTTTTGTTTACGTTCATAGTTTTAAGAACCGGCTGCAAAATTAGCAGTGTATCCCTCAGTGAATCATTCACATTGATGCACAAATAAGAATTTAAAAAAACAGGTGACAATTTATTGATTTTTTTATATATATTGTAATATTTTTAACTATTGTTTACTTTGGTATTAATAATTATTATCACTGTGACGTCCCACACTGCCTGAATAGGTAGGATGTAGCATCGTTATAGACATGTAGCATATATAGACATATTCGAACAGGAGATTTTCGGAAGAATTCAATGGTCCCTTTTAGAATTTTACTTTTCGAAAATACAGTATCTGAAAAGGCTATATGAATGTACAATTTTTCAGCTTTGTGAATAGTACCGTGTCTACATTGTTTTTGGCAAATTGTCTCTTTAACTTGATGACATCTGGAGAGACACACACACTGAAGTATATTCCCGGTGCCGCGTCTTCTTAACAACCGCATCACAAAAAATGCAACACCGTTGATATTTGCTGTTTCTACTCTGGAATCTTTTGTTTCCTCGTATTCATCTAAAAGCTTTGATCTGAATGGAATTACCTTAATCAATTGAGCATTTGGAAATGCTGGCTTCCACACAAATATACCGATACTAACCATACAAGTATTTTGTGAGATCAGTGTTAATAATTATTAATACTAAAATAAACAATAATTAAAAATGTTACAGTATATAAAAATTATCAATAAATTAGTAAGGAATAGTGGAATATTATCTCGTACGAGCTGAACGTTCTATGATTGCCGCCACGGTAGCGCTCGACTTTCCAGGCTCGCCAGCCCATAGACAAGACTATGGGATTGGTGGCAGCCGGATGTTTTCCTCCTTATTTGTCACATCGAGTACTATATTTTCCAGTAAGAAAGATTCACTGAGGAATACCCTGATAATTTTGTAGTCGACGCTCCTCCTATTATGGTACATATTCAACAATTTTTGAACCGTTTTTCATGCCAAAATTTATTTCAGCATGATTTTGCAATTTTATTGTGAAATGTGTTGGGCGCCAAAAACCTGCCATTAGAATTTATATAATCGATTTAGTTATTTTCTTAATAATTGATTGCTCATACGCTTTTAATAAATATTTTCTGGTATTTAATGTTTATATCAGATACACCTCACAAATGTTTTAGATAATTCTATCCACGTAATCTTTTAATCTCTAATTAAAGTCTCTAAACCAAATATTATGCCCGAAAAAATTAAAACCCACGTCTATATTATTATTATGATTATTATTAGCAGTGCAATTAATTAAATTAAAAACAGATATCAAGGCAACGTTGCCGCGGCATAGGGCCCATCAATTAAAAATGGCTTTTATTAAAAATTTATTTTCCTAATAGGTACTTATCAGTTTGCAAGCTTTTTTTGTGTATTTATGTATTTGATAATTTTCCTCTTATAATTACTGTTTTCGTCATCAAATTCTTTTAATGCATCTGATGATGACAGATGTGGCTTTTTGAAGTTTCTTTTTGCTTACTTTTCTGGTAAACTAAAGGTATATTAAAACTTGTATGTTAAGGTGTCAAAAATGCTTAAAAAATAACTATTTTTTTCTGAGCAGATTATGTTTTTTAATAAGGAAGGTTTAGGTTAAGAAGTCTCAGGATCCAAGATAAGAAAATATCAATATCAGTGGTTATTTCTACTCCTTTCAACCAGGTTGAACTGGTATTATGAGGTATAAAAAGCAATTCAAATGGCTTAAGTGGAGCTTTAATAGGGTATGTTGGACAATTGTATTGTAAAAAAAATTTCTCTGTATCCCATTCTTTTTGAAACGTTAAATACCAGTTACAGAAGAAATGGTTTGAATAAGTTTAACGAACGCTTTTACTGTTTGTATCAATTTAGAAAATTTATAGTCCCTTGATTTGAGAAAACGTTCATTCGGCGATCTCTGTATGTTTAATTATCCGTTAAAAAAACTGAATCCTGAAATCTGTTCAAAACTTTGAAATAAATCATTATAATATGAACATTTTAAAACTTATTATTGAAAAAACTACAATTTTTTTAAGTTTATTTTAAAACCAGGAAATCTTCATTTTCTAACGATCAAAATAATATTCTAACATTTTGAAACCGTCAAATTTATGGGCTATACTCGTTAAAAAATTTAAACTCCTAATTTAAAAATTTTGAATTTTATCATATTAAATGTTAGTTAACCTTTTACATTCGATAATTCTAAGGCTTGCAATGAAGTTTCAAGTCCTGAGTTTTGTCATAAATCCTTGAAATGGCGATCATCTATTCTTTATTAATCAACCTTGGTTAAAAATATAAAAACCATGAAATTTTTCTTAAATCCTTGGAGTTTTAATATTTTACAGTCTGAAAAATCTCTACATTTATATAAAAATTGAGGATCTTGAAATTTATCTAAGAACCTTGAAATCTCCCACGTTGATAAATATTAAGTCTTAAATCGGAAATTGAAAATCTCGTAATTTATCCCAATGCTTAAAATATTAGTCGTTTAAGATTGAGCAATCTTGACGGTTAAAAAGAATATTGAAAATATTGAAATTTATCGTAAATCCTTGAATTTCTGAAAAAGCCTTAATCGTCAAGAAATTAAATTGAAACACTTGAGCTTTATCTTAAATGTGTGCATTATATAAAACACGTGTGTATTATTATTCCCTTAATCTCCTATCCTTGCAAACCCTTATAGGTAAAAATGAATACTATATATCTTGGAATTAATCTTAAATTATCATATTTAAATTTTTTCTTATTGTTATTTTTTCTTATATTAAGTTGTTTCTCTGGCTTTTACTTGCGCACTTTTTCTGTTTCTGTTGGTGAATAAGGTGATGTGAATTAATTTTCTTATGGGCTGGAAAAGCCTTTTTGCCGATTAATTTGTCCAACTGTGGCTCTGAAGAAAAACGTTTTCCGACGCCGATTTAATTATGATATTTAACCATTTTTCATATTAAAATGTTTTTAGCATGATCTAGCAATTTTATTGTGAAATCTGTTGGGCGCCAAAATGCTGCCATTAGAATTTATACAATAATCAATGTAGTATTTTATTATTAATTGGTTACTCATAAGCTTCTAATAGATCTTTGCTAGTATTTAATAGCTTATATCATAGCACCTCGCAATTGTTTCACACAGTTCCATCCACGTTATCCGTTAATTAAGCTCGTTAAATCAGGTACTATGCCAGAAAAAATTAAAACCCACGTTTATATTATTATTCCCTTAGTCCTTTAATCTCTATGCTTGCAAACCCTTATAGGTAAAAATGAATACTTCATATATTGAAATTAATCCTAAATTATCATTGAAAAATCTTGAAACAAGTTGTTTCTCTGGCTTTTACTTGCGCACTTTTTCTTATTTCTGTTGGTGAATAAGGTCATGTGAAGGAATTCTCTTACGAGCTGGAAAAGCCTTTTTGTCGATTAATTTGTCTAACTGTGGCTCTGAGGAAAAACGTTTTCCTACGCCGATTTAATTATGATATTTAACCATTTTTCATATCAAAATGTTTTTAGCATGATCTTGCAATTTTATTGTGAAATGTGGTGGGCGCCAAAAAGCTGCCATTAGAATTTAGTATTTTATTATTAATTGGTTAATCATAAGCTTCTAATAGATATTTGCTAGTATTTAATAGCTTATATCAGAGCACCTCGCAATTGTTTCACACAGTTCCATCCACGTTATCCGTTAATTAAGCTCGTTAAATCAAGTACTATGCCAGAAAAAATTAAAACCCACGTCTGTATTATTATTATGATTATTATTAGCAGTGCAATTAATTAAATTAGAAACAAATATCGCGTCGACGTTACTATAGGGGCCATCAATTATAGACATTAAAAATGGCCACCGGGGCCGTCGAATCTATCAAGAAACAGAAATAAATGATCTTCACTTGTTGCACGTTTTTGTTTGATCAAATCGACTTCGCTTTCGTACCCTGGCGGGTCGCTCCCCCCCGGCAGCCCACCGCCCCCCGGCCCGTTTTTCTGCTGCTGCCGCTACCGCCGCCGCTTCCTCGTCTCCCCCCTTCACCCCCCCGCCATCTTTTGCTCGCCCCGAACGGCTCATTCGCGTTCGGGCAAGTTCGGGACCGCGCGATCCCCCGTCGACCGCACCCGAACGCCGTTCAGTCATCAACCGGCCGTTACAGAGTGTGTTTGTGCCAGTTCACGTCGTGCCTGGTTTCAAGGACATATCATTATATTGTAGAACTTTTCATTTTATTTTTCTTCGATTTTTTTTAGTGTGAGTGCTTTTACCTGGATTGTTTTCTTGGATTATATACTCGTCCGGTTTTAGTGCAATATTGGATTATAGTTTTTTTTTGTGTTCATTTTGGTAAGTTTTGTGCCCGATTAGTAATACGTAACACGTTCCACGTTGACGTACTGATGGAGAAATAGGGAAAATTTCCTGGCTAAGAGCTTTAATCGTGCTTAACCTGAACTACTTATACAGAAAAACCTGAAGAGTGTGAAGACCAATGCTCTCGGGTCTCAACCCTTTCATTTCTCAAACTGTTTCAAATCAACAACTTCATATTATCAACCAAATGATCTTTTAAGAGCTTCTACCGCTTTATACAACCCTTTATCAATAAATAACCTTAGCAATAACCGTCAATCAATTGAACCATATAAAACCTTCTCCGATAATTAATTGGAACCCGTCATCATCATCAATTCCGAATCCGTTTGATGTGTAATGAGGCGAACGAGCGCAGCGGAGAATAATTGTCGATTTTCCTTTGTCTATTCATTCGGCCATGGCTGCCGCACGTTAACTGAAATAGTTGCCCCGTCCGTCCGCCAGTTGGCGCCACCTACTTGGCTCTACTGTGCGAAAGGTGCACTGACCCTAGGGGCGCTCTCACTTCTATATGCTCACGTATGTATGTAACGTATATCTGGGCTTTTTGTCCCACACACACACAACTTTGTCGCTTTTAACGCATGGATAATTGATTTGATTTAATCGGAAATGCTTGCATTTAATTTTATTGATTTGCCTGCAATGGAATTAATGGCCTCCCTTGATTTGCACAATTAAGGATTTAGTCAAGGGTGGCTTTGGACACTGCCTTATTTTCACTCTCCAAGAATTTTTGAAATGTGCACTAACGAGAACAGATGTGTTCGTTTTAGGGTGAAGTTTTATGGTAAAGACTTGTCCAAGGCCCCTGATACTCTGGATCACCCTCTTCTATTAGATAAACTGAAATATTATTCAGAAAAAAAAAACATAAGGGATCAGGAACAGGAGCCAACAACCAATTTGTGTAATCAGCTCTATTAACTCCAGTGTTGGAGGAAAAATACAGCATTCACACTAAGGAAGCATAAGCGACCTGTGTGATACTAGCTTAAGCCAAGCCGATAGAATTTCAAACTTTTTTTTCTACACTTTTTCTTTTGGTTTTCTAGTTGCCTTGCCCTGAAGACAGGAACCATCGTTAACTATCATCTGATGGAGTATCCCGATAAGCCTATTCTTTTGCTATTTAACTCTCCATGCTAGCTTTCATTCTTTGAAATATTATGGTTTTAACATGGGTTCAAGATGGTCTATAACAATATCATGTTGGATGCCTTGGATATTCTGTCGGGTGTGCCATAAGAAGCTCTTTTATCACCCTTTCCCTTTATCATTTATACTAGGTATTGATATAATTCTTTCTGATCGATATTAAAATTTATATCCAGCCCCAAAAATTGTGGTAATCGTTGAAAAACAATGTGATTCATTATTCATTAGTGCTCTCACATTTTAATTTTGATGACTTTATATATGGTCTATGTCTTATAACTCTCGATAAACAGAAAATACAAAGGGTACAGAATAGATGCTATTAAATAATGTATGAAATTGTGGAATCTAACTGCTCAATATGGAAAATCAGAGAAAATGGCATATCTCAAATTTTGTGCATAAGCTTCTCAATATAACTAATAATCTTAAAAATAAATTGCTAGGACAAGCCTAGGACAAGAATTCATAGACAGAATGTTAGAAACAAAAATAAATTTACCATCCCATTATATAAAACATATATATGTACAAATATCCTGTTCATATAATGCAATCATCTTATATAATTTCATACCTGATAATTTTAAAACATTGAATATCTATAAATTTAAATATAAAGCTCAAATCACTAACTGTAACTAAGGATTTTTTTTAAATTAAAGAGAAAAAGACACTTAAAATAAACATATTAATGCAATACTTAATATAAAACAATAGCCAAGAAAAGCATATTGAACTTTTGTAATAAACCAACCCTACAACATGTTTGAGGAACTCTTAAACAGGTATAATAGGTATAGGACTAGGTTTTGAAATTCCTAATCTCTACCTACTACTGCATAAGGCTGTTAAATTATTTTCTTTTGTATTGCACAGTACATCATGAAGTTAATCATTCTATAAGTACCTTTTTTTCTACTCTATATATATGCATACCTACCTTTAAAGAGTTATTTGCTTGAAGAGTGATGGATAACTTCCTTCGTGGCCTCCAAAATGAAATCTGCATAGTTTATCTCGATGACATAATAATATTTAGCACATCCCTTAAAGAATATCTTTCTTGTCTAAAACAAGTTTTTTCACGACTTCGTGAATCGAATTTTAAAGTTCAACTGGACAAATGCGAGTTTCTCAGGAAAGAAATCCAATATCTCAGACATGTCGTTACATCCAATGGAGTCAAACCAAATCCAGATAAAATATCTGCTATCCAGAAATTTCCAATTCCTAAAAGTCCAAAAGAAATTAAAGCCTTTTTAGGTCTTCTAGGCTATTACAGACGTTTTATCAAAGACTTTGCAAAAATAACTAAGCCCATGACAGCTTTAATTTTTAATAAAACACATAATAATATTTTGTTTTTTTAGAGGGATTAGTCCTGTGAAGTCATTAAGGCTCTATAATCTTTTGTCCTATACACACACCCACGGAAACAAACTTTGTTGTTTAGTTGTATTGATTCATGTGCAATGGAATTAATGGCCTTCCTTGATTTCCACACATATAGATTTAGACAAGGGTCAAGGGTGGCTTTGGATATGATTTCAGTTAATATGGTAATGTCATTATGTCATGGCTACATAGCAAACTAGTGAGAACAGCTGTGCTAGTTTTTAGTGTGAAGTTTCATGAGCCATCACTTTGAAGTCGCACATCTTTTGTTCCACATACACACACACACACACTTTGTTATGTTTTAATGCATGGATAATTGATTTGGGAATATTTTAAACAAATCAGAAATTAAACAAACATTGTTTTAGCTCATGAAAAAACAAAGTTTAGAACACACTATAAATTAACCTATGGCAGACTCTCAGTTATTATGGAGGAAAATATGTGAAAAAGTATAAGCACACACGTTTTGCAGTTCTCTACAAATAATGCACCACCAGATCAACAATTAAATGAGTTTTATTCAAATCAGAAGGAAACATACACTTTTACTTTGTCATAACTTTAACTTTGTCATACACTTTTATATTAAAACTGTCACTATAGCAGGTGTTAAAAAAGTTCTTTTTGAGGTAAAACCAATGGGAACTGATCCCAATTCCATTAATCTTGAAATGTTGTATCTGTGTTATCTAGTGATTTTGCCCTATGGAATAAATATAATTAATTCATGGATACTAAATTCATTATTTCCAGAGACCTGGAAGATCTCGCATTTTATACCCATTCCAAAAGGAAACCTAGCTTTAGTAATGACTTAAGACCTATAGGTATTCTTACAAGTTTGTCAAAAGTTCTAAAAAAACAATCTAGGTTTTTGCATAGTTTTGGTTGTGCTACAGCTACTTAGGTTAAACATAACTGATGATATAATTTATACCATGGATGACAAAAAATGTACAGCTCTAATCTGATTGGACAGTAAGGCATTTCTCACCATAAACCACAAACTTCTCTCATCAATTTTAAATTTTGTAGGCTTCTCGGAGGATACAGTTCTGCTTCTGAAGTTTTCTTTCTAGTAGATCCCAATTTACTGAAATTTTCAGGGGTAAATCAGACATTGATGGAGTAAGCTGTGGTGTCCCGTAAGGATCTATACTAGGCACTTTGCTTTTCAATACATGTATATAGGTACAATCTTCTATATTGCTTAAAAATTTGTAAGTCACCTCAATATGCTGTATGATTCCTTCTATCTGTATAATCTAGCCAATCTATCAAGGTATTACCATAAGCAGCTTTTGAAGAAGATTCAAGATGTTTACTTCATTTCTCAAAATGTCATAATTTGCACATGAATCATCTAAATCAAAACTTCTGCCTTTTAGCAAGAATAAAGAGTATTTTGAATTGGTGCTTAATATTACCATGAGGACTGAAATACTTTCTTGGGAGAGGGTTTTGATATTCTTTTATTTCCACAGGACTAAACTTTTTTTAAATAATTTTAAAAAAATATTGTTTTTGGCTCCTTTGTGGAAATTGTATATGACATTTTCCTTTTAGTCAGTTTCTCAGTCTATATCTGTAAATTTGCAAAATCAACACATTATTTTTATATTGAATAGGAATTAAATATCAATACTTGAGTTTATTGATTTGCCTGCAGATGAAACTAATAGCCTCCCTCTTAGTATTTTGAACTTAAGATCATAGATCTTATATATAATATATCATCATTCTTATTCATTAAATGCCTGTGAATGGCTTCCCTTGATTTTTATTTATAAGGATCTAGATGATGGTCAAGTCTATTAAATTATTTCGTTATTCAGATATTAAGGTTATCTAACTCTGGCACTCTGCTATATATCATGAAGAAACTATATCAAAAAAATGGGAGAACTCAATATAAACAGTATATTACTGAATATTAACTATAAACTCAGTTGCTGTGAAACTAAATAAGAAAACTTTTGCAAGATGCACTGGTTTATGGGAAGTTAGAACATTTTTAAAGATATTTGACTTTTATTTAGACATTCGCCATCTCTCAATGAAGCTATTTGGGATATTTGTACTCATTAAGTTTTTACATTATTAGCATTGCTTTAATGCTTCATTATCCAGACAGCAATAAGGCCAGACACCCTTAAAAAATATTTATAGAAATACATAAGTACCTACATAATACAAGAGACACATTAAACCTAATTTAAATTCACAAATTTAATTCAATATTCCGGTGCCTTAAACCCGTTCCATTTCCAGCCACCAATAAAATAAAAACTAAACCCACTCGTTTCGAAAACGAGAAACACCAGCTCCCTGGTTCTTGCATTATGCATGAACGGTCGCTCGACTCGCCTTATTTCTCTTTACCTCTACAAGAAAAGAGAAGAGAAACAAAAAAGATACCAAACCTGTTTCAAGAGACGTGGTTTGTCGTCTTAAGTAGTCTCCGGACGTCTATTGCTCCCCTTTTTTTTATGGATAAACTTGTTAGAATTATGATGTCGAATTTGCGCGACGAGAAAAACGGGGTTTTTTTAACAGGTTTTGGTATTGTGAGAACGGATTTTGCCTTTGTCAATCAGTTTTAAAAAAAGGGTGTTATTCCTTTGCTCTTTATCTTGTTTTGTTTTAATTCCTTCATAAGTATCATTATCATAAGTTCAATTGGTTCATCATTGGCTTAAACATAAGACTCTTCTAGACTTTTGGTGGTGAATCAGTTTGAGCCTTTTTCTTAAATTCTCTGAATACATAAATTTCCAGAATGTCAATAAATGATTGATATAAAGCATTTTATATTCACTAAACAATATCCAGATTATCTTCATGTTATCAAAGTCAAATAATACTTGACGCATTAAACGATAACCTTCCTGGTAAACCACAAAGTCCACTAATGACCATTTCCAGGAATGTTTTCAAAAGCAATTATGCACTTATCATGGTGTTTATCATTATACAGCAAAGTTATTAATAAAACATAAATGTCGAGGTCATTGGGGTTCAACTCTCAACGATAATGATTATGTTTTAATAAACCGTGGTGTATGTTAAATCGCAAAATGCCCGGCGAAAATAAAAACATAAATTGAAGACCTACTTTTTTAATTTAACCTTGCGCAGAACGAGTTTTTATAATGTCGGACCATATAAGTAGATAAATATGGCAAGTCATTTATATTATTATGTTTTAACTGTCGGCTAGATTGATCACGTAAGCTTATAATATAAAAATGCCCCTCAGGTAGAATTTTCAATGACACTTCAATAAATCTTATTAATCTTGCAGTTATCGTGTTGCGCAATTCAGAATAATGATTCATTTGTTGCTTTAACATTACATTTTATAGATATGATGCAAGTATGACCTTCCTACATTCTTTTTCTTATTTGATATGGTCAACAGAGCGATTAGTTTAACGACCACACGCTTTAGCTTGTTTAGATGATAATATCTTAGTGGAATTTGTTGAATATTATTATAAAAAATTACTTATAATAATGAAAAATACTTAAGAGGTTGATTGATAGTTGCTCTCTTCATTTTTTCATCACATAATAAAACACCAGAAGAAAACAGAATTGAAATTGGGAAGCATTTTATGGCAATTTGGCGCCATCTGGTTGAAGGTCTTTATTCGTCCTAGAATAAGATGGCGCAATATCATTACAGGTTTTTATTAAAAATACTTATTTATATCAAAGATAAGTAATTTTAAAAAGGTTGCTTTGGCTCATAAAAACCAGTTTAATAAGTAATTTTTCATATTTGGAGATGGGAAAATTCTTTAATTTAAATGAGGGTTATGTTAATTCACGAAATTCATTAAACAAAGAAATATCATAGTGTTAATTCCTGTTTACCC
The DNA here is from genome assembly GCF_022605725.1 of Anthonomus grandis grandis. Taxonomy (NCBI): domain Eukaryota; kingdom Metazoa; phylum Arthropoda; class Insecta; order Coleoptera; family Curculionidae; genus Anthonomus; species Anthonomus grandis. The sequence goes on along the minus strand of NC_065548.1, from coordinate 13,967,075 downwards.
AATTAATTCCAATTACTGTAACCAGGACTTTCTTAATAGTGTTATAATTGCTTAAGCGGTTAACGATCCAAATCTCATAAAACAACACGTTTTATTATACATTATATAATAGAACCGCAGTAAGGGCAGCCAAAGGAACAAAAATCATGAAATTTAATATAGAAATCGTATGAACTCTATTTGACCTTTGGATATTAACTATATAATAATCATAGGTTACGCTTACGAACATAGTGGTTTCCGTTTCTGGGAAATGTGTAATTAAAGTGAGCTCATTAAAATGTTGTTTTAATGTGTTTGTTACCACATCGATAGTTAACGGCTATTTTATTTATTAATTCGGGTTTTTTTTCACTAAAAATGTATTAATTACCACTTATATCTATGGCTATTAATAATTAATAAAAACGTCTACATTTTATTAATAGATTATCGTTTGAATATTGATTGTGTGGCGCCCAACATGGTGAGTGGGACAATTCGCAATCATAGGATATCATTTCAAAAGTTATCAAGTTATTATTGGTAGCAAATGTATATGTATCGACATGGCCAAAAGGTTGGGTAGCATTAACAAATTGCATTATACAGTGTGAATGTACTGTCGTTTATATCCAAAAGTATCGCCATTATTTTTTGAGCAGGGAAGATGGAATTTTTTAGAATAAATTAACAATTTATTTTTAATAGCATCAGAATTTGTAAAGAGTAAATATGGGAAAAAAAAGAGTTTTTGCTAAAAAAGGGTATTATTTGAGAAAAAAGTACAGGCTAAAAAATATGAGTTTTTGAGTAAAATTGGAAGCTCTTTGGGATAAAATAAAAGATTTTTTGCCTTTTTAATAGAAATTTTGGGCAGTTTTATAGAAAAAAGTTATTTATCTATCTTGAAAAAATCCTTCATATTTCAGGAGATTTTTTGGTAAAATTGGGAAAACAACCAGGAATTTGAAACTCCTTTATCTATCATAAATTTAACGAAAAACAGGGACTTTTGAAAATGTATTATATTTTGTGTGCCTTTTAATTAGCATTTTATTTTCTTTTAGAAAGGTGTTGTTCACGAAAAACTAGTGTTAATTAATTTAAATGTTGACAAAAATTCAGCACCAGTAGCAGTTTGGAATAAAAATTTTAAAAAAGCTGACAAAATACTTGGAACTAAATGATTTTTATTCAAAAACGACATAAAACATAACTTATTGAAACCATAATATTATAATTAATATTTGGTATGGTAAGCCTTAGCATTAATTACTGCCTGCATTCTTCTGGGCATTGATTCAATCAAATTTTCAATTATTTGTCTGTCAATGTGAGTCCAGGCTTCAACAAGCTTATGAAATCATCAGCATTTTTGACTGTTCCAGATGCCCGAATTTTGCGATCCAGATGTTCCCATAAATTTTCAATCGGGTTTAAGTCTGGACTCTGGGCCGGCCACTTTAAAACTGTGATCTTTTCTTGGTCCAACCATTCTTTTACCAATTTTAACCAATGTGTTGAATCGTTATCATGCTAGAATACAAAATTTACTGGCATAGACTCAAATGTGTAAGGCTCCATTATATTTCGCAAAATATCCCGATACATAAATCGATCCATTTTCCCCACAATTTTATGTATTGGCCCAGTACCATACCAAGAAAAGCATCCCCATACTATCACATTACCACCTCCATGTTTAACCGTAGGTCGGATAAACTTTTTCTTGAGTCTTTCACCTTTGGGTCGTCTTACATGAAGTATTCCATCACTGGAAAACAGATTGATCTTAGATTCGTCACTGAATAGCACTTTTTTCCAATCTTGTACAGTCCAGTTAAGATGATCCATTGCAAATTGTAGGCGTAACTTGACATTTTTCTTCCGCAGCAAAGGCTTTTTAGCAGGTTTGTAGCTGTTAAGTCCACCAAAACACAATCGCCTTCTTACCGTTCTTGCAGAGATATTAGAAGAAGGCTCACCTTCATTTAATTTTTGTAAAATTTTGGAGGATGACAAAAACGGGTCATTCTGGGAAATATTTAAAATTCGCCTATCTACACGGGCAGTCGTGGCTTTAGGTGTTCCAGTGCTTTTACCCGGTACCACATTTTCAAATATACGATACTTCTTAATTATCCGTGACACGGTGTTCTTGGGAACGTTTAGTCTTTGAGCAATATAATATTACGCTGCCTAACACCCTGATTGTAAAAATCTAAAATTCTTTCGCGAATGTCGCTGGAATGCAAGGGATTTTCCAATAGTTACACAAAATAAAATAAATAAAAAGAACCCACTTGCACACTGGTGTCTCAAAGACTGCTGAAAAATTTTAAATTTTTAAAAGTTCCAACTTTTATGGCCAATACTGTACATCCCACAGAGACATTAATAAGTCTAATCTAACATACCCGGAGGGGTTAAAAAACCTGAATTATGACTTAAAACTGGTTTACTTCCCTTGTCCTGTTTCTCGACATTCCAATCTGCATAATAAAATGCCGGAGAGTCTCTTCTCAATAAATACATAAATGTCAGGCTCTTCTGTGAAAGTAGACCGGTTTTTGAACCTGTGCCTTAATGCGGAGAGCCGATTACACAAAACCGGTTACATTGTATACCAAGCAGTATAATTATGTACTACCTTATCGACCATTTTATACAGTTTCGTGCTTGTAATAACCTCAAGCTCCTTTTGTTTTCGTTTTTTTCTTCTTCGCGAACGATAAATTGATTTGAGGCTTTGTCCAAGTGACATTTAAGGCCTTAGAAACTTAATTATAAAAAAAACAGGAATAAAAACAGGTCTGATACGATAATTAAGCGAATCGAATTGCGCAACCGTGTCTTAGTGAAAGCTGTACGCGCTCCGGAGTGACATTCGCGAACTTTCTACTGCGTTAAAAATGACTTAAAGTTGGCCGGAGGCAAATGATATTTTGTAACCGAATGTAACTATTATAATGATTACGTTAATGACACGTTTTAATGTCTTTTTTACGATACTAATTTCGTGGATTGGGATGTTTTAATTGCTGAATTTATTGCGAAACGTAAATAGAACAGCGGTGTTAAAAAGTAAGTAAAAATTAATTGATGCATTACTAGTATTTTTGGCAAAACCGCAGAGTTATTCACCATTTTTTTAAAAATAAAGGTGATATTTTGTTTTTCTATATACAGGGATTCAAATGATTTTTTTCAGGCTGTTGTAAAACTATAGGTAAACTCTCTTTGAGGTAAAAGCCTCTTTCTTTGACTGTTCTAAAATGTGATTTTCTTCTTCCAGGTATATAGAATCCTTTTTTGTATTTTCTTTCAGGCAGTTGAAGATTCTGTTATTATTTCTTCTTTCTCTATCTAGAAGAAATACAAATAAAATAACTTCTTTAACTGTCTCATATAATCTCCTCTCTTCTCTCCTATCATCCATTTGAAAAGAACAGTTGTTGGTCTTTCGGGCAGCATTTTAGCTTTTTTCAGTTTTTCGAGTCATTTATTATTCTACCATGCAAAAAGTTAGTATTTTACTTTTTTTGGATTATTAGGACTTAGTTCATTAATAATTACAGAAAAAAAATGAAAACATAATTTTCTTCATTAGCATAATTGAACCATCCAAGCCTGGACTAATATGACTAGTGAACTTAATAACATATGAGCCTAATTCTAATATAAAAGAAAAATAAAAAAAAGACTCAAAGATTTTTGGTCAACTTCTCTAATTGCATTTGGAAGGTAAATAAAAAGCTTTATGGTTCAGTACGCTGGATCAGTTTGGCATTGTTCTTGGCATCGTTATAGCTTCTAATATGCTAGAATTATGCCATGTCTGTTTCTGGTTTCAAAACTATGAGAATATTCGTGAGTTTTAAATAAATACATATTTTTCTTGATATACCGGGAATTTTCAATAATATACCGCCAGGACTGTCAGTATTTGTAAAGGCTTGCCGACAAGCAACTCTGAAACCAAGATTCAAATGGCATTGCGTTGAAAGGGCAAAAATATGTCCTACCTACATCTGCAATGCTGGAAATATGATAATCGAATAGAGAGAAGTAAGCAGTTATCAAGACATTTGGGGAGATTTAGTTTGAAAGGTTTCTTCGAAGGAAAATGCTTTTGCTCAGCTTTAAGCTCAATTGACCTATGTGGAGCCCCCAAAGAAGTCGTGGATCCAAATTAAGACCCAATAATCTTATATCATTTTCATCCAAACAATCATTCAAATTGGAAGAGGTCCTTTAGGGAAACTACAATCCTTTTAGCCTTGTCAGTATTTAGCAAAAGTTTATTTGCTGCAAACTATTTTTCTGATCTAGCTTGTGACTCTGGGGAGGCCTTCAAAACCCCGTCTATGCCTTGGATTGGATGTTGAAGATGTTGTGATGTCATCTGTGATATTCAGTTTTTTAGGCAAGTCAGGGAGATTAATTAATCTGAGTGACGTATCGAAGGAGTCTTGATGGTAGCAGGCTTATTGGAAGCCTCATTGATTGATGTGTGAGATCGGATAGTACTCAAACGAATAATTAACTAAGATTACCACAGATTTCTCCATCAGGGTGAAGTACCATTATGCAAGAAACGCGTCGGGATTTTTGAAATAAAAATTGTGTAAACAGGACCTTTCGCCTATTATTTTGCTTTGAATAATTAACTATTTACTACAGTTATATAGGAATTTTAAATTTGGGAGAAAGAGAATATTAATTTTAGGATTACTGGATCAAATTATACATTTTTTCTTGATTTTTTTTACCTTTAAACTTATATTCCAGGTTCCAGCTGCCTGGAAAGAATATAAAAAAATTGCCTTTTATATATTGTAGCTTCCAGGCTAAAATGCATTTGAAACCCTCTGCATATAGTAAATTTAAAAAACATACCAGGCATTTAAATGTTCAGCTGCTTGAAAGTACTAAAAAATTAATTTTTGTAAATTTGGCTTCCTGGTTAAAATATGTTTAAGAACTAAAAGTAAATTCATAACAAAAAATATTGCAGGTTTTAAGCAACTAACAAGCGGTGTATCGAAGTAAAGCAAAATTTGCTACAAAACCTAACAAAATTGTTATGATTGAGCATGAAAAACAAAATTCCACAACTTCTCATCAGAACATTGAACCAGGATGGTAGAAATAGATTCCGAATCTTAGCACGAGAACTCATCTTTTTCAGATCCAAACACCATTATTTGCTGTTAAGAAGAAAATCCCATTTTTTTTATCTTGTTTAACCAAAGAAATTTATATTTTTCTATTGTCTTTGTATTTTCTATATATTAAAAACACTGTTGTTTTTTCTCATAATTTTGTGTATAATTTCATGATTCTTAATATACCCTATTTCATTCCTGAATTGTATTTCTAAGCTCGTTAAAAGGGTTTATTCCCAAAAAAATTAAATATTCTCTGATTGTTTATTTTCTAGAATTTTCCACTAGCCATGAAGAAAGGTAAAAATAGCAAGTCTTCTGACTTATAGAAAGGTGCCAGTGTTTTTTAAATTATTTAGAAGTCCTTAATTAATTATGGAAAAAAAGACAAAAAAATCCTTCTTTATAAGCTTAGTTGAACCATCCAAGCCTCGGCGAGTTTATTAGTCTAAAAAAATATGGATACTAACATGAATGTTCCAGACACGCGGTTCCTAACAAACTTCTTAAATGACTTTGAATGGCTTCATTTTTTTGGGTGAATCAGGGAGATTATTCTGATAGAATTGCCCAAGAGGTCTTGATGGTTTCTTAGGATCTTTATTGATGTGTGAATTAGAATAGTACTCAAATGATTGATTAACTAGTTACCATAGTAATTCTGAATCTGGGAAAAAGAGGAAAATACTTTTAGGGAAGATACTGAAAGATATACATTTTTTCTCTTTTATGGCCTGCTTAACAAAATATTTACGTTGGATGAAAGTTGCCATTTTTATCACTAAACTTGTATTCCAGGCAATTTGGGTTTCAAATGCCTGGAAAGAATATAAAAAATTGCCTTTTATAGATGTTTATAGAAGTTATAACATTTAAACCAACAAAAATTCCTGCAGTTCAGTCTTCAACTTCCTGAAAGTACTAAAAAATCACCTTTTGTAGATTTGGCTCCCTGACTAAAATGCATTTGAGAACTGAAAGTAATTTATGAGAAAAAATTATTTGGGTAGTGTAGACAATTTTTCTGAATATTTTGATGATATCGTGTGGTCTGAAGCCTTTGATCTTTTATGGTATGCTTAAGAAAATTCCTTGTTAGAGTACCGTGAATGTCGCAATTTTAATCTTTAAGGAATTTTATCTGGCCATTTTTATTAAGAAAGAATATAAAAATGCCTTAAAAAATATAAAAGTTTCCAGACTAAAATGCATGTTGATAGCTTTGCATCCTGACTAAAATAAACTTGAGCATGTAAAAGAAAATTAATAACAAAAAATGTTAGTCAAAGGGCCAGGTAGTCAAAGTTTTAAAGCAACTTTTCTGGATATTCTGGTATCTACTGTGTGTAAAGCCTGAATTGATCTTCTGTGGCATACTCAAGAAAATATGCATATATGTAGGTATATAGCGCGTTCCAGGTTAGAGAACCTATAGAAGAAAGTCAGCACTGTTCCTAACTTGGCCGCCGAAATGTTGATTGTCACGCTTCGTGATTTCTTAGATAATTTAAATTTAATGGATAGACAATAGATCTACTTCCAAGCCCATGATATTCGCCAGAATAATACTCTATTAGACAATCTTTTTGATGACCGTTTTTTATTAATTAACGCCCTATCCGCCTCGATCACCTGACATAACGCCTATGGACTTTTTCATTTGAGGCTATTAAAAAGCTGTTGTGTTTAAGATGGGGTATAATACTCTTGAAGATCTTTAGCATAATTGATGCAATAAATAATAATCATCGCTGAATTCTTGCCAGAGCCACTAGAAGCGTTTACAAGCGGGATCAAAAATGCTTGGAGCAAGGGGGTGATGTTTTTGAGCATTTAATTTAAAATGTATTAGTAAAGTTAAATAAAGGATACGTTACATACTAGATATTTTTTTACCTTTCTCTTTAATGATCACGCAATATTATATATAACCCCAATAAATCTTTCATAGAGAATCAAATTCTTCACAATTGATCCATACCATAAGAGCTTATAAAATTCTTTATCGATCATGAAGAGTTGTATTAGCAATTTCTAAAATAATGAGTGGAATAAAATGTTAAACAACTTCAGTATGCTAGAGCTTTTATCAATTAGGAATTACAAAAGGCAGTAACTCAGGAGAGTTCACGTGAAAAGAGGTGTGACATTTTGTGAAAAAGCAAACATCAGCTATCTGTCATATTGTAAATAATGTTGACAAACTCAAAGCCTTAGAAAAATGTGTATCCTTTGCTGATTTAGCTACAAGGATGAGCTACTACTATATAGAATTTTCATAAAACCTTTTTTTTTTAATTCCTTACAATAAATGTCATAAGATGGAAAATAAAAACACTAATTTTTCAGGGCACAGTAGTTTATGGTTATACCATTTAATGAATAATCAATAAAATTTTTAACTAATGACATCAATCTAGTCCTATTCAGGTTCTTTGACCTAAGTTCCTGTGCAATACATCTGAAAACTGTTATGCCATCTGCGTTATCAGGAATTTGCAATGTTTAAGATTTGGGACAAGGTGCACTGAGTAGATTGGAACAATTGTTAGTCTGCCATGAGATTATTGAGGTACTTTTTGGATAATATCAATGACTTCAGATACTATTTATTCGAGTGCCTTAACAAATCCAGCTTTTCTAATAGGTTACATAATAAATTATGACTGACCATCAAAAGCCTCTGAAAAAACCAAGTATGGATTGCCAATCTATTTACTTCTCTCCATTGATAATAATCTCTTATGAAACTGTATTCTTTTTAACTCAAAATATAACAACTAACTAAGCCACCTTGAGGATTTTAAAAATGAATCAATTGCTTTTTAAATTTTGATTTTAAGGTGAAAGGTCGTATAACAACTTTTGTTTATAATTCAATTGTACCTAAATTATATACATATCCATATCCCATTAAAAAAAAAGAACTTTTTGACATAACTCGCGAACGCGTTGTTCGATTTTTATTTAATTTTCACTGTCGTAATAAGCGGAAAAAATATTACTAGTTTGTCTATTTAGCTTCGACTTCGTAGCTCCAATGATAACGAAGTTAGCAATAGTCCCGACTTAACTTTGAAACCCTTGTATAGTAGTATACAACTAGATATTATTTAAAAAATAGAGTCACGTTTACACGTGAAACAAAAGCACATTAAACATTGTCAATGCCATTGATAACATCCTCTCACGTTATCCACGCACGCAATTCCTACATAAACAATAACTCATATTTAAAAAAATAAAAAGAACAACAAAATTTACACGATACGGAAAAAAATGCACCATTATAAAGTCAAATTAGTCGAGATGATCTCTAAGGCCGATAAGCCGGAATTAAACCAGGTCACATGCTTATAATGAAAAAAATTAAAAAAAGAGAACATCGTGCTCGCCGACATCATTGTGTTGAGTAATGGGCCGATTATCGGAACAATAGGCAACCGTACCATTACCCCGCGACATGTGAATTTTTTCCGCTAGGAAATGAAAACATCTCGCATTCCATAATGGTTCGTTCCGTTTGTTTTTCCTTAAAGAATGTTTTCCGGTCATGGCTAAATTTGGTTGGTTTGATCATTGTTGTTTCGTTACCTTGAATTTACATGATGGTAGTAATTATTTATTAATTTAAACAGGATTTTTTAAACGCTAGAGAGACTTCTCACTAGCGATTTTTTTTCAATTATCCTTGAAATTTGATTTTTTATTTTATTTATTTATGAACAAAAAAAGTATTTCAGGGAGTAGACACTTAAAGTGCTGGAAATAATATAAACTTTAATTAAAATGCATTTTGATAAGTAATATTTCTCTGCATATAGTCAATATTTGAAAAAAATTAATTCCAGTATTACAGTTAAATTATCTTTTATAGGTTTGGTGCCCTGACTAAAACACGTTTTATAAATTTATGAAAAAACTTTGCTCCAGACAGTTTAGGCTTTAATTGCCTGGAAATATTACAAAACTTAGCTAAGTCTTAGGTTGACGTTCTCGATTTTCAAAAAGCTTTTGATAGGACTGAACACTATATTTTGTTGAATAATTTGTTTCATTCGTACCTACTTGCTAGATCGCAGTTTATGGAGTAATAGAGGGCTATAAGTCCAATCTTTAATCATACCTCGGGTGTACCTTAAGATTCAAACCTGGGTCCGTTGTTATTTACTTTGCTTATCAACAATTTAGTTAGCTCACTCAACTGCCATAGATTCGCTCTTGCCTATCCTATGACTTAAAGTTATTCTTTATTATAGACAGTATAGTAATGACTGCTTATTTCTTCAGAATTGTCTGGATTCCTTGGAGACTTAGTGTGAAGTATAGCGTTGTCAGTTATTCAATATCAAAGATCCCCATTAAGGGATTTTGGTATCACCTTCGATTCTGACTGAGTTTATCTTCATACCACATTTTAATAGTGTTGTGATGAAGAAACTTGGATTATTATTAATGGATTATTAGAAATTCTCAGAGCTTTATATATGGCTTAATATTTATATAATCCAATTTACCAGTGCTACATTGATTTGATTGAGTCTGTTCACCGCAGGTTTGCTAAGTTGTATAACATGAGAGGATGTTATCAATGGCATTGACAATGTTTAATGTGCTTTTGTTTTACGTGTAAACGTGATTGTTTCTTTTAATAATATTTAGTTATGTACTACGACGTATTTTTCTCTATATTATATAATCATTTACCCACTAATAGGTGGGTAAAGATAAAGGTGACTTTATTTAGGTTCTTTAACCTCGAATGCACTATACATATGGGCGTATTTTGTTGAGCATGCCACAGAAGATCAATATCAGGCTTTACATTAGATTCCAAAATATCCAGAAAAGGAAAGTTGCTCAAAAAATTTGGCCACCTGAAACGTTTTTTGCCATAAAATTACTTTTATATGTTGCAGAGTTTAAATTTATTTTATTAAGGAAGCCAAACCTATAAAATGTTTTCACCATTTTAGTCTAGGAATTTTTATGTTATTTCCAGGTAGTTCAAAGATTACCTGAAATACAATTTTATAGATATATATGATAAAATTAGCTACTTTCAAGGTGCTCTAACCTGGAATTTTCCTTAAAGCTTAAAGATCACACCAGATATCAGCAAAATATCCAAAAAAGTTGTCATAAATTTACTTTCAATTCTCAAATGCATTTTAGTCGGGGTGCTACACCTATAAAACGCAATTTTTATATTCTTTCCGAGCAGTTGAAACCTGGAATACAAGTGTAGATATAAAAATGGCAACTTTCACGCAGGGAAATATTTTCTTAAGCATTAAAGTAAGAAAAAAAATTTATGATTATCGGTAATCCTGAAACTTTTTTTCTGTATTAATAGGTATGTTTTCTTAGAATTACTATATAACTAAGTAATTAATCAATCATTTTAGTATTATCTTATTTCACACATTAAACATTGATGGTTCCAGAATTAATCAGAGAAAGAAATAGAATTAATCCCCTGACTTACTGAATGTAACAGATTTCTCATGTCAAAAAACCCCAATTTTCGTTCGGAAATGGGCATTATTTAGGAAATTATGCAGAAAAAAAATTAAAATAAAGCTTAACACCCTGTATTTTGAAAACCAAACATTTCAGACCACACATGTGTAGGAACTTTTTACCTTAAAAATATTTAAAAAATCACCCTATGAAATATCAGACGCTTATTAAATAACATCTTGTATATTGTTGTTCCAGTTTTTACTTTTGTTTTGATTTATTGATTGTTTCAGTTAAGTTTAGTTTAATTATTATTTCAATTAACATGTAAACAATTTCGTATTTTTATGTTGGACATAAAGGCTTAAATAAATAAAATAAAAACAAATTTTCTTTTATAGGTTTGGCTCTCCAACTAAAATGTATTTAAGACTCTAGAATAAACAAATTATTATATATTTGGTAGTTGAGGGTTTCATTTGTCTGAAAGGATATTACAAAAGTCGACTTCTGTAAATTTGAGCTTCTGACTAAAATGCATTTGATGTATTTCAGTCAGTCCTCATTCAACTGCCTGTAAGTATTACTAAAATCATCTTTTCTAAGTTTTGCTCCCTGACTAAAATGTATTTGGTATTCTCTGCATATAGTAAATTTATGACAAAAATATATTTCAGGCTTCAATTGCCTTTATAAGTTTGGATCTCTGACTAAAAATCTATCTGAGGACTCCTGCATATAAAAGTAAATTTATGAGAATAAATTTTGCAAGCAATCCATATTTTCAAGAAACTTTTCCAACTTTCCGGAATATTTTAGCATTTAGCATGGTATTGGTAAAGATCCTCCTTAGAACTCGGGTCTAATTGAAAATAAATATGCAAACCCTCATACTTCAATGTCCTTTGTTTGTTCTAAAACAAAATAAATGTCTCGTGTTTCTCTCGGTAGTCGGTAAACATTCTCAAATTTCCCGGTAATGCTGTCCTTGCTTACGTGACAAAAAATTAAAATGGTTAAATAATTGTTTTTAATAAACGAGCACATTTCGCAGAAGATAAGGATCGAAAAAAGTCAGCAGAAAAGTGTGAAACTTCAAGCATGTCAGGAAACTGACTCGGCAACTTTTTTCCGTAATGTGTTGAATAAGCTTAAGTAAGCGAGAAGGTAGAATAACATCATCGCCACACGATCGATCGATTTTCGCCGGGCTTGCAATTTCGGTCGGATTTTATTCGCTTACCACCGACTTGGTCTGAAGGAAGTGCGGGGGGGGGAGAGACAGACCGGACCCCCCTCACCCTCCAAAGGGCTCTTTGCTGAATTCACTTAATCGGATGCCGCCCCTTTTTGTCCGGTCAGCGGTTTCGAAATTGCAATTCGCTTGCTGAACTCACTGCTAGTGGAATATGAAACGGGAATCGTCAGGTTTTTTTGCGGTATTTGTTTTTTTGACGGATTAGTTACATGTAACTAAAGGAAAAAGTACTTGTACTAAAAAAGTACTATTGCGAGTTAAATTGTACTAAACTGAATTATTTAGCCAATTATATATCAAAATGGTACTATTAAGGTCAATTAGTGGGAGAAAAATTAGCAGAATAGAGTAAAATTGGCGCCCAACTGTGGGATTTTTAATTTGCATTTTTTGTGGCCAATTTGTGAGAGCAATCAAGGCAAAAGTTGGATCTAAGTATGGGACCTTAAGTTTCACCAATAAGTTTTGTTTACTCTTTTATGGTTTGGATATATACAATTACAAACTAAAAAGTACTTTAGAAAGAGAATTCTAGTAATGTGGGTCCTTTGGTACAAAAGTCTACTTCTTCTTTGGGTGCCATCTCCTATCGGAGGTTGGATATCATCATTGATAGTTTTACTTTATATGCCGCCACTCTGAAAAGTTCAAGAAGATTGAGCTACAGTTAAACTAATCCCTTAAATTTCTCAACCATGCAATTCTCCTTCTACAATTGCTTCTTCTCCCCTTTATCTTTTCTTGCATAATTAGCTTACGCATTTTATACCACTTTCCTCTCAATATATATCCGAGATATTGTAACTTCCTTGCTTTTATGGTGCTAATTATTTCATATTCTGTACTTATTCCTCCAAGTATTTCCATGTCTGTTTTTCTTTCTGTTCATCATATCCTAAGCATCCGTCTATAACACCACTTTTCGACCGACAGTTTAGGAGTTTATGTGTCCATCGTTCCAGTACATAATATAGTATTGAAAACACATAGCTCCTTGATATTCTCGCTCTAGTGTGAGGTTTCTGGAACAGAGGATTGTTTTTAGTTTTATAAATGCATTTCTTGCCGTTTCCTCTATTTGTCGATCTGGTAAATTTATGTTTGATTGTTATTTCCCATATTTTTAGTCTTTTTTATGTTTATTGTTAATCCATACTGTTCACAAAATGTACTGGTTCTATTTAATAGTCTTTGAAGATCTTCCGCGGAGCTTGCCATAATCACTGTGTCATCCGAAAATCTTACATTACTTATTACTTTTCTATTTTTATTTCTTTTATAATCAGATAGCAATGCCTCTTCGAAAACTGATACATTAAAGAGCAGGAGTGAGACATCCCTGTCTCACTCCTCTCCTTACTTCTATTTCTGGGCTTTGTTCATTGTCCACTAATATTTGTGGTCGTCGATTCCAGTAAATAATTGTTATTATTTTTAAGTCTCTGTTGTCTATGTTCTTTGTTCTAATAATTTTGACTAGTTTTTCGTGTTTTACCTTATCAAGACATGCATATGTCTCTCTCTAATCATATCTAGACACCCCTGTGCTAACACATTTAGTGCAAAAAACGCCTCTTTGGTATCTAGTGGGTTTCTGAACCCAAATTAACTGTCATCTATTCCTTTTTACATCTTTTTATTAATTCGTCCATGTATTAGTTTTTAAAAAAACTTGAATGCGTGAATGCGAAATTGATCTGTCAAAACAATCTTTAGCGTTTGTGGCTTTTGACATTCGCAGAAGGTGGAGATTAACCATTATTCTGGTATATGTCCTATTTTGTATACTTCGTTAAATAAATCCAGTTGCGTATAGCGTCGTTCAAGCATTTTAATGTTTCAACTGGTATGATCTGTAAACTCTCTATTTTCCAATCCAGTTTCCATTTGTCCTGTTCTATTGTGTCCAAACCACTCATTAAAATATCCTGTCTATTTTCTTAGTTTTTGATTTGTGCCCAAGATTAACTTCCCGTTTGCATTTTTTAATTATCTGGTTTTCTTTATTTATTAGTATGAGTCATCTCTTTTATTTTTTGTGAGAATTAAAATTGTCATGTTTTTGCTGATATTCCTCTATTTCTTCACATTGTTCTTTTAGCTACTTTTCCTTTGTTTAATTTTATTTGCTTGTTTATTTCTCTATATTTCATCTCGTCTCTGTTTTGCAACTATCGTTCATTAACACCAGCCCTAACACTTCCTTTTCGACTTTTAGTTATTTTTGTACTCATCAGAAACCATTGATTTTCTCTATCAGTGTTTTGAACATTTTCTTCTTTCCTCTGTCAAACGTTGTTTTGTTTTTGTATCTCTTAGTCTGGTAATATCGACTCGAGTATTTTCTGATCTTACTATTTGTTTACTACGGGATTATCATCTGACTCTATGTCAATGATTTGCCGACATTGCGTTTTTGTACCTTTGTCTAATCAACACAGTCAGTTTTGTTTCTTACGATCTATCTCCTTTATCTAATAGCGATCTCTATGTGTAAAGTCTGCGTTTGAATTTAAATAATGTATTAGTTATTAGAAAATATTGTTTTCAAACGTTGAAATGTTTGTTTACCATTTAGTGGGAGAGCTAATTAAATCAAATCAAATCAAACTTCTTTATTTGCCCAATATATACATATAGAAATTATACACAATCAATTTTACAACTATATACTATATAACCCGAGGACAAAAAGGACTACAGCGCGACCATAGTGGCCGATAACACAAAATACACAAATCATGTGAATTTGTGCGCGGTAACCCTGTATCACCTAAACTATACATAAATAAGTAAAAAAGTCAATAAGATTTTCAATGGAACAGCAAATGGCAGAAAAAAAAGAGCGAAAGGCGTGCGCGAGACAAAACAAGGGAAGCTAACAGTAAATGTATTAATTTTACAGGATATCTTATCTATCTTATTTTATTTTATTTTTGCGGGAAAATCTGACAACAGCACAGCACGCATGGTTTGGAAGAAATGTAGGTTATTTTTGCTCAGTAATAAGAAATTGCTTAGCGTATTTTAGGAATCTTTTATAAGTAAATTCCTTTACTTCATCTGGTAAATCATTCCACAATTTAATCCCTATAAATATAAAAGATTTCTGAAAAGCTGCAGTGCGATGTTAAGAGATGTTGAGGTACGCTGTATTTACTAACAAATCTTGTATGATGTCGATGTAAAAATGGATTAAATAACACTGCAAGGTATGAGGGTTGTCCAGTTTTTAAGATTCTATGTAAAAAAGTATAAAAATTAAGTTTTCTACGGTAACTCATATTAAGGATATTTTTATTATTTAAATGAGGTTTAATATGTTCTCTAAATGGAATATTGTAAGAAAAACGCATATAGCTGTTTTGTATTTGGTGTGCTAATTGCATCGTCAAAGATGAACCATAAACCACATCACCGTAGTCGAATAGCAATAATATTAAACTGTCACATAATTGATACTTTATTTTGGATGGTAGCCATTTTTTAAAATAATTAAGTTTTTTCAATCTTATATAAGCAATTTTTAATTTATTATGAATATGTGCTTGAAATGTTAGCGAATCATCAAAACATATCTAGACACCCAATCAGTAGAATAGAGTATTTGGCACCCAACTGTGGAGCTTTTTTTTTAAATTAGAACTAAACTTGTTTTTTTGTCGGACTTTTTATGAGGAAAATTGACGCCTGGATTATTAAAATTACGATTCTTCATAATATTGAAGAATCGTAATTTCTTCGAATTTGTGGCTGTGGTGAATTATTGTAAGAAAATATTGCATTTTTGCTAATAAATAAATGTAATATTTTATTCGGGTCCTGTTTAATGTGACCTGAAAAATAAATTTAAATTAAAATTCCCTGGAATATTTAAAAAAATGAGTTTTATCAGCATTTTTTTAAAACACATTAAAATTTCTTCAAAAACTTCTTTCAGATAAGCTTTCGCAAAAAAAAAACCACTACATCTGCCTGCAAAAAATCACATATTTTAAAAAACGTTAAAAAATATATTAAAAATTAACAAAAAAATACTACAGTGGCGTGAAAAAACAAAACTTCCTGGAAAATAACAGTTAGATCCTATCCTATTAAAAAAGTGCATTTTAGCAAACATATTTCGAAAACGTATCTATAATTTTATTATTTTTTTAAATTCTTTAAAAAAAACTAAAATTAAGCATTTGCTAATACAATGTACATCTTTTTTGCATTAATTTCTACAACTCTTAAAAATATGCAAAACACACTTTTAAATTTTTAAGTGAACAAAAGACAACAAAAGTGACCTCTATTAATTTCTATTGGTACATAAGCTACGCCTTAAATGTATAATTTAACGCGCACCTACTTAACTACACTAATGGAATAACTAATTATATTCGAAAACCCACCAATTTCATGTTTATCAATTCATAAAACATTTTTTTTCTGTAAGGAAACGTTTGGAATATTAACGAGTATAACGGGAAATATATAAATAAATCATGTACGTGCGTCATTTTCACTATTAATATTTAATACTTATAGCATAAAAAAATTGATAAATGCCAAAGGTTCAAGGACTTTCTTGAGAAAAAGAAATTGTTTTTTTTTTTTCTCAGAAACTGGTTAATTATCAGTGACGTTTGCTCTTATCTTATGGAAGAAGGGTCTTTTTTTCCGAAGAAAATTCCCTTTTTTGAATTCTTTAACTTATAAATGTTCAGGAACATTTTGTCTTATCTCTAGGAAGATGCAACTTCTCCGGAACTTCTTCATTTAACTTTCAGAAAGTTGTTTCCCCGAATAAATTCATGGAAAAATTCTAAGTATTTGTCAAAGTTAAAGAGAGGGATGAGCAAATTTTTGATACTTTTTTCGAGAAAGTGTAAGAAAAAAACTCTGAAAATACTAAACACGTTTTTTATTCCAGGGAATTGATTATCTATTTAATAATTTGAACAAAACTTTCCATAAAAATACACAATTAAAATAATTATATGTCTGTCCCAAACAATATTGACTTCAAAATTTGCCTCTGTCCTATGCAATATTAAGCAGTTGAGTGATATTATTTTTTTTATTTCAGGCTGTTTTATTTAATGTTTAAAAAAAACATGTGCCTATAAAACACCTAATTAAAGTAATGATAGGTCTCCAGGCTTATCTACTTTTTAGGTCAAAAAGTATCTTAAACATTTTTCATTAAAAGTCGAAGGAGGCGACTCTTCTGTACTTTTCTAAATCGACATTTTTGACTAGGTTTAAAGGAATAAGAAAACTTGCACTTTTTCAAACTTTTTCGAGAATATCTTTAAGAAAAATCTTGACAATATTTTTGACAGCGTTTCGAGTTAAAAGGTGATTTAAAGGATCAAAGTGCCACAGGGTTGTACAACCTTTTGTACTTTTTTAAAACCTTTCTCGAACAGTTTTCGAAAAAAAATAATTTTTTATTCAGTGTAAGGCTTATGTAATCAGTGTCTCGAGTTTTTCGATTTTTTTTTCGAAAATCTTATTAGTATTCTTAAGGTCCAAAAAATGTGTTTCAAATATTTTTCAGCAAATTAGCCAATTAATATGGGAAGAGAAGTTTTTTATTAATAGATTAGGAGAGCACTTTTTTTTTGCACTTTTTCGAAAAAAATCAAATTTTTTTCTTCCCAAGACAAAATACAAGTTTTGAAAATCTCAAGTTTTGTATCAAAACTGATAAAGCATAGGATTTTGATTATACTTTAGCGAAAAAAAATATAGAATAACTGTTCAGCCCTGAGCGTCAACAGATTTTTTTAAATCTTCCAAACTTTCCCCGGAAAGTCAGAAAATCTTGGAAAAAAAAGGTTTTGCATACCATTTTGGTACTCTCAGGATAAAAAACGCGCAAATGTTAAAAAAACATCATGTATTTACAAGATATAGAGGGAGAGAACTTTTTAGACAAGAAATTATATCACCAAATAATCAGGCTTCTACTAATTATACTTTTCATAGAATCCAAGTTTAACATGACTCTTTTTTAATTCATAGACAAAAAATCCGAAAACTTTTTTAACAATTTCTTATACACCCAATATCTAAAACTCTTCCTTTTTTTTTCCAGGTCAATCAACAAAAACCCAAAAACGTAAAGCCTGCAACAGCGACCCCCCATCCGAACCAACAAAGCCCCGCTACCCAAACTGCGTAAAAGAAGATTTAGAAAACAAACAACAATCTCGCAGAAAAAACCACAAACTCAAGAAGAAAGTCCTTGAGGAGGCAAACAATTCGAAACTCCGAGAGATCGAGGTCGTTGTTGAGGACTGTTTACAAAACGGAAGTTACAGGATCGAAAACGATCCTGAGACTGTAACTAATGCGGTAAATAAAGAAGTAGAAGAGAAAGCAAATTGTGATAACTTAATAGATCAAAACAGTGTGCAAGATAGTATAGTTAGTAGTGAAGCGACAGAAGTAGTGCAATCTTCGATAGGTGATGGTAACGATGTTTGTGATAAGGCTAGTGATCAGTGTGATGATGATGATGACGACGAGCGAGAGTCATCAGTAGATGATACGGAACTCGAAGTGCCTGGTAAAGTGAATAGTAGTGACGAAGGGAATCATTTTAGTGTCGCAAGGGAAGAGGATAGTGCGATAGTGGCGAATCAAGATAGAGAAGAGATTGTAGGGAGTGCGAGCGCCGTCACGGAGGTTATATTTAGTAATTTGAGTAAGGAAGGTGATCGAGAAACGGATTGCTCAATTAGAGGTAAGTCTTTTTAATGATCAATAACTCATAACCCGACGCCTAAGCATCTTCTTTTTTGCCAATAAAATTTAAATGAAAGCGTAGGTTTTTACGATGATTTCCATTTTTAAATCATTTTTTCCCTGCAGAATAATAAATATTGATTTAGTCTCCCCCAGTGTGATTCATTAAACGTTCTGTTTGCGTCGTTCTTTATTTGCTCTCTGCCCCTGTTTTTGTATTTTAATAATAAGGCAACATTTAATGGAATACGTGGATTAACAGATATTTTGAATCGGATCCGATGGGAATTGTTTAAATTTTTAATTAGGCAAAGCGTTGTTCGATCAAAATTTTCAAATGTTTTATGATTTTTTAAGTTCACGATTTCTTTATGTCCGTGACATATAACTTACATATTGAAAAAATGATGAATGCGCCATGAAAAATGGCTTGGCTTTCAAGGCAACTCAAGAAGTTAAATTTTTTTCGGACAACAAAAGCTGTAGCCGTTGATTCATTTTTTTAGCCAGTTAAAGTAATGGGTTCGTTCTTTCAAGCAATTAAAATATTTTTTTAATCCTATTTAATTTTCTGTTGAGGCAGCAGGATAACTGGCAGTAGTAGTTATGTTGTTGTTCCTTTCAGGCAGTTAAGATTTTTTTCCTATTTATTCAAGACAGTTAAAGTCAATTTTCTGGTTCTTTTAGCCAGTTGGAACTAATTTTTTATTAATTTTAATTAGTTAGGTATTTCAGAGAGTTTTTTTGTCTTTTCAGGTGTTAGATATTACTGACATTGTAAATACCAAAATCAAATACCAAAGACAAAAATAAATAATAATTGTAAATACCAAAGACAAACATTATGCATTTTAATTGCGTACTAGAACCAGTCATTTTAGATGATAATGAAATCACTTGCAGTGAAGTTTCTAAATTTCTTGGTATCCTAAAAGATAAAAACTTAACTTTCAAAAGCCACACATAACAAATCCACTAGGTAAATTATCATCAGGCTGTTATGCATTCAGTATTGCCTCTAAAAACCTGGATTTTGCAACCGCCTGCATGGCTTACTTTATCAAGTCTCACTTACAGTATGGTATAGTTTTTTGGGGATGCACCTATCATTTCACTCCATATTTGTATTGCAAAAGAGAGCTGTCAGGAGAATATGTGGTGTGCATCCAACAGAATCCTGCAAACCCCTATTTTTAAAACACAAGTTACTGACATTACCTTCTCTTTTTATTCTTGAAACATCCGGTTTATTATACAAAAAGTCCAGACATCTAGCATCCACTGTAAACAATACAAGGCAGAAAGGCTGTTTACTAACACTCATTCCTCACTTGCTTCTCAAAAATTCCATTTTATACAATGCCAGGAAGATCTATAATCATCTGGCAAAAACTTTTAATCTAACTGTTTTATACAATTTTAAAGAGTAAACTTCAAAATATTCTCTTAAGCAAATCCTACTATACTGTGAGCAAATTTTTGCAAGACAGAACTTAATTCCTCGGCACTTTGGTTTTTCTTCCCTGCTTTCCTAAATATATTAACTAGTACTATATTGAAGATCTTAAATTCTTTTTTTAAAACTTGTCTGTCCTCAGCCTATAACTTATCCTTTTAATGTCCGATGATTTATTTATGTTTTGTTTTGTAATTTGTTAAAAATTTTTTTCAGGGTTTCATCTGGATTTTAGCTTATATTTAAATGCCTTAAAATATTTATTATTTTTTTATTTGACTCTATTTTTAGTATAGCTTTGTCAACAGAATTGTAATGTTCTATGATAATAAAGCATATTTGGAACTTGAACTTGTCTTGTACAGGCAGTTGAAGTGATTCTCATTTTTCTTAGATAAGGATTTTAACTTCTAGGCAACTTAAATAATTTTTACTGTGCAAGGCTGACTATGTAGAAGAAACAATGATGCAAAAAAAATTAATTTCATAAACTGTCTGAAATAAATAACAAAATATGTTCATTGCCTGATAAAACTGCAATTGTTTAGCAAATAACTTCAATTCAAGAGCTTCAAAATGACTTTAACTGTCAGGAAAATAGTACAAAACTTCTTCAACTCTCACTTGCCTGGAAAAATTTTATTTACCTCAACTGCTTAGAAATAAACAGATCTCTTTAACTACCTGGAATTAAAGTTTTTGTTTCTTATAACTTCAATTAAATTGCAAGGGACAAACCTAGAACAACTTCAATAATAATATTTTGGCATAAGCATATTCGAAATCAGGTAGTGTACGGACCGCTATAAAACCTCCTATACACAGCAAATTCTTGAAATTTATTAAACAGTTTGGGGCAAAAAAACAACAAAATAAGTCAGTCGAAGTTTTGAGTCTTTTTGTAAGCAAGCAGTCAGGTAAACAGTTTTTTGTGCCATTGAAGATTTTATTTATTACCTGACCCAAATGTTTTTTATTCAATTGTGGTGAGAAAGGTGAGACTTACCATGTTTACCCGATAATCGTAATACGCATTTCAATTAAATTCCTGTACCTAATTCTATGCAGTCAGATCTTAGTTCCTATTAGTCACGTGTTTGTTTTCAGTGCTGCGTATTAACAAAATAATCTAATTGTTCCACTGATATGGAAGCTAAAAACAAAAATATTTGAAATATTTCAAGATTGGCAATATTTATCAGTTCAGATCCAAATAATCGTATTTCCACCAAATCCCCTAGGGGGGCTAATAAGAGTTAAGCCTGAGCGTAAATATAGTTATTGTACGTTTGTAAAATTACCCTAATTTCAACATCATTTGGGCTTTTTCAATTGGGTCTAGATCAGGTAATTGTGAGGGCCATTAATTAATAAATCATCAATTAGATAGTCAAGCATGAACTATTTTATTAAAAAACATTTGCCTCAGGTGACGATGACGGTCCACTGTGTTCGTCCTCGCCCCTCAGCAGTAGGATGGACTTCAACGAAACCCCAAATTCGCTCCGTTTTGCAGACGACCGTAGCGACTCTGGTGTAAGCTCACTCCGTTCAGGCAGTGGGGATGAACGCTCTGGATCCAGGTTAGTAGTAAAATCCTTTTCAAGAATAATCTTTTAGGGAAAAAATAATTAATTTGGCAACGCTATTAGCAGGCCTATCTTTCCTAAGAAAGAAAATATCCGGGGTACAAAAAAGGCCCTTTCAGTATTTGGCTGCCCTTATGCAGTAATTGGCATATTTCATGTTTTTGCTTAATTTAAAACACGTGCCTTAATCACTATAATCTCAAACTAATAAATCGCTATCCCATGACATTGCATTCACCTTGAGATAAACCGATTAATACTGGCTATATTTAGACGAAAAAACAATTTAAAACATAAAAACGGGGTAATGAACGTGAATACTTGTGTGGGTTTTTTTCAGTCAAAAGGAATTCTCATTGTGGCGATATTGTGATTGTAAATTTGAAGGTCGAATTAAGGTCATTTAGTTACTCATAAGTTTTAATGTTTGTTTTTGATTATATAGTTGTCATAAAATGATGTATTTAGCGTTAAATTATAGTGGAAGGAGCAGAGAAACCGAATAAATAAAAAAAAATTTATAATAATTAGACACTCTGTCTCACGTCAGCGCCATCTTTGGGTAGATAATGTGACAGCGTTTGGACGCTTATAACAAATTGTTGTAGCATTGTTCACAGTTGATGTATCATTAAATATGGCCGCCATAGACCATATGATCATGCTGTTTTTTTACTATTGTAATGTCTTGTCAAATTTTTCCGTGAATTTTGTTCTGTTTTCTATGTAATTACATAGAAATTGTAACATCAGCAAGTTATTCTAAATCGTTATATCAAACCGGAAAGCCTTTAAAATATATATTCACCTTGTGAGTTACTTACTTATTTTAGCTTTATTTGTTTCAATGCTTACAAAAAAACATAACAAAAAAACTGTCCAGAAGGAAGTAGAGCAATGTCACAATGTGAAACTATATTATTTAAAAAATTGCCTAGATATTACAAGTAAACTTATACAATCTACAGTCACTGTATAGTCACGCTTAATACGTTACATCACAAGTATTATAAATATTAAAAGATTTTTACAGGCACTAATTTTTGGTTTTATTTTTGGCCGATTTTAACATAGCATAAAAAAAGTAAAAACAGAAAACAGGTACGGCAACATATGTTTTTGTATATACTTGTGCCTATTAAATTTATTTAAAGATTGTTGATTATTGAAGATAGTCCTATCTTGATCATTGTAAAATTTACTGACCCTAAAAAACTACTGACTATGAAATGCTTTATTAAGTAGGTATTTATAGTTCTCACGTAAACTGAATCCTTTAACTAATTGAAAACTTTACCTTTTTTTTCAACATAATGCTAATGAAGTCAAATTAAATGTTTATTTATTTTGCTCTTGGCTAATCACATCAAATTTTAATATATACACAGTAATAACTTAAACTATATAGTACAGTATTATTTATCGTTTTTTAATTAATCCGGTCCTGCGTTATATGAACGACAACCTTTATAAAAAATACCTACTCTTCTGCAATGCAGTTGTTACTGCCCTAGCAATATTAAAATGGTAATCTGATCTTACATTATATGTATGAAAATGTAATCTTTGCTCTACGTAGATTATGACCGATTTTATAAATTAAAACTAAACTTAGCCCATAATCATACTGTTTTTAATTTATTTTCACATAACCATTCATGTAATATTGCCAATGCATCATTTAAAATCGTCGCAGCTAATTAAATT
This sequence comes from Anthonomus grandis grandis, assembly GCF_022605725.1. Taxonomy (NCBI): domain Eukaryota; kingdom Metazoa; phylum Arthropoda; class Insecta; order Coleoptera; family Curculionidae; genus Anthonomus; species Anthonomus grandis. The sequence continues at coordinate 13,943,711 of NC_065548.1, read as the reverse complement.
TTTTTAGCCGAGACTGATATTAGAATGTCATTGACAAAGAAATTTAGATGTTAGAAACGCAATCTTGTGTGAATAATGTGAATAGCATTAATAGATTAGGTATATGATAAACAATAAGGGATTTATTACACTGGCCTGAGGTACCCCCCATTTGTCCTTTCGCTTAGTTGACGAAACGTATTTTTTTTTTTAATTTGGATTGATTAAATCTTTGACTCCATATTTTAAAAGTAACTTTGTTAATAAAATAGCCCTATTAATAGTTTTGAATGCTCATTTTAGGACAATAAAAACACTTACAGTTATTTTTGCTTTTCTCCAAACTACATTTATCTTCATTAATGCACGTCGTTGTTTTAAGTGTAAATTACTACTGCTACCATCTAAAGTAAAAAAATACGTTGTAAAAACAGCAGAGTTTTACAACAGTTGCGACACAGGTGCAGTACGTCGTCTTGCTCGAAAATAAACGTCGTTGCAAAACCAACTAAATTTTGCACTGAAAACAACGTTGCAACTAGTGAAAATGAGAGTAATCTCAACTTAAGACTTTAAATTATTACTTGGGCAGAGACCTAATAGTTTCTAAATTGTGATTAACACGCTGTGTTGCATCAGCAAAATTGGTGGCATAAAAGTTATATACTTACCAGTTGCGTATCGTCAGTCAATTAGAATAATTAAAGTAATAATTTTTTTAATCTGTTTTCTAGGTCCAGCGCGTTAAGTTCATCCGACGAGCCGAACAACTCGACGCTCGGCGGCGGTCACAATAATCAGGGGCCGCCCCAATTGCCGCCCGCCACCCGTTCGCCCCTGTACGTCCCGGCCGGCGGAGGAGGAGCAGCCGCCTCCGCCGCCCCTGCCGCCGTGCCGGTGCGCGTCTGGCGCGACCCCGGCCTGCTCCTACAGGTAAAGCGAAAATCCTACAAATATACATTCATTTAATTAATTACTTTTTTAACTTAAAACACTTTTCAACTCTTTTTTTTTTCGCTTTTTTAAAGGAGGAGCCCCACGTCCGGCACGTGCATAGCGTGCAGCATCAGACCCTGCTAATGTCGCACCCGCAGGTTCCCTCAACTGGCCCACAGCCGCCTACTTCGGCGCCCACCAGCCTCCCGGCAGCTCTCTATCCCCCCGTGCCCTCCATGGCTCCCCATCCGCTTGCCCCCCATGGTTTACCCAGTGGTACGTATTAGTTTTTTAAATTTTATTTATTGCACTTTACAGAATAGTCTTCTTTACAAAATCCTATTACAAATCACATCCGTAAATAATAAAAACGGCTCGCCAGGCAGGCATTGCACATAAAATAAACAAAAAATGCGCTGGATTATCTTTCTGAGAGATCAAATGTATGTCAATACAAAGGAGACTTTTGGCACTACGATGCGCTACATGTAAGGAGTTTCTGGGAAAGAGACCTGACATGGTCAATATGATAAATGAAATGAAGCAGGAACTTAAAATAGATTTAAAATATGAAGTAACCAGATTTAGAAAAAATCAATGAGAACAAAAAACAGCAAACACCTAGTTATTCTGAGACTACGATAAAAGCTATACAGCAAAAATTAATAACAGGCTCTGGAAAGACATTGCAAATAATTCAGGAGAAAAGTAGTCCAAATGTTCATAGCACTAAAAGTGGGAACGTGATTATAAAATGTAATGCAAAAGAAGAAATAGAAATAGAAAAAAAAACAGAATAAGGGAACAAAACAAATTGGATAGAAGAAAAAGACGAATTTAAAGTAATTTACATTAAAAAGAACAAGGAACGAAAATAGCTGAGATAACTGGCTAAGATAGTTGTGATCTTCTTAGAGTGTTATCCAGGAACATCCTGGAAAATAATTAATTCAAGAATTGTTTGTATTGGATGAAATCGGTGTGCTATACTTACAAAGATAAAATACAATCCCAAATAGTGTATGGACCATGCAGCTACGGATACCAAATATCCATCAACAACATATGTTCTCGAACTAGCTTAAAAAATATTGATTTTGGGGTATATTGGCTATTGTTAACTATGATAAAATCTTTAACAACATGGGAAATGATGATGATATATTTACATTGAAGTAAGTGTATAGAGACCAATATGTTTAATCTGATACATCTTAATATTAAAAGTATAAAAACACTTTGACAACACAATTTATTTTATTAGAAAACTTTAAATTGAAGTGAAACTTTTTAGACATGTTCTTGTGATAATTTTTATATTTAAAGTTATAAAACTTTCTGCAATGATGATAAATATGACAAAAATGATGGTATATTAATTCTTGTGAAATCAAAATTAAAACCAATATTCTCCAAAGGAGTGCTATCTAAATCACAGGCCACTGCTAGACTAGTATCTCATGTAAAGAGAGTTACCATAGGAATAACTGCATAATACAAACCACTTTCGCGAAAAAAATACTCAGGTTTTAGAGGAATTATTAGTTAATAGTCAATAGTTGCAATATGCACTGGAGATGTAAACAGAAATCTATTGAATTTGTCAGATACTAGTATAATTCATTATACAACAGTATTGTTTTAATTGGGTTATCGGTCTTATGAAAATAAGACCATTATCCTATTGTAAAAGCTTTTGTTTTGGATAGTTGTGTAATAGATCATTTCTTTTTTCAGGCTCAAATTTAAAGAAAAATTACTTGCAAGTAAACCTAAATAATAGGGAAAATAGGGACTTTTAGCTAGGCAAGACTGGTCAATCATCAAATATATTGCTAACTCTGACATGGCAATGCAAGCTTTTATGAATATCTGTAACAGGCACATTAAAACTTCAGAAAAGAACCATACTTTATACAAAAGAATATACAAAGATTAATAAATAGATTAGAAATTGAATAATATCTCTATGTAACATGTTAAAGCTCAAATTGAAGGTAAAAAAAAAAGAATATTAAAATAAAAAATGTTAATGCGGATAATTTTCAAAACGACTATGAAATAGGACTTCTGTAATAATTATTTCGCTGATATTCAAAATAACAGTTCTCTGGGCTTTGACGGAATATCAGCTCAACTAGTTATAGACTACTGGGCAATCTTAGAACCACTTCTTTATATAATAAATAAAACTATGAAAAAGGACAAGTACCATCTAAATTGGCAGTGGCTCCCCTATACATAAAACAGCCACACCGATGACAAAACACTATTTTTAACCTTGCTGTAGAAAATTATCTACTTTATTTTATTTTTTAAAAATGTAATAGGATAATCTAAAATAATCAATTTTTAATAGTTGCCAGCCACCCCCATTTGCCCCTGTTGCACCCCCCATTTTCGGAAATGATTTGGAAGCAACAACAATACGCCGCGGTTCCTACCCATCTTTTAGGTGGACAACAGCCCTCCCACGCCCAAGAAGATATGGAAAGGGAAAGGTTGATGCAAGACAGACATACTGAAAGAATGATTAGGTGATTAAATATATAATATAATATAATTAATAATTTTATATGACATGATGACACTTTTTCCACCAAGATCGCTGAGAGTTTTTTTCTGCTGATAATCGTTTTCCGAGTCTGAGGCGTTTTAACGAATTTGATTGGCCTCAAAACCATATTCTAGGGTAATAACGCCTATTAATTTTACAGACAAGAACAGCAACACAGAGAAAAAGAACGTTTAGAAAGGGAACGACAGGAGAGAGAAAAAATGGAACGGGAAAGAGAAAAACAACAGCGGGAGGAAAAGGAGAGGCAAGAACAGGCGCAGGCTCTGCATAACCATTTCGAGAAGTCGTTGAGGAGGGCGGAGCAGCAGAAGAGGGTGCAGCAACAGCAACAACAGCAGCAGCAACAGCAACAATGGAATTCTATGAGTAAGTTTTAAAATTGGTAATGTTAATGTAACTTTCACATACCTTTCAAGTTGGTTTTTAGTAAATTTCAAGTCAGAATGTTTTTGAGGTACAAGAATCGTTTTTATATGGAAGCAATAGAAAAGAAATGCTCGTTTTTTTATTAAAATCCTTAAGAATATTCCAGTTTAAATTTCCTATGAAAATTAACAAAGGAGCCTCTATCCAAACAGCCTCATTTACCGAAACATTTAACCTAGAACCACATTTTTATCCTTTAAAATTGTTTCTCAAGAATTTTTAATATAATTTATAAACGATTTTTTTAAATCGTTTCTCAGGAATTCAATATAAAGATTGAAAAAATATGTGAACACTCAAATTTAGTTATTTAAGATCTAATTTAAAGAACAAATGTGCGTCTAATTCAAAAAGTTTTTGAAGTACAAAGATCTTTGTTATATGAAATTATTTGGAAAGAAATGCTCTTTCTTTGACTAAAACCTTTTTGAGAATATTTTAATTATTTCATGAAAATTTTCTTAAAAATTATTAGAAGAAAACTAGGCATTTGCTGGTTTGTTCTTCGAATAATCTGTATTTTCAACTAATTTACGGTATTAGAAGTGAAAATATAAACTCCATAATCTTTTTTTTGCTTAAAACAATATTTTAAGAAATTCGGCAGCATTATCTTTGCTTAAGAGTAAAGTTAACAGATATCTGAAGGTACAGTATAGAAAAACATGGTTTAATGATTATTTGTTGAAAATTTTTATATTTTAATGTATTTACCTCAATATTCCTGAACATCCCTAAGAGGTTGAGATTCAATAACAATTTATTAAGACTTCGCCTATTTGAGGACCTCTTGACGATTTTACGGATATCCATTACTTTTACTGAAATGACTCAAAATCCTTGAAAAATGTACCTTAAATTATTTAATATTAAGTTGATTTACATGGTTCCATATTAACTTTTTTTTAAATTACAGATAGTAGGCCACCTCAGATGCGAACGACAAACTTGGCTGAGGAGGATAGAAAACAAAACGAATTGCACCAAAGGGAAAGGCATTTAACTGTGAGGGCTAGTGAACCTAATCATAGGTACGTAATTAATGATTTCTTCAAATATATAATTTTTTTTTTGGTATAAGGCTATTTTATGATGACATTTTTTCCACCAAGATCGCTGAAAGAAACCCTGTCGATGAACTTTTCTGTGTCTGATGTTAATATTTCTTTAACAATATTAGCGTTTGAGTATGTATCGGCGAGAATTCATAAAAATGTGGTATTTTAGGTCTTATTATGCTACGGTACCACCGAAAGCAAGTATATCATCCAAAGGAGAGTACCCACCCCCGCCTGCGCACAGTAGACTCCAGCCAGGCAAAACGACTGATAAGTTGACGAACATTCATCCGTCAATGATACCAAAAAGTAAGTTACATTTTTTCTGTATTAAGAATTTATAAAAAGTATGTTATAAAACATTTTTTAAACTAGTATGATATAAATTCAGACTTTGGATTCTTTCTTAAAAATTCTCAACACAAGAGCAAAATTATCATTTTTTTTTATATTGGAATTGGAGTAAAATTGCACTTATTTACTTACAATACTTGGTCACAATATTTGGTAAATGTAATTTTTTTCCTAAAAATCATTACCAAGTGCTCATAACTCAAGAACTGACAAACCTACATATTTGAAATTTAACACACAGATTGTTTAATTAATTTAATGTGATACTGATTTGATTAGCATACAGGATGTCGAGAAACACCAAAATATTTGGTAAAGGTTTTTCCTAAAAATGTTCAAAAATTGCTCATACCTCGGAAATACGTTAAATTCTTGGACGCACTTGAAATTTTGTACATACATTGTTCAAATAATTTTATGAGATACTTAATTTGGCATTTTCTTACTAATATAGGGGGTGTCGAGAAAAAGGTCAAGGGTCTTTTTGTCTTTGATGACATTATTTAATTATTTCAACAGTCTGAATCTCAAGGGGTTGAACTTGGCCTTAAATTAATAAAACTATCTAAAGCCTTGTACAATTGAATCAAACTGTATTTTCTCTATTTTAGTACCTGATGTGCTTTTTTTTTAACATTAGCCTTACGCATTCTGTTTTAGCGACTAAATATTTGCATAGGTATTATATATTATATAAATTAAAGGCATTTTTATATATTAGTGACAGATTAAAAAAAACACTATGGTAAATCAAAAAGCGGGCAAAACATACCACTCGAATTTATTTATAGGTTTCTAAAAAATTGTGAATTTTACAATATTGATTTATCATTGAGTGCCAAAAGAGATTGCATGTTATAAGCAGCCGGAATATCTTTGATATAAAGGAATTCAAAAGAGGACACTTAGAAAGAATGTGATTAATATCACCATATTCTCCGCAAGAACAGCTTGGGTTATCTAAAATTTCCATTTTGTTCAAATGGGTCGGAAACCTGCCATGAATAAACTTTATACTAATCAGTGATATTTTACTATCAGTGTTTTGCCAGTATATTTTTGTGAATTTGATAATACTGTGTGTGTGTCTGAGAATTGCGGGAAAAATAGATTTTTTTTCAATTATGAATATACATAATAATAGTTAATTAATAGTTATATAATAAATAGTTAATAATTAATAATATAATTAAGTTTATATAATAGTTAATAATTAATAATATAATAATAGTTTACTGAGGATACCCAAAACGCCCCAGAATTTTATCACAATTTGTTCCATCAGTAAATATTTTCACCCTAGAAAGAGAATCCAATTTTCTCTTAAAATCTGAGAATATCCCCCTTCAGAAGAGTATTGCGGAACTATTATATCAGGATTCAATAGTTTTGTTTTATATTCAAGTTCCAGTAAGTTTCTGATTCTAGCTCTTCCATTGCCAAGTGCATAATTATTCATAGTTACATAATTCATATGCATTAGATACAAATGACGGTCAGTTTTTTTTTGGCAATATTTTTCTATGAGAGATAAAATGCAGAGTTGGTATATTTTAGATATTAATTGTTTTTCTGACAATTGTAACTTGATCAAGAATTTTGCTGTTAAATATTTCCTCCGATATCATAGTGGTTGTTCCACACTTTCGATCAATACCGCGGGACTAGGGGATGAATTCATTACTCCTAGACATATTTTTATATTATTATATTCTGTCAATTTTTAATAAATTAATTGTACAAGTTGTTCCCTAAAAAATAGATCTATAGTTAATTATCGAGCGAACAAAAGATCTATAAAATATTAGGCATATTTTTTGATAGACACCCCAATACCCAGATATTTGAGACATTTGTTGGAAGTAAATTTGTGCTCTTCTCTGTTTGTTTTATTATATTGTTAACATGTTCCGTCCATAACAATTTTCTAGCAAGAATAATACCTTGCGTCTAGAATAAGTCTTGAAAATTAATTTTGTTTAATGTAATGTGATTAATTTGCGGTAATCTTTTTCTTGTATAGAAAACTACTGCCGATTTATTGCTTGAAATTATCAAACCATTATCTAAACAATAGAGTTGCGACCCATAAGATTTAGAATTTAGCTTGCTAATGCAAACGTCATGGGATTTATCACGGACATAAAAAACAAGAACATCAGCATATTGCACACGAGATTTCCTTATTCAAAATATCATGTAAATCGACAGTATAAAGACTAAAAATTAATGGACAAAACTAAGTCTTTCTAATAAATCTGAAATGCATAATACTTTAAATTATTGATATGCATAATATTAAAAAAGAAATTTCCAAATTTTTTTAGCAAGTGACTTGGCAATGTACAACTACCAAGTCCACGCCTCCCCAAACGCCTTCTACGAACCAAAGAAATCCTCAGACATCCTCAAAACGACCCCGAGCGGCCTCGTCGTCTCCAAAACCAACGTGGACAACCGCGACCTGCCCAATCCGCCGCCCTTAATGAACGAAGGCAAAAGTTCTGTGATCGTAAAACACGACCCGAAAACTCACCATCCCGAGTCGCGGGTCTCGATAGCACTTAGTCCCGGACCGAAATTACGTAACGAACTGATGGGCCATTATATTACCGCCTCCGGTGGGGTGGGACAGAAAAGTATGTACGAATACCGCAGTCCCACGCAGAGTCCCCACGTGTTAAACCCGCATTCGGCAAGTCCGCATCACCATATGGATACCGGGAAATCGGGAGGTCATAGAGGGGGCGGCGGTCAATTGCCGAGTCCCCATCACCAAAGACAGTCTCCACATGGTGGTGTGGTGCATCCCCATGCGCAGCAACATGCCACGTCGTCTGAATTGGCGCGATATCGTCAAGAGGCAACGGCGGCTGCTGCCGCCGCTGCTGCTGCCGGGCAAGCGATGATTTATCCTAATAGTGGTAAGTTTAAATTTAAACTTAAAAGAGATTTGTGCCCCACTGTACTTTTATTAGCTCCTATTCAATCAAAAACTCCTTAGAATTTGCTAACCTTGAAGATAATACAAAATTCAATTTTGCACTTAACAGCTGTTTTGGAACAAAGCTTTTCATGGTTAATGGCAATTTCTTTAGACAGGTACAACAGGTCTGGCCATGGGCTATTGTTTATCACCATTCTTGAGTGAGTTCTTTATGCACAATCTACAGAGTCGAATAATGAAAAGTTCTTTTGCCCCTGTCTTTTTATAAAAGATGTGATGACATATGTATCAATTGGAATGAAGGCAAAGATAAGTTAAAAGGTTTCCTGAATTTTGTTAATTCTATATACCAAAATATTTTTTTTTAACATTTGAGAAAGAAAATTACAGAAAATTCCTGTTTTTTGATCTTTTATTAATCAGAACACAAAGCAAGATTCTTTTTGAAATGCACCGAAAACACTTGATAACAGATAATGTAATTCAAATTTCCTCAAATTCTCTCTACACACACAAGTTCATCTTTTGTTTAAAATCCCTATCTCAGATCGGGCTTTCCGGAAGGAATAAATGGATACCAAAAAATTAATTGCAACAAACAATGACTTTTATTTAAGCACAATTAATAAAAACACTGGACAACTTTGTACCAAAGTGGTAAGAGAAATTATCCATTTCAGTTCATATCAAATATTATAAAATACGTAAAGTTATAAAAATAAAATAAAAAAATACGTTAACATTGACGATTTAGATGCTTTTAAACTATTTCGAAGTACACATACATATGTGTAAAAAGTATATTTGAAAAGCGCATTTTCTTTATGCAGGGTGTCCGATAAATAATAATAAATAATTCAACAGCAGATTTTTTTTAAATTAGGTTAAGTTAAATTTTTCTAGTCCGAAAATCAAAAGCAACCAAAATACAGGCTGATAAACTTTATGTAATTTTTTTGAATCTTGGCAATAAATTTCCTTATTTTAACAGAATTTGTACAATGTTTAATTTTATATGGTAGACTTGGCATAATTTATTTTTTTATTTAAAATATGCATTGTGCAAACAATATTACTACAAAAATGTATATTTTAAAAATTTCACTTCAACTCGCCGTTGAGGGAGGTTGAATTTTTACAACCACTTATGAAAGTAACTGACAAAAACATAAAGCCTGACAGTCACAATGGCATTAATTCATCTTGTCAGGCACAGACTACTTAACAAATATCTCAACCTGAAGTAGAAAAATAATACTTTATTCCAAGCGCATTGAAATATTTGTAATGTATCTAAATATCTCAAAAAGGGTTAATCGTAGCGAGATTTTTGATGTATACCTTTTTTAAGCAAAACTATTTGAACAATGCATATTTTAAATCAAAAATTAAATTATGTCAAGTCAAAAAAAAAATAAAAAAAAAATTAATAGTTGTTGGTGGCGCCCTCTATAACATCATTTTAAAAAATGGTTAATTTTAGGATTTGCCATATAAAAAAAATATTCAAAAGTTTGTTAAAAACTAAGAATAAATGAAAAATATAGATGTCAAACGGCTTTATTTTAAGAAACACTAGAGATTTTAAGAATGTAGAAGCTGAAAAGTATAAGTGTAATTGAGTGCACGTACCTTAGAGCTCTTTACATGAAGATTTACTTGGATTTACTAAGATAATTGCTCTTCTGCGTCTATTTATTTTTTTCAAAAATACATATATTGCTCAGAGTTATCATCAAAATTGAACATTTTCATCTTTCTATATCTGTAATATTTACAATAATGGGGCTCATTTGGATATTTTTAATATTACAAAATCTGTCATCATATGCCGTGTTCTTGATCATTAGGAGAAGCTATTTCTGGGGGATCGGAATTGGTCCTACTCGGAATTTGTCCTACGTTTCCGAATCCGGCCGAACGGTTAAAAACAGTGTTGTCAGAACTCTAAAATATTCTTAGCAATGTGACCGAAATTCAGTGTTCAGTTCAGGGAGGGGGATACTGTGTGAAATTGAATGTGATACTAACCATACAACAACTACAGCGAATAAGGCCGTTCAGCCTAGAACTTGTTGTTGTGTGTGTGTGTGTGTTGCAAAGATGGAAGGATTTGGTAATCAAAGATTTTTTGATCAAGAATTTATTAATGAAGCCAGAAGGTATGAAACTTTTAATAAAATTTAAATTTGAAATTAAATCAGTTTTATACTTATACAAATTATTATAAAATAGACAATATAATTATGAGGAAAATCGAAGTTTTATGACCAATATGCTCATTTTTTTTTTTTTAAATATATGAAACCTGATCCAACCTTGGGCCAACCTAACTCGCCCTAACTTTGTCTAATCAAATGATAACGACTGGACATCAATTTAAGCATTATTAAAATTAATTGGCTACACAACGTCCTGGTGACTTGGGTTGGCCCAAGGTTGGGTTAGGTTTTGAATATTTTAAGAAAATAGAGAATATTGGTCATAAAACTTCGATTTACCTCATATATTGCCTATTTTACTTGGATCGTTACGTTATTGCCCGGCCATTATCGTTAATGTGCCAATTTTTATCATTGACCGTAACATATACACTATACAGAATACCCCATATTTCCATATAAGTTAATAATATAGTTGCCGCCCGCGTGCGCCATCTAGCTATTAACAGTTGCGACACAGACAATCCATCGCATCGGTCGCTATTTAGCTGCCGAAATTCGTAAATACGGCGTTGTCAAATATAAATACCTCCTATCCTTGCTTCTATATCGAAATACAAACCCAGGATTTTCGAGAAAAAGCCGAACCGTTCCGATCGACCGTAGGACAAAATCTGAGTAGGACTAATTCCGCCTTCTCCTATTTCTGTGTGCGGTAACTCATTTTGTTAGGTTTTCTGTATTTTGTTTTGTTTGCCTTTTATTTAAGTTGCTTTTCCATTATATATTTGCTTATTTCCTGCCTTGTAGATGGGTCTGTATGACCTGTAAGGCCGTTATTGTAAAATAAATAAATAACACGTTTATGCTTATTCCAGCCAAAGGTAGCTACACGTTTATGCCCTCGTCGACGGCGGCATTTACTATGGCCTCGACGCCGAGTCCATCCGGGTCTAAGCCGAAAGTGTCTTCGCCGGCGCCCCATCAATTTTATGGGAAACCGACGGCGGTGAGCGTGGTGCCGGTAACGAGGCCCCACGAGGCACAACCGCCCCCGCCTTCGATCCATAAACCGCCGCCGATCGGGGCGAGCATATCGCCGTCCCCGTATCAACAGGTGTCGCAGTACCATCCGCCCGCCATGGCGGCTTCGCCGGCAGTCAATACGTGTCCGCCTCCGGCCCATAGTAGTAAAACAACGTCGACCATGAAGTGAGTACATACTTTATTTATGACATAAACATGCTTTATTATTCAAGAACATCAAATGTTTTATTGTTGGTTACGCCACCTTGGAGGCCGTAAAATGAGATTTAGATTCGCACTTTTTTCCAAAACAAACCACTGAAAGCAATTGTATTCTGGTATTTTATTTATGATACATTGAAGTGTAAATTGTAGATTTTCAGTGTGAATAACTGCAAAAATGAACGCACTGCAGCTTATTTAATACAGCACTTTTCCGAAACAGGCACAACTGGTTCCGGGTGTAGTTCGTCGAATCTTTATTCCACTGCAGAGAAAAAAATTACAGTGTTTTATGGCATATTATCTATGACATGTTGGAGAGATTTGCTTTCGAATTACAAACTTTTTTAGAGAAAATGCATAATTTATCTATGTTTTTGTTGATGCGAATTATTAAAAAACAAAATCTAATAAATATTTAGAAAATCCTACGATAAGTTTTAAAGGGCTGTTTTACCAAAGTTTTGGTGTAAAAATTATGGAGATCGGTAAAAAATTGTGAAGATACAGCTGGAGCCGTTTTAAAAAATTTGAACGAAAAACGCTCATTAACGTTTGGCACAAGTTTTTTAATACTGAATTATCGTGTACACTTACTATTATTTTGAAAGTCCAAAGATGGCGTACTTCTTTAACATAAACAGTAGATCTAAGGAATACACTTGATATCCTGAAAAGATTTGACACTCAGATTAAAAAAAGAAGTCTAGATAATAAGAATTACAAGGACGCATTAGGTAGGATTTGAAATAAACAGAAATATTAAAATTAGTAAGAAAAGTGAAGATGATATCTAAATCTAGTATTGACCAAAAGGAAGGCAACTTTTGAAAAATCTTGTGTAATTGTTAATTATGAAACTTATGAGAACAGCTTTTTTTTAATATAATTATTGCTTTTTATATAATACATAATTTTAAAAAATTTGAAAAAAAGCAACTTTTTATTCAATACATATTTCTGAAATATAGAAATAACTTTAATATGAATGAAGCTAATAATTATTAAGTAAAGCTTGCATTATTTTTAATTACTGAATAGGCTTTTGTTCGTATTTTCTTATCCAAAATTTCCTATACATTTTCTATTGGATTTAAGTCTGAGGACTGCGACGGACTTCAAAACCTCTATTTTTTCTTGCCTAAACTAAACATTGCAGGTAATTGGACGAATGTTTGGGATCATTATTTTGTTAGAAATAACGCTTTTAATGCATTATTTCTTTAGAATCTGGTGCCATGTGTTTCTCTGAAATGTCTCTAAATAAAGCGATCCATAGTACCAACTGTTGAATGTAATGGATCTAAAAACGTCTCAAACCATAACGAAGCCACTACCATGCATTACAGTTGGAATAGTTTACTTCTTTAAGTCTTTTGAAACCAGTCACGTATGTTTTTTCAAGAGCAATGGTTTTTTGGTCGGTCGTCTAGTCTACGTCACATGTTGGGAGTTTTGAACTAATTCCTGTTCTTTCACAAAAAGAATACAGAACTATATTTAGAATAAATGAGTGCATTGTATGTTTTTCATTTGGTCTTAACTTATAACTCCACTGCAACTATGGACTACTTTTTTACTATAAAGTCCATGTGTTTGAAAATTTCGGGATACGGATTTAACGTTTAATCTCTTCCCATACGTTTTCAATAGGGTCTAAATCCGGTGATTGTACCGGCCATTGTAGGTCTTGGATATTGTCCTCTTGAAACCACTCCTGGACAAGAAGAGATGCATGTTTCGGGACGTTGTTTTGCTAAAGGACAAATTGCAAGGGCATCTCCCACTCAGCATAAGGCAACATAACATTTTGGAATATGTCCCTGTATACCAATCGATCCATAATCCCATCTATGGAGTGCAATGGACCTTCAGAAAAAGCACCCGATATAAACTCACTACCCATTCCATGATTTATTGTTGGTATTGTGTACTTTTGTTGGAACCTCGTATTCACCTTATGCCTCATTCTATCGGAATTGAAAATTTTATAACAAGGTTCGTCGCTAAATTATGTTTTTTTTTCCAATCTTGAACTATCTAAGTGACCGTGTGCAAACTCAAGCTTCGCACGACGATTTCTCTCGGAAACTAGCTGTTTCTTAGCTGGACCCCTGCTATAATGCTTTGATTTCACTAATGGATTATTGTACTGTTGGACAGCTAGTTCAGGAACTCCAGCGATTATTCTTGGTTCTGACTACCACAGATCTCTTTGGTCGTCAGGACTTTATTTTTTCCACATGTTCATTGTACCGTTTAGTTATTCTATACACACTGTATTTTGGCAGAAGAAACTACCTGGAAATATCAACTAAGCGCTGGCCTTCCAGAAATGCATCTACCACCATTTGCTTCAACTCTAGGCAAATTAGTTTACTTTTATCGCGTTAATAAAGTGTATCATTTACACTAATTATGACATACTAGTTTGTTTTCCATTTGAAAGCGATCTCATTTGGCCTGTGACCGCAGATGGTGTTTTATCGTGCCAATCACTAGTACCAATTTAATTTTAAAAAAGTAAATAATTTATATTTTCTAATAAGAGTTGCTTTACTGCTGTCAACGTTTAGGCAACAGATAGCCTAAACGTTTTATCTTATACATGATATGTAAACTCCAATTAAGGTATCTGCAGAATTCTAAAAAAAATCATATTATTAATGATTCTGATAGCGTACTTCTGAACTAGAAATACCTTTGAAGTTAGAAAACTTCCCAGTAGCCAATGCCTTATCGCATGAAAGAACACAAATTGGTGTAATATAACATTAAAAGGCCTTCCCTACCACAGTGCTGAGAGAAAGAAATTATAAGGCATAGAGACTAGTTTTTAGTTTATTTTCAGATATTTGGGGATTCCATTGTACGTCATAGCAAAAAGTAATTCTCTATAGCTTAGATTGATGACGGCAACTCTTCCTATTGTGCGAGATTCACTTTTATACATGAACTTATTGTAAATTACGATTTTTTTATAGTTACGAAAGACCGCCTTATTCCACCGCTGTGATGCCACCCGCAAGCCTATCGGTAAAACTACTTAACCAACCGGGAACCTCTCCGCCCACCGCCGCTTCCGCCCCCCTAAGCATCGCTCGATCTTACCCAACCTACAGCATATCGCCCGGTCCGTCCGCGGTCGGTATGCAACAAGTTCAAACGCAACCCTTGGACTTGGGTGTTAGTTCGAATAAGTCCAGGTATGTCTCTAAACCAGTTGGCCGAATGCTTTTAAACAAAAGCCACGTTTTTCCTTTTCAGTGATAATCAACCCACGTCACCCAAACGCAAGAATACGCAAGCAATAGGTTCGCCGGTGTGTTTAGAAGTTAAAAAACGCCGATTGGATACCCCTCCGGGTATTCCGCCGGGGATGCCGCAAAGTTTTAAGACATATAACAACAGCGTCCCGCCAACGTTGGGTATGAACTTGTCGAGTATGCCGGGACAACTGCAATTGGCACGGGTTAGTGAGCCCAGTCCCTTGATCGCTAACGCTGCCACTACATTGGTGAACAATGCGGCATACAGGTAAGAAATATCAAAATTTTGTATTATATCTATAAACTGATGTATTTTAACGATATATAGAGTATTAGGGTAACTTAAGTCGTAACTTTACTTCTAGTCCTCAGTTTGATTTTTATTTTAAAAATTTCTTAAGTGTTCTTTACATTTTATCAAAAGATCGCGAATTTATACAAATTTTTGGTTTCAGGTAACTTGAGGTGACAACTTCTAGTGCTCTGATCGCTTTCATTTTTATTTTTAACGTTTTTCAATACACTTCCTTTTTATTTTTTATGTGTCCAACTTTTAGCAAATAATAAACAACGTGAATTCAAAATTTCTGTATTTATCTTTCTTTTCTATGTAAATTGTTTTTAATTTTTGTTTCAAAGGCTATTAGCGTTCTAAATACTATTAGCGGTTAGTTTCTAGTTTATATTTTTTAATTTAGGCTAGTGATGACATGCTACAACACACAGTAACTTCTGTCAACTGTTAAATATAAAATTAAAACACAAATACCTCTTATATTATACTTTTATAGAACTATTTACACTAAACTTATTTATTAAGAGTTGACGTTTCCGCCTTTATGTCATATTTGCGTTAAAAAAAAAACAATCATGAAAAGATTAATTTTCTTTCGAGCGATCGAATAATCAGCAACAAAACGGTTTTACATCCGTTACAACGTAAGAATTTTAAGAAGATAAAAAAATTACCCACCTTGGGGTTAAAGAACTAAAATTTGGCAATATATCCTTACTAAATCATTATTGTTCGTCATTTGAAAATTATTGACTTAATGAGTCTTGTGGTTTCAAAACCCCAAAATTTACCAGAGAAACAAAAAAATGGAAAAAGAGAAGAAATGGAGAATCTACTAAGCAGCAAGAAAAAAATTGAAAATTATTGTAACTTCTTGAAAAACTTTGAAAAGTGAGCCTTAGCTACCTGGAAAAATTTTAAAAATTACATGAACATAAAATTCGATTTTATATTTGCTTATTTTAATACATAAGTTTGATACCTGAATTACCTAAAATCTACTAATCTTAAAAGTCTTGGAAAAAGACGCGAAATAAAGGATTTAGCTGAGGCACAAGATCTAAAAAACTGAAAATTTTCGTATGATCCTTTAAAATATGTTATGAAAGAATGGATCTAGTCTTCTCTTATCTTTTTTTTTTTGTAAATTTAAGCCTATAATACTGGTAAATAGTACTTGAAAATTGGCCTACATCTATACTAAATATATTGGTAAATTATTTAAAATTTAAAAATGTAATTCAACAGAAGACTACAAATATTTTATGTTCAATTATTCACTCACCGAAAATGTGGGTCAAACAAGCTTCAATTTTTTATGACTAATTATGTTTTGACTGTTTTGTCTGGTAAAAGGCGAAAAGAGCGGAGAGACACAGTTTAGCTTCATCAGTGTGGAACGAGAGCAGCTTTGTTTCAATCAAACTACTGATTCAGAAGTGTTATAATCAATGCCAAGATGTCTTTGTATGTTTCATAGATTATCAGAAAGCTTTCGACAACGTCAAACACGGCGTTCTCCTAAATAGACTCTAACGAAGTTACAAGATTTTGTTATTATTTTATAGAAATATTGGTTAGCCCAGGCAGTACCAATAAACTTGGCACCGTTATTATTTAATTCCAGAATGTATACTTTATCTAAAAGTGATGTGTATTTTAAGCTTGGGCTATGGGCTTGTAATTGTAAACATACCTAGATTAACTAACTTAAGAGGTTCCTAGACCGGATAATACCCAGTATAGGTTAGATTTCTAATGAGTTGTACCCAGTTCTATGTTAACTGTGTTGTGATCCCTGGTCTTCGTTATTTGCAGTCCTGGTTGTTCTTATGACATTGAGGAGCACTGCATGCCTAGAACCGATAGTTTTTCATCACTAAAGTTTATGTTTTCCAGTTATTTTCATTTACATCATCTTTTATATAAGTTCTAAAGCTTACATACGTTAGAAAGACCTCCTAA
This sequence comes from Anthonomus grandis grandis, assembly GCF_022605725.1. NCBI lineage: Eukaryota > Metazoa > Arthropoda > Insecta > Coleoptera > Curculionidae > Anthonomus > Anthonomus grandis. The sequence goes on along the minus strand of NC_065548.1, from coordinate 13,926,494 downwards.
AAGAAAGGACATGACCTGTTATGCAATAATCATGATAAGCTATGTTACAGTTTCCAATAGTTTTCGTGTTGCCATAGTTATAGTATTCAAGATAGTAATAGACGCCAAAGACAGCAGAATCATACATAAACTATATTGAAACCACACCGCGGAGATAAGAGTTAACAAAAAATTATCCACAGATACATTCCATGTATGTAAAAGAGTTCGCTAAGGCTATATATGAGTATTGTGACCAATTTTTCAATTGTATACGTGGAAAAAGTCTTTTAAATAGCCCTCGAAGGAGAAAGTGGAGGCATTAAGATTACCGGAATTCAAATTAACAAGATACGCAGCAACTTTGGAGTAAGACACCAATAAGTCGCCAGCCTATTACCATAAGGTTGAAACATTACAGAGCGAGTATCACGGGTTAAATAACTGAGTGCCATAATCAATAAACCAGATGGGACTGCAATTAAGAAGTTATACTTGGAAGAACAAATTACGTAAAAGCAACATTTTTAAAAACTTCCTATTAGATCGAAGTCTCCCGCTAGCACCGAAACTACGGGTAGTATGTGTTAAATATGGCCGGTCTTATTATGCGGCGCAGAAACGTGGTCTCCCTAATTTAGAACCCTGAACAGCATCTGGGCGTTTATAAAGTGGATTCTCTGGAGCCTCTGGCACATGCTATGAATGAACAAATTCAAAGAATTGCAGGGTACAAACGAAAACGACTTAACATTGTTACGGAAAAGAAAGTTTCCTACCTCAGAATATCCTTAGAGGAGGCAAATATTGTTTTCGTAAACTAATTCTACAAGGAAAATAGAGGAACGTCGAGACGCAGAAAAATATCAACACTCCTGGCTAAGAAATATACGGGACTAGTGTAATGTCAGCGATGCAGCAACTATATTTCAAAGAGCTGAAAACGGAACTACATATTTTATGAACAGTCCAGACAGAAGAAGAACTTTGGGTTAAGTATGGCGAAACAACTATAATAAATAAACAGGCAGAGTTTATTTATTATAGTTATTTATTATAGGACAATTTGTATTATAGAATAATTCTTATATGTTAGAACAGTTCATGCAATGTGTTCGCTCCCAATTTCTTAATCTGGTGTATTTAACGGAACGCCGATATGCGTTTTTTTATTTCGAAGTTTTATCTCGCAGTTCAAATATATTACCGCTTCTAAATTACAGTTTATTCCACAGAACGTCATACTCAAAGTAATTTTTTTTTATAAATAGCTAAACATTCTCCGTTTTTACTTCCACCACCGTTTCGTGGATGGAACCGTAGGCACCATAATTCCTTATTTTAACTATTAAATGTTTTATATCCAATGATTTTATTATATATTTAAAAAGAAAATTTAATTCCAGATCCCCAGTAACAACCATAAGCGGTATCCAGTCGCCCACCTCCTTGACCGAAAACCTGCCCGACTTGAGTGTAACGGCGGTAACGGTGGAGGTACCCCGCCCCGCCAGCACAGATTCCACGCATTCCATTCCATTGATTAAACCCGGTACTCCCTTGGGACCGCCGCCCAGTTCTAGTCCCGCCCCCGCCAGGAACACCAGTACGCCCAACAGTTTGCCGCCCAAACCGATAACACCCAGTCCGAGTCCGTTATCGGGCGGGAACAGTACGATCGGAATCAGTAATAGTGCCCCGAATACTCCCGGTGGTGGTGTGACGCAAAATAGTGAGGAATTAATTACGGCCGCGGTCGGTGAGGAGAGTCCGCGTACTCCGATTAAAACTAGTGGTAGTGTACCGCCGAGTGTCGTGGACTCTGAGAAAAGTAATAGTCCGGGTCCGCAGAAGGGTGGTTCTGCCAGTGGCGGTACTACTTTGGGAACCGTTAGACATCTAAAAAAGGTAAGGCCTTAAAAAGACTATGGATTAATAGTACCTAAAGGGGACAGGATTTTAATTAGGGCCCACTAAGATTAAGCCTATTATATTATATGTTTCAATAGTGTGATGGTGATGGGTGATTATAATGGTCATATGTCAAGAATTATCAGGGTCTTTACCTAGTTACATAAGATCTCATAAGGAAACTTTATTGTGCCCCTACATTGCTTATTTGGGACTATCTCTGTATAATAGTTGAAACATATCATCCATTCTTTTTCCAAGAGACCACACAAAAAAAAACTCCCAAGTCAGGGTCTCAATAAACATAGGTATATATAATTTCTTAAAAAGCTAGACATGTTTTGCTATAGGAGCATCAACAGGCCTAGACATACACCTACACAGATCACATTACAATTAACAACAATAGTATATTAAATGAGCATCTTGCAATTATTCTGGGTATGTGCTTTGCAAACTTTAATATTGTGTCAATCAATAAATGTTTAGGATTAGTAAACTGTGCCTTGTACTATCCGGCATTGTAGATAATTCTAGGATCTAAACCTACAAGTACTTAGATTATTCAAACACATACTTTTACGACTTTAATTCTGCTGGCTTTAATAGTATAAACAACTACTTTTTATCTGTCAATTGGTCTCATATTATGCATAATAACTTAGAAATAACTGTAACTTTTATAATGTTCTTTTTGAGTGTTAATTTAAACTCTTTTCTGAGTTAAATAAAAGCTATTATAACCAATAATATTTTTTTGATTTTTTAATTTATGAAGTGTTTCTTCCATTGTTGTGTGTGTTGTTAATTTATTAACAAGAATTATCGATAAATATGGATTTAAACTATATACGATATCTCAAAGATAGAAAAAATATACAGGACTAATATCAGGATATTATATAGGGTGACTCATTATTGGCTTATATATTTTTTGCATTTGATTAGGCTATTAAACGTCCAAGATGTTGATCGACACACTGTAAGGTATCGTTTTGAGAATTGATTTTCATAATTCTTTTCAAGATCAGTCTTTAAAGTAAGGGAGCAAAGCAACAAAGAAGAATATGAAATAGGCTTCATGTCACTTGTCAATACGTTTTAATGAGTGTCATTTGTTTTTCTTATAGGTTACTAGAATAATATTTCGAGTTTACGTTACGATGCCCAAATTTGTACTGTACGAAATTCGATAGAGGGCCATTAAAAGATGTTAAATCCAAATTTGCAGCACCAACATAACTTTTTGTGTCAAATTGTGCAGAAAAGCGTTTTTTTACATATTTTCACGAATATCTTGGCTCCTATTTATCACACAAGCAAATGACATTATCATTCTCTTCTTTATGGAATTACATTCATTTTTTATACATATTAGTTTTTTGTTACATTGATTAAAAAAAAACATGTAGTTTAGTGAGGTTTAAATTTAAAAATTTGTGTTTCAAATACGGTTTTTGCACATTATTTCTTTTTGCATTTTAACGCTGGAAAACCCTGGTCTAGTGTTTTCAAGAACAACAAGTCATTTACCTGTGCAGTAGTAGGCCAATCTTGAAAATCCAATAATTCAGTCTCCGGCAATCTACGCGCAAACGTGCCTGTCGGTGCTGTACAATTTTGAATTGACGAATTCGTCAACGAGGCAAAACCCTCATGAAATATTGAGCATTTGATTTAATTTAGATGCAATACTACAATAATTAGTTTTCTTTCCTCTTGTTTGTCTAGTTTTTTAGAATTATAAAGGGATTTTGAAAGTATTTCGTAGCCAGCACTTCAAAAGCATACTGTTGGTTTTCACATCGTTCTTTTTTTAACCGATTCAAACCTCTTTGAGGAAGTTCACCTTTAATTTTTGATATTAAAGTGTTCTGAGCAAATGAAACATGAGCATTCTTTTTGGTTTTTTGTACCGCCATTTCTTGCTATAAATTTTCCAGCAGGGTGCGTGCATTTTAATGCTGCTCTTCCCTTGGAAAACTCATGATCCTTACGTTTATCGATAATGCTATTCTTAATCAGTCTTGATGCACTCAATTGTACCTCCTTGACTTTGCCTGAACTTTTTCCACAAAATAAAAGCAATTATTCATTTTCACTCATGTGCTGTGGAATGCAACAGGAATAGCAATGACGAAAACAACAGGAACGAGCGAAGATTCTTGGCGAATTTTCATGTTTCGACATGGACCACGAGGAAAGGATTAACTGATCGTTTAATTAGTCATGGTTGCAAGAAGTTTCACGAAGCCTGTAAGCACCGGGAAAACCTGCACTGACGGATCTCAATATACCACAACACTTACTTTCATGAATACAATTCCCCTTACACTAAAATTCTACTTACAAGATATAAAAAAAAATCAACGAGAAAAAAACCGGATGAAATACCAATGTTTGCGCGTGGATTACCGGAGACTCGTTTATCGGATTTTCATGATTGACCAATGAACGTAACGATAATTAAATGTCCTTCAAAAAAGTACTGAGGCTTTTTGGCGCTAAAATTGTAAAGAAAATTTGCATTTTGCAAAAAAAACGTATACGACATACAAAAGTTTAACTTTAAATCTTGATATTTTTATTAATTATGTAACAAAAAAATTATGTGTATAAAAATTTAGGTAATTCCATAAAGAAGAGAATGATACGTCACATGCTTATGTGCGGAAAATCGGAGCAAAGTATTCGTCAAAATATGGAAAAAAAAACGTTGCATAATTTCGCAAAAAAAAAATTTGCACGGCGTCTTTTCCACACCACATACCGCATTTTCCCAGTCATAAAGTCAAGTAGGTACTATTTTTTTTGTGGGAAATATGTAAAAGGAGCAGGGAAACGAGAATAAGTAAAACTAAAGACACCAAAATCCTAAAACAGATTTAAGCATAAATTAACATCAGCCTAATGACCCATCGGGAGATTGTTTGGATTTCATAATTCGCGTATTCATGTAGCGCAAGCCTTAGCGCCAAACAGGAAAAAGATTATGTAAGGTTTTCACTAGTGTCAAATGTCAATGAAAGTGCTGTCAAGTGTCATTTTCTATTCGTTTTGGGTTGTTAACGTGGGAGTAGTACGTAGTGTGAACTAAAAAAACGCAAATTAATAATTTGTACCAAATCTCAAAACAGCAGACAAAGAAGTGTTCGGAAAGTCTTTGAAATGGTAACGTAAAGGTTTTATTATATTCAGTGTTTCCGTAAGCCCCTATGACATCTTTGTTTTGAATAATTTTACATTAATTTTGGAAACCCTGTACATATGAGCCAATACTCCAAATAAATCCCTTTAAGTATTAGGAGGAGCTTTTAACTTTAAATAAATAAATTCGAGCATTTTACTCACAAAGCACTTTTGAGTTTTTTATTTGATTTCATTGATGAATAATAGCCTCCCCACAAAGTTTTCGATTGTGTGTAACAAATAATTTACCTTTGAGCTTTACGGCTAACCTTTGTTATGATACTATATGAAAGTGCCTGTTATTGCTCGACTACTCTTCATAAGGATTGAATTTATAACAGAATACCTATAGAGCGAGAGCCTCTAGTAAGATTGCCATGTTTCATATAGACTCTTCTTATTTAAAGCAATTTATATTTCTTTGTACAAAAAAAGACGTTTAAATTTCATTTTATTACACTTAGATTTCCAGTCTTATGAACTAAATCTGGGTAAGGTGAAATACTTCATAAAGATATATTCTTAGGGTGCCACAAACGGTGCACCCCAAAGTATAAACTTTGAAGGTATCAAGGCAATTTTAATATATATAATAAATAATAATAAAAACAATATATAAATAATAAAACAATATATTTTCTCTCTATTTCACAACTAGTATTTAGTGGTCAAACATTAAATTTAAAGTCCCATTTTACTGGGGTAATCAAATGGATATGATTATTAGCTTTGTCAAACCCATTCAATGTTATAATATTCAAGCATATTTGATTTGATATATACTGATTTCTTGTAGGCCTTTAACAAGGTTGACATATGGTCCATTGGCTTCCTTTGAAACTTGACTGAGCAGGTTTGTAGGGCAATGCCAGATGATGTAACTTTAATGTGTGCTCCGGAGTTCCCCAGGGTGGTCACTGCATACCTCTGCTGTTTCTTATCTTTGTTAGTGGCATTACCTCATACTTTGAAAATAGTTATTATATCTATTCTGTTATTCACTGATGATTTGAACTTCTATAGAATGGTTCTTTCTGTTCTGACCAAACTTTACTTCAAAGTGACTTAAGTATACTAAATGAGCGATAGTGAAGAAAATCCATATTTGCCATGGAGTTGTAAGTTAAGGCAAAATGAAAAACATACAGTCTCCATCCAGCCATTTATATTAAATATTGTTCGGTACTCTTTTTGTTAAAGAATAGGAACTGGTTTAAAACTCCCAACATGTTTCGGACACAGAATTAGAAACATGTTGTAGAATAAAAGAGTGGAGGGAGACAGTATGTTATTCATTTTGCCTTAAATGAATAACATACTTAATTTTGCCTTAAATGAATGATGTGTTAGTCACAATTTCTTTCTTAATATAAGTAAATGTAATTACATAAATGTTTAAAGAATATTTTTAAAAAATTTATCATATAGCCTCGCTTTAATATGGTCATGTAATAAAAGATTGTTGGTAAAATAAATTTTAATATTCCCTCTAGAATTCCTTTAGGAAAAAGATAACAACATTCCATAGTACCAATTATCTGAGTCTCTCCCCTGTTGAAAGGACATTTTTTATATAATAATAGGGATATTGAAATTATGAGCCTTACCTTATTTAGATTTTGGAGGTAAATTGGAATATATTGGTTTCTTGGTAATATATGATATTTAGTATGGCATATATTTTATTTTATGTTCAATATTTGTATACTTGATACATGCATTTAAAATAAATTAATGTTCATATTTATATCTAATCGGTCTATCAATTGGTCTTTTTAAATATAATTATTCTTGCCTTATGCCACAATTTGATTTATTCCATTGCGGTTTGAAGCTCCTCAAGTCCAACAATCCTTCTTTTCACTATAATACTGAGGGGTTTCAATACTAAACATAATACCCTAAGAGTATTTTTTCAGCAAAATCAACATACATACCTTTATTTCATTGAGATACATCTTTAAAACTTTACTGAAACTACAATCTTTTTTATTTTACTTAAATACATATAAAACAATAAAAAATCCTCAAAAGGCCGACCCAATTAATGAAAAAAAAGAGAAATAGAATAGACATTTTATTTAAAACAGAAATAATGATTAGTTCAAAATAAATTATTCTTACTAAAATAGATAAATTGTCTCACCAGTTAAACTCGACTGATACATAGTTGTTTCATTATTCAAAAATAGAATTTTACATTCTTAGAAAATATTTGCTTGCTATTGGGCTATTATATATTTAAATAGGGGAATTCAAGGCTGAACATCTTTTTACCTGTATTTAAAACCGGTTGGTCGTTAGTTAGACGAAAGACATTGCCAAAGTTTCTATTTTATGTATAACACCATTTGAATCCTCCTTGCAATTGGTTTTACTTTAGTGATTTTAATTTAATGTGGAATTTCGACACATATGTTTAACCTGATTATCATGATAATCCGATAAGAATATTTTCAAGGTAAATGCAACTAAAATAGGTATTTATTTAGACTGAAAAGTGAATATAAAAGTAGCAACTAGGGAGTGTTTAAAATAAATTTTGTTTTCAATATAAATGGTACGTGTCTTGTAGTTGTTTTCTAGAAAAAACAATATTTAAAAAATATATATATCTGGTTAATTTAGAGGAATTTCTGACCTTGCCTTGTATAAATTATGAAGGTTTCCACCAAAATAATTTAAACATCTCCGATTAAGATTGATTCAACTTATTACCATATATAGTTATGTATATGGATCTAATGTTTAAGATATCTATTAAGCAAGTCAGAAGGGTATAGACTATTTTTAAAATGAATTCTACCTGTTTTTTAATTATCCCATACCCCCAAACTTCCTAATATCATTTTACTAAATTGTCTCATTTGATTTCCAGGCTTGGCTACAAAGGCACACAGGTGAAGATCTCGAAGATACCACAGGTTTAGTAGGATCCGGTACGTGTGTGACCCTACCGCTCAACATCGACACCCCCAGTCCGCCACCGCAAAAAAACGAGAATCCTGTTAATTCCATTCATTCGATCGGCAGCATGGCCGTAAACAGCATAAACAAAAGCAAGAGTTTCCAATCGAAACCGGGAAATCGAAAACTAAAGGAGAACGTGAACGGGCATCCGACCCCGTCGGGAAAGAACGGCGATGATTCGTCGAGTAGCGATCAGGAGAGAGGCGGCAGGAAGAGTCCGCCCAAGAGGAAACCACCGAAGGTCAAGAGGAAAAAGGGAGCGCCCTCGTTGAATAAGAAAGTGGCGGAGGAGAAGAAGAAGAAGGGTGATAAATTGGTAAGATTTTTTGGACATTTACTAGTTAGAATCTTAGGGAGTTCACAGTAAGTTAAACTTACTTGAATCTAAATTTAAACCAAATTTTATGCAAAGAAAGAGCATTTCTTGTCCCACAATTTTATATAAAAATGACTTTAAATATTGCCATATTTTATATACGTTAATATAGAAGAGTGCCTGATGGATTTAATGATGAAAACGTGATTCTAGGTAAAGGTGTTGCGATAGTTAGGACAGTTTTTGTGGATAATATTCTAAGCAAATGTTTACCATTCTTGATAATATTTTCTGAAAGTATTAGGAATATTCTTAAGGATTCCAAAAAAGGGTTATTTCTTGTTGAATAATTCCATATAAGAACGTTTCTTGTACCCAGAATACTTTTTGAATTAAAAATCACTTTCTCAAACGAGCTCCAAAGGCTAAGAATCACGATTTTTATTTATTGACACACATAATTTGACATAACTTCAGAACCCCTCAAAGTATTTTCATAATTTTGTTTATACCAAATAAAGGAATTCCTGAGGATGGGTTTGAAGATAAAAACGTGATCGGGAGAAATAGATTTATTATACTTTTTTTGGCTAATTTTAACGACGAAACATCAAATTAGCTTAATAGGCCTTATATTCCTTGTACAAATATTGCACTACATGATGTCTATAACAAAACTTATTTTATTTTATAGGGCATTGCACATGGAAATGTAAATAGCGTAATAAATCGTGCTTTTTCTGTTTAAATGTTGCCTATTTTTTCGTTTTACATCTTTTTGTCGTGCATTATTATTTCGCTTTACAATAGTCTCCTTGCACATATACTCAAAGTTTTTTTTTTAAATTTTAAATCAAATTTGAGTTTACAACTCAGCTTTTTTCACAAATAAATCACAAATTGGTCTTTTCTTACAATCATTTTTAATGGCTACTAGTTTTTGGTCTACTAGTTACACTCCATCATCAGGCCGCCTAAGGCTACAATAAGACGTGTACAAATATAAATTTACGTAGTATTACTGACACTTATAAAATAAGAAAATTCAATGATTTTAATATAATATTACAATACAAAACTCTTATTTGTTTATTGGGTATATTGTATTGTAAATATGTAAGTGCTATTGTTAATATTTAGAAATCCTAGTAATAATAATATATCTGTCATATATCACAATAAGTTAAATAGCTGTGAGGTTTAGTGTTGAAAGTCTTATTTAAATTTTGATTTAGATAAATAAAATTCTGTAACCTAACTTGCTGTTTTACGTAGTTCATGGACCAATTCGGATGTATAACCTTTTTTTATTGCAATCTGATAAATTACATTAAGTTTAATATGGCAGCATGTCAAACAGATTAACAAATATTTTAAAACTTTTCATGAATGTATCATTTAAATCTTCAAATTCCTTAAGTAAGCAAATTGTCAATAATAAAGATCCCATAGACAAAATGGAAAGAAATGGGATGTATCAATGAACTTGTGAAATTTGTTCTGTAAAATATATTGGTAGAAATTATAGAATAGAAATTTTAAAATTAGAACAAATGAACATTTAAAAGGTTTTAACAAACCTAACACTAATTCATCACAATTTACTACAAATTTGATAGATTGCAATGATTATTATGACCCTAACAGTTATTTTAAAAATCAACATTTTGCCAACAAAGGACCTTAAAATAATTTAGAACTTATGGGAATTCACCCATCGTTTTTACAGGTCTTATATATTTAAATAAATAAAAAAGCAAAAAATCATCTTTAATATACGATACGTCATCTAAATATTAACAGTAGTACTTACTTATTTACAATTCAATACACCCAATAAACAAATAAAAAAGTTCTGCATTGTCTGGTTATTGTTGATTGCTTCTCACGGCATCTTTTTATAGAATTAAAACCATAAAATATGGTCGAGGTTATTTAATTTGTATTTTAACTTGTTACATGTTATTAGTCAGTCCAGTTTTGTTACCGAAAACTTTGGTTGTTAAATTTGTTACTAAAACTTAACTGTTAAAAAAAATTATATAATAACCAATATTTTTAATAATCGTTGAATCTCCTTTTTATTTCATATAAAGTGTCAGGAATACTGCATAAATTTATATTTTTACACATCTTATTGTAGCTAGGCGGCCTGATGAAGGATGTAACTAGTAGCCATGAAAAAATCGTGTCACATTTATCCACCATTCAACGTTTCAGTATTAATTGATCAATTATTTTAAAATTTTTAAATGCTTGATTTACTGTTAAAATTATTAGTTATTGGCTTTTTAAAAGTAAATATAAATCAAATATTTCTACACCAAAATATTGATTATGTATCGCCTAATAATAGAAAATACTGATTATTAATCTAAATTGTAAACATAGGTATACAACAGTAAAAAATAATATATGTAGGTATGGAGTCAGCAAATGGAATATCCTATTATTCTTAATCAAATGTTCTAACTGTTCTAAATCTTCTGGATGTTTAATGAAAACTAACATATTTTGGGCATATTCAGAAAATGTTAATAAAAAATATCCCAGAAACAATAAGTGACAGCATCAAATTTTTATAATTCTCTTCCATCCTTTTCTGGCCTTAATCAGTATTTTTATTTGAGCCATCCAATAGATTGGAAATCTTCTCCTAGGCTTTTCTGCTTAAACTCTATCTTCAATTATGACCTTTTTCATTCTACCTGTTCTTCTGGCAAAGTGTTCAAAATACTGCAAAACTCTTTGTTGTATTTGTTTACGAAGTTTATCATTTACTTTCAGTTGTTATAGTATTGCTACATTCGATGTTCAACGAAAGACAAGAATGTTAAGATATTCTTAACATGCGGCGGTATACCCACATCTCAAAAATCGGAAAAATAAGTGCTCTTACCAGCCTTAATTTTGTGTGTATTGTTGTATTCGAATTTTTCCAAAAATTTATTGGTTTCATCATTGCAGTTCTTGCAATAGTAAGTCTTCTATGTATCCTTCTGTCGCATCCTTCTTAGTTTGTTATGATCCCAGGTATATGAAAGCCTCCTTACCTAATTTTTCCGTTATTAAAAGAACAGTAATATTTGGCTATAATGTACAAAATATCTCGCTTTATAAAAACTCGCAGTTCAGTTAATGTTTTTGTAAATTTCAGCCGCCACAAAGCGAAAGCGGCAGCGACAGCGAAAAAGAGTCGGACAGCGCGAAAGACAGCGACTCGGGGGCGAGCACCACCGTGTCCGGAAATGGGAAGAAACCGGGCGGAAAAGAGCCACGTAAACGAGGCAGAAGACCGAAGGGTTCAAAAAACGACAAGGGCGAGGAGCCGCGCGCGAAAAAACCTAAAGAAGAACCCCCGCGCGACCCCTTTCGCAAACCACCAGTGGGCGTTCTCAGGAAGACCGGCGAGAGTTTTTTACAAGACGGACCCTGTTTTGAGGTAAGAATTTTTCCTAAGAATAAAGAAATTATCATACCAGAGGATATTTTCAGTAGTTTTAATAAATAAACTATTTTTTTTTAATTGAAATTTCATTGTTCTTCAAATGTCAAAGTCAAAAAAGTTTATTACCAAAAAAAAATAGTTATAAATATAATTACATGAGAAAAGAAGAATTTGACAATTTTTTGGTAAAAGGAACTGCTTTGCCATTATACAGGGTGTCCCAAAAGTTAACGATAAGCCGAAAAAGGGCAATAGACCAGGTGCTCAGGGATTCAAATAAAATACTAAAAAAAATCTATCTTGAGTACTTTTAAAATTATAGGCATTCATAGAAAAGCCGAAAAAAATTGACATCCCCTGTTGATATTTTTAGTACCGTGGCTACAAATTTTTGAATTTCTTAAAAAAATTTATTTTGATGTAACCCTGAATAACCCGCGATAAATTACAAAACGAAATTTAAACAAAACTGTTCACATTTTTATGAAATCATCAGATTTTTGTGCAACTTGTGTTGAAAATTGTGTCTTTTGACCACTATTTCCCAAATTTAACTAACTGTTCTGGGGAAAAGAAAATTACTTCACTGTTTGGCAAGTGATTTCAAAAGTTGGCGTATCTAATCTAGATTTCAAAATGGTAAGATACTTGCTAGATTTTTTCTTCAATAGGTGTGTATTTTTATTTTTTTTAGTACATAGTCAAATGTACGCCGCTGCTATACGCTAAGTTAATTTTATAGTCAAAATAAATAATGGAACAAAATCAAAGTAAATGAAACAAAACTTTATTAGAGTTACAATAAATTCTTTAAATTTGCCTACTTTATGGGAACAATAATTAAGAAAAAGTGTGCACTAATCCAATTTAAAACGTCGTATCAGAAATGGAGGCAGACAATTTGAACATTTGTTGCGACTTAAATAATCTTTTATTTCATTTATTTTGACTGTAAAATTAACTTAGCTTAGAGTAGCGGCATACATTTGACTATGTACTAAAAAAAATAAAAATACACACCTATTGAAGCAATAATCACTTGCCAAGCAGTCAAGTAATTTTCTTTTCCAGGACAGTTAGTTAAATTTGAGAAATGATGGTCAAAAGACACAATTTTCAACACAAATTGCGCAAAAATCTGATAATTTCTTAAAAATGTGAACAGTTGTGTTTGAATTTAGTTTTGTAATATATCGAAAGGTTATTTAGTGTTACATTAAAAAAAAATTGCTAAGAAATTCGAAAATTTGTAGCCACAGTACTAAAAAGGTCAACAGGGGGTGTCAATTTTTTTCGGTTTTTCTATGAATGCCTATAATTTTAAAAGTACTCAAGATTTTTTTTAGTATTTTTTTTGAATCCCTGAGCACCTGGTCTATTGCCCTTTATCGGCTTATCGTTGACTGTTGAGACACCCTGTATATAAAACCGATAGCGCAAGTTGCGTGAAACAGGCCCTAACAAAAAAATGACATTACAAACCATCATATTAAAACTGAAAAGGTTATAAATAAACACAAAAAAACTCCTAACTAAGATCAAAACTAAAGCAATTTTATCCAACTATTAAGTAATTCAAATACTCTCTCATCTTCAAGGTGTATTAAAAATGAATTAAAGCTCCAATTTTTTACTAAAATACGGCATTAAACATTATTAAACCACTCTTATCACTTTATAATCTTTCTCTTAGAACTGTGGAGTGGAAAACAGCAATGCTGGTGCCAGTATTTAAGAACCGGCCAAAAAAAAGATGTTACAAATTATCGACTAATCAGCAAAATGCTAGTGGTTGCTAAGCTTTTTAAAAAGCTAATTTAGGAATATTTATTCAACTGAACAACTAAAAACATTATATGCACCGAGCAGCACGGATTTTACAAGGGCCGATCCATCGATACGAATTTGTTTAGCTTTACAGAATATTTTCACGGGAACATGGATGATCGGGTTCAGGTGGATGATCCATCTACACGGACAAAGTTTCAATTTGGCGTGCCTTGACAATTTTTTTCTAATTCTTGTAATAAATTAATTTTTTTTTAATTTTTCTCATCAGCATGAAAATTCAGATTGGCATCAAAAATTGTTTCCAAATATTTAATTTCTTCATTATACATAATACTTTCTGCATTTACAGAAATCTGTATATTGCCTATAGAACTTAATCTACAGTTTAGAGGTAGTTTATATATAGAATTTTTACTGGCATGAATGAAATATTACATATAGAATATTTATTAAAATATTTAACTTAATATTTTTTTAATCTGTATTTTGATTTTTTATTTTAAAGGTTCACTGTTTTGCTATTTTTCCATTGCAAAGCTTTACTTTTTCATTTTGATTTATTTTAATAACTTAAACTTTCAGATAAGATGAATAATTATAATTGTCATCATCAGTGTCAAGATTTATATTCTTGTCAATAACTTTGATGAGTGGTTTATAAGGTTATAAGGCTTTCAACAAAATAAGTCACAACATACTTTTAAAACTAAAAGCCAAGGTGGGTGCATGTGGTGTACTCCTGGGGCTGTGTGAAGAAGAGTCATACTCACCAACATCAGACGTCCCTCAGGGGTCTCATTTATGACCCTTATTATAATTTATGCAAATGAAATTAAATATTGTTTTGAGATTTGTTAGTTTCTTTGATTCGCAGACGACTTGAAGTGTTATTGCCTGTTGTCGAATGTTACCAGGTCCAGAGTAATCTTGACGGGGTCGCTATTTTCTGCGACCAGAATAATTTATTTTTAAATATTAAAATATGTCAAATATTTTTGTTTACTAAAAATAAACATATCGTTAATTTTAATCGCAAAATAAACAATTCCTCTTCCGAAAGTGGAACATATGCGAGATCTGAGTATAACACTCAACACAAAACTGGTTTTTGATATTGGTTTCACTGGATACTGGTTTCAGCAAATGTGCTATTTTCAAATATTGAGGCAATTATTTGCCTGTATAATTCAATTGTTCTCAGTCGACTTTACTTTGGAAGCATGATGGGTTCCATCTATCTAAGATATGATGTCTATATTAACCATATAGAAAGAATACAAAATAACTTTTAACTAAATCCATTAAGGATCATTTTGATTTTCGAGAAAACGGTGCAAAAGTTGCTCGAAGTCACTTTAGTGTATTGTCACTTTCTGGCATATGGCAATTAATAGAGGCGGTGTTGCTTTATCGATTGGTTAATGCTTATTATAATGTTGTTGAATTTCTCTATGAATGTTCCTCAAATTAATTTAAGATCAAATGACGCCTTTTTTTTATTCCATTTAGGAAAACAAATTGTTCACAGAATTCCCCATTGTGCAGAATAATAAAAAATTGGAAACACGTTTTACAATTAAGTAGGGTTCTTTAATTTGTCTCTTTCTGGTTATAAAACAAACGTCAAAAATATTTTATTACGCCGAAACTAATTTTACTTTAATTGTTCCCTTATTCTGTAGTTTTTCTCGCGATTTTTTTGTTAGGTTAGTTGGAGTACCTATATTCTTAAATTAATTTAGCCAATACTATTTTGGGTGTTTAAACCTGTATGTATTCCTATGTTCACCAAATAAATAAATAGTTAATGTTCAAATTTCAGGTTGCACCAAGATTAGCAAAGTGCAGGGAGTGTCGTTGGACCCCGAACCAGCGAATCCGTAATATGCCAAACATCTTTTGCCGTTTCTACGCGTTCAGAAAACTAAAGTACAACAAAAACGGCCAGTTGGCCATCGCGGGATTCAGTTCACCGAAGGATGCGCTCGAGGACGACGTGAAATTGTGGATTCCCAACGTGGAAACTCCGCCGGCCGATTTGGATTTGGACACCTCAAAGTTCCTCTTGACGCAAGTCGGTGATCATTTTTGTGATTTGTTAGTGCAGGAGAAGGAGGCTCAGGAAGAACTGATGGCCGAAGGTGAGATTTTTATGTTTTTTTTAGTGTGAAGATTGGATTATATTTTGTAAATTGACGGTATGTAATATTTCCTCCCTAAAGTGTAAATACTTCTTTATTTTTGGATTTTTTCTTCCTTGAAACTTGTAATTGGGGTAAAGGAAACTTTTTTGGGCTCTAAAAGTTTAAAATCAACTTTGATGACAAAAAAACACCTTTTTAGCTGTACCACATTTTATTTCTCTAATTGTCTAATAATTTGAGTCCCTATAGACAAAAATCGCCAAGATCCTCCATGATATTTGAGCCTTAAATAGACAGTAGGAAAAATATTGAATATGCTTAAAATTACGTTTTCTTTTATTTTCGACATACACCACATTAACAATCTACATGCTGTTTCACTCTTCATATTTACTGCCATTCGTTTTTCTACATCAGCCCAAATCCCTTTGAAAATTGATTTTTCTTTAGAGACCAACAACCCAGAAAAAAATAAAAACATGTCTTCAAATACCAGGGACAAAATTAAATTTAGGTTAAAATACTGCAACGTATAACACTAAATTTAAACGATTTCGATTGCTTTAACGGAATTGCTTCAAATACCGGGAAGAAACTTAAAATTACTTACTAGTGTTTGAAATAATTTTGAAAATAAGTTTTAAGCAAACTATTTAGAATAACTGGAAGAAATAATAGTTTATATATAGGCCGAAACATTCAATTAACTTATCAAGAAGCATTAAAAAAATATCTGGGTCACAAAAAACAACAAATAAATAATAGTTTGTTTACAGCAAACCATACATAGAAAATAAATAAGAGAGTATTGTAAAACTACAGCAGAGAAATATTTTTAAGTAAACAAAATAATGAGGCGATATTTATCTTATTTATTTATCTTTAATATGTTTATCCCTGATTACTTATAGTTGTATAGAATAAAGCATATACAATAAAAAGACTCAAAGACTGATATAAATATAAAAAACTAATATAAAAAACTAATGTTGGAATTTAGGACAAAATAAAACAGGGAAACTGAACTGTTTGTGTGCATGTATTTATTTATTTTGATGGTATTCTATGGTAACACTCTAATAGGTAGTAATAATTAAGGTATTGAAATATTGGTACTAGATTTTTAAATTTTGAGCATTGTATTATACAAAGCTCAAAAAAGTTAAAGGGTGTCTTTATTGATTATAAAAGACATGATTATGTCAATATTGTTTTGCTCAATATATGGCTTGTTCCCCTAAAAACATAATTTTTTTAAAAATTTACTATTTATTTAAGGTTATGAGATAATGCTTATCTCATAGTTTATTAATTTTACTGGTTTATCCAAGTATTTATTATTTTTTAAGACTATGCTTTTTTTTGTTCTACATCTTTACAGATATTTTTTCTTATGTTCCAGGCTTTTGGAGTCTTTTTTAATAAAAGAGGAAAGAGGATTGTTGGATAGGGCTTAATTCATATGTCAACCTTTTGAGCTTTATAAAGTGATCCTCAGGACCCACATGTTACACTTGTTTTTTCTGCATTACAGCAAAAAAGATTTAGGGTTCCTATAGTTGCCCAGTTGCTGATTAATGTGTGCCCATTTCTTTATATGTCTTCATAACCTTCCTGTCTGTAATTATTGCGTATGTTTTCCAGAAAGCCCGTAGCTTTGATGTTCCAATCTAGGCTATTGCCCACATCAAGGCTAAGGTCTCTCTGATTAACATATGCAACAATTATGGACCGAAAGCTTATGAAAACCTAAAGAAATGGCAAACATTAACAAGCAATTGGTCAACTATAGCAACTATAAAAATCTTTTTTGCTGCAATGCAGAACAAACAAGTGTCCTGAGGATGACTTCATAAAGGTTTAAGCGGCGGCATATAAATTAAAGAAGCTTTAGTTTTATTGAATCCCTATCCAACAAAAGTTTTTCAGTCATTTGAACTCGTTTTAAGTTTCTCCTGGTGTTCCTAGTTGTCTAGTAGATACACTTTTAAACAAATTATAACAATTTTCTTTGAAGGGCTTTTGGCAATAAAACCCTTGAAATTTTTCTTAAATTTAATTAACCTATATATTGTTTTTTTTTCCACTGTTTATTAATGTTTACCTCCTCATTTGCAGAAAAAACCATAGCATGGAAACGAGTGGTCCAGGGAGTCCGAGAAATGTGCGACGTATGCGAAACCACCTTATTCAACTTCCATTGGGCATGCGGAAAATGCGGATTCGTCGTATGTCTCGATTGCTACAAGAGTCGCAAAAATGGCACGATTAAGTCGTCAAACGATCCCGGTAAAGACCGCGATGAATTCATGTGGCTACTATGCACCAATCGGTCGTCGCACGAGCACGAAAAACTGATGCTCACCCAAATAATCGCGGACGATTGTTTATTGAAACTCGGCAGGATGGTGCACGAGATGCGCGATTTATGGAATATCGAGCAGTTTTGCGCGTGTCCCATCTCCAAAGAAGCGAAAATTAACAATCCCGATTGCCGTGAAGCGGTGAAGATGATCCTATCGGAAAAGATGAACGGGGTGAAAAAGGAGCCGAAAGAAGAATCGAAACCTGCGTTAAACGGCGTCAAAGACGAGAAATCTTCGCTAAATTGGCTGGCGGACGTCGCTTTATCGAAAACCGAGGAGCCGACAGTGAAAAAAGATACGAAAGACGAGGGTTCGAGCAGTGAGGAGGAGGGAAACTTTTCCACTTTGAGGGAGTTGCTTATAAGACCCAGTCATAAAGCCAACGGTTCATCGAGGGCGGCCTCGCCGGTATCGAAAACCGATAAGAAAAAGTGCAAATCGGAAAGCAATCCGGAATCCGACGTGGTAGTGACGACGGATGCCCCGGTTAAAGTTGAAAAAGAAGACGCGGAAGAAAAAATGGAACTGAAGCATTTCTTGAGGCGCTACAATTGGCTCCATAAGGGCAGGCAACAGTTGCCGATTAGGATAATGACGTTGACGGAGAGTAAGATCCTGTATCCTACTGTACCGCATTCGTGGCTGTGTGATGGAAAGCTTTTGAGACTGAGCGATCCTACTTGTATAGACAACGAAAAAATATTTAAGGTATGTCAATTCTGTTAGTTTTTTTTTACTTACTTTTATTGATTTACAATTGAAAATCTTTTGTAAACACCAGAGTTCTTTAATTATTTCGGTATTTTTAAACATGATATTAAAAACATAAAAAAACTTGCAAGCAGTTTCGTGGCCTATGATAAAGACGGTTTACAAATAGGGTAAAATAGATACTTTTGTTATTTATTTTTACAACAACTAGAAATTTTTTTAGGCGTTCTAAACCTAGAATAAAAAGACGATACTAAGACTGAAGTTAAAATTTTTTTAAATTTTACACAAAAAAATTAATTTATGAAAAATAATTTTTCTAGTCTTCGAGTACAGTACATAGTGCTTAAACATAAAGTCCTTACTTCTGTTTTTATTCACAGTTTTTTTAATAGTTAGTATTGCTAGGGCTCACAGTGTTTCATCATTCATAGAACTTCGCAAAAAAGTCTTTATTCTCTTCAATGTAGAAAAGCATCTTTGACCTTTGGCAGTTGTGACTGGTATGGTTACAATTTTTTGTAAAAATATCAAGGTGGCAGAAAAAATGCCCTGAATATTATTTTCTAGAAAAAACTTTACTAAACTAGCAGCACCACCTATATTTCTGAAATCAGATCTTTGGTAAATTAATTATAATTCAATATGAAGGTGACTATCTAAAAACGAATATGCTTCTACTATATTTTCTAAGTTTTGCAATGGAAAATGCTTTTTAAAATGTGAAAAATGTTCGAATGAAAAAAGAATGGCTGCATTTAAATGATTTGTAAAAGAAAATCTGTCTCTTACCTGTGTAATTAGGATATCACAAACTTCCTTGGCTGCTACCATTTTGCAAATATGCGGGTTTTTCTTTGTATGGCATGGCGCCATTTAGTTTAAGTCGTAGTTGAATTTGTATCGTCAAAAATTTAATTTTCATTTTGTTTTCAAACTGTCTCTCTTTTCAGATGCACTTTTCAAAACACTTTATGAATGTGTGTATTTGTACTGGGTCAGTCACTTAGAATCCTGTAATATACGGCGTTATACCAGTAGCTTGATAAATAGTAACAGTTCGTTTTCAAGTAGCTTTCTATTTTTTCCACGCATTCTATTAATAATTCGCGATATTCATATACTGTATTCCTCTTTTAAAATTCCATCTTGTAGCAGACCATATAGGAACTTATACACCAACAATTTTATCCAAAACTGCAACTTGTGGAGAGTGAGAGAAAAGATTTGAAATATCACTTAAATTTTAAAAAAATACCCGCTTTTTTGATTTTGGCTAGTAGCTTGAGATAAAATCAAGTTTAGTTGGTGGGCATAAAAGCGAACTAAAAAAGCATAAATATAATCACGCTGAATTAATAGTCCTATTGTTGGAACCTTAAATCGCATAACAATTTTAGCACTAATCAAAACTGGGCCAATGGCTGCCATATATCTATTTTTCCCAAAAGCAGTTGCACATTGATCTGAAATGAGCTTGAGTTTTTTAGTATTTTCAAGCTTCTTAATCTTTTGTGCTAAATGTCCCAAGTCAGCTATTTAGTCTTTTGTTCAGGCGGACTCTAAAACCGCGCGACCAAACAACAGCAAATTAAACTGTTCGAGTTTTAATCTTCCCCCGAAGATGTTAACATCGTTAG
Organism: Anthonomus grandis grandis; assembly: GCF_022605725.1. Taxonomy (NCBI): domain Eukaryota; kingdom Metazoa; phylum Arthropoda; class Insecta; order Coleoptera; family Curculionidae; genus Anthonomus; species Anthonomus grandis. Next base: position 13,906,029 of record NC_065548.1, on the reverse strand, counting down.
CGAAACACGTGTCGAGAGTAAAAAATAAAGAGTTTTGGTTAATGGTAAAACTGTCTCGTAATTTGAGTCAAACTATTCATTAAACATAAAAATTCGAACACAATTACAATATAATGTTCGCGCATGAACGGCCAATATTAGCTAACACACAATAAAAGTCTGCGACTTTTCCACGTATAATTGCAATAGACCCGATATACCCCGCATCAAGAATAGTGAAAAAAAGTTACACGTCATGCCGACATGATCGCATATACGATTTTTACTACATTTGACTGGTTTCACAATATGGGATAAAATATTAGTGAGACTGAGACTTCATTTCAGAAATAATGGTAAAATGGATATTTTTTATTATCTACTTTGGGGATGCACATGCTCATGTGCTCCTACAATAGAACCGCCACTGCATGCAAGGCGAGATTTGTGGAGAGGCATTTCTTATGGTTACCTAAAATATCTTTAATAAACAAATCGATCCCTAATTGCATCAATTCTCACTAAAAGGCCTAGTGCCATACTGAGTAAAGTATCTCCACACATTGTGCTTCCTGCTGTGTATTAGATATTTACCATAGATAAACAGTTTATAGGGGTTAATAGAATGGAAACTTCCATATAAACGAACGTGCCAACAAAATTAAGACGAGACTAGCGGCATCTCTCGAGAGTGAAAAAGGTAAAAGCATATGAACGCGTGTGAACAGTAGAAACCTCCTTAAAATTAAAGCTTCAACTATTTAACTACTATTTCAATTTTTCGATACTAGATGGCGCACGACACCCATTTTGGCGGGATTTTTAATAGATTGATATCTTTTACAAAAATGATACTACATTACATAAATAAAACGAAAATTATATTTTCCGGAATACATACTTTATTGCTTAAAAAATACAACATTATATTTATACATAAATATACACTATCGGACAAAAGTAGAGAAACTTTTTAAATTTGCGTTTTATTTGAATACTTCAAAACTAATGCAGTTCTACACATAATAAAAATCAACAATAATTGTTAAGACTTAATTTGTATAAAGTAAAATAAATTGTAGAAGAAAATCCTAAGATTTAATTTAATTAAACAAAATATTTATGAGACAAAAGTAGAGAAACTAAATTTTATTCCAAAAGTACAAGTTATTTCTTATTTCTATCTTAAAAAAATTAATAGTAAGTAGAGTATCCCTTATTGGCAATCACCTCGCGGCATCGATTTGGCATGGATTCCAACAGTTTCATAATGGTTTCCTCTCCAATAGAATTCCAGGAATCTTGTAAAACTTTTATAAGATCATTTTTATTACTGATCTGATGTTGCCTTACACGCCGGTCTAGTTCCTCCCAGAGGTTTTCAATCGGGTTAAGATCGGGACTTTGCGCAGGAAAGTCCATAACCCTAATATTTTCCGATAAAAACCAATCTTTGACAACCTTTGATTTATGTTTGGGGTCGTTATCTTGTAGGAATATCCAAGTCAAAGGTAAATTATCCTCAGCAAAGGGTAGCATTACATTTTGTAGGATGTCTAAATACACAAATCGATCCATGATACCCTCAATGATGTGTAATGGTCCTGTACCGAACCCAGAGAAGCAACCCCATACCATGCAGGAGCCACCACCATGCTTTACCGTAGGCTGTGTATATCTTGGATCGAATCTTTTGCCTTGTGGTCGATGTACCCATGAGATTCCATCGGACCCAAACAAATTGAACTTACTTTCATCAGTAAAAAGAACTTTTTTCCAGTCGTTGGTTGTTCAATGCAAATATTTTTGTGCAAAGTTGAGTCGGGCCTTCTGATTCTTCTTGCTAATAAACGGCTTTTTAGCGGCTCTTCTACTAAATAATCCTCCTTCCCTCAGTCGTCTTTGTATGGTCTTAGAACTAACATTAACACCAGGTAATTCACTTAAAATTTTATTTGCTGATTTGTGAGGATCAGACTGGGCAATTCTTTTTATCATCATTTCCATGTGTTTGGTTGTTTTTCTTGGGCGGCCACTTTTTTTAATGCTTTTTGTTGAATTTCGTGTTTTAAAATTAGAAATTGTCTTGCTAACAACGGACTTATGCAAATTAAGCGTTTTACTAATGTCCACTTGTCGTATACCACTCTTGTGTGCATCAACTATTTTTCTACGAAGGTCTTCAGACAAATATCTTCCGCGAGGCATGTTGATTAAAAAAACTATGCAAAACTATCAACAGAACTCACGTAAAGCGAACTAAATACTAAATTTGGACGATTGATATTTAGGTTTCTCTACTTATGTCCATCCGAAAATATTTGAATTCTTTTATTGTAAATAAACAACTGATAAGAGGTTTGTAAAATGCAGTAAAAAAACGCAGTTGTTGAGAACTACAATATTTGTAGTAAATATTTAATTTAAATACATGGTTTCCGTAAATCAAAGAATTTTTAGAAGTTTCTCTACTTTTGTCCGATAGTGTAGGTATCAACAAGTAAATGGTAGTAGAGAGCGCTCTTAGATTTTCGTTCATGATAAAGCCATTTTAATTTTTTTGCAAAACATTTTTATAAAAAATAATAATTATGTTCCTAGCAAGTAAAATACATGTAATTTTATGTATGAACAAAATTTTGCAAAATTAGATACTGCAAGCAACTAAAATTTTTTTAAAAGCAAAAATCAAAACCATATATTATAATAAGTATAGTTGCCTTCATCGATATTTTATTTTGGTCACCTGTTAAAAAACTTGTAAAACAATGCGAATTATCTACTATAACATTGTTTGAAAAATTTTATTTTTAATTTCTTCATCATATAAACAGTCAGTCAGACAGATCCTACTATTTAAAGTTTTCAATGTGTAAGGTACTTGTTTTTTTCTATGAAAATCTCTATTGAAAATATATTTTATTAAAGCTATAGCATTTTTATTTTATCCAAAAATTCAGAATTAACATACTTTAAATGTTTTTGTCCTTTAATATACTCTTTTGCTTTTAAAAAAATTTCGCTTTCTGCGTCATCAGAGGTATGTTTTAGGAAAATTGATTTACATATGCATTTCATTTTTGCACTGCCTATTTTTTTCACGAAATACCCAGGAACATATCTAAGTGCCTGTACCTCAATGGGCCGTATGTTGTTCGATGGCAACTTATCTGGTACGCTACAAAATTCGGTTCGGGCCTCATCCTTTTGATCAGCTTCGTCCTCTGGCAGACCCTAATATAAAGAAAAAAAAGTAAATTATTACGATTTATGTAAAATTAATTATGTAAATTTCTATAGTAACTCCCTTTTCATATTAGATTTATGGTCAAATATTTTATTGGTATTTTTTATGACATATATTTTTTACTCACCTGCGAAACTAGTCTTTTAAATCATATTAGTGCAATTTTTAAATTTTTTTTGACATTGGAATCTTAATCAGCATCATCACAAACCCCCTGTATGCAAATTTTGAGCTCTCTAATGTACACGGTGTTTTAATGAAATTTCCATAAATTTAATAAAAAGTTGTTGATTTGATCCATATATCGGACCACCCTGTATAAGGTATTGATATTTTTGAACTTAAAATTATTATATTGTTAGAGGGTGATTCGATATAGGGGTCTAATTATCGATTTTTATAAAAATTTATGAACATTTTATTAAAACACCCCTGTATAGTAAAGAGCTAAAAATTCGTATAAGGGGGTTTCAGTGATTCTGATTAAGATTCCATTGCCACAAAAATTCTAAAAATTGCCCTAATTTTTAGAATTTTTGAAATTTGACTCCCCCTAATTACCCAAAAGTATGACCCTGAAACAAGGTTTGCTTATTATATGTACGAAAAGAAATTCGTCGCGACATATCAACCAAAAAAATAAATAAATGAAAATCGGTTAAAAAACAAAAATTTTACAGGGGTGGGGATACTTTAGGGTGGACACACTGTAGATAGGTAATAAAATATTCATGAAAATCAAAATTTTTATATATGTATTGTGAAAGAAAAATAAAATTACATAATTGAGAATTACAATAAATTTCATTTCATTTTGCTATAATTATTATACCTTTAAAAATAATATGATACTGTAGGTATTATAATATAAGAAAATTATTATAATAAAAGAAAATTAATTCATAAAAGAAATTGATCCTAAGAATTTAAGAGGTACCTATCTAATTTACCCAAATTTTTGTTTGTACCTGATTATTTATAACTGAAATAAGAAAATTCCCAGTAACCCAGGCCATCTATAATCCTTATAGGATTATAGGAATAATTATAAAATAATTTGCATTCAAGGTACCTAGGAAATTATTGAATTCTTTTTCTACTTTTAGACTGAAATTTGGTGATAAATTTCTATTACCTACATATAAATATATAAAATGCACTCACAGATAAAAATATTGCTTTTTTTATTTTGAGTTTTTTTTTAAAGATAGGTATATTTTTTTCCATTTCAAAATTATTTGTTCCATTTTTTTTATTTCTAATAAATTGTAATATACGTAAAACGTTTTAGCATAACAATAAAAAACACAACATTTCAAAGAAAAAAAGATAAATACAAAATAGTGATTGTGATGAAAATAGTGATAGGCAATATTTTTGTCTGTGAGTGTATATACTATCTTCTAGCATCTAGAAAAAAATATTAAAATAATGTTTTTTTTAAATATTATATGTTAAACTGTAATAAAATAAAAAAACGAAAATAATTAAGTAGGTTCTGTATAATGGCTGAAGAAATTTTTTCATAATTTTTATGTACTTATGAATTTATGTATGTATGAGAAGATTTGGATTTTTGCATTCGAGCAGGGGGCATAGAGTCAACATTTTGGGTCATAAATTGTCTTTATTACCGAAATTCTTTTTGCCATTGTATCTTAGAAACGAAGCACCCAAAATCAAAAAGCATTAAAGACAAAATATTTTCAGAGCAGTTCAGAGAATAACCCCTTTGAAATTTTGCCCCATGTTTAACAAACACCCTGTATTTTATATAGGCAAATTTATAAATGTTAAAATATATTAATTAATACATTTATGGAATGGATATTATATAAAAATAATAAATATGGAAAAAGGAAAAGCATTCTACTTACATTTAAATCTCCAATTGCAGTGGCAAATAACAGTACTATAAGTCTTATAAAGTTCTTGAGAAACAGAGCAAAATTGTCACTAAATAAACTAAACAAACACAAAATGAAGCACAAAAGTAGCGGCGAACTCGAACGTAGCGTAGCAAAATAAACAAAATGTAATGTATGTGAATCACAACCATAGAATCATATCGATCGGAGTTTTATATTCGTCATCAGGTAGTAAAGGTACGCGAGGGTTGCCTGACTTCTACCTTCATACTACCGCCATCTAGGGAGATTGAAGAAAGCTTTATATGAATTCATTTTGGTAATCCGAGATCGCAGGGTATGATACTTACCTTCGACATTAAAAAGTACAGTATTCTTTTTTGGAAAGGTGACCATGTTAAATGCTTCATTCCTAGAAAACTAACTAGTTCGTCAGTGTATTTTCTTTCCAATTTCTTGACGGAAGCTGTAAATCCTAATTCCGAAATATGTTCTTGGTGATCAGATTATTATCATCGATTTGCTTGAAAATGACCATGTTTCTCCGTGGGAAAATCCTTTTTTTTAGTATTGTTTTCCTCGTACTTTTAGTCCTAAATCCAATATTTGTAACTGTATTTCTAAATGATTTTTCTCTTTATTTGCAGGATCAATGGAAACGTGGTCAACCTGTGATAGTATCGGACGTCTGCAAGACGATCGACAGAGATCTCTGGAGCCCGGAAGCGTTCGCTCGCGATTTCGGCGACGAAAAGAACGATCTGATCAACTGCATGACCGGCAACCTGGTCCCGAACCAGCCGATGCGCAAATTCTGGGAAGGTTTCGAGGACGCGTCGAAACGACTTAAAGACGACCGAGGCCAACCGATGCTGCTTAAGTTGAAAGACTGGCCGCCGGGCGAAGATTTCGCCGACATGCTCCCCACGAGATTCAAAGATTTAATGGCGGCGTTGCCGTTACAAGACTATACCCAGAGGAGCGGACGCCTTAATTTGGCCTCACGGTTGCCGGATTGTTTCGTAAAACCGGACTTGGGACCTAAAATGTATAACGCTTACGGTTCCGCGTTGCACCCGAACAAAGGAACGACCAATCTCCATTTGGATGTTAGCGATGCGGTTAACGTGATGGTTTATGTGGGCATACCGAAAGATGGCGACACCGACGAGCATATTAAAGAAGCTTTTCGGGCCATCGACGAAGCTGGATGTGATATTTTAACGAGGCGACGGGTGCGGGACAAGGGTGAACTGCCGGGAGCATTGTGGCACATTTACAACGCCCGGGACGCCGATAAAATCCGGGATTTATTGAATAAAGTGACCGTGGAACGGGGAGGAAGGCTGGAGCCGCATAACGATCCGATTCATGATCAAAGCGGTTACCTGGACGGGCCTTTACGAGAAAGACTTTATAAAGAATATGGGGTCGAGGGTTACGCAATAGTTCAGTGTCTCGGAGATGCGGTTTTCATACCGGCCGGTGCTCCCCACCAGGTGCGAAATCTTCACAATTGCATTAAGGTTGCCGAGGATTTCGTTAGTCCGGAGAACGTGGCGCACTGTTTCCACTTGACTCAAGAGTTTCGCGGTCTGAGCGACACTCACACCAACCACGAGGACAAACTGCAGATTAAGAATATTATTTATCATGCCGTGAAAGACGCTTTGGGCACTTTGGGGTCGATTGTGAACAATCGGCTCGGTAGACGAGCTGTGGCGGTCGATAATCCCGACTCGTCGGCCGAATGCGATTCCGTGTAATAATAATTAAATTTTGTGTAAATTGGATGTAAATACGCCGATCCCGTTTCCACCCTATATAGGGTGTGCAGGTTTTTTATAACAGGAGTTTAGTAGGTTCTAGAAAAAACTCATTTGAAGACAAAACGCTCATAGAAACATAAATGGCAATGGGTGTGCAGTTTAAAATTTGGTCTAATTATTAAATAGTCCAGAAGCACAATACAACATCAGATATTACCTTTGCACGTTAGTTTTTGAGGTTTAGGGTGACAGAGTTTCAGGAACAAAAATATTTAGAATGAATATTACTTTTAGGTGTTTTTAACTTTCGGGCATGTTTGCTTTTAATAATAATACACAGTGACGTCAATCCTATTACAATTAAAGCAAATTAAATTATTATTGTATTATTATCCTAAACAAACATCATTTAAAAAACTCAGTACTTTTTGTGTTATGATAAAAACAACACTTTTTTTCGTAAACTTGTAAACTGAAAAATTGCGCATATATGTTTATAAAGACTTTTTGTCTTTAAATCATTTATTCTGAAACCTATTAAGTCCCACTTTAAAAACCCATGGCTACCCCGTATAATGTACATACTGGTAGACGACCCTGTACAAAGCAGACTTTAAATTTGGTTGCAAGTTGCACGGTAAAACTTCCTGTTGTAGATTTTTGTGTCTGTTCTGACACGCAGACCTTGTATTTAGCCTGTTTACACTTTTTGTATGTTGTGGCCGGAGGGGTCAGTTTTCGTTTAAAACTTGCCGAAGAGCACTATTTTTTTTTTTCTGTAAATTAACGCACTTCCTGAGGGTTAATTTGGTTTTTTAGTGTTCACGGTGGGTTGTATTATCTATTTATGTCAAGTACCAGTGTTATTTTTAAGAACGTGTAATACTGTGCCTGTTGAAAAAATTATTATAATATAAATGGATATTTAAAATTTACTTTTATTATAAACACCTCTGCTAATGAATATTGTGTCTTTAATGGAAAAGTAAAACACGAAAGTGCTATTTAAAAGTGCCAATCGAACTTTTTCCTTTTGTTTTCTCGACAAATCAAATAGAATTTTCCCTTATTTGTTCGTTTTTGCTACGGGGCAATTTCGATTATTCATACAGACAGCATTGTTATTGAAAAGTGATCTCGATTTTTTTTTGTTAATAAAACGGTTGACGTTTTAATTCCTTACATTAAGCCGTGAGGCTTTTATGGAAATTTTTGTATAGTTTAGTTTATAACTTATAAATATGTATATTGTTTCTAAAAAAACAGTAATTTATTTGCTTACAAGTTATATTGTACAGTTTGTAGGTTTGTAAGTTTTGTACAGAAAGTGTTTTCCTTTTTCATCCCTCTCGAGGGATATAATTTTTTTGTACTATGTATATTATGTAAGAATATAGGTTTGAATAAAAAATGTTTATTACATCTACTTGTGTGTTATTCATTAATACCCAAAAACGTGCACATCAGTTTACTGTGTCAACTTTTAATGTTTTGTCAACAATTTAAAAGGACAAATGGAACCACTTCAAGTGCTTCTCTAAGAATAAAAATGACGGTTGTACGATGCACGTCATTAGTCTGCTGGGTTTTTCTGAGAATAAAAACGACGGTTGTACGATGCACGTCATTAGTCTGAGGTATTTTTCTGAGAATAAAAACGACGGTTGTACGATGCACGTCATTAGTCTGCTGTATTTTTCTGAGAATAAAAACGACGGTTGTACGATGCACGTCATTAGTCTGCTGTATTTTTCTGAGAATAAAAACGACGGTTGTACGATGCACGTCATTAGTCTGCTGTATTTTTCTGAGAATAAAAACGACGGTTGTACGATGCACGTCATTAGTCTGCTGTATTTTTCTGAGAATAAAAACGACGGTTGTACGATGCACGTCATTAGTCTGCTGTATTTTTCTGAGAATAAAAACGACGGTTGTACGATGCACGTCATTAGTCTGCTGTATTTTTCTGAGAATAAAAACGACGGTTGTACGATGCACGTCATTAGTCTGCTGTGTTTTTCTGAGAATAAAAAGGATGGCTGTACGATGCACGTCATTAGTTTGCTGTGTTTTTCTGAGAATAAAAACGACGGTTGTACGATGCACGTGATTAGTCTGCTGTGTTTTTCTGAGAATAAAAACGACGGTTGTACGATGCACGTCATTAGTCTGCTGTGTTTTTCTGAGGATAAAAACGACGGTTGTACGATGCACGTCATTAGTCTGCTGTGTTTTTCTGAGGATAAAAACGACGGTTGTACGATGCACGTCATTAGTCTGCTGGGTTTTTCTGAGAATAAAAACGACGGTTGTACGATGCACGTCATTAGTCTGCTGTATTTTTCTGAGAATAAAAACGACGGTTGTACGATGCACGTCATTAGTCTGCTGGGTTTTTCTGAGAATAAAAACGACGGTTGTACGATGCACGTCATTAGTCTGCTGTATTTTTCTGAGAATAAAAACGACGGTTGTACGATGCACGTCATGAGTCTGCTGTATTTTTCTGAGAATAAAAACGACGGTTGTACGATGCACGTCATTAGTCTGCTGGGTTTTTCTGAGAATAAAAACGACGGTTGTACGATGCACGTCATTAGTCTGCTGTATTTTTCTGAGAATAAAAACGACGGTTGTACGATGCACGTCATTAGTCTGCTGTATTTTTCTGAGAATAAAAACGACGGTTGTACGATGCACGTCATTAGTCTGCTGTGTTTTTCTGAGAATAAAAAGGATGGCTGTACGATGCACGTCATTAGTCTGCTGTGTTTTTCTGAGAATAAAAACGACGGTTGTACGATGCACGTCATTAGTCTGCTGTGTTTTTCTGAGAATAAAAACGACGGTTGTACGATGCACGTCATTAGTCTGCTGTATTTTTCTGAGAATAAAAACGACGGTTGTACGATGCACGTCATTAGTCTGCTGGGTTTTTCTGAGAATAAAAACGACGGTTGTACGATGCACGTCATTAGTCTGCTGTATTTTTCTGAGAATAAAAACGGCGGTTGTACGATGCACGTCATGAGTCTGCTGTATTTTTCTGAGAATAAAAACGACGGTTGTACGATGCACGTCATTAGTCTGCTGGGTTTTTCTGAGAATAAAAACGACGGTTGTACGATGCACGTCATTAGTCTGCTGTATTTTTCTGAGAATAAAAACGACGGTTGTACGATGCACGTCATTAGTCTGCTGGGTTTTTCTGAGAATAAAAACGACGGTTGTACGATGCACGTCATTAGTCTGCTGTATTTTTCTGAGAATAAAAACGACGGTTGTACGATGCACGTCATGAGTCTGCTGTATTTTTCTGAGAATAAAAACGACGGTTGTACGATGCACGTCATTAGTCTGCTGGGTTTTTCTGAGAATAAAAACGACGGTTGTACGATGCACGTCATTAGTCTGCTGGGTTTTTCTGAGAATAAAAACGACGGTTGTACGATGCACGTCATTAGTCTGCTGGGTTTTTCTGAGAATAAAAACGACGGTTGTACGATGCACGTCATTAGTCTGCTGGGTTTTTCTGAGAATAAAAACGACGGTTGTACGATGCACGTCATTAGTCTGCTGTGTTTTTCTGAGGATAAAAACGACGGTTGTACGATGCACGTCATTAGTCTGCTGTGTTTTTCTGAGGATAAAAACGACGGTTGTACGATGCACGTCATTAGTCTGCTGTGTTTTTCTGAGGATAAAAACGACGGTTGTACGATGCACGTCATTAGTCTGCTTTTCTGAGAATAAAACGGATAGCTGTACGATGCACGTCGGCAATCTGTTGTTTTTCTGCGAATAATATTGACGGCTGTATGATTTACGTCGACAGTCTGCTCTATTTTTTCTACGATAAAAATGAGGGCTATACTGGGGCACTATGTTAGACTTTCGACATATTTTAATACTTACCCAACAATAAAACTAATCCACCAATCTTGTATGGAAAAAAATAAAACAATGAAATTTCTTTTCTGATGTATTTATCATTACGATTTTTACATAATATAACTAAAAATCCAAAAGAGTTCTCTGCATACGAAACAGATCACAATTAAATTATCTTAAGGTTTACTTTTACCTCGTGACAAGGCTAAGTTAAGGCATATATTGATAGTTATCCAGTAAATACAAGCAATTAAACTATTTCTTAAACATTTAGATATCCAAACATTTTAAGAGAAATAGCTTATCGTCATATCGTACTGGTTCCAACAAAGTAACTCTATAGAAAAAATATGTTGAACATATTATGAGAAAATTCGCCTTTACATTTCAAATTAAGAATCGATCTCGTTCTTACAAATAACCACAACCAAAAGTTTTACTTGATTTGAATTTACTCTATTGAATTACCGGTAAGATGTAATTATTCGGCTTAACTTTTACAGTTATTTGTCATAAAGGAAAATAACTAAACGTTTGGTTATGGCTCAACTAAAATATGCACATCTTGTAAATGTGATACAAAATTTAAGGCTTATGCGGTAAAATTACAAATTTATCCACCTAAAGTCATATGGCTTAATACTAAGGTTAGAAAATAAAATAATATATTCGATTAATATACAGGTGTTAAACAGTGCTATGGGCGATCGAAATTTCCCAGTGTTAACGGATTTACTAATGTTAGCTAGATTTTTAGTTGCATGCCATACGCACTGTATAATATTCGTATTTATTTAAGAGGAATATATTTTTTTACAACTAATAATAGTTTAAATTTAAATAAAAGAAAGTTCACTAACAACAGATTTACAATAGGAGAAATAAATATATATTTACCCAAGGCATTAGAAGTTAATACAGGGTGTGCATCACCATATTTATTTATTCATTTAAACATAATTTATTGTAAATATTTCCATTAGCAGCTGGATGAAAAAATGAAGTTGTGAGTATTGTCAATATTTCTAAAGTTTCCTAGATTCCAACTCGTGTAAACACGGTCTATATACAGGATGTCCCAATAAGGGGGAGTATAATCATTAAATTTTGACCAATTCCTTAGGTTTTCTGGATTTAAACTCATGTAAGCATTTACTATTTACATATACAGGATATCCCATAAAAATCGTCTAATGGTCACACTTGAACATATTTCTTAATTTTTCTAGATTTAAAATCTTGTGAGCACCCTATAAACAGGATGTTCAAATAAGGTGGGTCTAATGGTCAAAGTGGGACCAATTTTTTTAAGTTTTCTAGATATAAACTTATGTAAAGACTTTCTATACATACAGGATGTCCTAATAAGGTGGATGATCTTAAATTTTCTAGATTGAAACTCGTGTAAACAGACACTACAGAACTTTCCTATAAAGTGGGTCTAATGGTCAAATTTTGACCAATAGTTTTCTAGATTAAAACTTGTGTACACGTTCTATACATAGGATGTCCACGAAAATTAAGTTTTATGGTCAAGCTTTGACCATTTCCCTAAACTTTCTAAATTTAAACGCGCGTAAACACTCTATTTACAGGATGTCCCAATAAAGTTAATGTTATGGTCAAATTTGGACCAGTTCCTTAAGTTTTCTAGACTTTAACTCGTGTAGATACTCTATATACAGGATATCTCAATAAGGAGGGTTTAATGGTCAAATTTTGACCAATTCCTTAGATTTCCGAGATAGAACTTTGTGTAAACACTTTATTTACAGGATTTTCCAATAAGGTCATGTGTGACCCCATCCCATAATGGACCAATAGCTTAAGCTTTGTAAAAAGCCTGTGTACACACGCTATATACAGGATGTGCCAATAAAGAACGTCTTATGTTAAACTTTTATCCATCCCTTAAGTTTTTTAGATTAAAACTTGTGTAATAAGGCGGATCAGACTCATTTCTTAAGTTTTTTTTTGTGAACGAACCTCTATGCCCTTCTAGGGCATTTATTTTGACTAAATTCCTGAATTGCCAGGCACACCCTGTTTATTTCCATTGATAAAAAAATATATTAGTGAACTTTTTATTATAAACTAATCGGTTGAACGTCCGTCAAATGATCGTTCAATCAGTCGTAAAAATATATCGACGGACGCTCAATAATCTTAGAAAAAAAATCTATTTTACAAACACCCACTTACTCCAACGAAACGTACATGCACACACATTCAAACTTTTTTTTACTTTTTATTATTTTTTTTTCTTTTTTCATTTTTTTTCAATGACAATTTAATTTTAGCTGCCCATCGCTGATCGAATGTTTTGTAATTATTTAGGGCAAAGATAACCTAAAGCTATATAGACATTTTTTGTATTATTTTTTTTTAAATAATTTTTATTATTTTTTTTATTTGATTTTTTTTATCTGTAAACTGTACAACAGCGGCAACGCACAGAAACTTCCTTATGCGGTCACAAAAGAACATAGAATACGGATGTAAAACTAAACCATCAAACGCATTATTATTATTTAATTTTCTTTTCGGCGTATTGGCCTGATGATCGATAATATATAAAGAAAAAATATAATAAACACTAACTGTAAAAACGCTAATGTAGGTCCGCCTGTTTAAGTTGCACATTTTTTACAGTGTGTTTAAAGATAACTTATAGCCTTTTTGGGCTATACTTTTTTTTTAGTGCGGCAGACCTAAATATGTTGTATTTATTATAAATATAACAAAAAAAAACTTTCATAAAACAACAAAAACGGGTGAGGACTAGAGATAAAAGTGATGTCTCTACTAAAAAAAAAAAAAATTAACAAAATATTATAACATGATATTGAAGTATTCCACTCAATCTAGACAGAAATCTGGATTTTTCCGCGTATCAATTTATTACCAGCCGATTTCTTATGATAACAAAATTTAATGAGTAGAAAATTGTTAAAGAATTAAATAAACACGTAAATTAGTAGCATATTTTTAGGCAAATCATTAAAATAGAAAATTACCTTAAAGGAAACTGGATTTAAATAACAAGAAAAAGATAAAAATATATATTTGTTAATCTGAAAATATCAGTTTTTGACAAAGAAAATGGAATCTATATTGCTTTAAGAAATCCATAAATAGTTACCTGTTTTGCTGGGTATAAGTAATAATCATTGAGTTCATATTTCTTTGAATACATGAATAATTTTATTTGCTTCCTATTTTCAATATTTAGTATAGGGTCCCTCAGAAATATTTTCGTTTTTAAGTCAGGCCGCTGGTAGAATACGCATGTTCCGGAGAAACGAGAGAGTTGACAAACGTTTGGCAACATTGTTAAATTTTAGTTGCGATGTAGCGTTTTACAGGGACATAACGTGCTCTTTGTTTTCGTGAGTTAAAAAAAAAACAATGATTCTTATGTCCTTGTACGTCGTTTGTACAGAAATCATTATAATATAGCAAAAATTAGACATATTGGGTAAGGAAGTTCAAGAGCACTGGAAACAGGAATATTAATTAATAAACCGTCTTGACGCCCAAGGTGAAGGCGCGTCGGGCGTCTCTAACTTTGCATAAGTCAACTGTTCATCGCATTATTCGCAACGATTTGCATTTTCGCCCACACAGGATTATTGTTACACAACAATTAAAAGTTCAATATCCCGCTAATCGATTAGCGTTCTGTAGAAAAATGAGAGAGAGTTTGAACAATTGCAACATCATATGGTTTTCTGATGAATCGAATTTTCACATTAACGGCTAATGTTAATGAACAGAACTGCCGATATTGGTTAGAGGAGAATCCACAAAATCTTAATGAGGCGCAATTATACTCGCCTAAAGTTATCGTCTGGGCTGCGATGGTCCGTATTTTTTTAAAGACAATCGTGGCCAAACTCAAACTGTAACATCAGACCCTATTGCCACTAGATTAGGACCTTTTTAGCTTCTGCGAACCCTGGTGGCTACAATAGAAACACGTTTTTCCAGCAAAAATGAGAGATTTCTCATGTCACGAATAATTTCTTGGATGCTCTTTATCAGTTGTTCCCAAGGAGGGTCATCAGTCAGAGGAGACATTAACTGGCCACCGAGATGTCCCGATTTAATACCAGCAGATTTTTTCTTATGGGGGATACCTCATAAGAAAAGAGGGGGAAGAGTAAATTATATACTCCATCGTCACGAAATTTGTAAGAACTGAAGCAAGAAATAACAGATGAAATCAACGCTATTCCTCGAGCAATGCCTTGGAGAGTGATCGAAAACCACAGTTCGAGATTAAGAGAATGTGAAAACATGAAAGATGCATCATTTATCCAATACTCTTTTCAATAAATAAAAATAATGCTTAGTCTTTCGTTTGGCAATATCTTTATATTTGTAAAAATATTTTAAGTATTTTTAGTTATTGCATAATAAAACCAAATATTTAAGAGACACCTATATGAGATATGTACTCAGATGAAAAAAAATGCAACAGAGCAAATTTTCTACAAATTTAAATTTTTTTTTAAACGTTTAGCCCTATGTTGATGATTTTTTCAGCATACTGTATATTATTATATGATTTTTAATTCATATACTTAGTTTTGAGAACCTCATATTGAATTGGTGTTTATTGACTGCACATCGATATATTGAGGAGATATTAGCGAATTACGTAGTACCCTTTTCTCGATATATGCTGTGTCACGCAATACCTACAAGAAGTTGATATCAACAAAACGGACTGGCCAGCGTGTTCGCCAGATCTTACTCTTATAGAACAAGTTTGGGGCATGTTCGGTAAGAGGATTAGAGGTCGCGAAGTAGCACCGGCTTTAAAAAAACTGAATTGCGCTTGGCTCTTGAAGAGGAATGGCAAAACATCCCTCAAGATGCTAGTTGCAACCCCATGACAGCATAACAGATGTGTATAAGCAGTTATAGCAGCCAAGGGAGGCAATACAAAGTATTATGATATTTTTTAAGAGTTTTTTTTTGTTATTTGCATACTTAGGTTACAGTTTGGATGTTTTTTGATGTCTGTTTTTATTATCATTGTTAATTAAAACCAATTTCCGATCGTTGCTTTTTAACATTTTTAATCATTTTTTCACATTTCAATTTTTAACATTTTAACATCACAACGAAATTATTCCACAGGGTGTTTCAAAGTTAGGGTAAAGAAACCATCCTTTAATTAACCCCGCAGAAGTCAAATAGAAAATTTTATTAAAAAACTGAGTGTACCAATTAAGATTCATCTAATTATATATACAGTCTGCTAAAAAAATCATCAGAATAGGGTAAAAAAATAATAAAAAACATAAAATACTTTAAACTTGACGAAAATTGATATTTACTAAAAAAAATCGAATAAATTACGCTTTTCTTTATTCAGTTTCATTTTCATATTTTTCAGCCTCTAGAAAAACTGAATATACACTTTAAAGTTCTAGATTAAAATGAAAAATTAATTCAAATGCCTTGAAGTTATGAAATTTATGTCAATTAATTTTTTTCTAATTTGCTGATTAACAATGTTAAAATAATTAGTTTAATTAATTTTCTCTAAAAAACAACAACATTTCTTCTTATTCAAACTGTCATTTGAATAAAACTTTATATTCCTAGAAGAAATAGTAATCAATTTTCCAAATAAATGGGAAAAATTCATTGCTCGTCAAAGTGAGACAGAAATCCAGAAATTCAGCTTGTAACCTAAAAGCCTAGATTGAGTGTATTAACCAGAAAATTTTAAAAATATTTGAATAATGAGCTTGAATAATGAAAACAAAAATTTTAATAGGCGAAACAAAACAAAATGGGCACAAAATAAAAATCGTTCCCACGAGGTTTCTTTTAAACATTGTTTTTTTTTTGTTACGTGTTTCCACACGATTTTTTTTTAAATAATTTTTAACAAAAATAATAAGAATGAATTTGAAATCAAATTTTAAGAAACCTCAAGGAACTGTCTACATACTACTTATGTACATTATACACGGCGCGTACGCTGGTACATAATGATTGCGGCGTTTATCAAACTTTCGCGCGCACCTTTGATTTCATTTTCAATTTTTTTTGTTGTTTTTTTTTTTAATTTATTTAATTTTTTTGTTTTTTGGTTAGCACTATTTAGCTCATAGAATGAATTTCCGGACGACCGTATTCAAATAGGAAACAAAACCAACAAACTCTCTATACGGCCCCAATATTAAATAATAATAAAATCCTAACTTTAGAAATTAACATTTTTACAACAAAATTACCGCAGAGAGAGACCCCTCGGCAACATTTACATTTACAATATATATAACAAAATAATTTTTAATAAGCGCGGGATTTGCATAATTATAAGGGGGATGAGTTTTTATTTTTTTTTAACGCCATAGATTTTACACACTTTACCACCACATAAAAATTCGTGGGTTGAGTTGCACTTGGCAAAACTAATGGTTACATTCATTATTATTTGTTTTTTTGCAAAACTGATGAATTTTCATGAGATTTGTTGTTGAAGATATTGATAGACAACGTAATCCTTAGATAAACTTGTTTCTTGTAGAAAGATAAAGAACAGTTTACTGCCATAAAAAAATCATGAGTGTAGAACTAGTTATATTTATAAAGATTGTTAGCAATCGCAAATTAAAAAAATGAGACAAAGCCTCAAAAGCAAAAAGAAAGTTAGTTGAGAAGGTTTACGGTTCCACAACTCTACTGAAATAGAAAAGTTATAATAAAAAAAAGACTAATGGACAATAACTTTCACTGCCTTTAATTTTTCAGTGAAAATTTTTAAGGAAATTAGTAGTTTTTTTCTTAAAAACAGTTACCAAAAAATTGATACTAAATAACTACTAAAAAGAAAACGACTACTGGAGAAATTTGATCTTAAAAGTCATTTTCGATGCCTGCCCGTGGGTTTTTAGTAAATAATGAATTAACGCCAAGGAAAAGGTAGTTTTTCATAAACCAAATATTGAGATTTGAGAAGTTATTAAAAGAAGAAATTACCGCGGAAACGCTCTATATTAAGAGTCAATATTTATGACATTACCGTTTTAACAAAAAATTAATTAGTATCAAAAAAAAATAATAAAATTTTTACCCTTCTTAGACTTAGAAGAAACAGGTCGTCATTTTCAAAAATATGACAAGCAAAATAAATTTGTAGTAAATGTATGAATAAATGTATAAAATAATTGGTTGGGATATGAAACCATGATCATGATTTTACTTTTACGCCTAAATTGTTTTACAGAAACTTTCTGTTTTATGTACCTGAAAGGATTTTAAAGATGAAAGCAGGTAATAACTACAAATTCTTCTCAAAATAAAATAAAATAAAATATTAGCTTTACAAGAAATGTATCATCTCATGTCCTTTGATACTTCTCAAAAAGAATCTCAATATTGAACTGCTAAATATTTTAATAGCAGTAATAGTAAGGGTCACAGAGCTAGAGCTCGGCAAGTAGGCCTAAAAGTCCCTTTTCGCCATTATTATTTTAATAAATACTATTCTTTTCTTATACCAATGCTCGTTCATCTTATTTGGCACGACACTTTGTTACCATATTTGGATTCATCGAATCGATAACCTTCTGAAAAGTGTAGTCAGGTGTAAATATTTTTCCATTTTAAATGAAAAGGGTTTTATTAAAGAATATATATTAAAGAGGAAAAAAGTTTTTAAAAGGAAATTACCATGGAAACGCCTTATAAGGACTAACTTCAAAGGCAATTAATTTTTAGCAAAAGTTAATTAGCACCAAGGAAAATGACAATTTTAAGCTGATTAACATTTTTTAGATAGTTTTTATACCTACATTTGTGAAGCACAACTGAATCCTTTTTTATCAGAATAAACAAATTAATTTTTAGTAAATTTATGAATAAATACACAAAATAATTGGATGGGATATGAAACCATGACCTGATTACTTTTATGGCTAAATTCTAATAGTTCATTCGCCGACATTTTGCAGTTATAAGTTTACAAATTTTCTTATACATCTGGAATATCTTGAGTCACTTTTTAACAAACAAGTCATATTTTGTATCAGGCATATGCGAATTAAAAAATCATCTCAGCGATTAAAAAAGATATTTGAGTAGACTCAACGTCATTTCAGACAGGAAAACTTGTACTTTACAACCCTAAGTGATCTTTTTCTGAAAAAATAACTTGCCTTAAAAACATTATCCTAAAATAGTACTACAATTGCGTTTTTTCTCCGTCTAAGTTAAGAATAATTAAAATCCTGACATTATAGAGATATTTAGCGATCAGATTTCGATTCAGTGAAGGAAAAAGTATACTCCGTCATAAATGTTTAATTTTTTATATTCAAAAAAGTACTGTTTAAAACGAATTACTGCAAAATGGACCAAAATAATTTATTTCTAAAATTTCGTTAAAAAAAAACCAAAAAACTCATCCTCCATAAAAATATGCAAAAAAGCAAATAATGTGTGTGTATAGTGTGGACCAAGACAGATCTTCTTTTATTTTTATCTTGCGTGACTGTTCTCCCTCCCCAAAAAAAAAAGAGAGGACATTTTTAACTGCACTAAAACTAATGTGGCAGTTGTCAGTTCGTCTCTCCGACCGTTTAAGACGTGGAGAGCCAAACGAATCTGTCGGTCCAGTGAAGCACCTAAATACTACTGTCCGTGTGCCTAATTTGTTACAATATCATTTAAAAAATTTACTATTTAAAAAAAACAATAAGGCATTTAAATGTAATAAACGCCCTAAAGCCTAAAACAGGATTACACGACAGTAATATATTATATAGGAAGTGCAAAACCAATAGGAAAAAATTTACAATCCTTATCTGTAAAGGTAATTTTTTTAACGACGTATTGTTCGTCTTTTGTCAAGTTCCTATTGGTTTTGCCATAGTTCTCGTTACATTACAAACAAAAGTTTTCTATCTATATTATGTGGTGTTAAGATTTACCTATTTTTCATAATCGGTTAGTTTATAAAGTTACGGAGCGCCTGCCGGGGTGAGTGGGAAGGTTGAGGCAGCAGTCCTCTTTTAAGTTAGAGGTCAAATTCCAGATGGAACATTTGCTTGGCGAAGAGCTGGAAGTTTAAAAGTGTATTTAAGTAAATTTTAACGATATTTATTTAAGTCTTAAATGGACTGCTTTACTTGTGAATCATAGAAGTTTAGTGAGTTATTTTTTTTTTACAATTTAAAACTAATTTTCACGAAGAAATAAGCAGCAATATTTAATGTTTAAAATATTTCTGTTTTTATCTTTTCAGACTTTAAGGATAGTTTCTAGATGAGAATTATTTAGCATGGTCTCAGTTTGTAGGCTTGCTTAATTGTTTGTGATGGTTTAAAAAAACTACTTAGACGACCGATTTACATATTTTGGTCGACGTTTCAATCTCTGTGAGATCATCCTCAGGACTATACAAGGTGTCTACTATAAAAACCGCCAAACTTTAAGAGGTGATTAAACAAGTCATTTGCAACAAAAAAGTCGTATAACATTTTTTCGAAAAGTTGTTAGTTCTTCTGGTATTCAACATTTTTTGATTTTATCAAATTTCTTTGTTTTTTTTCATATAAACAAGAATATCTCCGTTATTCTTACCACCACATAAAATTTAGATATACCATCTGAAAGAGAATTAAATTTACTGTAAGATGGATATATTTAAGTTTTTGAGTAATTTTTTATACCGGGTATTATCAGAAGTTAAATGTAACATTTGGGAAATGTGCAAAATTAGTGGTATTTTCTTCGTTGTCGTTTTTCTAAAATTTAGTAAATAGGGACGTTTTTTTTCAGCAAAAACTACTGCATTTAATATGCTTTCCAATGATATACTTACTTTTGTGATAGCTATTTGTTTTCACAGCAATATCATGGGCAAAAGAAAGAAAACCACAAAAATTAAAAATTTTCAAATTTTATATTTCTTAATTGACCAAAATTAAAGAATCAAAATTTCATTAAACAAACCTAAAATTATAACAAATGTCCAAAATGTCTTCCCTCTTGTTCAATACATTTGATGCATCTTCTTCTGACACTATCAACAACCCGTTCAAGTTCAACGCGTTTTTGTCGCATTTCATTGCGACTCAATCAAGGTCATTATTTAATAAATTTAAACTCATTGGAATTGAGCCGATCAGGAAGTATTACAGGCACGAAAAGGGTATTCAAGTACCACCTACAAAATTGAAGCCTCACCTCACCATTCACTGGCAATAAATCCTGGACTTTTTTCAAATGAAACGGATGCAAATTATTTTTTTTAAGAACTCTATGTACAGTGGAATGGTGAATCCTTAATGCAACACCAATGCGGCGAGTACTTCTAGATCTATCTTCTGTAACAGCTCTCATAATCGCAGGTTCTTGGTTCTTGTCTCCAGCGTTCTCTAATCCGAAAACCTCGAAAGGAACCAGTTTCCCCACAGCGTCTGAACACTTCTGCAAATGTACTTCTATGGGGTTGCCGTCTATTAGGAAAACAAAGCGCATATACTTGCTGCCTCCCGCGAGTTTCCATTTCCGACACCGTAAATAAATAAGATGTCCCGATATTCAATGTTTGTGAAACTAGGCATTACTTTTTTAAGCACGTTTAAATCAAATTACTTAATTAATTACTTTAAGTCGAAGTGAAAACTTAATGACAGTTCTTGTCAAATTGTAAATATCTATGCTTTTGTTTTAAAATCAAGTAATACATGGTTTGTGAATTTCCTTCTTTTGCGGATTCATTGCTATTTACAAAAGAAGGAAAACCTGCCTTTTTTCTTAAAGAATGAATATCGGGATATGTTATTTGTTTACGGCTTTTCTAACGGAAATTTGTCGAGTTGTTGTGTTAGGAAATATAAAATTTGAAAATTTTCAATTTTTGTGGTTTTCTTTCTTTTGCCCATGATATTGCTGTGAAAACAAATAGCTATCACAAAAGTAAGTATATCATTGGAAAGCATATTAAATGCAGTAGTTTATGCTGAAAAAAAAACATGTCTCTATTTACCAAATTTTAGAAAAACGACAACGAAGAAGATTAAAAATTTTGCACATTTCCCAAATGTTACATTTAACTTCTGATAACACCCGGTATAAAAAACTACTAAAAAACTTAAATATACACATCTTATAGCAAATTTAATTCTCTTTCAGATGGTATATCTAAATTTTATGTGGTGGTAAGAATAACGGAGATATTCTTGTTTTTATGAAAAAAAAAACAAAGAAATTTGATAAAATCAAAAAATGTTAAATACCAGAAGAAACAACTTTTCGAAAAAATACTATACGACTTTTTTGTTGCAAATGACTTGTATAATCACCTCTTAAAGTTTGGCGGTTTTTATAGTAGACACCGTGTATATCGTAGATCGTCTTTGTTAATCATAATAATAATTGTGAAATTATAATAAGTACAAAGAACTGTAAGAAGTTCGAGGTCTAGAGTTTAAAAAAAAATTTTTTTTTTACATTTGTCCAACTTAATCTCCTAAAATAGATTAAACTATGATATATAATTAAGACGATCTACAATACAGTACTGAGTAAAAGTTAAAAAAATTTCGATTTTTTAACAAATTTTCTACGTTATAACAAATATTAAAAAAAAAAACGCTTTAATACTATACCAAATTAGATAATAAAAAATAAAACAAAAAAAGATAACTCTACTTGTTATAAAGTCATCCAGTAATTTAATTTAAAAACCCAGTGAGCAAAAATAGAGAAACATGAAAATATATTTAAAACTAAAAATTAATATTTACTTGCATATCCCTTATTTTTAATAACTACTTTTTAATACTATCCATAATCCCGTTAATTTTGACGATAGGATCATTTCAATACCAAACTTTATGGCTTGGACTGATATAGCGACCGACCGATTTAATCATAACTGCTTGGGAATTATCCTTTGTTTATCACCCAATTGAAATTTTAATACTATTAAGTGTTTTACGCATAACGGATAAGTAATACATCAGGGCCTCTTTACAGGCTATGCTTCATTAAACTAACTAAATATTATTGTCTGTCAATATATTCTATGGACTTTATAAATGTTCTAATTTTGCTTTTTTTTTTAATAAAAATTAACCATATACTTTTTTATGGCAAGAATTTTAAAATACCAAAGATATTTTTGCATTTCTCTGAACCAAAATAAAGAATGTGACGATTTATTTATGAGCAATAATCAACCAGTCTGGATTTTTATTTAATAAATAAGATGTTTCTCCACTTTTACTCGGTACTGTATATACTCCTGAGGATGATCTCAGAGATCGAAACATCAATCAATATATATAAATCGTCGATCGTCTGAATTCGTTTTTTTTTTACCTATACCCCATAAAAAAATTAAGCAAGCATAGTTTCTAGAACTAAAAAAAATTGAAATGCTAAAGTTAAAACATCATAGTATTTTTTAAATTATACCAACTATAATTAATTTTTATTACAAGAAACTAATTGCAGTGGTGGCCTCGTGGTTCGTTTCAAGAAATGTTTATAAGCACTTAAATTATGATGTGTTAATAGATTTCACAGCAAGATATCAAAAGTTCAAAAAATTCAGGAAATATTGAGGGCCTCAGAATGCCACTTTCTTCCACATATTTGAAGTAACTTTATATTCCTTCCTGATACTTGCCCAAATATTTTAAAGTTTAAAGTTACCTAGGTAAGGTTTACCAATCCAGTTCTTAATCCATCTCGGATACACACTGGCATAAATTTAAAATTTTGAGCAAAAATTTTTTGAAAATAAAGCCTGGACTAAAAAGTTAAACTCGGTGAATATAGGTAAAGTAGAAAGAACATAACAATCACAAAATGTTTTCAAAAAATTGTAAAATGTAGATTTCTCATTAAATTCTTGCGATGCAGAATATATTACTATGTTATCGTGTATTATTGTGTAGATTTATGGATAAATAGAATCCTGGTGTTGCTACTCTTATTGCCCACTTCGGTCAAACCGATAGTTATAACAATTATTTTAGATTAAGTAAGAAATCACCTTGTGTAGGTCTAATAAATATCTACCTTAATTTGCGAAAACTTTTAATATAAAAAAATTGTTCTGAAGAAAACGTAAAACAAACATCGGTTACATTAGGCAATTTAACCCTGAGGTTTGATTTACTGATTACTGCCAAAATATCAACCATCTTTAGAAGGACCATAGATTGAAGAATTTAGATCTTTTTGTCGAGTTTAAGTTCTTAGGTCCATTTCTTAGAAATCTGTAAAGTGATGTTCAATTTTTTGTTTTAAAGTTGACCAATTTTTTTATAATTTCAATGCAAAACCCGCCAAATCATTTAAAACTGGTTAGAGTTCAAATAAATTATCTCCAGAACCCTCTAAAAAAAAATTAAGAAGGTTAAAAGTGACTTGGCGGAATTTACATCGATACAACTTATAATTTGTAATTCTGATTAATAAATATGTGATTACCTATGGCGGCGTTTTATCTCCAGATCCCCATCCCTCTTAATCTTAGACGATAGCGCCGATTTAAATTCGTAAAATTCAGAACAAGACAACTGGAAAACGTTCAAGTCAGAGAACAGATTGTCCGCCTCCGCTTTACATTCCTCCCGTAATTTTGTGGTAACCTCGGTAAAAGTGGTCGGTATTGCCTTGTGCTTGCTCCAAGGCCAAATTGTCCAATTCTTTACAATAGAAAACAAATGTTAATAATAAATTTAATAAGAAAAAAAGAAGGAAAGAAGATGCATGGAAAGTTAAATGATAAAAGGATAAGTTGGTCGGGATACTCCGTAAGATAGGAATTATAAATTAATTAATAATAAAAATACAATTGACGGGAAAATTTAAGTTTTAATGTTTTTTTTAATCACTCCAGGTAGCTGACTTCAGTATTTTAAATTTGTGTTCTTTCTAGAGAAGCAGGGTTAGTCTTTAGACAGTTTTATAGCTGTTTGTAATGAAAAAATCTAATTAATAAAGAATAAACTTTTAAAACTTACGCATTTTTGTTTGATCCCAAATTCCATCAATTTAAAAAAAAAAAAACAAATTACTTTATTCTTGTGTACTTTGTATCACATTTACAGAATTTCTTTGCAACCTGTTTTTGAAAAACATTAACATGTGTCTCCCACCACATTTCTAGAGCTTTTTTGTAGGTACCTAGTTATGATACTCTTCAAGACCTTTTCTTAGTCTTCCTTAGATATTTTTCAACAGCATATAATTCTAGAAATGTTCAGTGTTTCAATTAAAATATTAGATCTTCTTACGTATTCAACATCTTATAACTTGTGGGCATTTTTTGGAAGTCATATTTTAAATTTTCCAGACATTTGAAGTCTCTTTATTTCTGTTACGTCTTCCAAGTTCTTCTGGGATATTTCGATAATTTAAGCAAAAATATTTATTTTTTTTGAAAATAGTGCCTGGACTAAAAAAGTTCTCTTGGTTTTTTAGTTTAACTTGGCGATTAATAGTAATGCCAATTAAACGAACAAACATAGTTGGCATTCTAAAAACTTGGATAATCTTTCCCAGCAGTCACTTAAAAGGAAGTTAAAAATTGCTTTACTTAGGCAATATTTATAGTATAACAATCGGATAGCTAGTGTATCTATCATTCTTCCATAGATTGCTTTTGTTGTTTGTTTCTTCCTATGTTTCTTCACCTTGGTACTTAAAGTTCTAAGTCCACATTTTTTTTTTAAATATAACGCTAGTAAATAATTTTCCACCTTAACTTTAGAGAGACATTAACATTCATTTTTTAGAGGTTCCAGGCAATTAAAATAATTTCTTATTATGTGATTTCTTCATATGTGCTCTGGTGTAATTAATTTTCTTTTCCGAGGATTGGAAAAGGTTTTTACTTTTAAGTACTAAGTTGCAAATCCTTCTAAGATACTCAATGATTCTCAAATCTTAGAAATTATTTCTTTCAAAATAAAGCGTGGACTAAAAAATTTTCCAGTTTAACTTTACAATTAAACACATAAATATTAACTTTTTATATCTTCCAGGATTTTAGGGTAACTCACAATTTCTTTCCAGACATTTAAAGTCTGTTCATATTTCTTGCTGGTTCTTGAAGTTTCAAACCCTTCTCAGATGCTCATTAATTCTCAAATCTTAGCAGAAATTATTTTTTTTTAGACTAAAGCCTGGACTTAATTTTTTAAATCTAAAGCATTTAAAGTAACTTCTTAATCTTCCAGGCTTTTAGGGTGATTCACAATTTTTTACCAGACATTTAAAGTCTAATTATGATTCTTCTTGGTACTTGTCCCAAAGTCCCAAATCCTTCTAGAATACTTGACAATTCTCAAACCTTAGCAAAAATTGTTGTTTGAAAATAACGGCTGCACTAAGCAATTTTGACGAATAAAGACCTAAATACTCATTTTTTATATCTTCAAATACCTGGAAGTAATTCCTTGGATCTTCCAGACTTTTACAGAACTCACTTTTTTTCCAGACATTTAAATTATATTTGAGTTTGTTCCTAGTATTTGAAGTTTCAAATCCTACTCTAAATTATAGAGTTTTATCAGAAATAATTTTTTCAAAATAAAACGTGGAAAAAACAACAAGCTTCCAGTTTAACTTGACGATTCAAGATATAAACATTAATTTTTTATTTTTCAGGCTTTCAGGTTAATTCACAAATTTTCCCAGGCATTTAAAGTATTTTTAAGATTCTTCTTAAGCTCATAATAATTACATAATATTGAAAAAAAAATAGCAAAAAGATAAGATTTCACTCTATAAAAGACTTACCCAAATTTCCTCAATCCTGGGTTCGTCTTCCCAAATGTCTGCACAGTTGGCCTCTGCGTTGTTACGGCAATTGGAACGATTTTTGCTGTTTTTAGGAATAGGACCCCAAGAGATCTCGTCATGTTCGCATAAACTATCCGGACGGTCTACTTCATCTTCCGTAAGAAAAATATTACGATGGCCAATTTCAAAATCTCCCAAGAAGCGTTCTTTAGTATCCAAGTGGTGTTCATCGAAAATATGCGCCAAATTTAGGTCGACTGACTTCTCGACTTCTTCTGACAGTAAATTGTTATATTCCTCTTCTGGCTCATCAACTGTTTGGCAAGACTGGATATTCAGAAAAAAAGATAATGTAGTTTTAAGATTTCTTTTCTTACTCAAAATTTTACTCACTTTATCATTAGAAGAGTGTACAGGGAATTTAATGGTGAATTGTTTAGCTGACTCAGTGGAAAAGTAGGACTGTGTAAAAGAATCATCGTTTGGCGTTTTGTATTCAAGGTACCGTTTCACTTCGCCGCCTTCTGATCGAAGCAGTAAGGAATCATCGTTCGTTTTGAGAAATTCGACCTAAAATAAAAGATGTTATTTAATACAGTTGGTTGGACTCAATATTGATCATAAGTTGAAAGAGTGCAAACAAATTAGGACTGTGAAATATCGTTTTAAAAGAGCCAACTTTGATCAGATGTATTTGTGACTCCAGGCCACTAATTTGGGACTCCCTTTATAACTGTTGTTGTGTTGATACATCTGCTGCTATGGAATTCAATAGAAGTATTGATGATGTTTTCGTGCAGTGCGTTCCACTTTTAACCCCAAGTTAATAGGGTATTTCCAGTATGGTACAATGTTGAAATACTTAAGCTAATTAAAGCAAGGAAATAGGTTTTAAGGATGTTTAAAAAAACGAAGATAACTTTTTAATAAGTAAATGATCTTAGGGTAAATTCAAAGCAAAACTGAAAATAATTTATGATGAATATTTAAGACGAGCATAGCCATAACAAGTAATCGAACATTTTTCTGGTCTTTTATTTGAAATCAAAGAAATAATACGGAAATTTCTGGACAAGTTTACTATGATACTCACATCGCAACTGGAGCTAAAAATAGTACCGACTACTAATTTGTTGACTGACGTTCCTATAGAAAAAGAAAAATTTCCATACAAAAAATTATTTTTGCAACTGAACTTTTGACGAAAATTAAATACAGTGGTCGCCAACAAATTAGAAACGATTTAAAAAAAAAACTTTATTCAATGTTTCAGTTCTTTAAAATAAATTAAAACCAACTTGTTGTAAAATTTTGATTATTTATCACAACAGCAATATATAATTTATTTATAGACATTCCACTAAGAAATTTGTAAGGAATGCAGAATATAAACAAAATTTATAGATAACACAGTTGGCCATCTACTTAAAAACGACGAAAATAAACGCGCGTATAGTTTATTTCAAACCTTTGTACTGGTAACAATTTGTGTTTTTTGTATCTACAAGCCTTGTCTTTGTGTCTTCCACAGTTTAAAATGGGTAGAAAAAAAAATTGTGATCCGTCAATGCGTAAAATAATTTTTAGGCTAAGGGAAAGAGGTTGGACTTATAGTAAAATAGCTGACCACCTAAAATGTTCAAAAAAAATAATGGTTTTCTATGCACTCAAACACATAAAAGAACATAAAACGTACGAAAATATTCCACGCAAGAGAAGATCTAAAAAAACCAGCCAACGAACTGATGAAACTATTGTTCGAATGGCTAAAATGAATCCATTTTTAACCTCCAACCAGATTAAAGAAGAACTTTCTCCAGCTATCGCGATATCATCACGAACTATAAGACGACGACTTAATGAGGCCAACCTATTTGGACGAGTATCCAGCAAGAAACCACTGCTAAAGAAGAAAAATCGCCAGGCTAGATTAAAATTCGCTAAGGACCATATTAATTGGACCATAAAAGAGTGGAAAAAAGTATTATGGTCTGATGAGACAAAAATAAATCGCATTGGTAGTGATGGTAGAATATTTGTGACAAGACCAAGGCGTGCGGAAAATTATCCGAAGTATACAACTAGCACAGTCAAACATGGAGGTGGAAATATAAAATTATGGGGATATTTTTCGTGGCGTGGTGTTGGTCCATTAGTGAAAATTGACGGTATTTTTGATCAAGAAAAATATAAAGATATTATGGAGAATCACATGTTGCCGTTTGATGAAACTTTGCCGGTGTCTTGGGTTTTGCAACAAGACAATGATCCCAAGCACACGGCTAAGTCTGTAAAAAAATGGTTTGACGATAACCATGTTGATGTAGTTGATTGGCCCTCATGTAGTCCGGATCTCAATCCCATTGAGAATCTTTGGAGAGACCTAAAAAAAACTTTTAGAACATAAACATATTAAAAACCTTAAAGATCTGGCGGAAGAAGCAGAGCAGGCGTGGAAATCGATACCACTAGCGAGATGTCAACATCTGGTGGAGTCAATGCCCAGGAGATGTAGAGCTGTCATTGAAAATAAGGGATTTGCTACAAAATATTGATTTATTTAGGGTTTAGAGTTCTTATTTTGTTTTTTTAAATTGATAATTCTTTGGTTTCTAATTAGTTGTCCAATTAATATTTGTATAAAAAATAAACTTTTTTAAGTTTATATGTGAAGACAAATCCACTAAATTTATGGTAATATTAAAGGTAAATGTTAGTTACGACAATGGGCGAGAAATTTAAGAATAAACAATTTTATTTACAAAAGATTTATGATTTTTATTAATTTATTCACACTGTTTCTAATTAGTTGGCCACCACTGTATATGATGCTGTTAAAAAATTAAAAGGCAATAAAATTTCTGGCCCTGAGGGATTATCAGGATATGTAAGAAAAGGCTGTAATATTTTTTTTAAGACCCCTTTATTACCACTTTAATCTTAGTTTAGGGTCTTCAGTTTATCCCACAACCTGCCGTATGCCTATAGGTATACCCCCTATTTAAGAAACGTGCTAAATAGAAATCAATAAACTACCGATCTGCTCAAATTCTTAGTGCTGTATCCTAGGTTTTTGAAACAGCTTTATTTAATAAACTCTACAATCAAGTCAAATACAATATATGTATCGGCACAGGAATATGGATTATTACCAAATAGGTCCACAATGACAAACCTTATTAAACTTTTGTCGACTTGTTCATGATGCTTTAACTTAAAAAAAAATCAAATTGATGTATTTTACACTAATTTATTGTAAAAGCCAGGTCTGATTTTTACACTAGTAGCTCTGGAGCGCCTTAGGGATCTAATTTAGGACATCTATTATTTTTCATAGTTATCATTGACATATGCTCAGTGAGAGGTAACTCCAAAGTATTACTTTTGCCAGATGATCTTAAGATATAGTTATATAGAAATTAGTTCTGAGAAAGAGTGTGCCAGTTTACAGAGAAATTTCAATAATATTAATAATGTTAACAGGATACAGAATCGATTTTGATTGTACATAGAAGAATATTTTATATAATCAAAGAAAAAACTAAAAAAGAAGAAAAGAAAAAGCAAGAACCAACATAAAACAAGAATAATAAAAAAAATCTGATCAACAGATATATAATTAATTTTAAATATTAAAATGAGTCGTTAAAATACTCTTCAATGCTGTAGTAAGCTTTTGGTAAGATTAATTTCTTTAGTTCTCTCCTAAACCTTTTAAGGTCTGTAACAGTCCTAATCGAAAAAGGAACATAATTAAATATTTTACGACTAATAAATATAAGACAGTTTCTCGTAAGTGAGGAGGTGGGGATTAGAAGAGATAAGTTGTTTACTTGATGAGTATTATGACTGGTGCAGGATGGTGGACTAACGGACTTATGTATGAGTGTTGCAGTTTCCAATATAAAGAGTGAGAAAACTGTTAAAATTCTTTCAGCTACAAAAAGAAGTTTACAAGAGACTCTCAGACCAACACCACACAGATACCTTAATGCTTTTTTCTGAATAGTAAAAATGATGTTAAGGAGTCCCTTGGAGCACAAACCCCAAAATGGCAACCCATAACGGATATGAGAGTCTATTAAGGCAAAATAAACTGAACGAGCAAACAACCCCCCCAACTCATGCCTGGCAACCCTGACTGCAAAACAACCAGAAGAAAGTTTAGCAGCGAGGCCCAAAACGTGGTTGTTAAACCTTAAATTCTCATCAATGAAGAGGACGAGAAATCGACAATAATCCCCATCATATAGTGGGTTCTGCTCATCAAACAAAAAACCCTCTACATTACACTTAAAGCCCAGAACAAAAGTTTTAAATACAAGCATTTGATTGATCAATATTGAATACAAGCTAATTGCAGATGCACCACTCTTTAATTTTGTAAAGGTCCTCTACTATGAGAGATCTGACTACTTTTTGATCTTTGTCATGCCACAGAATTGTAGTATCATCAGCAAACTGAACCACTAGTCCATGCAGTGATAGAGAGCTTAAGTCATTAACGTATAATAAAAATAAAATAGGACCTAACACTGACCCTTGAGGTACAGTATGAGGCACACATAACAATGGGCTTAATTATTAGATCAACTAAAAATTTTAATGTTAGCTGTTGTTTAAAACTTTTTTGGCTGTTGTTTGACAGGTTGGTGCCTCCAAGGTTGGAGTCTAATATGGTCTCCCCAAAATAAAGTTTACAGCAAAACAATAGAAAGGGTGTAACGTGAATATATAATAAAAAGTATATGTTTTTTTTTTCAAGTTTGGGTATTATCCAGTGCGAGGTTGTGACCATAAACCACTCGCTGTTGCGGCTATTTATTAGATTATCTTTGGAAGACCGGCGTATTAATATTGGCTTGATATTCTTGTATAATGTTTCATCAAATAAAAGTGATTCCCCAGAAAAGATTTCAATGCTTCTATTTTTTGTAACTATTGGTAATTACCAGACTGAGAAAGACGTTTGATTTAAGCTTTCCTAGGACTAATGTGTATAAAAACTCGCGTATTTACAAAACGTGCAATTATTATATTTTTGCTGGTGAGTTGGATCTTGATATATTGGACTTGCAAGACAAAAATAATTATGGAGGGGCTTAGGCTTTAGTATTTTTGCTCGTAATGTAATTATTTTTAAGTATATTATGCTCATATATAACTACCTATATTGGTTGATTTTTATTTTATCCTGTTGTTATATTGTAGCTCTAGTTGTAGATATTGCATTTTATATATTAAATTGTGTATTATTATTATAGTGCCTGTAATTGGCCTCTTGGCTGTTGATCCTGTAAATATAAAGAAATAAAATAAATAAATATTTCATTTATTCAATAATTGTCAAACATAATATATTAATTGAAATAATATCAACAAAGGAAACGTAACTATCTATCAGACAAACGTAAAATTGTAAGATTTAGCATATATTCTTCCCAAAACTCTCTTAAAAGATTATCAAAACCATAGTTTGTCTCTTAACCTCAAAAACTTTACTATGTCTTGTTCTATGCACTCTATTAATATTTATGGTACTAAGAGCTTTGAGACAAGACACATAATCCTTTAAAAATGTAAAGGGAAAGAGCATGTGAGGAAATTCCGTTCCTGTGTTGTTGTCCTTTCCATAATTTACATGACTTTTATAAGCTAAAGATCTTTCACTGAACACTCTCAATTTAAATAATTTGCCTTTTTGAAACGATGTCGACCAAATAACAAAACAATGAGCAATACAATACAACAAATAACTGATCTACCTAAATATGAAGCAAAATCCCGGTAATTATTTCCTTACTAAAATGAGCAAAATAAAATGTAAATAATTTACAAATTAACACCGATTTTTTCTAATCAAAATAGTAAGTTTTAGTCAAATTAAATGGATTTTTGAACTTTTTTTCAAACTATCGTTTTATTTCAAACTATAATGTATAAGGATTTAAAAGCCATTTTCAATAATGTATCAGATTTCAAGGGTCAGTACAATTTAAAAGATGAAAAATAAAAATATCCAAAAAGCAGCAACACAAGGAGAAGTGTCAAAACCAACATTTGAACCAACACTATTTTTACTTATGCATTCTCAAATGGACACCTGGAGTAATATAATGCACCACGAATTATTACAAAACCAAGATCATGACAGTCCGGCAAAAACCAATTTCTATGACATCGAGAAAGCGGTTTCAGAAACTGCCTAGATGGAGTGTATTCCAGCCTGGAAAAAGATGCAGACAAACCTTATAGATGTAAAGTATCATTTTTAACAATTAAAGTAATTCGTATATCTAATAAAACATTATATCTTTT
The DNA here is from genome assembly GCF_022605725.1 of Anthonomus grandis grandis. NCBI lineage: Eukaryota > Metazoa > Arthropoda > Insecta > Coleoptera > Curculionidae > Anthonomus > Anthonomus grandis. Next base: position 13,873,159 of record NC_065548.1, on the reverse strand, counting down.
TTAAAGTTCTGGAAATCTAACAAAAAAACTGAAACGTTTTCACTAACCTACTAGAGAATTTACTTCTAAATCCTTAAAACTATAGGGAAAAATCTTTTAAAATTCCGTCAGGTTTTAAATTTTAATTACTATTCGTTGACAAGTTATTGGCATTTTAATTCACTTAATTTTAAGAAGATATGCACGCAAAAAGGGTAATTTTCTCTTTTGGCTCCAATCATCAACTTTTATCTAGATTAAGGTGAGTTTTTAAGAATAAAAAAACCGTTTATTTCAATTTCGGGAAAAACTACAAGTCCTATGGAACAAAATTGTAGGTAATAAAAAGATCTAGTGGTATAGTAGTTTTACCGGAAATGGGAATAAACCCTTTTTTTACCGCTAAAACCTCACCTCCTTCTACATCCCGAGCTCAGATTGCCCGTAAATTATTTTTCCCTTAATTTTTATTATATTCTCTACCTTTTGTACCTGCTATTGGATTTTTCATTTGTACCAATTTTAAAGGCTTCAGCACTGGTCTATATAGTGTATATAGATCAGAAATAGCAGAAATTTCCTCGGACAGTTAATTACATATAGAAATATAAACACCTTTAAAAAATATTTAATATAATCTCAATAGAAATTGAAAAAAGAAACTTTCGGAGAATTTCCACGAACTAGTTTATAAAATATCTCTAGATATTCCTTTAAAATTATTTACATTTCAAATAAGTACTTACTACTTTACTTGACAATGATATTCGTGTCTTTCTTTCTCTCATGTAGCAAGTATAAAACATCGCTCAGAGGCTAATTAAAACGAGCATGTTAATACTCTTATTAAAAACAAAATGAATTATATGTACGCCTAAGGACGAAACGTCGTACTGTAAATCTAAGCACATATCATTATGAAGCATAATTATATAAAAGTTAATTTAGTTTTCTGATTGGCATATTCTTATAAATAACTTTATCCCATTTATGGCCAGTGATGCGTATACGCAACACTGCACTAATGATTTATTTACAAAAAAATAGTGCTTTTTTCGCCTGAAATATGGGCTGGTACCATTGACGCACGGTTAAACAAAAGTGACAGAATTAAATTCTAACCATTTTTTTTATTTGCTTTCTTGTACGAATTTTTTAAAAAGCCGAATTTTTTCTTATATATGGCCGCACATTTTTAAAAATCATATACTCCTATTTAATGTTTTTATTTTCAAAGTTTTGTATTTTTTTAACACTAATTACATTCCAAACTACACCATAAAATTAAATACCGGGGCCTAGTTGAACCAGGGTTTTCCTAATTAGGTCATAAATTATGCTGTTGCGTTCTCGCATCACCGGCCGAATAACTGAAATTGCCTGTCACAAGTGTGTCTAGACAAGTTTTTTAGGGCAGTCGACTACTATGTTTTATTTATACAATATTTAATCTGAGTCTGCATCTAATCGAGTGCCTGTTATTTGTAATAAGAGTTGTTTGTTGAAAAAAACTGAGAAAATTTCTTACGCAAAAGCAGTTAGAATTGGCCTTGGAGGAGGTTGTAAATGAGCTTGAAAATGAAGTTGGTAAGTATTTTTGTACCTTTTTTTCGCCTTTTTTTTTAAATTATACATACAATATTATACACACAACAATAATTTGAGATTTTTAGAACAAGTCGACGCTGTCTACATTCCACCCGAGGTAGATCAACTCACAGACGAGGAAGAATTTTACGAGGACCCGGAAAATATCGAAAATAGCCAGAATGGAGATATAGCGAAAACTTTCGAGATCCACACCGTTCGAGACGAGATTTACGATGAATCTGACGAAGAAGACTTGGAGATCTGGATCATTCATACACAAGAATTTACCTTTATCCAAAGAAGACGAACACATTCAAGAACTTAGGGGTGAATTGGAGGGTTTGTCACCGTTGGACATTTTTTTCAAATTTGTCGATGAGAATCTTATGGATTTGATTATCCATTTGTCTGGATATCACAGCTTACCCCAGACAGATATGTATTGGTCTTTAGATGAGGACAAAACTGTGCATATTGTCAGAGACTGCATGAATAGGAATAAATTCAGATCGATAAAGTGAAATCTACACTTGAGTGATAATAATAATCTGGATAAAGGAGACAAGTACACAAAACTCGAAGCCACCGTAATATAGAAAGCCAGAAACATCATCCCACTCTCCAGCAGCTACGTCACGTCGAACGTCTATTGCCCGAACGACTCGACTTCCTCGCCCGGCCCGGGATTAGGTATGCGCTTGGTAGGAAGGCATTAGGAAGTATTAATAATAACTTTTAACATCTTTAAATCTCTAATATCGGACAGATATGAAGAAAATTATTTAAAATGCTCATCTCAGAGAGCCGTCCTCACCAAGCTTGCTGTTGGAATTATTTTCGACAATTCAGATAACAATCCTGAAATAACATGATGTGACTGTGGAATTCTTATGTCAGATCTTGTAAAAAATGCGGTCCAAACTAAAAAAAATTATAGAGAGAAAAGAAAAACAAAATGTGTCCAAATCAAAAGATGAAAACCAAAAACCAGAATCAAAGACTAGAAAATATAAAAAACTTTCCAGTTCATAAAATTAATTTATTGTGTTTTTATCGAGTTTTTTTATCTAGTTATTTGAGTTTTATTTCTGTTGGTGTTTTATTAAATTTGTGTTAAACCAACTTTCATATTATTATATTTATTATTTTATTATAATTATATTTATTTTTTTAAGAGTTTTGTATTTATGTTTTAATTTATTATAATTATATATTTCCGGAGGTATTAAAAGCTTGTATGGGTTATTTGCCTTATATTTATACCTTATTAAAGAATGTTATATTTTTTTATGATATTTTTGTTTTAATAAAAAAATATGTTTTTATTATTTGTACTTCTTTCTACTATCACACTATTAATTTTATTAAACAATATTATCATTTAAACGATACACAATGATAATATTATGATTTTAACAGCGGTAGTATTGAATAAATACGGTTATAACATACGAACGACACGGGATACTCAGACGTTCGACGTGACGTCACGACTCGAGGGTTCTGGCTTTCTATATTACGGTGGCTTCGACAAAACTCCGCCCTTTTTTTAATACAATGAATGAAAAATTCTTACAGTTTGGCATTTTTTCCTTCAACTTATCTATTGATGAGCAAATGGTTCCCTATTTTGGACGCCATTCTTGTAAGATGTTTATAAAAGGCAAGCCTGTGCGTTTTGGTTTCAAGCTTTGGTGCATTTGTTCTTCGAGTGGATACCTCTACAAGTTCATTCCTTATGCGGGAGCAGCAGAGAAGAACAGTGATATTGGACTTGGTGCAACTGTAGTTGTTGAACTTTGGTCAATTGTGAAAAATCCGCAAAATCATAACGTCTTTTTTGATAACTTTTTTTCATCCTACAAGCTCTTATCTCTTTTGAAAACCAAAGGCTATTTTGCCACAGGAACGATTTGCGAAAACAGAACCAGTCATTGTCGTTTGGTTGATAATAAAGTCATTTCAAAAAAAGAAAGAGGCACCTATGATTCCCAATTTGATGAATCCACACGAATTTCATTGGTAAAATGGAACGATAATTTTATTGTCACGGCAATTAATACCCATTATCATGTAGAACCTCTTACTTCTGCTAAAAGATCTAATAGAAAATCGAAAAAAGAAGTGTAAATCCCACAACCAGCTGTAATTTCAAGATATAATAAATACATGGGAGGAGTAGATTTGCATGATAATGGCGTGGCAAATTATAGAATCGGTGTGATGGGTAAGAAACGGTGTTGGCCACTATTTAAAAATGCAATAGACAGTACTCTTCTCAATTCCTGAAAACTCTACAACACGATAAATCACAATAAAATGTCACAACTAAATTTTAAATCATTCATCGCCGTACGCTTATTAAAAACAAAGAACTTTGTCGCTAGACCACTTCCATTAGAACCACCCAGTGAAGTGAGGGTTGATCACTCTGGACATGTAATCAGTAGGACTGACCCCCAAAGAAGATGTCGTGTATGTAGAAGTCAAACAATTTATATTTGTGAGCGTTGCACTATTTATTTACACGCTGACTGTTTTCGGCAATATCACTTAACACTATAGGCCGTTGATGCGTTTATGCAACACCACTTATTTCAGAAAGTAGCAGATTTATTTCTTATTTGATTTCACATATGTGTTTTCATAATTAAAATATATAATTTAAAAATTTTAAGATTTATTTCTATCCTTGGCCGTAAATCGGTTAACTTAATTTATAAATGAGAAACTTTTTCTTAATTCAACCATCTCCGTATCTCCTAAAACGACCGAAAACCCACTCTAAAAGGTAATCAGAACAGAAAAATTTCATTGGGCCTATTCTATAAAAATCCTGTTCCTTAGACACCACTTAGTATAAAAGTAAAGCAATATTAAAAGAAAAACAACATTATCTAAACTCCTTACCTTATTGGGACTTCCTCTAATAGCGAAAGTTGTTCCATCCTCAAACTTCAGCCCAACATCCTCCTCGTGAACGATCGGGTCTTCAACGGGTTTAATGGGCTCGAAATACATTTCGGGAGCGGCATCGGGTTTCGCATCTGCCATTTTTTCAAGTCCGGCCGAATTTACTGGGAGCGACGAAAGTTTCGGAGGTTGAAAAGTGGCAGTTGAGAAACAGTTTGTGGTGGTGATGGTAGGGCGGACGTATTCGCAAAACGCACTATTTCCCTAAAAAATAACTTCATTAACAAAAAAAACTTTTACCAACTGATGGCTGTAAAACATGTTACTTTGTCATGATTAACCATCTTTAAACTGACAACTTTTGCTTTAATCAGACCCTCAACCATGGGATTTTGAAAGGGTTCCAACCACCATGCTTTACTCACCGGGACGCATTTCATTAATGTTGGAACGTTTTCCCAGTTTTCCACCCGTTTATTGGAGTTGTTTGAAAATAAGGAAATTTGATTATCTGAAAAAAAAAAGAGATTTGTAGAATTTTTTAATGACATTTTTGGCGAATGTTTGCGCATATGATTGACTCAGACTTTTATAAGATTTCGACACGGTTCTTCGGCGATCTTGGTGGAAAAAGGTCATCATATTAATAATGAATTCGAGAAGCTTTTACAGTATACACACAACCCAATTTATATGGAATCACCCGGTATTAATTTGAAATATTCGTTTAATTTTCTTTTTTTGTTATGAGCAATGAAAAAGTACACGTGTTTACTAACAAGAATAGGTAGATAAACAAAATAATTGTCCGGGCACTATCAATTTTAGCTCATAAGGTCGCATTGACTTTATAATTAGTTAATTGTCGCACATTTAAACAAAAATGCCGTACGTGGGGTTATCGAAAATCCAGAAGGGAAGAATCATTAGGGTTACACAACAAGTTGTTTCAAAAAACCTATTTAAGGTTTCTGGAACAGGAAACACTAAAGAATAGACTGAGGAGAAGTCGTGGAAGAGTCACTACAGAAGGGCAGGATCGCTTTGTAGCTCAAATAGCACGAAGAAATCCTACAACATCTCATTCCGAGCTACAAATGCAAGTTTTGCAGCTACAGGTATTAGTGTTTCTGTCGATATTGTGAGAAGAAGACTTTGCGCTCGGGAATTATTTAGCAGAAGACATTTAAGAGTTTCAGAAGTTTTAAGACAAATTAAAACCAACCGTTTTAATTAATGTTTGGAGCATGAAACTTCGACAAGTCTGATTTTGGTATGATGACCGGTAAATTCGCATTTTCAGATGTCGAGAAAGACAAGCTGGGTTCTGTGCTGCCAAATCCATTCCGAAATACAAAGGAGGTACTGTAATATTTTAGGGTGGAATTGTAAAAGAACTCCTTTAATTTCCATTTGACAACCATCCCAAGTTGCAAAATGTTTCTTAAAAGGTGAAGGTGTTGCAGTTTTGGAGTGGCCTTCTTGCTCACCAGATCTTAATCATGAAAAGAGATCAAAAGGAAGATTAGAGCTCTTCAAAATAATCCTGATAACATAGAACAACTTATACAGACGGTTTTAGATGAATGGACAAATGTTCCCCAAGAAAAAATTAAAAACTTGATAGATGTGGCAATACAGATTATAAAAATTATTTCTTTTTTTGATTTTTATTTTAATAAAATTGTAATAATTTTTATTTATTTTTGTAATTAGCAAAATCTGAAAATTTTAAAAAGAAGAAAGAAAAGAAAGAAAATTTAAAAAATAAGAAAATTTTTAAAGTAAGGCTTTATAATCATTTAAAACTCTACAATATTTTAATACTAAACAGTTTGGGTTTCTGTTTAAAATAGTCAAATTATCTTTCTAAAGGTTAAAAATTTTAAGTAGGGGATAAATATGTTGCTACAGTTTTTAATACACTTTGATACAGTCCTACATCAAAAATTACTTCATTGAGAGGTCTAAGGCCTATGGAATATTTAAAGACTACTTTATGGAAAAAATACTCAAGAGGATTAATGTACTTAGTGACACATTAACTAATGAAAGACAATTTCTACAAGGAGATTTCGCTACTAAAAATTACCAAAATTGATGGAGAAATAATTTCATATGCAGATGACACAGTATGTCTGTTTAGGAAAACACCTAGAAAGCTGCAAAAGAGAAAGCAGAGAGAGGACTAGCAAAAATCAAAATTTGGCTGGATACTACTTTATTATTGACCAAAAATAAAGTATCTCGAAACACTGATTGTGGGGAGGTTTTTTTACTGCCCCAATCACTTGTAGCGCTCTCCTATGTAAGGAGAGACCTTACTTACAATTTTTAAGGTTTTAAGAAGAACTGCTCCACCATGGGGGCCGATTACTGCTTCACTCAACCGCCTTCAATTTCTGCAGCGGTTTTTTGTTGTAAAGTTAAATTAATTCAAGAGAAAACAACAAAGTTCAATTTTGATTTGCTGCGAGCGTGTCTTCCATCTTACAACTGGACGGAGACGATACCGCGAGACGGCTCAACGGCGACTCGCTGAGAGGTGACGAGCGACTGCCACAAAGACGCCGCGCGGGTGGCGGTTATTTATAGAACATCAAAAGGCTGGTAGCGGCATGGTAGAAAAGCGACGTTGCAGCGGATTCACTTATTTTAAATTGTGTTGAATTTATAGTTTTTATCTGTTGTAGAATTACAACACTGATAAAACCACTTTTATTGTTTTTTCACTAAATAATTCAAATAGGCCAGATATAAATAGTAACCTAGTTAGGAGTACAAATTGTCAAGAACCTTAAGTGGCATGATCAAGCTGTGGATCTCAGTAAAAGGCTTATATGCTTTATTTATAAATTTTATGAGCTGCGAAAATTTCTAAATAATAATCAACTTTTTATGATCTACAGAAACATTGGTTGAATCAATAATTAATTAGATATAGTATTCTTGATTGGGATGTATTACCCGATAATGCTCTTCACGCACTAAGTGTAATGCAAAATTACATATTGAGGATCATATTTAGGAAGTAAGATTTATTTCCACTGAACGTTTATATTGTGACACTATTTTAACTTAAATTAAACACAATTTTAAATGTACCTCTGCTTTCTTTTCATGTTTTTCTTCCATTTTTTTTACAATAAGAATCCTCAGCTTAAAATAATTTCGAATTGTACTCCCAACACAAGACAAATAAATCTAAATGAACCACTTCAACATATAACAGAAAGTAAAAGTTTTCCAACTTATATAAGGCCAAAAGTAATGAATATGCTTCCAACTTTAAATAGAAATATTAAAAACTGTAAAATGTTTTCAAGTAAGAACAATTTTTATTGCAAAAATGACAGCAAGTCTCCACACTCTTCTCTACAAACAGATTTACAGCAATTAAAAATATGATTTGAATGGAATCTCATATCGTTAAATGTAGATAAAATGAAGGTTATGAGCGTTCTTATCGTCACGAGTATCTAAATCCTGGAAGTGGTTAGCATCTCATACAAACATTATCATACATTCATCGCAGAAAATCCTAGCTACATGACACGTCAAGTAAACAACTTGCATCTGCCTATTCGTACATCTACCTTAACGATATGCAGGCGATCTATGCAGGCCTCACCTACCACACAACATTAAAGAGGCAATGTCAATGAATATTTTTAGACAACAACTTTTGTGGTGTTGAATTTGCGGACAAAAAATTTATTAATAATGTTTGTATATTCTCTCATTTGTAGAGTGCTGTCTGTTTTATTGTTTTTGGGTAAAGTAGGTATTTTTAAAAAATTTTTAACAACTTATTGTTTGAAACAAATAAAGCACATTTTGAAATTGAATTATTAGTGTCACTATTGTAGATGCCGCTCTCATATCCTACATTATGTATATAATTGTTTTTCTTTGTATCATATAAGAGATTTTGGCTAATAAGTTACTGCTTATACATGGATGTTTGTATAGATATAGAGAGACATTTTCTTTTACACCTGTCTTACTAGTACTAAATTGTAGTGACACATACAGGATTTCGTTTTCCTAGGTGTATGCTACCTCTCCTATTTACTAATGTAATTTTATTCAAATTAATGTAATATTATTTATTATATTAGAAAGAAAGAAAGAAAGAAAATGTGTTATATTACGTAAAAATAATCTTGTGTACAAGCATCCTACAAGCTAAAAAAACAAAACACAAATACAATTTCAAAAATTGACAAAACAATGAACAAAATTAAACACAAGAAGACAAAACTTTTTGAACATACTTTATAAAACAAATATGTACGTACATTTGTATTGACAGGATTCTAAATAAATAAATTACATAAAGTTTGGTTGTGTGTATGTGTGGACAAAGTTCAAGGGATTATTATGTAAAAATATGATTTTATGGAAATTTAGCATGGCTTCATTTTCCTGAAAAGGAAATGACTTCCCTGGGACAAAAAAATTATCAAAAACCTATTTTCTTTAATACCTATATTATTTAAAATTGTGTTTTAGAAACAATAGTTTTATTTTTCTAAGTTGTATTCCAAATTTATAAGTTTCTTAAGAAACTAATTTCCAATGTTTATGAGACAAACCCTATTTTAACTTTGAAAATTCGGGTTATTTCGTTTAGTTTGAACAAATATAGTACGAATCTTTGTAAGTCTCCCAATATTAAAAAATCCACAATTTATTACAGTTTTTTAGAGGAAAGTTTGTTCAAACTTTATCCCCCTGTACTTCAAACACAATAAGTAATCATCTTTCTCATTTTAATCAAAATACCATATAAATAAAAGACAAAAAATCACGATTTACTTACCTTGCCGCTTTTCAAACTCGGTCCCAGGAGAAAGCAATCCAAAATCATAAATATCTTTTTGAATTTGACTGGGACTAAGCAAACTGCCATCCGACAAAATGGTTCCCCCAATAATTTCATCATAAGTATCAATTTTGCCCGCTCTACCAGCAAGCTCCCTGTTATACTCTTCTTTTAAAGCACTCTCTACCTCCAGTTTAGCCTGCTTGGGACGATGTTGGTATTCTTGACGGATTGCGCTTTCTTCCTCTTCTTCCTCCTCCGAGTTATAGTTAGGCCAAGTTGATCTTCTCTCCTCGGTTTTATCGGAGGTTATTCCGTTAGACCAAATGCTATCAGGATATAAGGAGAGATAGTTGGGTTTCTCCTCTACAGTTTCATTTCTCTTGACAAGATTATCCTTAAAAAATAAAAAAAAAATTAAATAGCGAGAACTAATGTTGTACAAACAAACTCACCAGAAGCCATTGGGCATTATTCTCGGAGTCAGTGTTTTTAAGCCAAAGTGTCATGCGAGAGGTGGGTGAGTCGTTTTGCACCTGTTGGTTAAACTCCACAGGAAATCCATTGAAATCCAAGCATCGCTCTACATTTCTGTAGTTATCCTCATTAGAAATAAATTCCCAGTTTGCTAAATTATCCTTGCTTAAATGTGTGCCAAAATGATTTCGTTTAAATCCTGTTCTGGGGCTACCATCCGTTTGGTAGATGGACTTCATACTGTCAGAAAACAGCCTTTTTGGTTTCAGTTTAGTGTTTTTCGGAGATTCTGGAACAAGTTGATTAAATGAATACTTTGCATATGCGCGGGCTGTTTTAATAATAGTGAAAAAACTTGCGTTTTTGCGTCCTGGCACTGCATATTTTATCGTCAAAGCATAAATGGAAGAAAACAACACTAGTCATCCAATTTTAGATATTTTATAAACATTTTTGCTGAGAAAACATGAATATTTACCTGTGAAATATTCGGTGGTGAAAAAATCAAAGGGATCGTAGTTGTTATTATTGGAAGGCCATTTCTCGGCTACTAAGTTGCCGCTTGGAAAGTAAAAATTGTCCTGGTTTAAGTCTAGTTGTAAAGGCGAGAAGGCTTGAAAGTATCTTAAAAGAAAAAGGATCATAATAGTTATTGAAAAGAAGAAAAAAAGAAAGAATTATAAATTAAACACTTAAAAGTTATCAGATTTTATCTGGCTACTCCTAAGCTCCTTCTTTTCAACTTTTAACATGAAATTTTACTTAAGTATAAATTCAGGTGCATTTTATGAAATCAAAACTTACTTTTCTTCTGGATTCAAAGTGCTTTTTTCGAAAGGTTTACGGACTGTTGCTACTGGGGGCAAATCGTTGGAAGAACTGGTGGCCATTTCCGAATTGACCTCTTTGAACTTCTCGCAGAGCTCGTCTATAAGAGACTCTGCCTCGCAATTCTGTATGAACATAAAAGAGAATTTAAGTTTTGTGGAATTCTAGCTTGACTTTTTTAATCATCATACATAATGTTAAATAATGTTATTAATAAGTGATATAAAGCAATGGGGATGAAAAATGTTAATAAGTGACTTGTTAAAAATCGAAAACATGAGAATGTCTTATTTTGAGTATGTTCTGTGAAGGTCCTAAGTAAAAGGTATGATCTAGTTATATTGTGAGTATTTTCCCTTGTTTTATTAATGATTGATGAACCATTGACTTTTCAGCACAAATAATTCTTTTGTGAGGCTAATAATTTCTTATAGCCCAAAAACTTTTGAAACTATCCACAACAAGAGTAAATATCGTATCTGTGAATCAATTAATGTATAGTAGGCAGCTCTGGCCTCTGATGAGTTTAATCTAAAAAACCTGATGCTAGATTTGAGCAGAGCTGATCAATATGCTTATTGAACCTTAATCTATTATTAAGCCTAAAAAGTTATTATAGTTCATCAAAGGAACAGGGTGATTACCCAAGTATACATCATTCAAGGCACGTTTAAAATTTAAAAGTTTAAGAGTTCTGACTTAGGTTTCTAAATATGTTTTTCCTCTTGGACATGATATACAAAAACTTGGATAAAGAAGCTTCTAATGTATGGATTTTGATAATTTTTTTGAATAAAGAAGATTCCAATGAAAGTTTTCAAACAAAAATCAATCCAATCTGAGCACTAGAAGCGGAATTCTGACAAGTTACCTAAAACTATCTTTCCTCTCGGAAATAATGTCAAAAACTTCATCTGAGCAATATTTTTTTTCAATGAAAAAGGCGTTAGACGCAAGTTTGTCAAAGAAAGCATTTTACAACATTAGAGGTATTTATTCAGCAGCTCAGCAGTAACTTGAGGGTGCAATCATGGTCGTAAATTAAACGACATTCATTTAACGCACGCCACACATCATAGCTTATTCACAAACCCTTCACCAGGTACCAAAACTATTACATGATAAAACAAAACGCTAACTTACAAATCCTTACAAATTTCGTGTAATTCTTATTTTCAGATAAAAGCTTCTTCAGAAATTTGGCAAATTTGATATTTATCAATTAGAACCGCGTCTATAGATCCGACATGTTAAGGTGCAATAGTGGTAGAACCTGTGAGAATATTCCTTTCTCTCATTTCTCTAAGTTCAATCTTGGCAAGGAAGGTTGAGAACTATCATGGAAATTCTGACTTTGAAAGCAGTTGCTCTGACCAAATTTACAGAAGCATGTCCAAACCACTTTGAAGCCTGTTAGTCTCCTTTCAACACTTATTGCCTTGAATGTTATTTATTACAAGCTTTACAAGTAAAACCCAATTACAAAGCAGGAAAAAACATGCAAACTATAAAATTCAAATCAAACAAGCTAAATGAAAAAAAAACAATAAAAACATAGAGTAGACTTAAAATTACCTACATATAATAATGAAATTTACCAAAAAAAAATTAGCCTATAACAAATAAGATATGACATATCAGGTCACAACTTAAAAAATTTTCACAAGGAAGAACAAGATAAGGAAAAAATGGGAACACAATTGCTAATTGTCTGTAGGAACAGGGAAGATTGTGTTATAGTGTTTTCTAATTTTCAGATTTCAGGTGCTAAAGAGGTCGAGTGCATCTTTATGGGTATTATATTCACATTACGTGAATTGGCGAAGAACATAATTTATTTGGGCTTGTAAGGTGTAATTATGACCAGAAAATTTATATTATTTAAAAGAGTAGGGCGGCAAATTATCTTCTGGAAATCCCTGGGGTGGATAAAAACCATGCGATTTAAAATACAGGAGATTTAGAAATCTTCTTTGGAGTCTTTCGAGTATGATACTTCAAAGACCAGACAACTGAAGCCTACTCTAAGTAAAAAGAATAATGTTTTCAGTGTCTCTATTTTTTAATTAAACACGCGAGTAAGTCTCGCAAAGAAACCAAGGGTTGTTGTTTCACCAATCATTGTTTCGTACCGCTTTGTGAATGTTAATTTGAAATCAATGATCATGCCCAAGTCACAGAGGGAGTCGCATCTAGTTAGCGCCGTGTAACTCATAGAGTAGTTAAAAAGAATTGGATTAGTATTTGATGAAGAATAAAGATAGGAAAGTACTTAATATTTATTGATATTCATTTTCAGATTGATTGTATTGCTCCACGTAATTCGAGTACCAAGATCTTCTTGAAGGGAAGACTTCACGTGGGAGAAATTAATGCGGAGAAGTTTGAGGTGATCAGCATTCAATAATACCATCGAATTAAGTTTCTTACACACATCATGACTTTAAAATAAATTTCTACTTCAACTGCCTGGAATTTAAAAATAAAAACTTAGTCCAGGCAGTTGAGGAAAAAATTGATGAGACTTCAAATTCAAGGAACAACTGAACATCATACTTTAACCTGAACATGGAAAACAAAAGTTTAACTACCTGGAAGTTCAAATTTGGTTCAGGCAGTTGGAAGAGGAAAAACAACTTTAAACTGCCAGGTATTAAAAATTACTACTTAGTCCAGGCTGTTGGAAAAAACTAAATTCCTGTTTCAACTGTTTGCCTGGAAGTTCTAAGGAAATGTTAGATATTATGATGTCGAACAAAAGTGGATCAACGTTGAGAGATAGTCGCTTAAAAAAAACATCATTTACACATACATACTGAAATCGTCCTGAAAGCCATGACTTTTTTAGAAATTTAAGAAGATCTATAATCGGTGTATCGATGACAGCCATTTTGTCAGATTTTTTGTAAATGGAAACCTCTCTTGAATGGTTCTAGATATTGTGAATACATTGACTTGACAAACAAAGATTAAAAACAAAAGTAAGTAGCTTGGAAAGTATAGGTACAAGTAAGTTATCCGACTTGTCATTTTATTTTTCATGATTTTAAAGTGGGAAAACTTTTTGAAAAAGATTGGATATCAGTAGTACTATAAATTGTTCTTGACTTTTAAATAACATTGTTTGTGTTGGAGTTACTTTTTGTATTACAAGACTGCTGAAAGAAATCTGCAAAAGTATTTACAATTTCTATTGTGGAGAAATCTGAGTGTTGAATCTGTATATGTTGAGTGTGTATATAAGTCCAAAATTTGTTCGGATTAAGGCTTACTTGCTCTTGAGTTTGATTAATATATTCCTTGTGTACTGCTATGATATCATTTTTTATTTTAGCCCTTAATGTAGAAAACTCATAGAAAGATCACGCATTATCCGAATTTATTTTTTTTTATTATTTCATTATTATACCAAGGAGGATGAACATTTTTACACTTTGGGAGTATACTTGGGAACTCATTTATTTACTGTTCTACAAAGACGATCTATTTATATATTGCATCGTCTTATCGAGTCTATGAGGTGTGATCAAAAAGTAAGGTGAATTTTCAAATTTAGCGGACGACCTCCGTTCGATCTTAGATTATTTTATTTGGTTATGTTGGTACACTTGTCTGGAGCAAATGTCTGAAATTTCAGCTGTATAGCATGTTTTGTTTGTTTATAGGAGGAATAAAGACTCCAAAACAGTTGAAATGTTAAAAGTGGCATACAGTGAGTCTACTTTAAGCCAAAAAAAATTTTACAAGTATTATAAACCCAAGAAGGCCGAGAAAACACTAATGACGAACCTCGCTCTGGACGCCCCAACACGTCAACAACTGATTGAAGAAGTGAAAAAATAGTGTTGGGAAATGGTCGAATTACCATTAGAGAAATTGTTGATGATATCGGCATCTCGTTTGTTTCGTGCCAAGCAATTTTAACGCGTGTTTTGGGCATGAGACGTTACTGTCAGCAAAGTTTGTTCCGAAATTGCTCAATTTCGACCAAAAGAACAGCCAATTGAGCATCGCTCAAGAGTTATTGAATGATGTCAACGACGATCCAGACTTACTCAAAAGAGTGATGAAACATGGGTATGCGGTTATGACGTCGGAACTAAGACTCAATCGTCTCAGTGGAGGCATTCTGGATCATCAAGACCAAAAAAGGCATGACAAGTTCGGTCAAATCTGAAGATATTGCTTACAGTTTTTTTCGGTTGCAGAGGCATGGTGCATCATGAGTGCATCACTGCCTTAGAGTAAAACAGTAAATAAGGAATATTACCTGCAATTTGCGAGAAGCAATTCGCCCGAAACACGAATTTTTTGCTAAAGCCAACACACTAATGATGTCGCAGGTACCGTATTCCCCAGACCTGACCCCCTGTGACTTCTGGTTCTCGAAACTGAAGAGGCCCATGAAAGGACAGCGTTTTACAACGATTGAGGAGATAAAGACGGCATCGAATAAGGACCTGAACAAGATCCCAAAAAATGATTTTTTGATATGCAGCGAGGATTGAAAAAAGCGTTGGCACAAGTGTATAATATCTCAAGGAGATTATTTTGAATGAGACAAAATAGAAATTGATGAATCAATATTTTTTGGAAAAAATACAAATTCACCTTATTTTTTGATCACACCTTGTATATCTGTGGAACTAATAGAAAAACCAATCAGTATACAATAACTATATAGCTCATAATAATTTTTTGCTTTTTTGATGTTGAAAATAGATAATTTAAGGATTCAGTATTTTTAGGTTTAGTGAGTTTTTTTCTGAACAAACACTAATATTGAGAGGTGGGTGATGTGAGATCTCTTTGCTGATCAAGACATCACAGTGATCAACAGCCGATTGTTTTAATTTTTGTCTACATTGTATTGCTTAAGGTCACAGGTATTGAAGATAGTAAGAGTGCTTATCTTGCTACAATTAAATTTTACCTTGCATATAACAATGTTCCAGAAAGACTTAAATTGCTGGCACAGATCATTCCCTAAATGGTCCTGGAAAGTTCACGGATATTTTCTAGAGCATGCATAGAATGTTTATGAAATACTGTGCTATAAGAATTACGATTATTACACCATAACCTACTAAATCTTTTATTATACGCTGCTACGAGTAAAAAATGGGTGCAAACAAAAAACCAAAAAAGAAAACATAAGCGTGTCTTGAAGATCAGAAGCACATCCGTTACCTGCTCAACTGCTGACATTAGACACTCAACAGCGGCGGAACGTTTGATCCGCTGAGCGTTGGTATCGGCGTGGCGCTTCCATAGACGAGTACGGGCGCGACGCCCCCGCTTTTGCTTTTTACCATTCTATTTTTAACAAAATCATATTTCAACCAAAAAAACAAAATTATAAAAAGGTCACTGCTCTAAACAGTTAAGGTGTTTCTGACATTTTTTACTGTGGAAACTGACATGACACTTTACCAGAAGAGCGTTCAAACATATAATTCTACCTTAACTGTCTATTGTTAAATGGTATGGTAAAAATGTGTTAACTAACCGGTTTAAGTTCTTCATACATAAATTCGTCCCCAGGTTGAAACATTTCGTTGTTATCGGCGTAAAAAAGGTTCATAATGTAGCGACTGTAGTATGTGGATTCGATTCCTCTGATTTCAAGTTGTTCCTCTAGCCAATCTGATATGGATAAAGGCATCTTCACCAGCTGTAGGTATTAAAAATGTTTATAAGCATGTTTATATGCAGTCAAATTTTCTATGGTTTATTTAAGTATGACTATCAAATAAAAATGAACATTAATCAATAGAAAGCCAAAACCAAGTTAACCACTTACAGAGCCATTTTTAGATTAATAATTTCCTGTTAAAATAACATTAATTTAACATTTATATTTACTTAGAAAGATTATTATTGCATGTTTATTGCGGATTTCTATTAACCATGAAAATATTTCTAATTAATTATTTTTTTATGCAATTGCAGCAAAACCTAAAAAAATGGATTTTTATACCTACATTAACAAAAGGGAAATGCAAAGGTCCTTGTTCTGTGCCTAATTGTTGTTTTCCACACCCAAAGGTGAACATCTATTGGATTTGGCGGAGCCAAAATCCATTTTAGTTTAGAAGGTCCATGGTCCGTAGCCTAAAATTATTTTGAAAATTTAGATCCAAGTCTTTATTAC
The DNA here is from genome assembly GCF_022605725.1 of Anthonomus grandis grandis. Lineage (NCBI taxonomy): Eukaryota > Metazoa > Arthropoda > Insecta > Coleoptera > Curculionidae > Anthonomus > Anthonomus grandis. The sequence goes on along the minus strand of NC_065548.1, from coordinate 13,856,390 downwards.
AATCATAATGAGTTCTATTTTATATCCATACAGATACAAAATTATATAGGAAATACCGTCAGCAAAATTAATATGAGCAACTAGCAATGATGCACATTTAATGGATGATTAAGCAGGAATCTATGTTTAAATACAGGTATTTAATTCATAAAAACCGGCATAATGCACATAGTAATGTGATATGCTATTTTTTAACATTAAACCTAAGTTCTTGCAGAGTATCTTCATTTCCATTGCTGAGCTGCTCACCATCCACCTCTGATCTGGTTATAATTATTGCTCCAAAACAGATTCTTAAACGAATGCACTCTCTTTATCTACTTCAATCTTTTTATCAGTGAAATGTGGAAAGTTTCTGGAACATTAGAAGTTACGAAATATGTGTTGCATCTATTAATCTGGCAATAACAATTTAGTCTCAAACAACTATTATATTTCAAAACTTTTTGAACATTGTGTAGAAGCATTTTTGAGATATTTTTACCAGGAAATGATTGGAGATAGCTTTATTAAAGTGCATTCAGTTGATTGATCTTTCTCCAATTGTATTTATAACACATTTTATGATGTCAAAGAATCACATGCTATTTACATTGATTTAAGCAAAAATTTTGACAAAGTAAACTTACTTCTTGTCTGCCTAAGCCAAATATCTCTGATGCTTTGTTGACCTGAATTGATTCTTACTTTTAAAGAACATGCTAAAATAATAAGTTATGAATCTAACCTCAGGAGATCCCAAGGGTACACACTGCTTTTTAATAAGCTTTTATTAGCTCAAGTTATATCGATGTATGTATGTACTGGAATCTTTAACCATAATTTTCACTGGTTTCTTAAAGTCTCATCAACTTGAAACTTTACACATTTATCAAGGACAGATGAAAATGCAATAATTTGATAACAGTTTCCCGTTATCCTTATTAGGACTGCCAGGATTAATAGATTCTATTTTTTTAGATCCTCTGTAGGAGAGAAAGAGAGATAGAGCTAGCGCGCGATATGCGAATACCTGTACTTATTTCATAACTCGTCTCTCATAGATAGTTGCCAATAGAATAATTGTCATATTTTATACATCGAGCACTTCATGCTTTTTATCCTGATATGAATTATTCTGTTAATAACTTAAATTTTATTATGATTTTTATTTGATTGTCTGACCTTCTACTACTCTAATGAAAGTGTGCTAGTTTAGTGTTTTTAAACATATATTTATTAGTTTATTTACCAATGATCTTAGATGTCTCTTGGAGTCTGATTTTCTATTCTTTGATGATCTGAAGGTGTATAGACAAACTGTCTCTTCAAATAAAATTGTTGCTCTACAGAAAGACATTAATAAAATTTCTTCCTGATGTCAACTAAATAAGATGGTGCTTAATATCAGCAAGTGCTGCTTTATATGAGTTAGCTGACAAAGGATGTCAGCTATTCAAACATCAAAATATCGCAAGTTCTTATAAATTATTAGTTAGTTATTATAATAGAGGATCTTCATTTGCAATAACTAGAATAAATTATAATGAGTTGGTTGGTATTAGGTTCATTCTCATGGCTAGCTTTTTTTGATGGTTAATATTAGTTTAGCTTAGAATTTGTACTGTACTAATGCTACAAATGATTCTTGTAAATGTTGATTAATAAACAAAAAACATTATCTGTTTGCTTTTACATCTTGGAAGTGTACAGGGCAAAAAGTAACAACACATAATTGACCCTTATGGTACACCAGAAGATAGTTGCCTTGTGGCACAGATGTTGTTTGATTTAAATCCTTTGACAATGACCTTGTAAATAACTCATAAATTACAAGAATTTTCCTTGTACCCTAAATATTATACACTTATTATGAATATCTCTATATTCTTAGTTACTTACTTGAGTAATGTTTTAGATAATCCGTTGATAAAAATCATTGGTTTAGAAAGACTTGTTGGTAAGGGCCATCGCAAGTCTGAAAGAAAAAAATGTCTGTTAAATCCATAGAAATTGTTATCTATTGGCTATACACCTGCAAAATTTAAAAAAAAATTGACATAAAACTTAATTCTTAGGTAGTGTATTCTAAACATTTAATTTAGTCTGTGAACTCATTACAGATCACCCAATAAAAATATTAACTAATCTTAAAGTAGTAATTAGGTTTAATTATGATAAGAAAATAAATATTAAATTGAGGTGCATGATAAATTATTGCCTAATATTGACTAAAATTGACATTTGTTTCCTTGTCTTGGACTTTATACTTGGAATTATTTTCATTTTAAAATAATTTTTTCTGGATTTTTTGTCTTAAAGAAAGATAACAAGGTGATATTGATTTTATGTAAATATTTATGAACATAAATAGATAAGATTTTTATGGTCAAAATATAATTATTACATATTTTAAAAATGCTTGTTGAGAAAAAATGAATTCACCAACAATTTTTGAAAACTTCTATTAATACCGCTGACCCCTCTTTTAAGGAGTATTACCTCTGATAACGCCTATCTACTAAAGTTTACCAATAACCAATACCAAAACCTGTCTAAGACATGCCATGAACCACAATAATGGACACAATTTCTAACTCTTAATCTCCAGGAATTATTATAAAAGGTTATTGGGTTTTGTAATTTATAATCATCTCTATAGGCAGTTCCAGCAATGACTCATACTGCTCTACTCTGCAAACCAAACAGTCTTGCCACACGTGCAGAATGGTCCCAGACAAGTACACAGAGCTGAATGCAATGCAAGGGAATAATAGGCTACCAGTATAACCCTCTGCTCTAATTCTTTGAGCTAAATTTCTCAAAAGAATTTTATCAGGTCTGTTTAGAGATTCAGTGTGTCGTAATGTGATAATCATGTTTTTAGTTTTATTTATAATTAGGTTAGGAGAATTTGCCCCAAACCAATCATTCAGAGGATTTATACAATGAGGCACAGCTTCTTTTATGACTTCAACATCAAACTGATATCACCTGCACAAATTTAAAAAATAGCCTAGTAGAGCTGTTATTTTTCATTTGTATAGATGAAAGACAGTTTTTACTGACTTTACAAGTCAATGCTCAGATCATAGACATTTTTGCTGTGTTTTGCCTTGAAGGTGTCCATGGCCTCTCTCAGATTGAAACTCACCTCAGAAAAAGAAAATGGGTTATTCCTGAGGTTTTGCTTATTCAGATACTTATTAAAGGGGATACCAGCAGCTTATTTACCACAGATAAAAAAAAATAAAATTTCTTAGGGTCAATATTGATATTCTATTTTGGTGAAAATTTTTTTTCTTCTAGAGTTTATAATCTCTGAGAATGAGAGTAACATATCCCAATTTGAAATATAGTTTGAGTTAGCCCTTATTTTTGCAATAGTTATTTCCTCTCTATATTGTTCCTTTAGTTCTTTTCTTGAAGACGGTTCAATTTTCTACATATTTTTCACACAATATAGAGCTCATCTCCCATCAACTCCAACTCAAGGCCAAACCACTCCACCACCAATCCATGCTTGTTTTCAAGGTTTTTTTAGGCCTCAGGGCTCAAGTTCTAAGGTTTTTTTTTTTTCTTAGGTTTTCCAAAACTAAAACACATTTGACATATGTATGTATTTTATTTAAATTAAATGTAGAACTCTAAAACAACTTTGAAATTTCTGGTTGTGCTCAAAAGATTTTCAATATGACATTCAATTACTACAAAAAAAAATTGACAACTGCAAAGCAAAGTTTTAGGATGACACATTAGCTACTATAACAAATTATATGGTTATAATTTGTAGATTTGTGAAAATGGAAATTTTTTAAATATAAAACATAATTTTTTTGTGAAAAAAAGTTTATACAATATTTTACAGTTTGATTTCATTCTACTTTTTTAGGACTTTAAATAAAACTGACTTTATTTCAGAAGAATTGCCGACGTTACGTCCTTTATTTGGACCATATTCAGGGCTATTTCTGCTTAAAATAGAAACATAGTCTGTCATTTTGACAAAAAATAATTGGACTTAGCTTTGGTTTTAGCTTAAAAATTTTATCAAATACTAATTCAAGTGACAAATTTACATTGGGAATGACTGTATTATTTACCCTGGTCTGATTTCAAGCACTAAGATTATGTGGGCTATTCTGTTCATATACAGTGGAAAAAAATTGAGCAAAACCTTCTGCAATTTCCTCACATCCCAAGAATTCATTAAATTAGGTACTCAATTTACCTCTCTATCCTTATTTAGATTAAACCACAAACTTTTAGGGTCAGTATAAATAAAACTGCTGATCCAACTTCAAAAGGTGATTTTGATAGCAAATATCACTCAAAGTTTTCCATCTCACTCTAAGATTAGAAAAACTTACAATAGTTAGTTGCTCCATTACTGGTCCTGTAACACATATGAGCCCCTTTCTTTAATTTAACCAATAATCTCAATTAAGCTGAAAACTAAGAAGGAAACTTAGTTTTCAGCTTAATTGAGATTAGCTCAGCTTAAGGAAGGAAGGATGTTTGAGTGCTATAGCCATTCCTAAAATATGATAAAATTGAGAGACTATGACATTAATATCATTTGACACCAATACTGCCCCTAAATAATTATTGATACCATAATCGGCTATTTTAAAATCATAGTAAAAATCAACAAATTTAATGCTTTCCCTATCAGCACTAGCAGAGACTATTGAAAAACAATATGTTTTATGATGAATAGACTCATTAAAAAGATAACTAGTAGCCTCATTAACTAAAAGATTAGATATATTAAAGAAAATCAGATCTAAAAAGACCAGACTATTTTAGGAATTATCAGCTGATAAAAATTTAGGTATGAGTAAAATTGAAAAAGAAACCCTTAGTCACCATTCATCCAGCCAGCTTCAGGTATATTAAAATCTTCAACAATATAAAAATCAGTTCCTGAATACTCCTGCCTAAGGATGTTGACTGAGTGGCAGTGCCCTTCATACAAACTCACCTCTGAATTTGGTCGAATATATACCCCACCAAGTACAAAACTACTACCACCTAATTTACATAATATTTTTATATAATGTTCAAAAAAATCATCAAGCTTTGTAACAAAGTCATTAAATAAATTAAAACTCCACCTCCACAACTTTTGTCGCTTGTAATGCTAGACCTGTCACAATGGAACAAATTGAAGGACTTCCAAAAAAACTTTTGACAAACAATTTTAGTTTAGGAATTGTAATCTTGCTTTGTAAAAAACATTTTGTTCTATCAAAAAACTTTAAAGTTTCTGGGTTAGTTTGAAAGAGTTTTAATAACATTATATTATCACAGACAAATAAATTGACAACTCTAAAGGAAATTTTCATGATAAGGCATTAGCAAAACTACTGTAACAAAATGTGAGGTTACATTATTTAAGTTTCTGAAATCAATGACTTTTTAAATATTTTGTCATTTGTTAGTTTAGGGGAGGAGGAATGCGCGTTGATTGCTAATTATCTTAGAGATAGGTATTAAGCTGTTTCTTATAATGGGGTAGATTCTGGTTTTATACAGATTTCTTCTGGCGTGCCCCAGGGCTTCATACTTGGGCCAATCCTTTTTTCAATTTATGTATCAAACATGGCAAAAATATACATATCATGTAAACAGCACTATTATGCTGATGATACTCAAATATATCTCTCATTTGAAGCAGGTGAAAGTTCCCAAGCAGTGGCTGCCATTAATTATGACCTTGCTAATGTTTACAAGTTTTCTAAAAATCATTGCTTAAAATTAAATTCTATGAAATCAGCATTTATGCTGTTTGGGGGCAAGGGTAGCCATAAGAGTTTTTTACAGTATTGTGAGGACTTAATTTACATCAATAATGAGCCTATAAAACACGTCGAGCACTGCAAGAGCTTGGGTTTGATTCTGGATAGTGACCTGGGATTCATGCAGCACATAAATTCTTTTATGTTCTAAAATTTGTTGTTCTAGTTTATACATAAACAGTTCGGCTAAAAGAGGCGACAAATTAGAGCCCATTGCTAGTCCAGTTTTTCGTTTCGAAAAAATTATTGTCAAATTGAAAAAAGTTTCGAAGGGGCACACGATTGACTAGAGAACACAAATCCAAAATGAAATGCCTGGGTAAATTAGTGTTAGTATAAAGTAATCACTCGGAGGTAAGCTCGGAAACAAGTTAGTAACATCAAAAGAGATAAGCCAGGATTGGGGTGGTATCTGGATAGGAAATAAATGTTCAGTTAATTTTATTAAAAAGAATTTTTTATAGAAAAAGGATTGTTGAAGTTTAACTTAGAAGGTGAAATAGAAGATAACCAAGAAGAAAGTCTGGAAGCAGGAGAATTCATGTAGGCAACTACTGGACAAACAGGGTAGTTAGCTTTACGTATTTTCGGTAGGCAGTAAAGGAGAGGAGTGGAGGGATTGATTCATGGGAATGAGTTTTCTTTTGGAGATGGAAAAATAATCAAGAGTCAACTGGCTTTGTTTAAGAGTAAACTTTAATAGGGCTATAAACTTGTTCATGGGGTTGTTAGTTAGGTTGCAAAAATTATTGGAATTGAGTAACCTTAGATAAATAATCTGGTTTGTTCATTATAACAATACAGTTTCCCTTGTCGGTCAGATTGTATCTTTTGCTTTGTGATGTGTTTTGTTTGTGGGGTTAAATTGGATTCTTTTTCCTTGTGTATATGTGTATATGCTGTCAGATTTTCTTTCTTTTTTGCTGGTTGATGTACTCTTTATAATTTATAGTGTTTATATTATTCCTACCTTGAAAATTAGTATAGTATAGATAATTAGGTTAGATGGAAGAACAGGCATTTAGATATCTGAATCTTTGTGCACTGAATCTTGCTTTTCAACTATTAACTTTGTAATTGCATTTTTTTCCTAAATAAAAAGACTTGACATAAGACATAAGTTTCTAACAAGAAATTTATGTTTTACGTATGCCTGTTTACATTATATTACAAAAAAGAAATTGACAACCAGAAATCAAATTTTAATGATAAAACCACAATAACAAAATGTGAGGTTATGCGTCATGAATAAAATGTATGTTTTTGGGAGGGTAAAGGAAGTTAAAAGCAAGTTTTTAGGATAAAACATTAGCTAATGTACATCCTGAAAAGGCTATTTTTGTAAAATATACCTGAATGTCATCCATCACTCACACTTGGGTTCAATAAACTACTAAATACCCAAACAAAAAAAAACAAAAATGGGGTACTCCCCCAATTTTATTTTAACTGCCAGTTCAAGCAACTTCAGTGCATTACAACTCACCAGACAGCAAAAAAAAAGATGCATCTGCTATAAATAGCCACAAAGGAATTTTTGAACGAAAGTACATTGATATCTACGTCGCTTATCGAGACAAGTTTTTACGCGGAAACATTTGTCTTTTGATAAATAGGTACAGCATTTGCAAACCGTGACATTCTAACACCTTTGACAACCGTGACCTAGAAAAGCGGAAAATGCATCCTAGATCAGGCAAATTTCCATTTAAAAGATCACTTAAAAAATAATGACGTATTACGCCAAATTCCAAGTAAAATATTATTGGATTGCAGTAGCTTTAATGGCTAAATCATATTATTATAATGTACCTTTAAACTATTTACGCTGTGATTCATCCACAGTGGGGATTTAAATGACATGCACTACAGTCACCATCACTTTTAAAAATTGCAAATAAATGCACAATAATATAAACTAAAATGACAAGTAAAGTAATGGGCGAAGGACGCGAGGATAACAAATTTGCGAAAAGTCCAAATAATAAATGAACAAACCTTGTAGAAGTATACGCCATTCTATTGGTCGAATTGCACAACACAAACATAAACGTGGAAAGCGAATAAATTATCGAACCTCGGTTGATCGCGCGATAGCGATTCCGGAACTGATTTATTCGGACAAAGTAACTCATCTACATAAATTAATAAAAGTGGACGTACCTTTTGATTTAAATGGTGTTTCTGTAGGACAATTTTTCTAACACACCCCACAGGTTTCATGCACAGGGCTGGACGGCGCAATGGGCCTTACCAATCAAACGACAGTCCATAATTTGCGACGTTGTCACGTTGTGCTTCACCGTTTTTCCTTGATTTTAGGTCTATACGGGGGGTATAGGATATATGCCTCCATAGCGACAAATAAATATAGAAATGTATTTTTCCGAAAATCGATAAGAAATAATAACATTTTTGACAACATATTTGAAAGAAAAAGTCAATATTTCCTACAACTTGATTGTTGCCTGGCAACCGAAAATAACAGTAAGGAAATATTCATTTCTGTACTGTAAGGAAATGTTATTTCCATACAGTAAACTTTAGAACATAAATGCGAACAGGTTTTTTCCTAAACCATTTTATTTTTAAAACTTTCAGCACAAACGAGGTTAACATTATATTTTAAAATTATTACTTATTATTTGTTATATTTACTGTTATTTGACAATTAGTACAAATATTGAAAACTGGAAGAACTTGGGAACTAAAAGCATTATTTTGTTGAATATTTTCCAAACTAATAATTTTATTTGTATGACAATAACTAATATTGGGCGTTACTGCAGTATTAGAAATATTAGATTTACTTTCTTGATTTTTCTCTGCTGTGAAAATTTTATTTGCCACTTCTTCCTTATTAGTAAGAGAGTCTTCTATATATCCTTCAGTGACATTTGTTGATTTCCATCCACCCAGTCTCTTTAAACTAGTAATATCTCCACCAGAATCAACAAGCATTGTGGCAGAAGACCCACGAAAACAGTGGCCGGTATATTCTTTCGAGTTTGGCAAATTCAAATAACTGGCCACTATTTTAGGCATGTTTCTAAATTGGTGAATTCCTACTACTTTTCTACAACCTTTTTCATTTTGGTACTTAAAAAAAACCGAGTGGTATTCATGTCTCTTGGTCTTAAAGAGACATACTTGCGGTATAGATTTAAGTACATTTCGTTTACTATAAATGATCTTGATGTATTGGTTTTTGAATCCGGTATGGTAACTAAAAGTTTAGATAGTAGGTCTTGTATATCTTGTACAGTCATTTTAACCAGCTCGTCCATTGTGCAAGCTCCGGAAATTCCAAATATTACAGCTACCTACAACAATAAATAAGCATGTAAAGAATCCAATTATAATTTGAAGCTTTGTAAGTTACCTTAATCATTAAATATTCCTTATCTGGAGCTTCCTGAATAAATTTGTTTATTTCTTCTTTAGTTAAAATCTTGGATTTTTTTGGCTTATAGGCATGTGCTTGCCGTTTCAGGAAGTTTTGAATATTTAGATATATCCACATCATGTCTAATTGCAAGGGTTGCCTTCAGCATTGAATAATTGGCCCATAAAGTTGAAGATTTCATCTTGGAACCAAGCTCCAAGAAGTATGCCATTACAACATTTTCCGAGAAAGAAGTTACATTTTTATTCGTACGGTAGTTTATGAAGCGGTTGTATGCATAGTTATACTTATTTCTAGATTTTACTGGTAACAATTCCAATGATGCAGCATTCACTGCCTCCGTGAGTTCTGGGGGGGTTCCAGAAATGGAGCAGTCATCATCACTCATCATTTTACACGTTACTTTGGCTTTTTAAAACGTTAAAAAATCAACACTTTGGAAAGACGCCACAAATAAACTTTTCACTCGTCAAGTTTGACAATTTAAAATTATGTACTTCGTTTCCGTAGTTGCGAAACATGGCTTCTGTTATTTAAGGGAAAAAAAATAATGTCAATTTGAAATTTTTAACATGATTAGTAATAATTCACCGTAATTTTAATGATTCCCGATTTTCGGAAAAATAGTATGTAGACCTCGTATAGGAAAAGTCACATTCCCGGACTCCGTATTGCCATTGAATTTTTACGATCGCCCGGGAATGTTAAGCTTTTCCTACTAGGTATACAATACATAATTACTTTTCTTTTTAAAATGAAATAATATTTTGATTTAAACATAATTTTATCTATATTTGGGTACGTACATACATAGCCGCGCTCTTTCCCTATTTATTGGTCTCCATCTCCTGGGTTTTCTAACGTTCTTTTGAAGTTTTTAATATAGCTCCTGTTGTAATAATTACAACAGAAAGACATAGAGAAGCATTATTATCATTATTTACATCAATTTTATGATTTTATTAACGCAAATCCTTATAAGATAGAAAAGAAAAAAAGGGGTAAAGGTAAAGGGACGTCTAAAAACCGATTTTTTTTGAAAATTTTTACAAGAATATTGAGTGTGGTCAAAATATTAATAAAAAAGGGAGGATGATTGGAAAAAAAAAACAAAACTTTGGAAATTATGAAGGTTTTTCTACATACGTTAAATACGTAATTATTGCCGGCTTGTACAAGGTTTTTTAGCTCTTGATTTTGCTATAATTAAAAAATATATATATTGGGGCAATTTTGGAACTTTTTGGGGGCAATTATTGTAAATTTATAGCATTTTTTATCACTTTGTACCCCTTTTAATTACATATTTTGTAATTTACACACAAGAAAAATAAAACAACAACCTTATTGGCAAAAATTACAGTGGCTTCACTATATGTCCCCAGTAGTATTTTTTGGTTTTGTCTGGAACACTTTTTAGTTAGATGGGTCGGTTGTGGAATTTTAGTTAATAAAGGCATAATATAGTTAGATTTTACATTACATGAACAGGTGTTGATCAAGTTACAAACTTCTAGGGCAGATAGAAAACGTCAAAAGAAAAACAAAAGTTCATATAAACATGGGTCCGGAAAAGCTTCCTCAGGGAGCTAGAGTTCTTTGAAAATAACCTTTAAAAACTAGTTTTTTTAATAGCTCCGGAACTACTTTAGCTACCGCAACCAATTTTGGGAGGTAAATTATTGTTATACTCTATTTCAGAAGTGTGTAGAGCAATAAAACCTCATTAGGTATGCAAAAGTGGTACCTGTTGATCCACCAATATTTTATGCCACTACCTTAGTTGGGTATTAGTTTCAATGTAAAATTCTTTCTTTTCGTTGATTGCAGGTAGTGCCACCCGGTTTTGGGTCAATTTATGAGTTTTGCCCATTGTTACCCACTGATAAACATTGAAAACGGTTCGCCAAAGGCGTGCAACTGGGACTTGTTTTTTACCTTATAATTAATGTACTTAAATGCTATTTTATTTTAGAAAGTTACTTTTGTTTAAATGGAATAATATATTTTTTTCACAAATTTATTGAACATAATATGTAGAGTAAAACAGTTGAAAATGTCACTTTTGGATCTGGCACTTTTTGAACAGTGTATAACAACTTTAAATTATAATAGATTGTAGTCTTCTTCGTCATCTGACGAACTGTCGTCACCTCTTGACATTATAATTAAAGGATCGACTGTCTGATCGATGAGGTTGTCAAGATCCCACATTTTGTCCTCTTGCTTAATTACATGCTGGACTGCTTTTCGCCAATTCTCTGGTGTCGCTTCCGTAATGGCTTGATCAAACAGTAGCTTAACATCTTTCATTTTAAAAGTCGTGTTTTGTCTTGCTACAAATCCTTTTACCTGCGCCCATATCAGTTCTATAGGATTTAGTTCGCAATGATATGGCGGTAAGCGCAGTACAGTTATATTATATTTTTCGGCTATATCTTCCACGGCGTATTTCATGAAACGAGTTTTGTGTAAGTTTGCTATTGCCAGCAGTTCTTTTTTTATCAAATTTGCTTCAAACGCAATACCTTTTGCAGTCAGCCAATCGATAATTTCTTGCTTTCTCCAACTTGAAGTTGGCGTCTTCTCTATTCGCCGTGAATGATTGCGTTATCCATAACCACCACCGAATTAGCCGGAAGAAATTTTATCATTTCACCAAAATAGTCCTCGAAAACGTCTGAGTTCATGTCTTCATGGTAATCTCCTGTGCGAGTCGACTCAAAGGTTAGCAGACCTTCTTTTAAAAATCCCTCTTCGCTTCCAATATGTGTGATTATAAGTCTTTTTCCTTTTCCCGAAGGTACTTTAATACCCGTAGACAGGCCTTCTATGAAAGCTTGGCGAGCACTGGTTATATTTTTGTCTTGCCACATTTTTTGGACTATATAACCTTCGTTAATCCACGTCTCATCAAGATAAAAAACTTTCTTTTGCTCCCTGCGGTACTGCTTGATACTTCTCAAGTATTGTCGTCTCCAACAAACAATTTCGTCGCTCTTCAGTAAAAGTGCTTTGCGGTTATGCTTTTCCCAGGCAAAATCCATATTTTTTAAAGTTTTCCATAAAAGTTTTCTACTTATCAACGGAATACTGTCATCTTGGCCAAGCTCCATTAAAATTTTGTCTAGGGTGGGTATTTCCTTTTTAAAATAAAAAGAGTGAACTTTTCTTCGAATTATACATTTAGCATTTTCATCAAGGACTTTTGTAGGTCGTCCTGGCTTTTGCTTGGGAGATTCCACTTGACCTGCTACTTTTCTTTCCCGCAACAATTTGAAAATGGTGGACTTTCCAATTCCACTCATTCGAGAACATTTTTCAACAATTTCTTGCACAGTAAAACTAGGGTAATCGTGTTTTATGCAATCATGTACATTTAAAATAATAACTTTTTCACTCAGCGATAGTGGAGAATTTTTAGTACATCTTTTCGTTGGACTGAATACCTCCATTTTTTAAATATTGGGATAATAATATTGTGATTACACTACAGCGTAGCAGTGACTACTAACGTTTAAAATATGATTTAAAAGTATTTATAGTCTGTATATATTACCTGACCCCATTTTTGCATGTTACAAAGCGTTAAAAGATAGGTACCTATACAAAAGGATTAAAAGTATTTATTTAGTATTTAATCTCTTTCAAAATAAAGGCATTTAATCCGTGAAAATTAAATTCATAAATAACATAAGTACCTGCGCCTATGAACTACCGCGAAATGTAGCCAAACAGAACGGAATTCCCCAGTTTATTGCTCTATACACTTCTGAAATAGAGTATAGTACGTTTATTCTTTTGAACCTACTAAATAAAAAAAATATTTACCAGGGGCTTCAGAATCAGGAGGGAGAATCAGGGAAAAATGGTGCTGTTAGTAAAAGTCGTCAAATAGGTCAAGAAATGTTAACAAACTTTTCTTGACCCACGAGCCGACGTGACGCCTTCCCAAAACTAACAGGCCTGGTTATAGTACAAAAACGTTCCTGTTCACGTTCCGGTTAATATCATATTAGAATGTCTATGTTATTGTCTAGGAACTTAAATAAAAATAAATGTTTTTTCACATTTGCTATAAACCCCTATGATAAATAAATCTTGGATGGAGGTATGCAAGTGAGTTCATTAAAGGTTTGCAATAACTTTAAATTTTGTTTCAACCCTTTTGCTGCCTCAAATTATAATAACTCTGATGTTCCCTCTGAGTTAAGGCTTTGGTTTTGATGCAATCCCATTGTCTTCGTCAAAGTCTCTTAGAATACAGTAATTCTTCATTTTTTCCCAAACCAAGAAAATCATTTTCAGATGACTAATTTATTAATAATAAAATTCAAGTTGCAAGTTCAAAGACTGTAGACAATAGTGATAAAGTCCAGTTCAAAGATCTATTAGTATCTTTGATGTGTTATTTTTCTTTCGAAAATATCTATTATAGAGAGAAAATAATATCAAAAAATTGACCGCAGACTAAAATCCATTCCATCCATTTTACAAAATATTTTAAACTCAAACTCAAACTCAAAAATGCTTTATTGTCAATATAAACATAGAAGTTGTAGACAAAGCCAATAGACTGTACATTAAAGAAATAAAAACGAGAAACTAATTTAAAATAAAATAAAATTATATAAAACTTTGAAAAATACTTAAATGCTAATCATTAAAAAATTCACCTAAACTATAGTACGCTTTACTAGCAAGGAATATTTTCGTCCTTGTACGTAGACTTTTTTCAGTCTTAAGTTGTCTTATTTCTAGTGGAAGTTTATTAAACAGCTTTCTACCTCCATATATGATAGAGCTACGGACAAGTTCAAAATGAGGAATGGGTAGCCTCAACAAATAGTTTTGTCGCGTATTATAGTGGAGTTCCTGTTTATATTTTCTAAAAACTAAGCAAACTGTTTCCAAAATAAAAATATAACACAGGGTTAAAATATTATGACTTACAAAAAGCGGGCGACATGAGTCACGAGACTTGGCCCCACATAGATATTTAATGGCCCTTTTCTGGAGTACAAACACTGAACTAAAAACTGAATTTGAACATGAACCCCAAAAGCAAATTCCATATCGAAGGTGCGACTCGATAATCGCGAAGTATGCAGATCTGGCGATGGAGAAATTAAGACTGGTGGCAATAACCCTTAGGGCGTAGCAGCCTGATGAGACTTTTCTACATACATTCACAATATGGTCTTCAAATTTAAGGAACTTGTCTATGGAAAGACCCAAAAACTTACTGAACGGTGGCGTGGTGATGGCTTCATTATTTAAATATATATTATTTGTATTACATTTAAAATTAAGGATATTTGTTTTGGAAACATTAAATGTCAAAAAATTTGTATCACACCAGTCTTTTATTTTTAACAAATCTGCACGTATATTGGCCTCCATTTGAGAGCACTCACATACTTCTCACCTCTTTTTAGCCAGTCTATTAAACAAAGATAAAAAACCTGCGTTCTCGTGATTCCTACTTTGGGCTGTGCAAGTGATTGTGTATCTCTCTCTATTCCACTAATTTTGATTTAATTCCCGTATTTTGAGGATTACGGAACAATACCCAGATAAATTTTGGGCTGTTTTTGTGTTACTTTCGTCGTGTTTTTAAAGAGATCTTTGAGGATGGGTATATCACCTTTAATAGTTGGCAGAGGAAGATATAGAATAATTGGTCATGTGAGGTTCTTATTATTTGATGGGTTTTGCCGGTTTTGCTTTTATGTCCACTTCAACTATCTTATTAGGTAATGTCCACTCAAATTGCTCACCATCCAGAAAAGGCATTCTTGCTAAGGCTGATCTTTCAAACGATAACTTAACTCCTGGGTAGGAAATTGTTATTATACATTCAAAAGCAATATTATATATCGCTATCCACGATAAGCAAGTTACCTAAATATTGAGGTTACTTCTAAAAATGATGTGCTCTCATTGCTTCTTCCAGGTCTCTTCATAATAATGATAGGTTTCAGTTTATAGAAGAGAATCTGAGAAGAGAATGAAGTAACTCAAAAATTCATTAACTCTCAATTGCTAAATGCAAATTTTCCACCTTCTGGTCGCAGGGGGTCAATGAAAAAGCCTTTGCCCTCTCAATTCTTAAATACAGTCTATGGCTTTATAAGTTTAGTATTTAAGGCATTTTTTACCATCTCCAGGAACTCTTCAAGCTATACTCTCCAATATACCTTTGAATTGTAGACAAATCAAATCAATTTTGGAACACCTTAGAGGTTAAAACAAAGGTTTTAAAAACCTTAATAAATAGATGCATTAAAAACTTCCAGTCGATTGTGATGAAGCTCTATGCAACTTTTTGTAATCAAGGTAGTACTAATGTAGCCAGACAACAAGCCAACTCACATAACTTTTTTGTTAATGTAAAATCTATTGCTTTAAAATATAATGTTGTTAAACAACTAAATTCCTATGTATAGTGTCTTTTACAATTCCATCTTTTTTTTTCATGTACTTACAACTTGCCAGCTTTCTTTTATATCTTCAATTTTTTGGCCCGAACTAATACAGACTATACCATCAACTTATTAATGGGCCGTGTCCTCTATATGAATTTTATATTTTCATTTTAATTATTGTTGATCTATATATTTCTTTTATGCAGACTTTATGTCAGTCATATAAATACTATAGCTTTTATATATATTTTTATTTATAAAGTGTTTTGAAGTATATTTTGTTTTGGTCTTAGAGTTTATATTTTGTCTTCCTGCTATAGTGTAACAATTATGTCTTTCGTTATTTATTGTTACTATATGTTAGTTGTTTTTAAAGAGTTTTAGGTTTTATTTTATATATCATTATTTTATTTTATATTATTAAAATACATTTCTCTTAACATTTTTTCTATATTTAACTCAAAAAGAAAAAATTTAAATATTATACTATTAGCTTTCCAATTGCAGTCGTTATCATATTGACATGTAGGATATTATAATTACACATTTATATAGAATTTTGGGTTTCATACTCTTTGTTCAATCAAGAAGTTTACTATTTTTAAACTTTTTTATTATTGAACTAGTTAATTATTTATTGCAGTAGTTTGTTTATTGCACGATTATTATGATATTACAATTTGTTTCGTATTATAAATGAACAGTATTAATTATATATTGTATTAGAATATTTATAATCTTGTATTTTTATTTTTCAGATGAATAAATGATCTAATTTTGTTTACATAAAATCATAAAGTTGTGTGTGTTTTTTTTTATACCTGTACTTTAAATAAACAATATTTCTGATGAAATATTCTTTTGTGCATATGACATAATATTATATGTGTCAATATTACCAAATGACTTTTTTAAAGTACGAAAAGTGTAAAACTGTAATGGTACAAAAATATTTTTAATTGTTTTGGTTCCAAAAGTTAAATTTACAAGTTATATTCTATACATATTTACCCAATTTAGGAAACTACATTAAATAGCACAGTCAACCGGTGTTCTGCTTGGTTAAAATAGATTTATACTTATAAGAGAAATGTTTTTTTTTATATACAAATTCTTTTTATATATTTTGTAACATTAATAAGTGGAGGGAGACTGCAGGATTTTCATTTTACCCTTATCTACGACTCCACTGCAAGTATGGACTATTTCTTCACTATTAAGCATTGATAACATTATATTTTAGTCATGTTAAATTGGTTGTAACATTTAGTAGTTTTCTCAAGTTAGGTCCGTTTTGGAATTCCAATTTCTCGCTGTTAATTGAAAGGGCACTGGTTTTGGCGACGGCTTCTTACTAATTTGATTAGTTAGATGGGTTGCAAATAGATATGGCTTACAAATGTCAAATATCAATAGATATGGCTTGTAAAATTAGTTCGAATTATTGCACCTTCAGTAGAGGGCCAATATTTCTCTGGGTTAACAAGGCAACCCGCATTTCTCTATAATTGTATTCTGTGCGTGACATGAATTTAAAGTAAGCGCATAATGCAAAATACAGCAAAAATGCAACATGTGTTTAGGCAATAATTTATTGATAAATTACTTAGGTTGAAATTTGCAAATAAATCCTTATTTATGATGCCTTTTTAATCCTGCTTTATGGTTCTGTTTATAAAATAAAGGTTCTAAAATTATGGGTCTTCTTGGAAAAAAACCCTCCTAAAGGTTACTTGGGTACCTTCAAATTATAAAAATGATCGTCAAATAATGGTTTTTGAATAAAATATTGGTAGGATTACTGAAGGGCAAACCCTCTTTGGTCATGTTTTGAAAGCGATAAGACTGTTGTAGTTATAAGTAATGATTTGTAAACCCTAAATCCGTATTTATGCCTTTCTAATCCTGCTTTATAGTTCTGTTTATGAAATTTAGGAACTAATTAAGGGCAACTGCTAGGCAAAAACCGACTTAAAAAATATTGTTAAATAATGATTTTTTAATGAAATAATAATAAGATTACCGACGACCAATCCTCTGCGTTAATGATGCTTTAAAAGAGATAAGACCGTCCTTTAATAAGTAAAAGTAAAATAAAGGCAATTAGTTAAAAACGCGGACAAAAAGCCCTTTTTGAACATAATAACTAAACGACTATTTATGATGGCATGTAAATGAAATATATACAGAGGGTACATTTGTCTAGCTTCATTATGGCGTCATTATAAACAAATCAGTTAATTAATTAAAATGGAGCAAATCTGGGTTAATTCAGTAATTATCTGAATGACAATTTGGCGTCAAGATATTTGAAACAGGTTTTACATTTGATTTAAGTAATTCCTAATTCCTCTTTTTGAAAATAGCCAAATGAAATTAAATTTAAAAATAGAGGAATCTTTTTTCAAAATGTCATTGACTTTTTTTTAGATTATTTAAGAAGAAAATTAAAAACAAATAAATGGCAGAATTGAAGTTTTCCTCTACAAAATGACGTTATTAAATTTAAGATTCTATCTTTCGTCTTTCAATACATTAATCATCAACTTTGGGCAAATGGTATGTTCATAGAATATAAAATGTGTTCATAAAAAAAGTTGATAATGTACCAAAAAACTAAATATCAAATCTTAAATTTAGTGGAATTATTATACAGGGGGGCGTCAATAAAGTGCCATTTATTTTTTCAGTATCCGTCTTAAATAAAAACGCAATTTCGAAAAAAGAATTTTTGTTACAATATTTATGCTTTTGTTTAACATTATGTTTACTTTGGATAAAAAATGGTCTCATTTTTTAAATTTTGTCTAAGACAATGGGTTGGATAAAGACAGGTTTATGGTTAAAATAGTGAATAAGACCCTGGCACTTTATTGACGCCCCCCTGTATAAAATAATGCCACTAAATTTAAGATTTGATATTTAGTTTTTTGGTACATTATCAACTTTTTTTATGAACACATTTTATATTATATGAACATTCCATTTGCCCAAAGTTGATGATTAATGTATTGAAAGACGAAAGATGGAATCTTAAATTTAATAACGTCATTTTGTAAAGATGGGTAGTGAAACCCTTATAATGCAGTCGTCAATTCAATATGTAATTATTTATTTTAATATTTTCAGGTAACTAAAAAGGATTTTGACAAAGATTTATTTTGAATATATTGATCTAAAACAAATATGTTGAACCAAAGACAGACTTAAGGATTAAAATCATGTTCTAAAAAGAGGTACAGGACAAGTGCCATTTATTTTTAATTATGCTTAATTAAAAAAACTTAGGATTAAAATAGTGTATTAAAAATAGAGGGGTAATTTTTAATTTAGTAATTTTTAACGTAAAATTTGACCATAAAATTAAGTTTATTAATATATGATAACATTTTCGAAAGACCAAAGGCTCTAAAAATCCGAAATAAGAAATATAGGTCTATTTATATTTTAAGTATCTATCCTAACCCTTGAAAGCATGAATTTTTTCTTTTAAGTTAATTTATGTGTAATAATGTTCTTAAGGATCAAAGAGGCCAGGAAAATTAATAAAAAAAAGATTATTTTTATTTTGAAAAAACTGATTGTTGGCAAATGGCTACATTATGACTTAAGTGCTAAATTTATTCATTACGACATTTTTTGAAACAATTGTTTTATTTAGGCATAAAGCGACACCACATTTTTCACATTTTGTGCGGGTAAAGCCTTTACAGTTAGGGTACTTGCATCTCATTTTTAGATTTTCAATGACGGGCCAATGAGCAACTTGATCTGTGCGTACTTCTTTTGGAGGCACATGTTGTGTTGGTCCTCGACTGCGCTTCGCCGCTATTTCATTTTCGACACTACTGCTTGGCCTTCCACGCTTATTAGGTGCAGCCTTCCCTACATTGCATAAACATTTTGCAATCTCGGCCCTAAAGTCTGCCTGATTTAGAGTTTTTTTCCTTTTTCTTGGTATATCCTTTTGTACAAAAGCCAAGCATTTACAATGGTCAAATCCAAGAAATGATAAAATATTCTTATGTACCATTTTCGACTTTTTCTTTGTATTTTATATCGTCCCATCATGCTGTCTAATAAATCTACCCCGCCCATGTGCCTGTTATATTCTCGAATTACATATGGGCAGTCTACTTCAATTATTTTCTTCTCTTTTCTGTCATATCTGTTGACTTTTGTTAAGGGTTCTTTCCCTGCAAAGGAAGAGATCAGAGCCACATACTTATTGTCTTTCCATATTACGTTGGAAACATCAACTCCATCAATGGTTGAAATATATTTCTCACTTGTACCCCGGGGGGACTTTTTTAGAGCGGCTTCCGTAGAAAGTTTGTAGTCCGTTACCCTATTGCGCCTAACTGTACCCAATGAATAAATACCTTCCTTGGCAAGATATACCATAAGCGGAATGCTGGTGTAGTAGTTGTCATGATATAAGCGAAAGTTTTGTTGTCGTGGTATAATTCTTGATAATCTGACCACAATATTACCAGTAGAATCCAGATCAGGTTCGTTATTCTGCCTTTGTAAGTTATCCTGACCTGTGTAGATTTCAAATCTAAATGCATAGCCTGAGATCCCCGCCAATACGAAAAATTTGAAGCCCCATTTATGAGGCTTCATAGGCATATATTGCTTCATATAATGCCTTACTTTGGTAGAGCACATTTGCTCATCAGTACTACGATGCTGCTCTAGTGATACAGAGGAAAATTTTTCATTCAAATAATCACATAAAGGTCTTATTTTGTGAAGTCGGTCATGCCCAGGTTGATCTCCAGGTACAAAGCTTTGATTGTCATTGAAATGAATGTATTGGCGAATCTGTTCAAATTTATTTACACTCATGACATTTCTCACTTGTGGAAATTCTAAATCTTCACTCCAGAATGACCGGGAATTAGGCATATGGACTAAAGACATATATACTAGTATTCCTACATACTGCCGGATGTCAACATCTGTAAATGTCGGAGGCCTTTCTGGTTTTGCTTGAAAACTATAAAGATTCGTTTGTTGTATAATCTTGTTTATTAGATCTTCAGAAAAAAAATTGCTAAAAAATTGATACGGGGTGTCCAGCTGCATGATGTTATCATCAAGTTTTGTATTTCCGTGAAAGCGTAACTGATCCTCATTCAGCTCCAAACACTTTATGTTTTACACCTTTTACTGGTTTTTTATTAGTGGATCTTGCTGCTTGGAGCAAGATGGCAAGCTGAAATTATAATTGATTTATACCCATATCTCTTTAATACACTATTTTTGCAACATTTACTTTACATTACTTTAGATAAGACAGACAACATTTTGCAAGATAAAAACACTATTAAATATGTGCATGCATCCCAGAAACACAAACCTTAAATGAGATTCAATTAAAGAAAAAATAAACATTTCTCACCAAAATCAAGCTCTTCTTCTACCACTATAGAACCCCACCATTTCTTGATTTTAACAATATCGGTGTTAACAGTGGTATTTAGATTTATTGCATTTGTGTCATGCCAGAAAACTTACATCAATATAACTTAGTTTTCTAAACAAATTTTACGATAAAAATGCATAAATCTGTCCCATGCGTTTTTAATTCATTTTTTAACCATGTTGGTTCAACATATTTGTCTTCGGTAAATATATTCTTTGTCAAAATCCGTTTTGGTTACCTGAAAATATTGAAATTAGCAATTATATATTGAATTCATTATAATTGCTTAATTATCAATCTCTATCGAATACACTAATTTTTCTAAAATCTGCCTTCGCTCAACCCATTGCCTTATGCAACCTAATTTAATACAAAAATTGTTCCATACTACCCAAAGTATAAACATCAAGAGACAATATGCTAAACAAATGCAAACCTTTTAATAAATTGGTGTAATAAAGAGAGGTGAGTAAATTATATTAATTTATTGAGCGTACATGTTTCAAATGGTATGTAAACGCCACAACAATGAATCATAATTTCTTATCTTTTGCTTAATGTTCTTTTGATTGATTTAGAGACCAAAATAAATATTTGATCAAACAAGCCTCAATCTCACATTATATTATCTTTTCCTTTATCAAATTATTTACCCAGTATCCGCGAACCTCATTAATAGGTTACATACGGTGAACGTCATTGATGCTTGGTAAATTTTATAATTTTAGGTAAGTAACCTAACCGTTTTAAAGCGATTAAAAAAAAATTGTTTAATCTCCCTGTCCAAAAGATAAAAGTCACAATCCGACAACGCCGCACAGGTTTCTTAGTGTGCGCACGTGCGTCGTAAGAAACGAAGCGTCTGCGCGTACAACTTCGATTAGATACAAAATGCAATTAAAAGACATTCTTGGAATTCTTGAAGAATTTTACTTTCTTGCCGCCTAAACTCGCTTGCATCGGTCGTAAAGACCCCGTTTCGGAGAACGGAATTTTGCGTTTCACCTCGGGGCAATCGGATGACGCCTTTACGATCGATGATCGTTTTGCCGCCAAAATTATTTGTTTCGTACCTAATTACTTACTATATTATGTATCGTCTATAACTATGTTTTATTAATTATCACTTTTTTATTACATCATTAAAATGGCATTAAATCAGTTTTAATAATATTAAAACTGATTCAAAAAAAAAGTTTGTCTTAGGGAGGTTTCGATCTACGGCACTTTGATTGGCGATAATTTAGTTAGCTGAATGCCGATCGAATGGTTCCACGACCTCGGATCGATTCCGCGTTTAACCAAAAACTTTTTCTTTATCTTGAAAACAAAAAGAATATATAGGATGTAATTAATATATACATAATATCATATGAATGAGAAACAGAATTAGAGAATACATACCTATCGTGTGTTAAAAAAATCCCGACGACCCTAATAATTCGTGAATGCCCTCTTTTATCAAAAAATGTCCTAAATAAAAATTATAAATCTGTTTCAGATCTACATTAGGAAGATAACTTTGCATATACAGAAAGCTTCCCAATAGTAGTAGATACCGAAGCTACCTTTTTTTAAATGAAATGGTATATTTATTTATTTATTTATCTATCTACGCCAAACCATCTACAATAGATACTGTGTATTAATTATATAAATCAAGATCAACTGCAGATAAAACATGTAATAAAAGTCTGCATATTAGTAAAAATTGCCTAATGAAATGGGCTCATTGACGCCATAGCTAGTCCGATAGAATGGAACAAAACAACTATCGCTTCGTCTATTTCCAGAGGGTCTCTCCAACTTAATCCGAGCCAACAAGAGAACAGTATAACCTCTTAAATGTAAATATTGAAAAATCGATTGAAAATCTTTGGATGAATCTTAATAGCTCCATTTCTTCATAATTTCGTTTAGAAAGAAACCTTCCCAGTTTTACCATCTAGGTTCCACATGTTATATTATAATCATAGATCCAGGAAAGAAAAGGATCCAAAACACCCAAAGCATTAAGTTTGCCACGACGCATCCCATGAGTGACCCGGCACGGAAAAAAACTCCACTATAACTAAGACTAATAATCTTGACTAAAGATAAGCTTAGATTCATATTTCCGCAATGAAAACTAATTTTATTCCAGAAAACGTATTGGTGTTAATCCAATGCAAAAATTACATTTTATTTAAATATTAATAATATTTGTCTTAGTATAGCAATACTCGGCAGAACACGTTTGCGAATATTATTACAATAGGATAAAAGCTTTATTTAAGAATAGTAATCTTTTGATACAATTTTTTAATTGTATTGTTAGTTAGAAGTAACTAAATTTGAAATAAGCATCTTCAAACAAAACGGTAGGGTTTTCATTACAAAGAATAGTTAGTAGTATGGTTGTATATTTTAATAAGAATATAAAATTTGCTGTATCATCGAAGTTGAAAAATGCGCAGATACAATTTAAAAAAAGAACTACTTTCGCCTACTAGCTAATTTTCAACAGTTCTTCAATAGATTGATTAATGAATTAGATTAGGTAAAAAGAACCTCAAATCTTATGAGATTTATTTAAGTTTTTTTGTCAACAAATCATTAATACAGATGATAATGTTAGCCGTAATTTATAATTTAGGTAATTTGGTTAATTATAATTTAATTTTACTCTATAATTTGGTCTCCATCCGTACATTAATATAATAACATGTAGGTCAAGCTTCTTATTTCATTATGGAATAAAAGCATATGTAAGTCTAGGTAACAAAAACTCATATTAACGTTAAAAAAATATTTATTCTTTTTTATACAGTAGGTATACCATATAATATATGTGGACTGAATAATTCATAAAAAAATGTTATTCTATTCTAGGGTCTTGATAATGAATTTGCATTAAAACATTTTAAAGTGACACCTCCCATGAGGCATTCACATGCAGCAAAGAGAATTTAAAAATGACAAACAATTTTTTTTCAATTAACAACTTTCCAATTAATAAAGAATTTAAATTCCAAATCAAAAAATATTTAAAATTCCAGAACACCCGGTATTTTTCTAACAAACTCATTTTATCAAAATAATAGTACCTACGCACTTGCTATTAAATAGTGGACTTACATATATGAAACACAATTAAAATATCCTCAATTTTGATTGATAGCAATCGCAGCCATGCAACGTGTATACCCGACACCGGTGTATGGATCACTAAGCCCTTTGAACAGAGAACCAGAATAATGTAAACGGAGAAATCAAAACTGGGTTCATTTTTATCACATACCTTGAAGGATCAATTCCATTGATGGGATCAAATAACACTCGTGGAAATCACAAATCACAAACTACGTTTAAGGCAAATCATTAAACGAACAATTTGAAAGGGAAAATGAGAATCTATCGAATCGATCCTAAATGAAATTTACTCGCCTCTGCTATTGGTCGAAGTTCGAAGCAAGTGATACAACGTGATGTTTCTGTGGTACTTTTAACTGGATCCAAGCATAGCAAATATCTGTTGGGCATTTCAGGAAAGGTAAATTACTCCCGCTTGAAAAAATTAAATTATCGATTTAAGTAAAATAAATATTTGTGTGAAGGCACTGAAAATATATTTGTGAGGACATTATATGTAATTATAATAACAGGAACTTACAGTTGATTTAACTACAATATTTTCCCTAATATTAAATATAGCTTGTTCTTGAACCATTACAAATTTATTTTGATTTAAAATAAGGTTTACTTTAAATTTTAAGACAATCATATACATTTGAAAATAAAATTAAGGTGTTCTTATCTCAATGTTGTTACATTAGATTTAAACATAATTACAGTAGCTTTAGTTTTAGATATAGAATAGGATTTTTTTGCGTCGATCAAGTGCTTTAACAAAATCCGAATAGACCGAATCAACCTGAGACCCCCTTTCCAAATAAAAGCAAGTTCGTATCAGTAGATCTTCTCAACAAAGCCGAACTACTCTAGATTAATAAGATTTCGCAACGACCAAGAAAGTCTTTTACTGACTAAGAAAGAAGTCGAGTAATTTAGGTATCTCTGAGTGATTACAAACTGCTTGGTAGTAACCTCCTCCCTAGAACCAGATTTATATATTGTTTTTAAAAAGCTTCTCTTCCAAAAGATTGGAAAACAACCTGTGTCCAGAGAGTTGTTGAATATCAGAGAGAAGGGTGGGGTTGGTACGCAGATACACTGATGGAATAAAAATGCAGGAATTCCAACTGCTCCAGTACTGATCTTCGCCTTGCAGCCCTCAATGAACTCAAAAACTTCCTCCAATGTCAAGTGAATTTTGCCCAAATCTACGGAAATTTGAAAAATTAAAGTTGGCAACTCATCCCCTAAATCATGCACATAACCGGAAGAGAAATACGTAGCAAAGTAATTTGCTACACTTGCTTGGCTGTCACCAGCTCTATCTATCTGTATAATATATTCTCTGGGGAAAATCATTCTACGATTAATGCATGACCAGAAATTTAATAACGAGGGTTGTCATACAAGTTATTTTCAATTTTATTTATACGTTGGTGATGACAAGCCTTATATACCTTCTCACATTGTTACCTTAGGTTTGAAAAATGAAGATATTCAGCTTGATTTTTATTTTCTTTAAAATTTTTTTACACAGTACAAGAATGTGCTGTCAAGTGTGTGGATGGCTTCCAAAGGCCTGATGATACTCTAACTAGAGCGAAACACGTGTAGCCCATTAAATTACATGTTGTGAGACCGTGACTTTGTGTTTTTATTTGTTTTTCGTTAATTTTGTATGTTGGTCTCTTAGAGAAGAATGGATGAGATTTTTGGATTTGAAGAGTGAAGACGCCACGTTGTTTAGTATTTGTTTGGCAGCCATCAATAGTGAACGTTTTCAGTGAATTTGTGAAAATGGAGAAAATTGGTCATCGTTATGTGATACAATACTTTTATTTGAAAGGCCTCAGCCCAACCAATATAAAAGCTGAACTGGATTCTACTCTGGGTGAGTCTGCTCCTTCGTTAACAACAGTAAAATATTGGGTAGCAGAGTTTAAACGAGGCCGTACGAGCTGCCAAGACGAGCATCGCAGTGGTCGACCAAATGAGCAGACGACTCCAGAAATTTTAAAGAAAATTCACGAAGTGGTACTGGATGATCGTCGACTGAAAGTGCGCGAGCTAGCGGACATAGTAGGCATTTCAAAAAGTGCGGTACATCGCATATTAACTGAAAATTTTGACATGAGAAAGCTGTGTGAAAGATGGGTGCCGCGTTTGCTTACACTCGAGCAAAAACAGTGTCGTAAAGATGTTTCAATTGAGTGTTTAGCGTATTAGGAACAAAGCAGAATTTTTGCGTCGTTTCATAACCATGGGTCCATCAGTTCACACCTGAGACAAAAGAATAATGAAAACAATGGACTCAAAAGGGAGAACCGGCTCCAAAGAAGGCGAAAACCGTTTCATCTGCAGGCAAGGTCATGGCGTCGGATTTTTGGGATGCGCGAGGGATAATTTTCATTGACTATCTTGAAAAAGGTAAAACTATCAACGGCGAGTATTATGCGAACTTATTGCAACGTTTGAGTGAAGAAATGAAGCAAAAGGTTAAGAAGAAAGTGTTGTTTCATCAAGACAATGCACCAGCTCACAAATCCGTTATTGCAATGGCCAAAATTAACGAATTAAAGTTTGAATTGCTACCTCATGCACCCTATTTGCCAGATTTAGCCCCCCAGATTATTTTCTATTTCCAAACTTAAAAAAACTGGCTCAGTGATCAAAGATTTTCCAACGATGAAGAAGTGATGTCTGCAGTTAATGGGCTATTTCGAGGCGTAAGACACTTCTTATTATAAAAAGGGTATCGAACTTATAAAACATCGCTGGGAAAAGTGTATATAGTAGAGCCGCATAGGGCGAAAAAAGTGGTTCGCGTGCCAAACGGTGATGAAAGCAAACAACATATAGAGGTTAGTTAGTATTAAGTTACTGATTACAAAAAATAATGTTGCCCTCCCCCACCCCCGCGTCTCTCATCCCCCAACCCCCAAAATGTATTTTTTTTAAATTGTTAATATCTCGGATATCAATAGAGATAGAATAAAAAAAAATTCTCTGTTATTTTCACAAGTACGAGGGGCATAACAAATGTTGATGACCAAATCAATATCTCGAAAACTAAATGAGATATATAAAAATATAGTGTACGATTATTTATTACACATTTTTCTTTTGTAAATATTTTGAAAACAAGTGACCTCGGAAAAAAGGTTAAAATAAAAGTTTTTGCAAATTTCATAAGCTTTTTAGAAATGTGTATTAATGGGGGTAAAATCACTTCCTCCCCTAAAAATTTAGGTAGTTTTGTATTCAACATCAACATTTATAATATTGTTATAATTGATGGCATGGCAGAACTTCATCTTTTGCAAAAACCTAAAAGCATGAGGACCTGTTTAAATTTGGCCAACCATTTTATATCTGTCCTTTGGAATAAATATGGAAAATATGACGAAATACATTTAGTTTTTGACAGATACGATGATTCTTCTGTCAAACAAAATACTAGAAGTAAAAGGTATGAACAGAGCACCAAACAGTTTACTATTGGAGACCCTCTTAATATATCAAATGTTCAAATCAGAGATTTGTTGTCAAGCAATAGAACAAAAAACGAATTATCAGAATATTTGTCAAAAAAATGCCTGGACTCAGATTCGTTCAACAACAAAAAACTTTTTGCATCTTGGAACAGAAGCTGCATGACCAAAAGTGAAAATATTGAAGATTTTGCATCCAGCCAGGAAGAAGCTGATACCAAAATCATTTTACATGCTACATATGCTGCCAATCATGCTGAAAAAAAAAGAAGAAACATGTATTACTGTGTGCTCTCCGGGTATGAATTTACTACACGAAATATGTATGTATTAAAATATTTGTACATTTATTATTATATTTTTTAGACACCGATATATTTATTCTTCTCTTGAAGTACAGCGTAATCTTTGGTTGCCAACTGCAGTTTCAGACTGGAACAGGAGCAAAAAAGAGAAATGTTGATATAAACAAAAAAAAGGCCAACAGCTCACGTACCTACAGAAAGAGGCTTTACCCGCGTTTCATGCGCTATCAGGCTGCGATGTCACAGGAGGTTTTGCAAAAAAAGGTAAGAAAATATTAATGATTAAAACTTATAAAAATAAAACAATGTTTTTCTGCTAGGTTACATTGTCTTATTCTTTTAGGCAAACTGAAGTTTTTTAAAGCGTTTCAAGCTGCAGATGATCAAATATTAGCTTCTTTAATCGATCTTGGCAATATTGAAATAAAAGTGGAGAAAATATCAAATCAGCTAGAAAAATTTATTTGCATGGTGTATAACCTAAAAGCCAATATAACGACACTGGCGGAGTTACGCTGGTGGGGATTTTCCAAACAGCAGCTGGAAAGTGAGCAGAGCTCCCTCTAACCCAAAGTTCACTATTACCAGCTTTACGAAGAGCCCGATTACAGGCATATATTTGGATAAATGTCCATAAAAAAAACTCAAGTAGAACCAACCGAGTATCGCTGGCGAAAAGAAGAGAATGTGTTTCTACCAGTTCTCTCTGATCTACCAAATGTTGCGCCAAATGAAATTTTAAATTTAATCTCATGTGCCTGCAAAAAAATAGATGCACCACAAAACAGTGCAAGTGTGTTCAAAATAAACTTCAATGCACGGAGAGTTGTATGTGTGTGGACGAACTCTGTGAGAACCACAACTCTTTTGAAAATGAGAGTTCTGATGATGAATAATTTCTTTTTAACCTGTAAAGTAATTTTTAGTTTTTTATGTGCAATTTATTATACCAATCTGTACTTATTAAAGTAATAAATAAATGTGTTTTTTTCTATTTAAAAAAAAAGAGTCGGGGGGAGGTGGTATTAGTTTGGGTTAAAGAGGAGTTAGGTTTCTCGGTTTCTAATTCAACCACAAAAAAAATAAATCGCTAACATCAATAGTTTCCGAGATTTAAAAAGTTTACCCCTTAGGAGTGGAAGTGACTCAAACGTGGATGGAGGGGAAAATATGTATTAATTATTATATTTTTACTATCCTAAATAATAAATAAACAAAATTTCTATAAAAAGGTCGGTACATTATACTAAGTATTTTGTTAAATCTAGTGTGTGAATATATTTTTTTTTGGTTTTATGATTGATTTTATTTTTTTTTGAGGGGAGGGGTTAACGTAATCCAAACAATATGCACCTTTTTAAAAAGCTTAAAAAATTTGCATAATAAAATAGTTGAAGTTTTTTTTGTAGGATGAAATGTTAAAAAAATATTTGAAAAAAACTTAAATTTCCAACAAAAAAATATACAAATTTGAATATAGCTCCTTTAGTTTTTGAGATATGAAAATATTTCTAATGACCTTTATCTTTCTACTTCTTTCTACAAGTACTTGTGAATTTAACAGTAAAAAAGTGGACCGCTAGCATTATTAGTTTTCGAGATACAGCGATTTAAAAATTTTACCCTTTAAAGAGGGGTTGTGGGTGACTGACGCGGGGGTGGGGGGGGGGCAACATCGATTTTTATAATCAGTAACTTAATACCATCTAACCTATATAGGTTGTTTGCTTTCATCACAGTTTGGCACGCGAAATGCCCTATGCGGCTCTACTATCCACATAGCAAACATATATTATATGTAAATGCTATGTATATTCATAATATCCTGACGTATATACATACAATGTCTATTTTTAATGCTCTGTTTATTTTATGGATATGAAATAAATATACATTTGTCACACATTAGGTAATACATGGAATATACTATTAGTACGTACTGTGAATATCCTGAATATACTAGATATTTAAACTATATTCAAGAGTTATATTCTATGGATGTCTCATAAACATCTATTATATTCTATGTATCTGTTACATGTATCTTTATAGAATATACAAATACAATTTTTAATATTCCAGGATTTATAAAAAATAGCATAAGTAACTTTAAGGTCTTAAACTAGTTTGTGAGGAATTGAATATTGAGAATACATATTTTTACTTAAATTCCAAATATATATTTATTTATTCATTTGAAAGTATGACAAAATAAAGCAGATATTCGTTGGTCAAGAAAACTCTAAAAAAGGAGGAAGGCAAATAGGAGGAAACATTCAGCACAAAAATACTGCATTACATTCACTACATCTTTTAATTTTAATAAAAGGAAGTTCGCGCCGATGTTTGCCATGTTTTTCTGTATTTTTTTTTATTTATAAACAAAATTAGATCAAGATGTAAACGCTGTATAAAATAACACTTTTTTGTATATAAACGGTATATTTCGGGCGGCAGAACATTACAAATAGAAGTAAATATTACAATTACATTAGAACCAATGTAGTTTTTTACATACCTACACTTATAAAACAAATATTTAAAATTATCTATTGTTCTTAAGGCATTCTAAAAGAAATTAATGATTTTATTGTTTAACTTAAAATTAAATCAAATAACAAAATGTGAAAAGGATGATTCCCTTTGCCAAACGGAGTTTGGAGAGTGTCAACATAGACTGCAACTGAAAAAGGCTATAAAAAAAAATTGTTTTATTGCACAATATGGCCGCCCACTTTGTCCATGAATACATGGCAGATGCAAGTGAAAATATTCATTAAAAAAAATTCTTGTCTATATTTGAACTCTTAAAATATTAAATAATATACCTCATCTAATCCAATATGGAATTTTCTTAAGATGATAAGTAGGTTCAACACCCAAAATGTGAAACAAACATTACACAATACGCCTTTGCCCGGGATCACCTGCACCGTATTTACTGTACAGCAAATTGTTGTTGTTGTAACAAAACAAAAGTTGTTGTACAGCAAATACTGTGCAGGTGATCTTTGGTTGAATTCTCGACATTGTCTGTTCTTTTTTATTAAAAACATCAAAGTGACTTTCCTAAAATGACGCCAAGAGACGTCATTGTCGATGTATGTATCAAAGGTATAGGCGACGGTAATGTTCACAAAATATATACATTTATTATTTATACTTGAACATAAAAAAATTAAGTTAATCTCAATGTGTAATATATATACATAGAACATACACGATATTTTTTGCACTTTCTGGACTTTATAGGTATATACAGTGGATATCACATGCTATGTGGGTAATAGAGCTGAAAGGAGATTATGTTGAATTATGAAAAATAAATACATTTTTTTCCAAAATTTTCGTGTTTTCTTTCTTGGGTCGGGTACTTCTGGGACCACCCTCGTATCTTACTCCACTAGCAGGGATAGTTTAAAAAAGTACTTTATTAATTACTTTTTAAAAATCATTGTTTTTTATTATGAATCGACATTTATGCGCAATGGCACAGTGAATCGACATAATTGCAGGTAGTTTTCGAAGATGCATAAACGTAAGACGTAAACGTTATCTTAGTCGCTGTTTGACAGCTCTCCAAAAAGTGTTTTCGAAATACGTTTACTGCTAACCTAACGATAGCAAAAAGCTTTATTTCCAACAAACTTGTTTTTTATTGTTTTCTTGGTGATTATAATTCCTTAAATTTTCTAACCTCATTTTTATTTAATACTTAATACTAAACCAACTTTAAATATCTTATTAATATTTGGTCTAATATTATATCTAATTAGGTAGCGTTATTTAAATATTGGAAAGTACCTAAAGCTACAATATGATTGAAGATTTTGAAGCTCTAGAATCAGACAAAAATTATTGTGTATGATGTTCTATTTTGCTGGATCAACATGGGGATTATTTGCTAAGATGTCAATATTATGCAAAATTAAAACAAAAATAAATTTCTTTTTACTGTTTCAGACAAAAGGAGACTTAATAAACTTAAATTACGAATTATTATTATTTGACAATAATGTAAACAACATTAATGCACATGCGTTCCGCTAGGTTTAAGGCTATGCCTATCGTCCGTAAGATAGCGGAGGGTGCCGATAGGGATATACGATAAATGACACTTCAAATGTCATACATGTCAATTTGTGGTTACCAGTAATACTTTTTAATGGTTTCGAAAACTGTCTGTTGGTCAGATGAAAATCCGCACTGGATGCGTGAAACACATACCCAAAATGCTGAAAAGGTAAATGTTAGGGCAGGTATATTTGATAATATGATAATATATCCATTTTTTATTAAGGATAATTTAAATGCTAATTTGCTGGAAAATCAGATATCGGGTGGATCAGAAAACGATATGAGACAGAAAGATATAATAACAGAAATAAGACTTGCTAATAATAATTTTCATCAAATATGGTTTCAACAAGATGGTATCCCTCCTCATTTTGAAGTTAATGTAAGAAGATTTTTAGATACGACTTTTCCAAATTGTTGGATTGGCAGAAGAGGTGAAATTGAACGGCCAGCAAGAAGCCTTGATCTTAAACCCTTAGACTACTTTCTCTGGGGGCATTTAAAAAATAAAGTTTAGGCGACAAAGACGGAAACAATTAACGTATTACAAGACAGCATTAGAACAAAATGTGAATTGATAACTCCCGATATATTAGAAAACGTAGCAAATGTGTTTTGCTACATATTTATGGTTTAAATACTTTTTTGTATGTTTTTTGCATGCTATATTTATAATAAATTTAACATAATAATTTAAACCATTATATCTTTTAATGTTTTAAAGTTAGGTATAGCATATTTTTATTGTGTTAAAATTTTGCGTAGAATCGAAAAATGCTAGAAAAAATTTAGGACCATTCCAATTAAAAAAAAGGTAACTTTCGTCTCTACTACAGTAGTGATGCCTTCTGTATATGCAAAGTTAATTTCCTAATGTAGATCTGAAAGAGATCTATAATTTTTATTTGGGACACTTGTTGATAAAAGGGCGCGTTAAAAAATTATCAAGGGGTCAGGGATTTTTTTTACACAAGGTACAATGAAGGTTGTCGTCAAACTGACATAATATTCAACTAAAAGTCGTTATTTGGACCTTTTTAGGGGTTACTAAATGTATGGCAAATAAGATATTTTTTTTAACGTCAAGAAATTGTATCAATAATGAAAAGTTGACGGGTGATTCCATGGGGTTCTTTTTGATAGCTGGAGAGTCGCTGTAATCAAGCAAAAACAATGTACATATAAAGCTAAATGGATGATTGTAATTTCCAATAAAACTATCTTTATTATTTATCAGATAAATTTGTCACTGTTGATTTAATATTGATTAATTATTGTAGTTAAACTATGTGACAAAATAATTACATCAACAGACACATAGAATTTATGTACAAAAATGCAATTAAAAATAAAATTAATGAATGCATAGTTAAATTTTGATAAGGTAAACATATTTTTATAATTTTTTCTATTGTTTTCCTTTTGGTAAAAATAGATTCTTATGGAAGGAAAAGGTATTATGTACCACTGAGAAACAGCAACATCGTCAAGATAACATTTAAAAAAATTATATGTAATTACAAATGAAATTAATGAATGAATAATTAAATTTTGAATAAGATAAATATATTTTTATACTTTTTTCTGTTGCATTCCTTTTGGTAAAAAAAAAAACTTATGGAAGGAAAATGTATTATGTACTACTGAGAAGCAACAGCATCGTATAAGTCAACACACCAAAAATTTTATGTAAAAAACTATGCATCGTAATATTTTTTTTCTAATTATACGAAGAAAATATTTGTCTAATCCATTTTAAAGAAAATCAAAATTATTACGAGATTGCTTCCATTTTGAATGTTATATGGAATAAGAAGATTAATACAAGGGGGAAACAATAAAAAACAGCAGATTCTCATAATTTAATTCTTTTACTGAAAGATATGAAAATTATGACTCAGTGTGCATATCAAGATCCTTGGTTTGACTTTGCTATGCAAAATTTTGCCTTTTTTTACTTTATAAATCTCCATAAAGTTTATTTTCATTCTGAATATCTTACAACTTATAAAATCTACATCTCTGTATAACGCAGAGCAAGAATCCTGATTTTCCTGTTTTTACATATTATGAAATTCACTTAATTCATAAAATATTTTTTTTAAGTATCTGAAGACAAGTTTGTAAAGTCAGTGGTTACGTTTTAGGTAAATTCCACCTAACAGATTTTACATACCAAGTGAGTATGCCTAAATAGATAAATTGAAAGAAAAACTCAAGGAAAAATCCTAAAAATTATTAAAAAGATATAAAAATATGGTGACAATGTGATTTATTTCGAAGAATTACTGTTTTAGGGTCTAAATGTTTAAATGAATATAAATCTTTTAGTGCATGGTTTATCTTAAGTTGAAACATTGGTATAAGAGCAAGAGATTGCTATCGTTTGGACACATTTAAGGGTGGCATCTAACCTAAATAATGTTTCTTTTTTTGCTTTGTGAGACAATGTGGGATTATTTTTTTGGCATCTAATTTTGATACTGGTATGTGTTTTTTGGGTCTAATTAGTAATTATCTCAAATAAGTAAATTATTATACATCATTATAATTTCATTTACTCCACGGGTAAATGTTTAATTTTTAATTAAGTTATTATTCAAATCTCAAGGATAAGTTTATAGTACTTAAGTAGGAGTATAACATACGTATTAGAATAATTAAATAATACTATAGGACCATTTTAATAATACACATCATTGTAATTGGTAAAAGCTCTAGTGAAAATATTAATTATATTATTGTATCGGGGGAATATACGTTTAAGGTATTACTAATAATTGAAGGATATCTGCATAATAATAAATAAACTAAAACATACAGTTTTAAATATATATTCAAAAAAAAAGTATTTTTTTTTTGTAAATTTAAGAGTTTATTTAATTCCCGTCTCTTATTTTAAATTAAAATTTAGTTTTAGATAACTTTAGTATATTTATTTTAAATATTATTCTAATATATCGAATTCGAAAAAATGTTCCTATTATATGAATCCTGTGTTAAATGAAATCACTTTTTTTTACCCTCCACTGTAATCATATCACCCCAATTTAAATTGGGGGCACTTTTAAGGTTTTCTAACCTTAATTCTCCACCCCTGAGTTGTTCATATGAATTTACGTAACGTTTTTTTAATTCTTTTACGTCTCTTTATAGTACAGGTTAGACAGTTCGTGATGCACGTAAAACTTCATTTTAACTTAATTACATTAAGCTTTACGTAGGTAAGTTTGGCAATAATTTGTATAACACTTTGTATGTTTATAAAATGCTTCCCTAATATTTTAATTTTACTATTATCATCCAATAATTTATTATCGATGCAGTTATGTCATGTAATAAAAGCTCATAATGGGTATTATAAGATAAGATATATAACTTAATGAACTACTTTTTATTATCCTAACTATTAGTATAGATTTGTTATAGAAATCAATTGTACCGATAGTAGTATTTACAATGGACTTTTTTAAATTTATGTCACTACTTGGTAAGTTAAATTGAAAATAAATTATTTAATAGATAAAAAAATTCCATTCATTTTTGATGCATATATTTTAATCTGCGGTGATTTAAATTTCTATACTATTAATTGGATACCGAGAGAAACTTACTATGTAGCTGAAAATCATAACCCTACCTAAATTTAATACTTTTTATGACATGCTTAACTTCTTTGGTCTTTTCCAAATGAATAATCTCAAAAACCAAAATAACCGAATACTTGATTTAATTTTAACCAACGTTTTAGTGTTTTGTCAAAACATTAAGCACTGTCAGCTCCCTTTGGTCCAAGAGGACCCCCATCATAAATCTATGGAATCTGATATTTGCCTTTCACCTGTGGATAAACTTAATTGCAAGTATAACACTAATGTCCATAATTTTAAAAAAGGTGATTACGATGCTCTAAATTTGCATTTTGATAATTTTGATTGGGAAGACATTTTTAAAGATCATAACATAGATTTATGTATAAGTAAATTCTATGAAATTGTAGGTAAACCATGCAAGCAATAAATAATTTTGTACCTTTAAAACAAATTAATAAAAATTTTCCACTTTATTTTAGTAAAAAAACTATTGATAAAATTTTGCAAAAGAATCGAGCTCATAAAAAATGGAAAAGATCAAACTCTGAAATTCATCATCGCGTATTTAGTGAGTTACGTCGACAAAGTAAAACAATAATACATTCGGATTATGTTAATTATGTAAAATCTGTTGATAATGATATTTCAAAGAATAAAAAGAAATTCTGGCAATTGATCTCGGTTAACAACAAAAGTAGTGGAATACCCCTATATACCTTGATCAGAAAGCTGCTCAGGGATCTCAGGTCAGCCAACTTTTCTCAGATTTTTTTAGGGAAGCTTTTCAACCCTATGTACAGTCAGTAAATCATAATAATTCACCCATATTTGATGCAATTATTCCTAATGCATTCTTTTTAGATTCAGAGGAAGTATGGAGAGCTCTGTCCGACTTGGACGAGAGTAAGGGTGGCGGGCCTGAATGTATACCGTCTTTTTTAGTAAAAAATTGTGCACATTCGCTATATAAACCATTGTCTATTATTTATAACTTATCTCTTAAGCAATGTATATTCCCTTGCAAGTGGAAGATGGCTAATGTGGTGCCAATTTATAAAAGTGGTGACAAATCTAGTGTGAAAAATTATAGACCAATAAGTAAACTTGATATCTTCGGAAAAATTTTTGAATCATTAATTCATAATAAATTGATACATTTTCTAAAACCTATAATTATCGATGAGCAGCACGGTTTTTTTCCCAAACGATCAATTGATTCCAACTTAGTTGTTTACTCGGAATATATACTCTGTTTAATGGATTGTCAGACGCAGGTAGACTCTGTGTACACCGACTTCAGCAAAGCATTTGACAAAATTGATCATAACACTTTATTACAGAAACTTGCTGAAGTGGGAGTTCATGGAGATCTCCTGCGGTGGTTAGCGTCGTACATTTTTAATCGATCCCAGTATGTCACTGCACATGGCCACCAGTCCTCCACGTATCCAGTTACCTCAGGAGTACCTCAAGGTTCCCATTTGGGGCTCTTACTATTTATAATCTATCTTACAAAATGATTTGGACAGATTTTATGAGTATTGTCAGAGAAATAAACTTTACCTTAATTATGATAAATGCGCATTCATTAGTTTTACATGTAATACTAACTTATTATTTCAATTCGACTATAATTTTAATGGAATTCTGCTTAAGAGGACTGACAAAGTGCGGGATCTGGGCTAACAGATTGGAAACAATACAAAATAAATTTTTAAGATTTTTAGACTATAAAAATACTGGTATATTTAACCTACATGCAAATTTAATAGAACTTAGAGTTAAATATCAATTATATTCACTTGAAACACGGCGCTCTCACACAGACATGTTCTTTCTCTATAAAATAATTAACTATCAGATTGACTCGAGTTATCTAATATCCCAAATACCTTTCCATATACCTCAGCGAAATTTTCGAAATTCTTATTTGTTTCCAGTCTGTTTGTATAGAACCAATGTAGCAAGAAATTCGCCGTTAAGTCATATGCTTTCCTTACATAATTCCAAATTTTTTTCTGTAGATTTATTTTGCCGCTCTCTTTCTATGTTTAAAAAGAGAATCAGAGATCCTTGTTCTAATAAAAAAAAAAACTCAAAATTAGAAACTTAGCACTTTACTGTATTTCTGCCCTTATATTATTTTTTAATTTTGTATTAGTTAAGTACACCTGAAACACTTGGTAATTTGTGGATGTTCCTTTGGGTTTCGGCCTGTTAACATCCTATTTGTTTTTGATAAATAAATAAATAAATAAATAAATATAGAGTACAAATTATTATATAATTATATAAGAATTTTTTTAAATATAATTTATAGAAAAGTATATTTTGAAAAACCTTGAAATAGTGAAACTATAATCAGAATATTTGGGTTATGTATATTTTTTGTTAAGTTTACAATATTTTTTTTGTCCAATTCCAAATTTTTTGTCTTAATTAAAAAATTGAATATAAATGAATACTACAGACACTAAATCAATTGAATCAAAATTTTCTGTAATATTGGAGCTGCCTAAAGCTAACCTAAAACTGTTTTAATTTTTGAATTAGAAGCAATAACAACATTTTGGAACATAAAAAACACCCTATATATGGGTTAATAGTACATAGTTGCAACAAAATTATGATTCTATAATTACAAAAAAAAAAATGAAAATTTCATGTCATTTTCTTATTATGCATCGGAAATAATGCCATACTTCCGATTTTACCGGAAATAAAAGTCATTAAGTATAAACTTTTTCAATAATGAGGTTAGAATGTTTCTTCAATTTAATAAAAAATACTTGCATTAAATTAATCTTATTACATCAAACCCGTGTAATTAAAAATATTCCTTCATATTCATTGCGCATTTGCATTCAGTGCAGATTTTTTTAGTTTAAAGAAAACTAAAGCCGATGGCAAACTTTAATTAAAATATAAATAATTATTTTCACACTGCTCAAATAAATTATAGAATTATAAAAAAAAAGATTTTTTTTTTACATCATTTAAACGATTATCGACGTCATGCCATTTAATTAAGTTAAGCCGCAGTTAATTAACGTAATTTTCTTAATGATGAATTCTTCTTGAGGCCTTTGAGCAATTTCCCCATAAAGCCGATTAGCTTATCATCAATCAATAAAACTAATGAATTTTGGTTATTTTTGACTCCTACGACGTCATTTTCAATCTCTTAAAACAGACTTTATATTAATTTTAATAGACATTAATTACCAATAATTAAAACTAAAAAATTAATGATTTAATTTTTCCATTCTAATTTAAATAATGATTCAATATACTAAAAACTTACTTTCCGGTACGAAAAACTGAGCACTTAACATTTTATATTGTATAATTTCTTTTTAAATGTTTTGCGATGTTGTATTGTTCTACTAACTTACACACAAATAAAACAACATGTTCTGAATAACTTCTTTTCATTTATTTGAAAAAAAAATCTATTTTATTACAACACTATCAAAACAGATAAATTAGTAGTTTGCTTAAATTACTAAAAAGTTAAACGAATTACGAACAAAAACATTTTTAATATCAAGTTGCCCTCACGAGCCCAAAGGATTGCTTCCATTCTTTTTGGCATATGTAAAATCAAGTGACGAAGATCCCATTCCTCTGAAACAACGTATTATAATTCATTTAAGGTTTAAGGAGCAAGAATAAAACTTGGTAGTCTTCGCCCAAGCATGTCCCAAGCATGTTTAATTGAGTTCGCATCTGGACTTAAGGTTGGCCACTCCAAGACAGGAATCTCTACGGCTCGTTTAATTATTCTTGAGTAACTTTCGCGTTGTTGACGTTATCATGCATCAGAATAAAATTATTTTCAATAAAAGGAATAATAAAATCTTGCAGACTTTCATGTGTGTACCTGACAGCACTTAAAGGGCTCTTGAAATGACCTATAACTCTGTATGTGCTTCTAGAGAAATTACAGCACATACCTTAAGTGAACTACCTTGGTAGCCTACCCTAGGATTAAAGGTGCATTCTGCATACATACTGCTTCAAAACGTTATAGTGATTTTCGCATCATCTTTTTACAACTATCGGAAAACCTAGGCTAAACCTCGACTTACAAGTAGACAGAAGGCACTGCATCTCTTCTATTTCACCCCAGTGTTCATGATTACGGCAAACTGAAGTTGCATAAGACGATGACGTCTAAGAAGCTCTGGAAACCTATTCGGGTCTATGATTAGCTGTAGCATCGGAGACAATGTAAGATGATAAACTGATCATCAAGAGCGTTAGTTCTTCATTGGAGGCATTAGTTCCAAATCGTCGTGCTATTTGATACGGGATGATAACGTTGAGCAATAAAAAACTCACTTTTTTGGTCTTAAATCAACGTAACCAAAGCATTAGCTGGTTTAGGCAATAGCAAGGCATTTTTACCTCAAATAAATTTAGCAAAGCTTTTAAACGAGTTGCTAAACACAACAAAACTTTAGAAAAAATGTCGCATTTTTTATTTTTCTATTTTAAGATGAATTGGCTCAAAATCAATAAATAAAAGTTCTGTCCATTGACTTCTGTCGTGTAATTCTTAAAATAGGTTTAATTTACAATTTACTGGCGTTCTTGTGAAAGATTAGCAAATATTAAAATTTGTAAATTCTTTCGTCATCATCATCATTGCCAGCTAGTCGCCCATCGTTGGACATACAGCTCCCCTAATCGTTGCAACTCTTCACGGATTTGTGCTCTCCTCATCCAGCTGTTTCCAATAAATCTCTTGACATCTGATCTGGGTCGTCCTTTGTTTTTCTTACTAGTCCACGGTCTCTACTGAACACAAGCAATGAACACATACGTTCCACGACATCTGTCACTTTAGATCTATGCCGAATTTTTTCGTTGCTTATTCGGTCTACAAGAGTTACATCTACCATTCTCCTTTCCATTGCGTATGCTCATTGCACAGCTTGTCAAATTCAAACAAATCCTAATAATAAGACCATTATTGAAATATCGACAGATAATATAATAAATTCAGTAATGCAACAAATAACAATATCAAACTCATTAACTGGTGCAATATAAAACTAATCGTAGGTGTTACATTGAATACTTAAACAACTAACAATCTAATTCTATCTGAAATAACAGATTTGAAATGATTCAAGGTCATACCAAACAGACCAAAATCAATCCTTAGCTGAACATGGCCTCTTTCTAGGCCAAAGTCGTGTCATAAATATTAAGATAAAATGCACTGTGCCTTCTTGTGTATGTAGGGAATAGCAAAATTCAAAGCTAATAGGAGATCTGAAGCATCAATTTGATTGTTACATATTTTAAACAGAAACACCAAACTCTCACAAACAGCAGATTGCTGTGATTCAAACCTTGAAAGCAATAACTGTTGACTAAAACTCCTATCAGGGTATACACCATACAACTTAATAGTTAATATCACATCCAAGACTAATATATTTGTAAAATTTTCGTTAAACAGATTCCTGCCTGTGAATGTGCACTGCATAATTAGGAAAGCATACTAGAGAGTCATACAGCAGGCGTAATTTTACTAGGGAGTTAAACAAAATTGTCCTGCTTGAAGTATTAGAAAATAGTTCTGTTGATCTATTTTCTGTAATGAACACTAGGGTTTTAAAAGAAGATCTTATGATGTTATCTATATGAACATTGAAGGAAAACTTTTTATTAACACAGTTGTAATCTATACATAATTTCTTTGCTAATCACAAATAAAAAGTTGGGAATGTACATACTGATCGTGCTTTAAGAGTGTTTGAGAGATCTGAATAAAACACATCTTTAAGTCTTCCAAAAGTTGCCAACGATATCCTTCAAGATAAATCTGTTTTTAAAATACCTTTTGATAATTCTATTCTTTGACCTAAGTATATATGCGTCTGTTCGTTTTAGCTATATGTCATTGATTTCGATATTTGTATTTTCGTTTACCATGTATTTAGTTTTTTCGGTTTTTATGTTAAAACCTACGTTCTTTGAATTCCGATTCAGCTCTGTTATCATTTCTCGCAGAACGCATAAAGAAAACTGGTTCAAGTATTCTTCATTTATCTATATTCCTTTGATATTTCAATCAGTTTTCTTAAGCATATCCTCTAACGCAAGCCTAAACAATTTTGGTGAGATGGATTCGCCCTGTCTGACTCGCGTTAGTTCTACTTAGCGCATTTAGCACAGCCCATGTTTTTATGGAGTCGAATGCTTTTTTTTAATCGACAAAAGCTAACCAAAGGGAAAGGTTGTATTCGTTTGTCCTTTCTATAATTTTTCTTATAAGTTGCAGATGATCCAAGGTGCTAAATCCTTTTTTGAAATCGGCTTGCTCATTGGGCTCAGCTGTCGATTTTTTGATTAGTATTTCTGTTATTATTTTTATAAACACTTTATACATGACAAATAGCTATATCAATGCACTTTTTCAGTTCTCAGATACGTCACCCTCTTGAAGGCACTTATTATAAAGTATGTTCAGGAGATCATAGTGTCTTCTCCCTATATCAAAATTTCCAATATAATCCTATCTTCTCCACTTTTAGATAAAAACAAATAATGTGATTTAATTGCTTCAAGTCTACAGACTAAGATTGTCTAGGTGTACTTATTTTTATACCAAATTTCAATATGCTTATAATATAATATAATATTTCCATATAGTCTGAAATAACAGAAACCAGTAAATCCGCAAAAAGCCTGTCTTGTGTCTAACAGCGATCAGTAATGTAGCTGCTAATTTTTCTTTTGAATAAAGGAGGTGGAATACATCTTAAACCAGGACGAATTTTATTATATAATAAATAAATTCAATATGTTAAAATAAATGCGTTATGATAAAGATAATCGGGACATTTTTTGAAGATGATTGGACTATGCAATAACCTCCTTTTAGTGATATTTAACCACATTGTGCGCACTTCACTACTCACACCTTAATCAACTTTTCTCATTCCATTTATAAATCTTACGCAA
Organism: Anthonomus grandis grandis; assembly: GCF_022605725.1. Lineage (NCBI taxonomy): Eukaryota > Metazoa > Arthropoda > Insecta > Coleoptera > Curculionidae > Anthonomus > Anthonomus grandis. The sequence continues at coordinate 13,813,784 of NC_065548.1, read as the reverse complement.
CAGTTTTCGATATACTAAACCCGTCCTAAATCACTTGCTAGAAAGCACGGACCATATACAACATCACAATAAGTAAAACACAAAACATAAAACTTTTCTCAGATCTTTATTATTAAGGAGCTGCTGACTATAAACTAGTTTATAATAAAGGTCTTCTTTATATAATATGCTCGTTAAAGCTTAATTTAACATTCAAGATTTTTAGCCACATTACTACATTTCATGTAATTAGATGACCATTATTAATTCGAATACATTTCTCAAAGGTGTTTCTATACTGTATCTTACAAAAGAGAAGGAGCTTAGATTTACTTGGATTTAAATTTCAGCTGTGGCTACTTGAAGCCTTTGCGAGTTTGTTGAGGCCATAAAATATCTTATCACTAGGTTCCAAGATTTGTGGAGTTGTTGAGAAATAAATTTCTTCATCTACTGAGTACACCCTTTTAAGTATTCTCTGATTAGAGACGGAGCGCTTTCTCCAAAACCTAGAAATTTCAGTATTGTCAGAAATATATAGTGATCTAATTTATCAAAGGCCTTGGAATAATCGAGGAGGGCCAGGATTGTCAACTCGTTGCGATCAGCGATCTGTAAGATATTGTCTGTTACTTTTAAGAGAACAGCTGAATTCCTTCCGGAAACCAGATTGAATGTACACGTATGCTCTGATCTGACTCTTCAAAACACTCTCTAGTAGCTTTGAAATGGCCAGGAGAATGCTGATTAGCTGTTAACACAGTTTATTCGATGAAACAACTTTAGGTATAGGAAAAAGGTATAAAGATGATGTTGACATGATTTTGGAAAAGTTGTCGCTTCAATACAACAGTTATTGGGATGTACTAAATAAGGGAAAATTTAAGAACAGCAATGGAACAGCATCGATACGGCAATGCTATCCGTACCAACGGCTTCAGATTTAATCACAAATAAAGCAACCTCAGGATTAGGAGTTTCGGAAGGAGCAACACTTACAAAAAACCTGTTTCGGGTTCCCATGAAATATACTTTTTGGGCATGCAGAGCATGTTAAGCTCACGCATCTTCCGGTTATTTTTGGAGCCACCTTCACGTAATGTATCTATGATATAGCGCTTCTTTTCTTTTTCAACTGCTACTGTTACTTAGTTTCGAAGCTGCCTATAGTCTTCCCAATTAATTTCAGTTTTTAACTTTTTTGTATTTTGATAAAGCCTTACTCCTCAGAGAAATTAGGTACTTGATATTGTGACCCAAGGACTTTTTCTCTTTGTTATCCGAGCTGTTTTAAATGGCGCATATTTATTAAAAAGATAAAGTATACAATCAATAAATCAATCAACTTTAGCAATAATATTATTCCTCATATAAAATAAGTCATCTTATCCCCAAGTAACAATTTACAGTCACCTAAGTTGAGATTACTATTATTTTCACTAGTTGCAACGTTGTTTCAGTGCAAAATTTAGTTTTCGACCAAACTTTGACGTACTGCGTCTGTATCGCAACTGTTGTAAACTCTGCTGTATTTTTTTACTATAGATGGTAGCAGTAGTAATTTACACTTAAAACAACGACGTGCAGACGTGTACATGTTTTCGAATCAAAAACCCAGTAAGAACAGCGTTTCCTCATCGTTAGCGAATGGGTATTACATTGCCTGATCGTCTGTGTTGAGCATTTTTCGCTGTAGAGGGTGCTTTTTGACATGTCTTGAAGAGTTTAAGGAAAAAGATGAAAAACAAAGGTAGAGAGAATAAGAGAAAATATTCAATTCAACATAACCTACTAAATCTATATTTTTATAATTCATTTTTTGCTTGGAATAATTGGGATTTATTATTTTCGTTTTGCTTTGAAAAATTAAAAGATATAAAGACTTTAAATATTCTGCAACTTACTACAGACGCAAAAAAAAGACTTGCAATGGATGCAAAAATGCCTACAACTAGCTTACCTGAAGTTGATATGGATTATGTAGAACCAATGAAAGAAGCGGAAGATAGCAGTGAAAAGGTTTGCATTAAATTTTACATGTGGACTACTTTAAAATGTCCTTCCATTCTTTCGGAGTATATATTTTTCGAAGAGCTTATGATTTTTTTTGTAGAAGTTAAAGTTTTTGTTTATTAAAGTTTATAAAACGTGCTGCATACGCGCAACAAACTGCAAACAATAATTGAAATATTAAAATTTTAGGTGAGGTCCATCCGTTCATCCTCTTGCTCGAGGCCAACCAGGGACAACGACAGCGGGTATTTTATGTAACCAATAAAAAAAATTACTTATTTTTTTTTCAAAATCCGTTATAAATTCAAGGCGCGCGTGTTATTTGTGGCTGAAATAACATCTTTTCACAGTAAACTATGTTCCGTTTATAAATCTTTCAAAACGGGTATTTTACCCGTACAATTCACTATATTAAACTATATACAAAACAAATATTAATAAGGACTGTTCAAAAGATGGATTAACAAGGTTGTATTTTTGGAGTAGCTGCTTGATCTATTAGCTTATTGTTAAAAAAGTAATTAATTTTTCTGTCGTTATGGCGTCCATCCGTCCAAAAATCAGTAACTCTAAAAACGTTGCAAAAGCGTTTAGAAAGTTAACGGGTAGTCACTGCGTAACGTTGAGACAACCAAAAAAATCTCTTTCCAATTGGTGTAAAACGGGGTTGTCTCTACGGTTAAGACAACGTAACAATGCAACGTTGTATTGCAATTTGCAACGTTGTCGCGTCGAAAAATTGCTAATTGGGTCGGATATTCAATAATTAAGTCAATATAAAGGGTGGAGGTTTGGAAACCATAAATCGTAGTTTAACATGAAATGAATGAGAAAATAGTCTGAACTAGAAAATTGACTTTAACAATATTATTTACTATAAAATGTGCATTAAAGCAAATAATTAGATTTAAAAAGGAAGCATTTCCGCCAAGGCCGGGCCTTGTAGGTTCATTGACAATTTGAGTCAAGCTGTAAACCTGAAGCAGAAAAAAAACCTTTCGAGTTAAATGTTTATATTGAAATTGCCAAGACAAAGAAGATTGTAGGTAAAAGATATCTGCTAATATTACATCTAAATCCAAGAAAAAATTTATTTGGTAAAACACAGTGGTCTATAAAATATCCCTGCGGTGTTTAGAATACCACTCATTTTAAACCGTATCTATATTTGTTTAGCAAAATTGCATTAGAAGTCATCTTAAACAGAATGTTTTAGTATATCCGTTATACAGTGACCGCCTAAAGTTCTGCATAAATTCGATAAAAATTAGAGACATAATTTTTTGAGAAAACGCTCGGACCCGTCGATTTTTATTTTAAGTTGTGCATTATTTCACATACATTTTTGTATACAGGGTGGAACAAAAAAAAGATATGAGGTCATCGGTCATTTTTTTAAATAGAATGCTATATTTTTTATTGCATTTATGAAATATAGGCGAAATTCCAAGCAAGTTTCATATAACATACCTTATCTTAAAACTTAACTGTTTCAGAAATATTTACATTTAACCAACAAGAAAGCAAGTAAGTACGTCTATTTACAAATTAAGATAAAATGGAGGATAAAATATTATAAACTGTGAAAACTCTTATTAATGTATGAAGTGTTCAAACTAATCCCCATTTACTTCTTGGCAGAAAGCAAGACGGTTTACAAACTCATGTAAAACACTATGAATTATTTCGGGTGATATACGTCTAATTTCATATCTAATTCTATTTTTTAAATCTTCTACGTTGTTTATAGTCACAGGGATTTAGGTCTGGTGACCTGGCCGGCCACTCTATTGGCCCTCTTCGTCCTATCCATCTTCCTGGGAATACTGCATCCAAGTAATTACGGACATCTCGAAAGAAATGTGGCGGTTCGCCGTCTTGCTGAAACCACAAATTATCTGTCGGGACAGCAGGGTCTTGTTCGTCTGGGTATAGGGCAGCCAAAGTAGGGATAAGATCTTCTTGAAGAAAATTCAAATAGCGTTGTCCTGTTAAGTTTTCTTCGAAAAAGTATGGCCCTATTACTTCATTTTCCACGATACCAGCCCAAACATTAATAGATTTACGGTACTGTGTATGAGTCTCAGTTGCCCAGTGTGGATTTGACACTGACCAGTATCGACAATTTTGCCGATTTACGACACCGTTTAAACAAAAAGTTGCTTCATCCGAAACCAAAACTCGTAACACAAACTGACGGTTATTATTGCAAATGTTCATCATTTGCTCGCAAAATTGGTTTCTTCGATCAGGATCGTCATTTAATTCGTGTATTATAAGTTTATTCGTGTATTATACTTTAATTCGTGTTTTATAGCCTAATTTTTATAAGGGCAATATTCATTTGCTTTTAAAATGCGCCTTACTGACGTTCCGGCTATATTATTATCAACTGAAATTTATAAAGTTGCATTGTTTGGATTTTGTTCGACGAAGAGCAGAACGTTTAATTTTGTTTCTTCAGAAATTTTTGGACGACCTGATCTTGGCAAATCCCTAACATGACCTGAAGTTATAAATTTGTGCTCTGTTCTACTAACTGTTGACTGAGAAATAGGATGGTTTGGGTATTAAGTATTTAGTATTATTTATGAGGTATTTAGTATTGGGCATTAAACAGTTCACTTACTTCTTTTTGCGTGCGCACTCGATCCCCGTACCTTAGCATCATCAAAATTTCAATTCGTTGGGCTTCCGTTAAATTAGCCAGAATTTATTCTGATAAAAACTATTAATTTTCGAACACAGTGACATTCGAAAATGGAGATTCTTTACAAGTGCAACCATGGAAATAGAAACAATTGGCAATGTTTATAACATTAATTATATATCCTCGATTTCACCTTAATTTGTAAATATAATATAATTATAGACGTACTTACTTGTTTTCTTGTTATTTAAATGTAAATATTTCGAAAAAAGTTGAGCTTTGAGATAAGGTGTGTTTTATACGAAACGTGCTTAGAATTTCGCCTATATTTCATAAATGCAATAAAAAATATAGCATTCTATTTAAAAAAATGACCGGTAACGTCATATCTTTTTTTTGTTCCACCCTGTATACAAAAATTTATGTGAAACAATGTGCAACTTAAAGTAAAAATCGACGGGTCCGAGCGTTTTCTCAAAAAATCATGTCTTTAATTTTTATTGAATTTATACGGAACTTTAGGCGGTCACTGTATACACCAGAATTGCGCCTCCTCTACCTTCAGGGAGATCGCACATAGCTAAACGAAAATTTTTAATTTGTAGCACCTCATCATCAATAAAACCTAATACTAATTTCATTTCATTTCCCATATTTCTGGAATGGATTTTTTGGATTTTTTGCTCAATTATACTACAGAAAAACGTTATTTTTTACTGTTCTTTATGATATCTCACAGTGAATTACTGTCTGGATCTTCTGAAAATTTTTTTTTTCATGTTTTTATTGCATGTTAAGCAAAGTTGGTTATATTTATGCGTATATATATATGCATTATAATCATACATTATATATATATGCATTATAATCGCCTTTTATTAGTTATAAGATGAATTGAGACAGCCGTAACTTATAAGAAAAATATTAAAAAATGAATTAAAAATAAATATTCAAATTTTCATTGTTTTCGTCGAGCAGTTTATACAATTAAAAAAAAATTTGAATCTCACACTGAAACACTATTTGGGCCTCGACGTTATTGACAAAAAGTGCCGCCCAGTTATTTTTACACCTGGGCTGGTGAACAGCACAAAGTTTAAATGTTAAAACGCCGAGTTAATACGTTGCTCATACCCATTATTTTGTTTACCACTGAAAAAACTACATACAATGTAGTAGGTACGCGTATCTGTAATTTCATGTGACGATTTTTATTTAATTTTCATTCCGTTTTGCCATTTTAACAACAGTTTAATAATGAGTAATAAGTTGGCCTATTAGATCGTGTTTTAATTTTTTTCCGCTTAAGTTTAAATAGGATATTTTTTGTTATTAGTTTATTAATTGTGGTGTTATGGTAGTGTTTTAAACACGCTTTGAATGTATGTGAATTTAGAAAGAAATATTTGGAGTAAGGGATAAGTAGAGTAAGTATAATATAAAAAAAAATTTTCTTGAATTAATTTTTGGAATATTAAAATTAATATTTTTAATTAGATTTTTTTAAGAAGCTTTTTCAATTAACATGTATAAAAAGAATTAAATTAAATTGATTTAAAATTCTATGTAGGTCTGCAAAAAAATCATAGAAGTTCCGGATTGTAATATAAAAATGAAAATTGGACTTGAATGAAAAGTCAAAGCATATTCTTTTAGTTAAAGTGTTAGTTCTTATAGTCTGAGATATCTTAAAGAATGTCATAAAATGCTGGTGTCTCACTCACATTGGGTGATTTCATCTCAGAAAACGCCATTTCCAGGAGAGAATATGGGGGTTTTTATTTAAAAATATCCCCGTTAAGGTCAAAAGTCAATGCCCAATTTTATATCGCAATTTCAAAAATCTTTGAATCGATTAACTGTTAATTATTGACACCACTTTTTATACTCTCTAATCTCGCTCTTTCGCTTTTATATTATTAGTTTTTTTGACTATTGGGAATTAGTTTTATGCCCTTTAATATGATGTATTATAATGTATTACACTTTAGGGTAATTGTTTACATAGTAAAGTTAAGATAGATGTATATGACGTGTGTATTAGCTAATTGCAATAAATTCTATAATAAATAAGAGGAGGCATTATCGAGAAAGGGTTCAAATACTAGTACGTCGATTGGTATTTTTATTTGCCTATTTTTTCAATAAAAAAATATTATAAGGGTGTGTCATGTAGTAGTGGCCAATATTAGCTTTCTTATTTTAAATGTGACACCCTGTATAGTATTTAATTTTTACATTTTTGTAACAGGCTCTTATTTTTTTTGGGTTTTGAATTTTTTTTATGAAATTTTGGATATTTGCATATGCTATGATTGTGCTTAATTTACATAAAAAATATTTTTTTTAACTTCCAATTAAACTGAACATACCTAAAACTTTATTATTTTTTATGAAACTCTATTTGCTGTACATTAGAATGTTTTTGGACATCGCATTTGCTAAAACAATAGCTAAATCAAAATGAGGTTAGCTGAAGGTTAGGATATGATTGACAGAACTTAATTAAATGCAAAATGAAATTTCTCCCTAAATCATAATATTAACTTTTTTTTTAAATAAATTATTAATATAATTTTTAAGGGTGGTTTCGAAAGAAAGCCACCGTTGATAGATATGGATAGGTTGTTGCAAAAGTACTTGTTTTTATGTAACAAAAAATAACCCTTATAGCAGACTTATGTATATACCTACTTGTTATTTAATTGCCACAAAACCATTATGTTTATTAGCTATTATAATTATCATAAAATGAGTATATTTCAACTCCCATTAATGATTATTATTTAATTTTTGCCCCATATTCGTATTTAATTTATTTATTTTGCATATTTTTAATGTATATGGTCTGCAAGGTGGGGAAGACGAATAAATAAGCAAATTAATTAAGAAAAAACTATAAGTAGTTAGCACCTTAACCTGTGAAATTACATTTGAGCTATCAAAGACAAGGAATTTCCTTTTCCGCGTACAATAATTGCATTTGGTATCTAATTAATTAAAAAAACTAGTTATAATTATATTTTCAATTTGTTTAAACCTGGCCTTTTTACTCATTATTTTTCTTAGTTATTACAAATAGAATATTCTTTAAAGTTAAATTAACAAATTTGGAAAATGTTCTGTTTTAGTAATTTTTCTTTATCGTCCTAATTAAACTTGTCAATGACAGTAAAATTGTGATAATTTTTGGTCGACTTGTGCATAAAACTTGAAGAAAATTCATTCAAGTAAGTAAAAAAAATATATATGATATTATAATTACTTTTTGGGAAAACGATCACCAGGATTTTACAAAAAATTAAAAGGTTTTTTGAATAATCTTCAAGATTATTGATTTTCCTCAGAAAACCTCTACTATGCAGCCCATTTTTTTAATTCGAAAAATTAAATTGAGGGTCTTAAAGTTATTTATTTAAATACCAGGTACTACCTGCTCAACTGACCTTCTATATTATGAGAAAACATTCAGGTACTGCCAGTTCCTAAGTTTGAAGATTTAATAGTAAAAATAAATAAGAAATATTGAATTTTCTGATCATATGGGGTATTGAGTTAAAATTCTGAATCTTTGCTATTTAAAATCGAAGATACTACCATCCCAAAGTTCAAAAATGGTTATTCTTCTATTAGAAATCTTCAGTTCAACCACCTTTAAAAGGCTTATGGAAATTGTGTTACATGGAATGACTCGGGAATCATATTTAGTTTATGGGGATGATGTCATAATACTGGGAAAGACATTCGAAAATCATTTAAAGAATATTCAAGAGGTATCCGTTAAGCTCCGAGTTAAACCCTAAGAAATGTGGTTTGTTACAAAATGGATTTCTTGAAAAAAATGCTTATTATTATGCAGAGATGTTTTTTTCCATACATCTCCTATTAAGAATCTTGAACTATTAATCATTTTATTGATCTTAAAACTCTAATAAAACCTCAGGCAAATTCAATTACTTCCAATAATTTTTTTCCAATATTTTCTATTAATACCTTTCTATCAAATGTAAATCTTTAATTATCTCACTTTTACAGATAACTGAAAAACCCCATTTCTTTCCCTTAAATTATCTTTTAATTATTCCGTTTTCACAGACTATATTCCGTTTTAAAGACACAGTTTGTTTTTTTCTTTACTATAAAATATATATTAAATATAAAATAATAAATAAGTATATATTATTTTTGATTATAGTTTGATATTTTATATTTGATATTTTATAGTTTGATATTTTAATTGTTAATTGTAAAAAAAATGTCAGATGGATGAAGTTTTAATATCAGCAGGTTCTATAATTTCTGTTTCCCTTTTATTGATTTATATTGTTTACTTACATCTTATAACGATTTAAATGGTGCATTTCATAGAATTTTCCAGACGAACGATGACTTTAATCAGCCGGTGTAGACATTTTACAAAAATACTTTGTTTTTACTCTTTTCACTACAAAATCACTCCTATAACGGTTATATAGATAACTCTATTCAGTATTCTATGATGTACACAATCAATAGCCATGAATAGATCACAGAACAGTGCATGGAGAAGATTTATCAAATTTGTATCCCAGAATCTCTGTAAATGGTGGACCATGAATATAATATAGTGTCTATAAATTAAAAAAACTTTCTAAATGCGTAATTTAAACTGAATAAACATTTTATTATCATAATAATCATAATAACATAACAAGCAATTTAAGAAATGCATTCATCGCAAAAATCTTGTTTACTTAAAACATCCGCTGAATTTTTTTTTTAGAAAAAGAAACCCAAAATTGAACATGAACTTTACAGTCACCTCCTTGTCTTAATGTGCCTGTTTGCATCGATTGCCTCATTAACAATCATCAATAATAAAGAGCAATTACTGATTAACAAAAACCATTAAAAACGAATAATTCAGGTCAACTCTAATAACCTTTTTCTGCATTTATTTAAACAGTTCAGTTCATTTAAAACCTCTCTCCCACTCTCATCCTTAGTAATTAACTTTCTTAATTATTCATTCAGTTCAACTATTTTTCTTTTCAGGTTAATTTATTCATCATGTATCCGAGAAAACACGTAAGAAGATGCGCCCTGTTTTGTGGTTTTTCAGCCCTACTCGTCGTATTGGGAATCGTGATTATCTGTTTTAGAACGTTTATTTATAAGTCGATTTTAAGTAAAATTTTCGTGTTGAATCCGGGCAGTTATATTTATGATGTCTGGAGGAAGAATCCCATTCCTATGAGCCTGGATTTGTATCTTTTTAACTGGACCAATCCAGAAGATGTTTTAAATGGGTAAGTTAATTAAATTATACTACGATGATAATAATAAATGAACATATTTAATTAGGCTATATGAAATTTGACCATCTGATACACATTCTCTTAAAAAAGAATTCTACATATATACAGGTTGGGGGATGGGAAATTACGCATTACGCAAAACGGCTTTCTCTCGTCGACGCACTATTATGTTTTTCTCCACCCATTATTTCTGTTTATACTTCTTTAGAAAAAGTTTAAATTATTTAACGGTTTTATGAAAGCACTACATCAGTACAATGAAGGCATTTATTTTCTATTACTTTTGAAAATAGACCGATTCCCTGGAAAAAAAAAATTAAATGTGGTTTCGAATTTTGTTACACCTTTTTGCCTTCAATATTACCTTAATTGTCACACTAAAGCAAGAACCTTCTATCGAAAGCGTCCAGGAGCAAGAACGATTGGAAGAAAATGGTTTGTAGTACTTTAGAAGTGGATCGAACACGATCAAATAGAAGTGTGGGAGCGGAATTGGTAAGAACCATAAAACTGTTACCAGTGTTAAAAATCTGGGGACACATGTTTTAAATATTCCAAAATTTAGGAGATATTTCCCGAAGACCAGCGGCGAACAATGCAATTTTGTGAAACCCTGATGAAATAAGCAATTAAAAATGAAAATTTTTTGTGAAATATTCTATCTTTAGTTGAATCTTAATATCCATTACATGGGAATCATAATCCTTCGGTTGTTCGATATTGGTCTCGGCAAAATGAACACAGAAGTTTTCAATTCCATGCTCAGTTAAAACGCCCAAAAATACCTTGAGTTTCTTAGGGAGATTATTTTTAACCCCAAATTTAATAGGCTAGCGTCATTTTTCCTTGCCAAACTATACCCTATGCTTCTAAGCTCCTTTGCTTTCTTAAATAACTTGTAGTTTTGATGTGTTCTGATAGCCAAAATATAGATTATATAGGGTAAGGTATATAGCAAAGCCTTTATTCTTATTACTTTTTTATACTTCATGTATTTACCACAACTTTAATTGTTCCATAATGCTAATATAATTGTATTATCATGTAGCAACATGTATAATCTGCAACATAGTATACCTCATTATATAGTTGTAAAGTGTCAGTTTTTCTGTTCTAATAAGTTTTTTTCCAAATAATAGAAAATTTATTTTCGTGTTCTTTAAATTACGCCTGTTTTCCGTGTACCGATTAAATTCAAATTTAAAACCTTTTTTTACATACAATTTTACTTATTAGGTTATTGAGAAAATAGGAAAATAATTGTAAAACACTACAATTTACAAATCTATAAACGATATAGATAAGAGAATGAAAAGTTACATATAAATCAACTAAAAAAGATTAACTTTATTTGTTACACCTAAATCAAAACAAAGGAACAAAAATATTTTTATGAAAGTATGTCTAAAGGAGAAAGAGAAGAGAAATGTGTTGTGAAATGACCAAGCAAACTGGGACAATAGACATCACATTAGTTCAAAAGTGACAATATTGACGATCTAAGTCGTTTTAGCCTAGTGTTTATGTCTAATATGAGAATGATCCTGTAAATAGATACTTCAGCATAACAAATGTAGAACATTATTAATTTCAGCTGCAAATGTTAAACCTTGATAAAACGTAACTTCAAGTTTGTTCCACTCGGCCTTAACAGGAAGTATCTCCTAGAAACAACCTATTTCTTTATTCTTTTTAAAATTATAATAAAGGACGAAGACTTAAGAAAAGAGCCAAATGATAAGTAGATTTGGAATGGATATGTTGAGAATTTTGGACATTACCTATATAAGAGATCTATAACTTAAGCCATAAGAAAGTCCATAAAATTTTAGACTAGAAAGACTTGGAGATTAAGAGTAACAGTATTAAGTAATAGTTATTGCCCGTAGGAGGTCATTGATCAAATCTGACACAGCTATCCTATACTGTGCTGATACTTTACCATTCACTACATATGTTAGCATTGTGTCAACATTTGTAAACTTTTAAACCAATAAGAGTTTTTAAAAAAAATAATTTTTTTTCGTAAATCATTCTAAGTACTCAGTACAAATACTGGGTCCCAGCTCAGTAAGTTCGGCTATAACTATAGAAGGGTAGGGGTATTTATAATAGTTCCCACATGAAAATATCCCATCATACCATATTAAAGTAAATAAGAAGTATATCTTAGGGATATATCAAGGGACTGAATAGATAAAAAATTATTCCTCTTTTTGGCATTTTATAATATTCCTTATCTCCCTGACTTATACCGACAAAATAGCAATCACAAATCGCTAATTTTTTGAATTTATATTTTTACATTATTTTTAAAAGTAAAAATTTGACCATTTTTCCTAATAAGAAAAACTTTTCCTTGAAATGTTTCTGATCTAGTAAGTAAACTAAGAAACCGTACTAGAACTGGGTGAAATCATAACACAATTATACCATTAACTAAAACCTTTAATTTTACTCCCGACAGGTGTTTCGCTGATGTTAGCATCTTCGGGAGAAGATTGAAGCCAAATGTGCCAACCATAAGACTTAAACTGAGTAACTTTTGCCCGCTTGATAAAGCCCAATATGATGACATGTTTTAAAACCTTTTTTGGAATAGAGATGTCCATTTTATTAGCAATTAAAGTAAAGAGTTGCATCAGAAGTTGTTCATGGTTGCTGATACCATAGACTCTCAAGCTATTTAGTCGGGTTGATTTATGCTTTTCGGCCATGCTTGCAATCACTTCTGGCTATTTTACCCATGTCTCAGGTATTGTAAATTAAATTCTCCTGTGGTTGCTATTCCTGTTAAATATTTAATATCTGAGAGCCACGAAATCCTGTTCCTGTCTCTATTTTTCGTTCTATTAATAGTTGATGCTGTTTTTCTGCGTTTTATCCTTCCTATCGTCCTCAAAATTTCCTCGTTGATTTTTCTTGCTCTCCACCTGACTTTCAAGCTTATTGGATACATCCACATTTCACATGCTTTCAGCCTATTAATTGTGCAATGTTCAGACTTCCATATTTAAATGTCATAAATGAGCTCCTCGCTTTTCCTATTCAGCATTTGATTTCTACGTCTAAAGACCCTTGATAGTGAAGTTTTCTTACGTATTCTATGTCTTCACTATCATGTAAGAGTTTCGTATACTAAAACTAATATAGTTTGCAGATGATTACTAGGTGCTTAAGGTAGTTTGTATTTTTTATGTTGACGTTAATTCTCCTAAGTCGGACGTGGATTCTAACTAGGTATAGGAGCTTTTGGAGGTCATTCATCTCTAACATCTTTAATATATGCTATCTTCTTTGATGCCTAATTATTATCCTTCGGGAGCTTCTGGAAAAATGTTTCCTGAAGTAAATGTTAAACAGAAGTGGGGAGATAACACATCCCTGTTTTACACCTCTAAGGGTCTTCTGTGCCTTCGTAACTTCGTTGTCAAATTTAACTGTAGCTAATTGGTTCTAGTACAAGATTTCAATACAGACTATAGGTCAAGTCGCCTAGGCATTTGAACTAGTTTATGATGTTGCACTCTATCAAATATTTTTTCGTAATCTATAAAACACAGCTTTGCTTTGATCTTAAAGCCGCAATTATACTTCCAGGAGTCAGATGGTAGGTGGCAGGTGACATGTGGCAGGTGACAGGTCATCTATATTTAATTTGCTTAAATTTCAATGTTGTCGTTTATACTTGATCCGGGTGGCAGGAGATAACGCGGTGATGTCCGCTACCATTCCCACCCAGCGCTCACGGTATTCTCGCGCAGTATATTTTAATTTTTTCAAGTATATACATCATAATAATCGAAAAATTACTTATAATTTAGTTTTAATAATAATTTATATTGGCAAAATAGGCAATATCTAAAGAAGATCGCAAAATCTTAATCAGTGGAGTGCACACATGATCTGCAATTTGGAACGATGCTCACCCTAACCACAAGAACGTGACATCTTAAAGCATAATCACATTATCACTTAACACCTGCAACTTGTCACCTGTCACCTGATACCTATCGCCTGATGCATAGGAAGTATAATTGCGACCTTAGATTACTAATTAAAATTATTAGCGTTAGAAAGCAAATCACTGCCATTTTTGGCAATATCACACCACTTACTAATAAAGTTGTATTATCTGCAAAACTTGAGATACTTGATCTAAATGGTATATAGGTTGTTTACATAAATTATAAATAATAAAGGTCGTGCAATATTTCTCTGTACTCTTCCTATATTATTTACCTTAAAATAAGAAAAATATCCTTTCCCACAGATTGTTATAGCAAGTTTTTCCCAAGTCCCATTTCTCTCTGAGAAATGGGACTGGAATAACTTTACATCAATCCCTCGAACTTCATACAAATGTGATTTTCTCAAAAGAAGCTCCCTATTTATACACTCATATGATTTTGAGAAATTTAAGCAAATTCCCAATGCGAGTTAATTTCTTTCTAGATTTCCTAGGAGTTGCATTTAAAAAAATTGTGGTTTTGGTGGATATTCCCGATAAGTTCCAGTGCTGATGACTAATTTTCCTATAACTGCAGATTGCCCTTTTTAGATAGCGGTTTTATCAGGTAGTACAGTCGTGCTGTATGAGAATGACCATTTCTAATGACAGCACGACTGTACTAAGTGCAATCGTTGGACGGTCAAGAAACATTTCTGCGTTGAAAAGAGTTGTTAACAAGAAAACAACACAAGACTAATATGAGGCACTAGTTGTTTTAAATAGAATGTCATCAGTTTTTATTATGATGAATATTACTATTATACTGCCTTGTTTTTAAATTACTTAACAATTCAGGAATAATGGATATGATGTAGTGATTTCCATCATTTGGTCATTCACTGGAATTAACTTAAATGAAGACATTTTCAATAAAGGAACATAAGCTTGCGGACCTGAAATACTATTATAACTCATAATTAAATGACTAATATTATAATGATGAAGTTGTTTGGTATGGTATTTTCCATTCTCAAAACGACTCAGTAACCCACATATTATTTTAATGACGAATGCTAGTTGCACCTATTTATCTATAACATAAAAGCAAAAGCAGATCTCTATGCTTTATAATCTTCATCTAAATACTGAAATAACAGTTAAGCTCTTACTTTTAGAACATCTAAACCAATTTTACAAGAACTAGGCCCTTACTCCTTCGATGAAACCAAAGAAAAAGTCAATTTAACATGGAACTCAAATAACACTGTCTCCTTCTACCATTTGAAGAAGTGGTGGTTTAACTCAGAAAGAAGCAACGGCACTCTGCATGATCCAGTGACGTCCGTTAACCCTATTGCTTTGGTAAGAATTAACCCTATTGCTCTGATAGAAGAAAAAAACCTTTTTTTAAATAGTATTTTTGTAGTCCACTGCTCTGGCAGCAAAATCCTGGCACGCAGTAATCAAGAGAGGCATCAATATATTTTTTCGATCACTAGATGTTAATGTCTATGGCACCCATACAGCAGGAGAATGTTTGTTTGATGGTAAATTGTTTTTTTTTCAATCATATTCAAGTTTAAGGAGTTTATTTTATAGGATACAAGGATCCGTTGCTTAGTATGGCTAACCATCTACCTGTTCAGTTGAGCAATGCGCCCAATTATGATAAATTTGGGTGGTTTTATACAGTAAGTCAGTTTTATTAGTTGAATATGAAATGTTTATCAACACTCCTTCGAAACATTCCGTAAGAAAGATGGTTTTTTAATGCAAATACTTTCCTCAACCGCCTGAATCTAAGCTCTTTATTAAATTTCATCATCTTTCTGATAAAGACAAAGAAATGAACTCCTGCTCCTTCAGGGCAATTCATGGCAAGTATAGTATTAGTAGTTTAATCCGTCAATGTAGACTTTCTTTGATAAAAAGGTAAAAATTTCACAATATTTCCCAATGCAGACATGGAAAAAGTCTTTTAAAGTTAAAGGGGTCAGTCACACAATCCAACTTCCTTGATTAATCGTTACCTCAAGCATTAATACAATAAAACTTAGATCGATTAATTTAAACTTTGAAACATAAAGTTTGTCAACAAGAACTCAAATCTTTTTGTATTGAAATTGATATTTAGGTCTGTAATAAAAAGCACGTCATTTGGTTGGTATACGCCTAACAATTGCTTATTTCTTAGTTCAGCAAAAGAATTCGCAAATGACCTTATGTTACTCGGACAAACCGATGCACGATGACAATCACAAGGAATTAAAGATGAGCAGATGAGAATTACATAATGCAAATTGCTATACTAAATGCAACATCAAACAAAATTTAAATGAAAATGGAATCCAAACAAAATCAAATTATTCTCTGCTGGTTGCTGGTGCATTTGACCGAAAAATTATCATAAATTAACAGTTTCAAGTCAAAACTGATTTACATAGGATGTGGTTCTACTAAAAAATAGTGAGACTACTTTGAGATGCATTTACCAAATCTTCTTCTTTAACTTTCGTTTCTTTTGAATATTACACAAGGAATTGACTTAATAGTTAATTGCAAGAATCTCTATTTCAAGAAGTGTTTCAACGTATCTATAGTACTTACAATACCCCCCAAAAAGCTGATCATATAAATGCTGATGTTGATCATAAAATGCTTGGTAGTAATCCACTGAAGATGACCACAAGGAACTTGAACATGAATCTCTTTATGACCAGAATACCCAAAATAAAGCAAAAATTTGCACACATGCTAGAAATGAAGAAATTTCCTACTACTTCTTGGTGTTTTTTTTAGAGAAACAACTCAGAAAAATTCGAAGGCCAATTTAACATGGACACTGGACACACGGGCCAACTGGGAGAACTATACTCCTGGAAGTTTATGAACCAAACCCCATATTTCTCAAATAAATGTGGAAAAGTGGGTGGATCGGCGGGTGAATTCTTCCCATCCGACCTAAGAAAGGAAAGTCTAATAAAATTCTTTTCTGCTGACTTATGCAGATTCGTTCAGTTAGAATTTGAAAAGGAAGTCATTGTCAGTGGAGTTGTGGGGTATAAATATACTGCTCAGGACAGATTTCTGGATAATGGTATGTATATTCATTTATGCCATTCTATACTAATGAACACTCCATTTTAGGTACAAAAATTCCGGAAAACAAATGTTTTTGTGGTAATGAACAATGTCAGCCATATGGCGTTTTGGATATCTCAGCGTGCAGATATGGCTCTCCAGCGTATGTTTCACTACCTCATTTTAATAAGGCTGATCCGTACTATACCAGTTTGTTAGAGGGTGTGAAGCCAGTAAAAGATAGGCATGATTTCTTTATGATTTTTGAGCCGGTAAGGGTTGTTTTATGGTATAAGTTCTTGATGTAACTATTGAAATTGTAGAAAACTGGTTTGCCTTTGCAAGTGTCTGCACGTCTGCAAGTGAATCTTCTTATGCAATCGGTGCCAGGTGTTGGGTAAGTCTGTCATTCCCTTGAATGGAGGGTAAGGAGGTTAATGATTCCATTAATGAAAAAAGGATGTTTTAAAAATATTGTCTTATTTTTTTTAAGTCCAATAATAAGATCAATAAACTCCATACAAAATTAAATTTTTGTGTAAAAGCTTCTTGTAAAAACAGAAATTTACATCTGGAATTTTTTATTTATTTATTTTTTCATACAGTAAAAGAGAATATTGAGAAAGAACAAATTTTGGTCAAAATGTATAAGAAACTTAATTTTTTAGGATCGGAAAGCCTTCTTCTTTTTTCCTTTTGATAAAACTCTGTCCTGTTTTTTTCAACTATTTATTTGATGTCTTATGTCCAGGAGTCAGTCTATCTTTTAGAAGGTCTTTCTAAGGTTCCGGTCGTGTTCATTTTGATTTGTCCCATTCTGTATCCATCTTGTCTTATATTTGTCATCTGGTTTATGATGCAGTCCGTAACCAGGTTGGCGAATATCGGACTCAGGCTTGTTGCCTGATACCTATCGATACTTCCTCTGTGGTTGAGGTAACTGACTGTATTCTTGTACATACTATACTGTTGTTGCTGGTGAGTTGCTTTATTAATTGGATTATATTATGGTTGACTCCTCGTTCTTGCAGGATTTTTAGCACATTCTTTACTTGCACTCCATTAATTGCTTGATGTCAAGAAAATAGAGGAATGCAGGTTTGTTAAATTCTATGAACTTTTTGATGATTCTTTACAGTATGAATATATCGTCGATTATTGATCTATTCTATCTAAGAACGTTCATTGATGTTGACTGTATTTGATGTTAGGGATACTGAACAGGCATTTGGCTTCGAAAGTTTTGTGGGTCTTTCTTATCTCCCTTCTTATAGATAGGGATTGTAATTTAGATATCCATTCCTAGGGTAATTTAGTAGTGTAGTGTAGTGTAGTGTACTAGTTCTACTTCTCCTATCATCAGCTATCACTTCCATATTTGAGAATTTAGTTTATTATTGTATCTGAACTTGATGATTATCTGTTGTTGAATTTGTCGGTTGTTTTTTTGACTTCTATTTTCTTATAATGCAGTTATCGATGCTTTTGGGCATGGAGAATTTTTCCCAATAGTCTTTTTCTATTTGTGTTATTTTTGCAATGGCTCTGTTTCTTACAGCGAAGTATTACTGACGTTGTTCTTCTGGTTTGTTACTGAGGTACTTGATATAGGCTGCTATTTTCTCAGCAGAGTGAGTTTTTATTTCTGGAGTAAACTGGAGTTATATTAATATATATTTTGGACCAAGATCAATTGTATCCCCAGCTGTTATTCGAGTTTTTATTTTTTTTCCTTTAATCGTGATTTGTATAAATTCTGGGTGCTGTCGTTGTCAAAGGAATCTATGTTGAATTTTTCTTGGATTACTGGTGGTTTGTTACCAATTAGATGCATTCCTGGTCTCATCTTATATAGCACCAGTCTGTGTCCAGCTCCCATGTCTGGAGAGGGATTGGATGGTTCTTTTTATTGGTTCTGATTGGTTGTTTATTTGTTCGTTTTTATACTATATACCGGGCTGTTAATGAGCTGAAAAAAGATGGACTACGTTATCTTGTGGGTATAGAATGTGTTATTTATTCATAATTCTAATTGACTGCAACTAGAATAGAAGTTCATAATTTTCATTTAAAGCATTTCAATAAATATGTTTGTTATGTGTATCCATATGATGAGAAAAATCCGCTGGTATAGTCAGTTCGAATTCGAAAAAAAAATTTTCTGAAAAAAATCGAAGCGGGGAGGGTATACCCGAAAAATGAAAAAACCCAAACTTTGAAGGCCGATATCTCGGCTTCTATGGGAGCTATCGGGAAAATTCCAACGGTTTTGTCTTAGTTTCATCCTTCTGAATCCAAAGAAACCATCCGGAAGATCGTAGCTTTTACGATAGCCGAGATATGGCATTTTTAATGCCCATTTTTGGCCTCAAAAACCAGGTCAAAAAGTGACAATTTCCGAATTTTCAAAGTGCTCTCATTCCCTTATTTCTGATCGAATCCTGTTATAACCCGGTATTTTCGTGATGTACTTGATAAGAACAATCCGCTGGTATAGTTAGTTCGAATTCGAAAAAAAAAAATTTTCTGAAAAAAATCGAAACGGGGGGGTATACCCGAAAAATGAAAAAACCCAAACTTTGAAGGCCGATATCTCGGCTTCTATATGAGTTATCGGGAAAGTTTCAACGGGTTTGTCTTAGTTTCGTCCTTTTGAATCGAACTAGACCATCCCCAAGGTCGTAGCTTTTACGATAGCCGAGATATGGCATTTTTGATGCCCATTTTTGGCCTCAAAAACGAGGTCAAAAAGTGACATCTTCCGAATTTTCAAAGTGCTCTCATTCCCTTATTTCTGATCGAATCCTATTATAACCCGGTATTTTCGTGATGTACTTGATGAGAGCAATTCGCTGGTATAGTTAGTTCAAATTCGAAAAAAAAAAATTTTTCTGAAAAAAATCGAAACGGGGGGGTATACCCGAAACATGAAAAAACCCAAACTTTGAAGGCCGATATCTTGGCTTCTAAGGGAGCTATCGGAAAAATTCCAACGGTTTTATCTTAGTTTCGTCCTTCTGAATCCAACAAGACCATCCACAAGGTCGTAGCTTTTACGATAGCCGAGATATGGCATTTTGATGCCCATTTTTGGCCTCAAAAACGAGATCAAAAAGTGACAATTTCCAAATTTTTAAAGTGCTCTCATTCCCTTATTTCTGATCGAATCCTGTTATAACCCGGTATTTTCGTGATGTACTTAATAAAGATAGATAAGAATAATCCGCTGGTATAGTTAGTTCGAATTCGAAAAAAAAAATTTTTCTGAAAAAAATCGAAACGGTCGAAATGAAATCGAAATGAAATGAAATCGAAATGAAAAAACCCAAACTTTGAAGGCCGATATCTCGGCTTCTATAGGAGTTATCGAAAAGTTTCAACGGTTTTGTCTTAGTTTCGTCCTTCTGAATCCAACAAGACCATCCGCAAGGTCATAGCTTTTACGATAGCCGAGATATGGCATTTTTGATGCCCATTTTTGGCCTCAAAAACGAGGTCAAAAAGTGACATCTTCCGAATTTTCAAAGTGCTCTCATTCTCTTATTTCTGATCGAATCCTATTATAACCCGGTATTTTCGTGATGTACTTGATGAGGACAATTCGCTGGTATAGTTAGTTCAAATTCGAAAAAAAAAAATTTTCTGAAAAAAATCGAAACGGGCTTCTATGGGAGCTATCGGGAAAGTTTCAACGGTTTTGTCTTAGTTTCGTCCTTCTGAATCCAACAAGACCATCCGCAAGGTCATAGCTTTTACGATAGCCGAGATATGGCATTTTTGATGCCCATTTTTGGCCTCAAAAACGAGGTCAAAAAGTGACAATTTCCGAATTTTCAAAGTGCTCTCATTCCCTTATTTCTGATCGAATCCTGTTATAACCCGGTATTTTCGTGATGTACATGATAAGAACAATCCGCTGGTATAGTTAGTTCGAATTCGAAAAAAAAAAAATTTCTGAAAAAAATCGAAACGGGGGGGTGTACCCGAAAAATGAAAAAACCCAAACTTTAAAGGCCGATATCTCGGCTTTTATAGGAGTTATCGGGAAAGTTTCAACGGGTTTGTCTTAGTTTCGTCCTTTTGAATCGAACGAGACCATCCGCAAGATCGTAGCTTTTACGATAGCCGAGATATGGCATTTTTGATGCCCATTTTTGGCCTCAAAAACGAGGTCAAAAAGTGACATCTTCCGAATTTTCAAAGTGCTCTCATTCCCTTATTTCTGATCGAATCCTGTTATAACCCGGTATTTTCGTGATGTACATGATAAGAACAATCCGCTGGTATAGTTCGAATTCGAAAAAAAAAAAATTCTTAAAAACATCGAAACGGGGGGGTATACCCAAAAAATAAAAAATTCCAAATTTTGAAGGCCGATATCTCGGCTTCTATTGGAGCTATCGGGAAAATTCCAACAGTTTTGTCTTAGTTTAGTCCTTCTGAATCCAACAAGACCATCCGCAAGGTCGTAGCTTTTACGATAGCCGAGATATGGCATTTTTGATGCCCATTTTTGGCCTCAAAAACGAGGTCAAAAAGTGACAATTTCCAAATTTTCAAAGTGCTCTCATTCCCTTATTTCTGATCGAAAAAATTCAAAAAAATCGAAACGGGGAGGTCAAAAAGTGACAATTTCCGAATTTTCAAAGTGCTCTCATTCCCTTATTTCTAATCGAATCCTGTTATAACCCGGTATTTTCGTGATGTACTTGATAAGAATAATCCGATGGTATAGTTAGTTCGAATTTGAAAAAAAATGTTTTTCTGAAAAAAATCGAAACGGGGGGGTATACCGGGTCCGTTACAGTAGCCCCCCCCAGTTGTTTAAGAGCATTAATTTTTTAGCACCCTATAGCTCTCACCTAGCACTACCTAGCACCCAACTTACAGAGCTAGCACCACACCCCCCAGCGAATTATAGAATATTTTCACCGGGGGGGGGCTAATGTAACGCGAACCCCCCCCCGTTTGTGCTATTTCCCCAAAATTTTAGCACCCAATAGCCCTTACCTAGCACTACCTAGCACCCAACTAAGAACGCTAGCACCACCTCCCCTAGCGAATTACAGAACATTTTTACCGGGGGGGGCTAATGTAACGCGAGCCCCCCCCGTTTGTGGTATTTCCCCAAAATTTTAGCACCTGATAGCCCTCAGCTAGCACTACCTAGCATCCAACTTAGAAAGCTAGCACCTCCTCCCCTAGTGAATTACAAAATATTTGAACATTTTTAGCGGTAGGGGGGAGGGGGTTCGGGTAGGGTTAATTGGCTATATCGATCGACGCTGTGCGTCTTTCGAAATGCGTTTCGAAATGGCGTGCGTCGAATTTAAATCAACAGAGGTTTTTTAAATTTTGCCTTCATTATTGGATTTATAATCTAAATATTTTTTTGACAATATTGTTTTTCTTACTCAGTGACCTTGGTTAATATATTATTTTACAAATTATGTACAGGATGGCCCAAATTCTAATTAATAATAATTTGATGCTTAAGAAAATGACGTTAGGAAATTAAAAAAACATATATTAGCTTTTTAATTTGCAGATATAGGCAGGTCTACCAAAAACGAATATCTGTTAAAAATATAACCTTGCAAACAAAACTATCTATATTATTGTTCAGAATTTTCACTTTAAAGAAAATTTAATTAAAATCGTTTCCTCTGAAAAAATCAAGGAAAAAATCAATCCAGAATCAAAAATATAATTAACAGTAATAATATAATTTATTGAATATTAAGTATATACGTTGGTATTTAAGCCGCCAATTTTCTAATTTTTATTAATTCTTATAAATTATTGCTTAATTTTATTATATTTAAATTTTTCAATTTTATATTTCAAAATTATAGTTCGTTAAATAGATCATAACAAATTTTGTAACTGTACCAAATTTTATTTAAAAATTTTCACGTGTTTCGAAAATATTTACAAAAAACCGCCATCACCTCTTCATCTTTAACACCCTGTATCTTAAAAGCTAAGACGTTTTGGACCCCACTGTATATGAAATTTTAACCTTATTTTGGGCCATAAAATACGTGGTTAAAAGATTGACGTCTAATTTCGGGACATCCTGTATAGGCAGTATAGATTAGACTTTAAGGCTAAACGGAGCGCTGGGTTCTTTTTAATTAAATAACGTAAAATTGGCCAGGTTTTTTTATTTAACTCACCTAAGGCAATACAACAAGTGGCGCACAAGTGGTTGCGTAAAAGTGCGTGGTTCGCGCAAAACACTATTTTAGTGGAAAGTTGATATTACTAGTACATTTAAATAGGTACATATTCCATAATAATCATATTAAATATTTAATTAAACTACATTGATTAACACTATTATTATTACTATTTTTTTTTAACACCTGTAAAAAAATTGTTTAAAAGTGTATGAAGCGTGAGTTGGACAATAATAAATTGGGGTTGTTTTAGTTTAAAAATATTAAAAAAAAATTCATCAGCATTTAATCAATTCTATATTTTCTACTAAAACTAAAATAGCTAAGAATATTGGTTAGTTTATAAACTAACCAAGTAAACACTTTAATCATAACATATACATATATTTTTAATCAGACCTTTTTTGTGGGGATTTTAATTTTCTAATAACGTCAGTTGAGTCAGTTGAGTATCATAACTATTTTATACAGTATTTTTTTTGTATTGTAAGCATAATATATTATCACAGATTAGGTATTTAATAATAAGCAAAGCAATACAGAGCGTCAACGCATCTATTAGACTAGTCAACTTCTATAGAATATTAGGATTATCAAAATGAGATTTGATATAAAGGGAGGGCCGATTTAAAGTAAGTAAGTTAGGTGCTAGTTAGTGCTAGTAGTATGTTAAACCGTGTTAAAGTTTTGGAGAAATATAGAAACGGGGGGCTCGCGTTACATTAGCTCTCCCCGGTAAAAATATTCTGTAATTCCCTAGGGAAGGTGGTGCTAGCTTTCTAAGTTAGGTGCTAGGTAGTGCTAGCCGAGGGCTATCGGGTACTAAAATTTTGTGTAAATAACACAAACGGGGGGGGGGGGGGGAGGGGCTCGCGTTACATTAGCCCCCCGGTAAAAATGTTCTGTAATTCGCTAGGGGAGGTGGTGCTAGCGTTCTAAGTTGGGTGCTAGGTAGTGCTACGTAAGGGCTATCGGGTGTTAAAATTTTGGGAAAATAACACAAACGGGGGGGGTTCGCGTTACATTAGCCCCTCCCGGTAAACATATTCTATAACTCGCTGGGGGGTGTGGTGCTAGCTCTGTAAGTTGGGTGCTAGGTAGTGCTAGGTGAGAGCTATAGGGTGCAAAAAAATTAATGCTCGTAAACAACTGGGGGGGGGGGGCTACTGTAACGGACCCCTTAGGGAGCATCGTAGGTAATAAGTTTGTTACATTTGTCCTACACATGATCAAAAAAGGTGCATCCAGAAGTACGTATAACAAAAGAGCAGAGTGCTTTTTAACATGGCCTAGAACAGAGCTTGCTCAAGGTCTGACTAAAATAAATGGCGAGGCTACAATCTCTGAGGTCCTAGATTATTTTTTTAATGGAAGTATGTTTTCGGCAGAATATATAAAAAACTGCAAAAATTGTAGCTTTATGTCAATAATGAAAAAATCTTATATACCTTGTAGTTTAAACTTTAATGATTTAGAGCAGGAAATTAGCAATACTATTCCTAAAGAAAAAACTTGTATACAGTGCAAAACTGATACCATACGTAATAAAATATCCATAAATCCACACCTTCTAATTTTGGAACCGTTTGATGTCTTGAATAAAACAGCAGAATGTTCATTAAATAGTATTAATCAAACATTATATATTTTTGACAAAACTTATCAACTTCGTGGAATAGTATCACATATTGGTTCAAACGTAGGGCATTTTAGAGCTTGCTGTGTCCGTCATAACAAGCGTTTTGAACTTTATGATGACCTACAAAAAAAGAAAATTGATGTATCGCCCACCACTGTCATTAATATTCAAGTTTTAATTTATACTTCGTAGCTTCAGTTGCAGTGAACTAGATTAAATTCAAATTAATGCATTCTTCATTAAAATTTGATACAATACAAAAAATGTAAATATGGTTCTTATTTCTGTTTTTTTTTTTTGTTAAATAAGGATATTTTCTCAAATAACCTGTATAACTACACCATTTGTACCATTTATTTTAGTTACCAAGAATGTTAAGTTTGTTGTACCTACATTTGTTATTTGTTCGAATATTTTAATTCTTTTATTTTTAGCCAATTAGAAGGCTACTTTTTTTGAAGCTTTACTAGTAAAGTAACTTAAATAAACAAAATTAAAAAGTGATAATTTTTGTGTCAAACATAATGTGCATTAAATAACTACTACTGAAACCAACTTGTTATTTTAACACATTTTTGTAATATTAAAAATTTGTCTTTAGTTAAATGTGAAATAAGAATATTTATATTTCACTCTGAAAAATAAAATATTTTTACGCATTAACGTGTTATCTTTTTTCATTTTTAGCACGAAAATTCATCCCTTGTTTTTTTCGGAAGCATTACATTACCTACATTGTCTACTCCCCACCCTCCATGCAGTAAATTTGTTCTCTAAAATTCGGTAGGGGATGAGGTGCTAGCTTTGTAAGTTGGGTGTTAGTTAGTGCTAGTAGTATGTTAAACCGTGTTAAAGTTTTGGAGAAATATAGAAACGGGGGGGCTCGCGTTACATTAGCTCTCCCCGGTAAAAATATGCTATAATTCGCGGGGGGGTGCGGTGCTAGCTCTGCAAGTTGGGTGCTAGGTAGTGCTAGGTAAGGGCTATCGGGTGCTACAATTTTGGGGAAATACCACAAACGGGGGGGGCTCGCGTTACATTAGCCCCCCCCGGTAAAAATATGCTATAATTCGCGGGGGGTGCGGTGCTAGCTCTGCAAGTTGGGTGCTAGGTAGTGCTAGGTAAGGGCTATCGGGTGCTACAATTTTGGGGAAATACCACAAACGGGGGGGGCTCGCGTTACATTAGCCCCCCCCAGTAAAAATATTCTATAATTCGCTGGGGGGTGTGGTGCTAGCTCTGTAAGTTGGGTGCTAGATAGTGCTAGGTGAGAGCTATAGGGTGCTAAAAAAATAATGCTCTTGAACAACTGGGGGGGGCTACTGTAACGGACCCGGGTATACCCGAAAAATGAAAAAACCAAAACTTTGAAGGCCGATATCTCGGCTTCTATAGGAGTTATCGGGAAAGTTTCAACGGTTTTGTCTTAGTTTCGTCCTTCTAAATCCAACAAGACCATCCGCAAGGTCGTAGCTTTTACGATAGCCGAGATATGGCATTTTTGATGCCCATTTTTGGCATGAAAAACGAGGTCAAAAAGTGACAATTTCCAAATTTTTAATGTGATCTCATTCCCTTATTTCTGATCGAAAAAATTTTAAAAAATCGAAACGGGGAGGTCAAAAAGTGACAATTTCCGAATTTTCAAAGTGCTCTCATTCCCTTATTTCTAATCGAATCCTGTTATAACCCGGTATTTTCGTGATGTACTTGATAAGAATAATCCGATGGTATAGTTAGTTCGAATTCGAAAAAAAAAAAATTCTGAAAAAAATCGAAACGGGGGGGTATACCCAAAAAATAAAAAATTCCAAATTTTGAAGGCCGATATCTCGGCTTCTATTGGCGCTATCGGGAAAATTCCAACAGTTTTGTCTTAGTTTCGTCCTTCTGAATCCAACAAGACCATCCGCAAGGTCGTAGCTATTACGATAGCCGAGATATGGCATTCATGATGCCCATTTTTGGCCTCAAAAACGAGGTCAAAAAGTGACATCTTCCGAATTTTCAAAGTGCTCTCATTCCCTTATTTCTGATCGAATCCTGTTATAACCCGGTATTTTCGTGATGTACTTCATAAGAACAATCCGCTGGTATAGTTAGTTCAATTTCTAAAAAAAAAAATTTTTCTGAAAAAAATCGAAACGGGGGGGTATACCCGAAAAATGAAAAAACCCAAACTTTGAAGGCCGACATCTCGGTTTCTATGGGAGCTATCGGAAAAATTACAACGGTTTTGTCTTTGTTTCGTCCTTCTGAATCCAACGAGACCATCCGCAAGGTCGTAGCTTTTACGATAGCCGATTTATGGCATTTTTGATGCCCATTTTTGGCCTCAAAATCGAGATCAAAAAGTGACATCTTCCGAATTTTCAAAGTGCTCTCATTCCCTTATTTCTGATCGAATCCTGTTATAACCCGGTATTTTCGTAATGTACTTGGCAAGGTCCCACACCAGATTTGGCTCTTTCGTTTATTTCTTTTTCACTATAGATAAGTATATAGTTGTCGCATTTTTTTGTTCCGTCCCCCTTTTTTTTACTTCAGATTTTGCACAACAGGAGTCTGAAGTTAATTGAGGATCAATAGGAAAGCCGAAACAATTTTAAAAGAAGTATTCAATTCTGATGTGAGCCTGCTTTTAAAATTTCTAAAAAATTATCAGATTCGAGTTTCTACACATTTTTACAAAAAATAACATTTTAGCTGCTTGATTTTCTTTTTGATTTTATTTTCAAGCTTATTTTTATCTAGAACAAAATTAAAATTTTGAGACAAAATTATTTAGGAACCACTAAGATTAAGGTAATCTGAAAAAAGTTGGGTTTGAGGTTGGTATGAGGTATGATGCCATTAGTATAGATTAAGAAAAGCAAAGAGCTCAATTTGATCTCTACTAAAGGGTCGGTAAATAGTTATAGCTGTCAACTTGAGCTTTAGGCTATATTTGAAACATATTTTGATAAATTTTCCCCAAAAATAGACACGAAAGAAATTTTAAGTTGCCTTTTTGAGCTGGTACAAATAAAAAGTATAATATTTCTAAAATATTATTAATAATTAAATAAGTGCCATTTTTGTACAATTTTAGAAAAAGTACACTATTTCTTTGTGCATTTTTCTTCCAGTTGCTAAATTAGCTGATATGTGCAACTTAAAAAAATCTAAAGGCCTTAAAAAGCTATTTTCATTTCCTATAGAAGATCAGCAAAAACTTCATAATTTATTCCCAAAACTTTGGAAACTTAATGAATGACAATTATCATTAAACAACCATTCGTGTCCACTGCTGAACATAGGCACAGAATAAACGATCTCGCAGAAGCGAAGGCTAGCCCTTTTTACCGTACCGGTTTTTCGTTTAGGCTCCTCCCATTTACCCCCATTCTAACGGCTGTACCCGTTGGCCTCAAAAACGAGGTCAAAAAGTGACAATTTCCAACTTTTTAATGTGCTCTCATTCCCTTATTTCTGATCGAATCCTGTAATAACCCGGTGTTTTCGTGATGTACTTGATAAGAACAATCCGCTGGTATAGTTAGTTCGAATTCGAAAAAAAAAATTTCTGAAAAAAATCGATTATACGTTTACAGAAATATTTGATTTGAAAACTTTTTTTTAGTTTTAAAATTTTTCCGAATGCTGCCCATCCCAAGCCTTTTCTCCTTTTCAGCTCGCAGGTTTAATTATCTCGGCCAATTCTGTTCTCATGTTCCAGATACTTATATGAGGTAACATTTTCGATACTCTTCAATACTCTACTGAGATATTCTCGCTCATGACAAGATTGGTCATAAGTTGTATCTTCGTAAATTTTATTTTTAAGCCGACTTTGTTGCACTCTTCATGAAGGCTCTTTAACATAGTCTGTGCCTGGTCAATACTGTCGGCAGTTATGACAATATAATCAGAGAACGTCAAGTGCTTTAAGAACTCTACCTCGATATTTATGCCAATTTCTTCCCAGTTTACTCTCTTAAAGGCATTTGATTATGATTGTAGTAAATAGTTTCGCATATATTGAGTCGCCCTGACGAACTCTTACCATTTGAAGATTATTTGTATCTACATGTAACCTTACATAGCCTGTTTATATACTTTTTTTTAATAGAGAATTATGTCGGTGTTGATTTACGCGGTTGAATGCCTTTTTGAAATCTATGAATAGATGTCGCTTATCATACTCGATGCAGTTTCTATTAGAGTCTTAATAAATTGCGAGTGGTCATTCGTTCCATACCCTACTCTAAATCCCGCCTATTTACGTGGCTGGTATAAATTTAATTTAGAAATCAGATGATCAGCTTAGCTACAATATTCATAAAGAGTTTGTAGACATGCGACAATAAGCTCATCGGTCTATGTTGTTCTCTTTAAAAGACATGCATTGAAAAATCAGCCTATATTCTTAAGCAATATGTTTCCTCTTGCTTTAACAGACTCAATAAGAATTTCGTCTTCGCTTGGGGCTTTATTGTCTTTCATTTCTTTCAGTGACCCTCTTATCTGATCCAGAGTAATATGAGGAATATTCTCTAAAGCTTGGTTTTGAATATGAGGCAATTTCTGAGGCAGATTATGTTTCCTTTCTTTGTATAATTCTGTATAAAAGTCCTCATCCAACTTTAAAATTTCTTTCTTGCTTGAACTTGTATAGCCTGCTCCATTCTCCAGCTTACATATGTTATTGGTACCAGAGAAGAAGTTTTGTTATTTTCAATAACCTTTTCTATTTCTTCAAATTTGAACTGTCTTATATCCCTCCTGACGCCCATTGAGATTGCGCATACTCTCGTTTTGTGTGGATGGGCACCCTCGCTCTTACCATTACTGAATGAAAATTGATTCAGTATGTTGACATCTTGCACAATATTGTGATCTTGCACAATATCAGTGATCAAATTTTTGATAATTTCATGTGGGCTTGGTCACGTTCAGCACTCCTATTAACTCTTCATAATTCAAAGTGTGCCAGGAAGTCAAGGAACGTATTTTTTTCTTCCACTGCCACTGCGGGGTTGTAGAGAGTCTTACTGTAGAGAGCTACATTTCCTTAACCTCGGTATTACGGTTACACCGCAGTGAACGGATCGTCAGAGCCTCGTTTATGAGAGAAGAATGCACCACGCGCAAGTGTGGTAAAGATTAAGTAGGTTAAATGAGTCACATCACTACCCGATTTTTATTACTCAGACCAATATCTCCTGAAAACGCACCCGAATGAATATGATGACATGTAATATTTTAAAAAATTTCTTTCAATCCAATTTGTCAGTAACCACTATGTGGAAAGACTCATTTTTGAGAAAGAGACAGACAAATATATTATTTTATTTAAAAGTCTGGATTTTTCTTGGCACAGATTGTAAAAAAACCTCATTTACTCTAGGAAGTAAAAGTCATTTTAGTTTTTACAGTAATTCTAAGAATATTCTTATATATTTTCTTAAAAATCTAATTGGAATATCCTTAGAACATTTATTTCTAATCAAACTTCCTCACCGAAATTATTTCCTTTCCAGCGTATTCTCCAAAGTACCAAGAGTCTACATGCCAATCCTTTGGTTTGAACAAAACGTACTCATTCCTGAGGACTTGATCTTCTACCTCAGAATCCTCAGCAATTTTGAAAATATTTGCCTGGCAGTCGGCATAATTTGCATCCTCTCATCTATACTGTTGGAAAGTTGTTACTGTTACAGAATATGTACTACAAAAGTAATTAATAGGAAGCAACATGTGATAACCAGAGGGGATCCTATCGAGGAGATTCCTTTGAAGCATAAAGAGAAAAATGGATTTTTGTGAAGTGGAAGAGAGTGAAATTTTAAGAAATTTATATGGATAATTAAAACTGTTTTATGGTGGTTTTAAATACGTTTGCCCTGTGATTTTAGTCTAAGAGATACATTTATGGGGCATGTTGTCCCAATACTATTGGTATTTTTAAATATGATTCCATAATTTATAAGTCCTACAGACACATAATAATCTCTTTTAGGTTATTTACACATGTTATAGCGAATAAACTAGTGCAGTTGGCAATATTAAAAATAATTTTTTTCATGTTTTTGTTTGCGTGATAAGGACTCGTTTATATCTGTATTTGGAATATAATTTTTTACTGTTTGTCTTGTTTTATTTATTTATTTATTATTATCTCAGGAAGTAGCTAATCATAAATAAACTTGGAAATATTTGTTTAATTTGTGAAAACTTTGAAAAATATAGTTTTTTTCTGCATCACTGGAAGAAACTTGATTTTGCCTATTTAGGTTTTTAACAAAACCGTTGTGATATTCAAATGGTTTATTGAAATTGGAAACTCTAAAAGAACATAAAGTCAGGGTTCTAAAAACATAAGGTTTTATCTTAGGTGAATTGTTCTGGATTAGAGAAATATTTCCAAAATGTACACACTCGTAATTTCCATTATCTGAAGTTGACCTACTCCCTTTTTTTTAACAGCCAACCCTTTAAAGTTTCTCAAATAAATCGGGAAATATGATAATAAAATAGCAGCAGTATTAAAAACGTGATTATTGTCTTCTTCTTTCATCTTAACAGTTTGTTTTTTAATAGTTACAAGATTATTTCTTATGTAAATCTAAATGATACTTTTATTTATTATTTTATTTGACAATTTCAATTTTATAAATAAGAAAAGCGAGAAAAAATAAATAATTACATTGAGTAAGTAAAAAATTATATGAACATAAGAAAATATAACTTCTTTCTAAAACCTTAGAAAAGAATTAAAAAATAAATTTAAATTAAAGAAATTGGTTGAAAACCTAATTTAAAAAAAATAGTTTCAATAAAACATTAAAAATTCAAAAATCAAAATAAATTTTAACTTTTCTTGAGATACGTACTGTTTAGCACATAGTTTCCATGTAAATGTTAACAAGTTAAAAGAAAATATGCATGGAAAAATCACAACCTTTAAATACAAAAATATTATGATTTAATCAGACTTAGATACCTACATCCAAAAGTTGAGTTACAAGCTGGTATGTTTGAATTCCACAAAATTTGCCATTTGTTGTTTTTTAAGGACGAAAAATCGTACTGATGCTGTATGTGATTTTTTTTCGAAATTTATTAAGTCACAATATTATTAGGTCAATCGAGGAGATGCACTTGTTGCTTAGTTTTTGGAAATATAAGGGCATAGTTGTTGATGAACAATGATTCTTCTTTAAATACTAAAGTGCATTTAAAAAGGGGTGCCCAACTCGATGTAATTTACATGTCAAAGGCATTCGATAAACTTATTCACACGTTATTGTTGACTAAGTTGCAATCATATGGATAGGGAATTATATCATGAAATGTTTAACGAGTTTTCTTACCAGTAGAAAACAGAGTGTGAGTATCAAAACATTTATTACTCATTAAGTTATTGTCAATTGAGGGTAAAAGTATTCATTCACTCATTCACTTGAAAGTATTTATACTGATCCTGCTGTAATAATAATAATAATAATAATAATAATAATAATAATAATAATAATAATAATAATAAATATTTTGTATTTGCAAACTCATCATAACTACATAAAAAAAATACATATTTATTATTTTATGCAAATAAAAGGCCAACAAATTCAGAATTTTGCCAAGGCAGATTCTGGTCTTTAACATTGTGCCCAAAACTTAAAAACACTAACTAAAAAAAAATATAGAAACGCGTGTAACAGACTAAGTTTAATTATACACACCTACCCAAAAAATGTAGAACATTAACATAGTACCTCACAAAAAAAAACACAGTAAACACAGATTTTTAGTTTTCACCCATACCCAAACTAACAATATTGACGCTTCAATATTTTACGCAGATAGCTGCTGACTCATCAGATGCACCATCATTCCTCTGCGAAAAGTCTGAACAGACACCAAACCCAACTCAAAATGTATGCCCAAAGAGTTCATCTGATATGCAAAATTATAGGAAAAGGACCTTTTAAATAATTGAGTCTTATGTTTTGGAATATGAATTGTGTTTCTTCTTAAGCCCAAATGGTGAACATCATTTCTAAAAGTAATCTTAAGGTATAGGTAAGGTGGACTACGGTATTTAAGAATTTTATAAAAAAAAGTAAGTGAATGTAAGTCTAGGCACCAACCGTAAACAACATCGCAATAATTGCATTGTGATAGCACTAAAGAGTCACACAACATTTTTTTAATATCTTCACTTAGATAATGCCTATGTAAGTAAATAAATTTTAATGCAAAATACCCTTTTTTTAGAACATTAGAAACGTGTTGATGAACTCGCAAATCACTATCCACTATTAAGCCCAAACTTTTGCAATTATCTACAACAGGAATATTAGCATCACCCATCTTAATATTAATAGTATTGCTGTTTAAAATATGGTTAATTTTTTGCTTATTACCAATACAGACGATTACAGACGACTTAGAAGGATTTAATTTTAGCTTGTAAGTCTTGATTAATTTTTGCTTTCGCATTTTTAGCATCTTCTGGCAGAAAAGAGTGATACAACTGAGCATCGTCAGCGTAAAAATGGTAAAGGCATGTACTTAAATGGAATGTGTTTTAATATTGATAAGCTTATTGTATATCTTTTGCTAAATCTAAATTTTCATTTACATATAATTATAGTACTGATGATGAGTTAGTAAGAATGGTGAAAGTGGTAAAGGATCTTAAAGTACTATTAGATTCTAAATTATGTTTTTGTGACCATAGAAGTATTCAACGTGCTTATATAAACTTAGACTTCATATTAGTTGATTAAGTCCT
Organism: Anthonomus grandis grandis; assembly: GCF_022605725.1. Lineage (NCBI taxonomy): Eukaryota > Metazoa > Arthropoda > Insecta > Coleoptera > Curculionidae > Anthonomus > Anthonomus grandis. The sequence continues at coordinate 13,780,212 of NC_065548.1, read as the reverse complement.
GGTTTTTCATGCAATGATTTTAAGGTTTTGTATTTTTATCGTATGTCCGCTCTATCCTGAAAAAGCAGGTGGCCAAGTCGACTCTGTATATACTAATTTCTTCAGCGCCTTTCACAGAGTGCTCTACAATCTTTAAAATTGTGACAAAGTTAAAGGTTTTGGGGGTCGTGGGTTGAGTTTGCTAATTGGCTGCATATTTTTAAGTTAAATTTTGTAATTTCCTGACAAGATCCATTAATATTTCATCAGGAGCGCCACAAGGATCCCATGGTAGACCGATGGTTGATGTGAAAAAGTTGTTAGCAAAGTTAGGGCCCTTGGTATTGTATTGGATAATAACCAGTCATTTAAAGGACATATGTCAAATATTTAAATATTGTTTCTGGCTCTTAGAATACTCAGTTTCTTAATAAAATCTACAAAAACTTCTGAATTTTCAAGATTAAAAAATTCTATTGTGCAATTGTTTAGAATTCTTGACAACTGTTCCAATATCTGGAACCCTAGTTATATACCTTATATTAATTTAATAGAACGCGTCCAAATCAAGTTTTTAAGACTTATTGGTTATAATAGAGATGAATATTATTATGGTAAATTAAAATCACTATACTCAATGTCGCCATATTGGAAAGGAGAAGAGTAATTCTTAAAATGACTTTTTGACAGTTAAGTGTTTTAAATTATTGCAAAGTTCACCTTTTTTTTTCTAAAGCTTTTTCTAAAACTACTTTGTTTTTCTACTTTCTACTTCTTTACTTGTGGATCGATGCCTTTGTTCTATTTGATACCTACCTCTATGTTAACGTTTTCTATTCTATGCAATAGTTGACATAAATCCTCTTCAAGCTTGGGGCAAATGGTTTTGTCATCTATATATCTCATATTAAAAATCTTCCTTCCGCCAATAGTAATACCACAGATGTAAATAGCTCCGCACGAGCTATTTACATCTGTGGTAATACCGCCATTCCACCCATCATTGACTTTTCGCATAAAGCATTCGTCTTATGTATCGAACAGGATTGGACCCAGTATGCAGTCTTGCACTCTGACCCAAACACAGCCATCGTTATACAGTGTGTGTCAGCCAAATGGAATAAATTAGCTAATAAATAGACGAAAGCCTGTTGGAAAAAAACGCTCGAACACGTCGATTGGTTTTTATAGTTGCGCATTTTTTCTCATAAAAACTTTTTATACAGGGAGTATCAGATAACGGTGGCCAATACCAACTTGCTTAGTTTAAACATAATACCCTGTATGTTAATTAATTTTTAGATTCCTCAGATCATTTTAGACATATTTTGTATACAATGTCCTATACCTATCTTTGACTGTTTCGGAAATATTAAGTAAAATTCAAAAAATTACATTTAGAAAAGAAAATTATTTATTTGCCGAAAATTATTACAACATATTCAAAAACTTATATATAATACAAATCTAAACAATAATGTCAATGTAGGAGATGTTCAAAATGCTCGCCACGAACGTCTTGGCAACACCCTCCCGTAAATAGAAATTTATTCTAACGTTACTCAACATCTCAGGTGTGATCGATCTAATTACCAGGGTTATTCGTCTTCGTAAGTCAGTGGGTTTAGTTTTGTATACAATAGTTTTCACATATCCTCATAAGAAAAAGTCTAATGGCGTCAGATCGGGAGACCGTGCTGGCCATTCCATCGATCCTCGCCTCCCTACTGCCTGTTGAGGTACTGCCGGACATTTATTTGGTAGTGGGGTGGTGCTCTATTTGTTGAACCCATATCATATTCGCTGGAACTTGTGGGTTTTCCTGGATCAGGATACAAGTTGGCCAACGTTAGCACTCCATTATTTTGAAGCAATTCTAAATAATTATCGCCATTCAAATTGTCCTCAATAAAAAAGGAACCTATGATCTGATCTTCAATAATTCCTGCCCACACGTTAATCTTTTCAGGGTATTAAGAATTGTTTTCTCTCGTCCAGCGAGGATTTTCCCTGGACCAATAGCGGCAATTTTAACGATTGGCATGACCGTGAAGAGTAAAGGTGCACTCATCAGAAAACATAACATGTTCTAATTGGATCACATTGCTGTCTGACATTATTTGTTCACCAAAATACATTCTCCTGATAAAATCGTCTTCCGTGAGCTCCTGGGTGGGTATAATTTTATAGGGATGCATTTTGTTTTTCCTCAAACTCAAGCATAACAGCTAATTTGGTATCCTCACTTATTGCATTGGCAGCTGCTTTTTTTACCTGCCTAACATGACCCAGCTCGATTCCTTTTCTGTTTTACTAATTGTCCCTTGGGTTAAAGGCGGCAAATTTGGAAATTTTTCGTGAAATAAGCGAGCTACTTCCATTTGCGTCCGTGTATTATCTCCATAGCCAATCATCTGTAGAATTGTTATTTTGTGCATTTCTGTTAAATGAACCATTTTTCTGGCTTGTAGTTAATAAAAATTCAAACGACTATAGCATTGTAATAGACTAAAAGTTTTTATGAAAAAAAATGCACAACTATAAAAACCAATCGACGACGTGTTCGAGCGTTTTTTCCCACACGCTCCCGTATATTTATTAGCTAATTTATTCCATTTGGCTAACACACACTGTATAGATTTTTGATAAGTAGAATCAGGTGGAATTACACTACTATTTCAAAGAGAATTTGCCCAATTTACCAGATCAAAAACTTTGCTATAATCGATAAATCACATGCATCTTGTGATGTTAAATTTCCGATAAGTGATAGTTGCTGCATAACTCTTTGACTCCTTTTTTAAGATTTTGTCCAGTCCTCTGGCTACGTGCATATCTCCTATTTTTTTGGGCAGATTCGGTGCACTCTGATGTCATCTAGGGCCCAAATCATTTCAATGGGTATATTATCTATATCAATGGCTTTATAGCTCATTTCAACTTTATTTTTAAGTATGTCGGGTTTTGTTTCAAAATTGTGTTTCACTTGTCTCGGTGATTCCTTCTTCATCATCAGATTTTCGCAGTATTTCCTCCATCTAGTTAATATGTCTTGTCTGGCTGTCGGTAGGACCTCGTTTTTATTTTTGATGGCATTATGGTTTGGCGTGAAGCAATGAGTTATCTAATTTATTATTTTAAATATGTCTTTAGGTTTAGTTTTGTTTTCGTAATCTTCTATTTGTTTGCATAATTGATTTAGGTAACTGTGTTTGTCTTTTTAACCCAGTCACTTGATCTCAATATTCAGTGCTTCATAGGACTCTCTTTCAATCTCATGTTCTAGTCCTGAAGCTTTTAGTTGTTTCCTTACTTGTATTCTGTCTCAAGTAACATTTGCATTTGTGATGCCTTTAGCAGCAAATATATTTATTTAATATGGATTTTGTTTCTATCCAGATAATTTTAGGTGATCTTTGTGTATGTGTCATGTTTTCTTAGGTACCATCTAGGACGTTCGTTTATTGTTTCGTGATTAGTTCCGCTGATAGAAATTGATGATCGCTGTTGCAATCCATACCCGGATAGGTCGTAATATTGTAGTTTTCGAGCGAGATTTTATAAGAATGTATTCTATCTAATTCGCATATCTGTCAGGTTTGTCATGTGATATCCAGGTATATAAACGTCTAGGATGTTGCTGAAATCCTGTGTTACCGATAAATAAGTTGTTCGTAGTGCAGAAGCAGGAGGCATGCTCTCCTCTAGCATTTATTTCTTCGAGTTTTTCGCATTAACCTTCTTTAGTAGCACCAATCTCATTTGAAATTGAAATTGATTTCAGCATTAAAATCACCCAAAACTATCAAGATTTCTCTATTTATTCGTTTTTTTGCGTGCCTTCGAATTTATTATAGAACGCATTAATTTCTTCTTCTTTTGCTTCGCTTGTTGGAGCTTATATTTGAACCACATTTAGATTTACTGGACTGGCCTTGAAACATACAATCAGTGACTGTAGGTACTCTTCTTCACTATGTTTAATATCATTTTTAACTAGCAATGCCACGCCATTTCTTGAGTAATTATAATTTCCAGAAAAATAAATGCCATTGTGGTTCTTCTAGATACAGTTCTTTTGTCGGTCTGATGTGTCTCTCATAAACCTATGATTCCATATGATTTTATTTCCTTTTCTACTACAAAAAATTAATGCTATTAATAATTATGTAGTATCCCTTACAGTACCGAGATAAAAAAAATTGAGTTTGGGGTTTATATTTATTTTACGCCGATAAAGTTGGATCAAAAGGTACGGAAAATTATTTTAAAAAATATTCGAAAGGGTTAAGGGAGGGATTTAGGGAGTACACAATTGTGTGTCTAGGGAGCCAACATTAGAAAAGCACAATTGTGAAACAAAATCTATTACTTTGTATGGAATGAAATAAAACAGTTTTTATCTTTGGTTAAACAAAGAAAAACATTACATTTTAAGCAACGCATTCTGGACTGACTTTTGCACCCTTCTAACCTGCATTTAACTGGGTTCTTCATTTCTTCATTATTTGGCCAGTGTTCAAAACCATAAAAGCGTTTGTCTGCACAGGGCAAACTGGAGGGCATTCTTTTCTTTTTTATTTCATTTCCTTCAACGCTAGTCTCTTCCTCTATATTTTCTTGGCATTCTGTTTCCTCCAATACACGCTTCTTAGTACCGGCAATCAGATATTCCCCAAGATTAAGTCTAAATTAACTCTAAACTCTTCTGATACGCTAAGATTGTCAACGACATATCATGACCCCATCAATTAATGAGAACTTATATTTTCCATTCCAATACAGATGTATCCTTGGAAGATGAATACATCCCATCAAAGCATTCATTCCGAAAAATTTCTTTATTTCTTGAGAGGTAAAGTTGTTTTCATTTGCATTTTGTTGCAAGAAATACTGGGAAGTGAAATTTGCGGCTGACTCAAAAAAATCATCATCCAAATATTTAGCAAAATATTCGTTTGGAGTTTTTACGATGGATGGAGTATAGTCCTCTTTTACAGCAAAATCCTTTCCATGCTTCCACTGGAGAGTCTGGAAATGTATGAGGGGTAAGTCATCTTCAGAATCTGAAGAGCTATCAGCTTCATTTGGTGCTACAATTGGGATCTTTTCGTGAATTTCAAACTCATCTTCTTCATCCTCGGACTCTAAATCCGACCCAACTTCATCTAGAAGTTGGAACAATGCCTCCTCGTCATCCCTTAGGTGGTCCAAATCAATAATTTCCTTACTTCTTCCTGTAACAAAGAATTAATTGTATCCAACTTAATTAAAACCAAACCACGTTAACTCCCGTGGCTCACAATTGTGATATACATAACAAAACCATTCTTGGAATCAATAATTTTAAAGATATTTTCAATCTCTAAAAACAATACACTTAATTGAAGTTTATTATACCTATTTAATATTAAGCACTTCTTTTTTCCACTAAATTCTATAAATAAATAATAACTTACCTGCACGAGCCATTGTTGAAAATAATCTGAAACTTTTCAGGTTATGACAAGAATGCACTCCAGGCAAAATAAACGATTTGCGCGTGCACACCTATAAAATGCACTATTCACAATCATGTCGCACGGTTCTCTACCCAGATTAAACATTTTTTGATCCTTATAACACTAGTAAATAAGGAAGTCACAATTGTGACATCGGGTAGCGTAAGGGGTATACCTTCCTTATGCAAAAAAATATGAAAAAGATTCAAAACTTAAAAATACCGAGGCACAAAAAATTGTTACCTGACCGCGAGTTTTTTCAAAAAACGTTAAATTTTTTTCGAAATTATCAGTTAAAACTAAAAATAAATATTAAACTTCACCACCATATATCACAAGTACCATCAACGTTTGGATATACATAAGTATGGTTAAATCATAATATTTTTACATAAGGAGACTGTGATGTTTCCATGTACCATTAATTAGAGTACACCCTGTAAATAAAACTTGCATCTTTCAATTTATTTTCTCATTCTAACAAAGTCAAGATTTAATCTTTAGGAAAAAATAATCCTCCTAATACAAATAATCCTCTTAAAGAAATATCGTTTTATTTAAGTAGATATAGTTAAGTAAATAATAAACAATTATTTTTAATTTCCTGAAGATCGCGAGCACTTATTTTATCTACATCGAGGGGTCAGTGTTATTAGTGCGATAACAAAATGTGATTCCGATATCTCATTTTCTTGCTTAATTTACAATTTTATTATTTTCTAGTTTGTACAAAATTATAATTATTTCTATATTAATGCCAGTTTTTACAGCTGCTTACCTTTTTCATGCACTAGATAAGATTCGTATTGTAGGTGTAAGATAAGTAGCTTAAATCTGCGATAAGAATGAGGTAAGTAAATATTATTATTTTATTGTTTACAACTAATATTATGCTTTTAAGGACAAAAACAAAAAATGGTTGTCTTAGACAGTGCGGTGAAGTAAGCATGCTAATATGCGGCATATGCCTTACTGCCATGGGACTGGGAATATTTTTATTTTTGGAGAATATCTATGACCTAATTATAAATGACGCCTTGAAATTTACAAACAACTCGGGTAAGTCCCAATAACATACAAAATAAATAATTTTAATTAAACATATTGATTTTTAGAGGCATTTAAGGCGTGGAAAAGCAGTGATCCTCCGTTGGACTTGGACCTTTATTTATTTAATTGGACCAACGTTGATAAAGTATTGGATCCGAATGTAAAGCCTCATTTTGAAGAATGTGGGCCATACAGGTAAATAACCTTAAAAAAAATTAAAATAGTAGTATAAAACCTATTTAAAACTTTTATCATGTTTAAGTTTGATTATGTAGGGTGTTTTAGAAACGTTAGGTTAATCTTTTACCGGGGATACAGGGTGTGATTTTATTGATGAATATGAATAATGTACTTTTCGATGCGCAAAATTAAATAAAAGTTAGTTTTTTATAAAAAAATATGTATATAAAATAGAAATTTTTCACAACAGTCGATAGAAACAACTTTTGGGATATTTCCATTTTAAAGCAAATGGTTTATACATAAAACTATTCATAATGGTAACTTATTATTACCATAAATTAATTAACCAAAATAAACTAACCCAAACTATCTGGTCTAATATGACTTATCTAAAGAAACCTAATTTTCCAATTTTCTGGATAATTTGGAAATTTAAAGTATTAAAATTTTAAACTAAAAGAAATATATTAAACTAATAAAGAAAAAAGGTTGGATTTTAAAACAAAATCTAATTTTAAAGAAATTATACATAGAAAAATACAAAAAAACTTTTACGCTTTGTCAATATTGATAGTTTTTCCTTTACTTTTAAATGGAATAAGGTTTCAAATTTTATGTAAAATTATGCTTAATTTTTTTTTACTTTGGAATTTGAAAAATGCTTGAAAATAATTAATGTCAGGTATAATTTTATTGAAAAAGAAATAAAATAAATATTATAAGATAATTTGTATTAAAAATTGCTTTTAAAAGTATAAATTAAAAGAATATATTTGGAAAAAAATTGAACAAGAAACGTCTTAAATCCTAAAATCGTCTCTAAAAATTTTTAATAAATATTAATTAATTTATTTGACAATATTATTTTTTTGTAAATAAATCGTATTTTAATCTTTTTTTTTAATTTTTGTTTGAAAGAATGTAAATTGAAAAGAACATATTAAAGGAAGAAATTAAGAAAAAATAATTAAAAAACCTCCTAGGAAGAAAAAAATTTTTAAAAATAAAAGTTTTTTAATTGACAAAAGACAGTTTAGTAATGTCATAAAATTAAGAAAAAATCTTCATACTTTGCTTATAATTATAACAGTTAATAAAACATTTAAAAATTCAATAAATAATTTACCAAATTTTAGCAGACTACGAGAAAAAAATGCTTTCTTTTAATTAATGTTTAACATAAACGACTTAGAATGTGACTATTAAATCTGGAAATACGAAATACACATTTTTTTTTTTAATTTAGATACAGAAATTATTTACAAATTTATAATATATCTGCAGTTCCTTAAAAAAATTATCTAATTTCATTAATTAATTAAAAACAATTTCTTAAAATTGTGTTTTTTTTTAATTGTTTAACAAAAACGACTTGGAACTATGACATCAACAGGAAAAAAAATCTTAACTCATTATTTACAAATTAATAAACGTAAGCAAATGCATTAAAAAAAATGAAATGAATTCCTAAAAAGCAAAGAAGTTATCAAGACGCATTCTTAAGAAAAAAAAATTACCTAATATTTATCATTTATTTAATTATTCCAGGGTGAAAGAAGTAACAGAAAAAACCAATTTAATATGGAACAGCAATAACACCATAACATACCAAAAAAAGAAAATTTACTTTTACGACGACGACTACAGCCCCAAGAAGCTCAATGAGGTCATCAAAACCATCAATCCAGTAGCATTAGTAAGAATTTTTCCTTTTATTAAAATTTAATTCTTACTAGAATAAAATGTAATAATATTATACGTAAAGTAAAAAAACTCATCTCTTCCATTAGTATCATGACCGTTCAACGATCATTGGCCATCATCTTCACAACTATTGTTTTATTGTCATTTACTCAGAAAAGTTGGACTGTAGATTTTCCGTATCATTGCCTCAAATTCTTTAAGCACGATGTCCTTCTTCGTCCTAGACTACGCTTGCCTAGGGTTTTTCCTTCTATAATAAGATGCAAGATCTCATATTTCTCCAGGGTCTTATGATAAGATATAATATTCTAGTTTCCATCGTTTGATAGATAGTTTTTAACTACTTCCAATCTTTGCCATGCGATTGAGAGCTATGTTGTTAATAAGTCTGTCTAACCAACTGATTTTTAGTAATCTCCAGTACACCCACATCTCGAAAGATTCAAGACGTTTGAGCACTCTCTCGTTGAGTATCCATGATTCCAAGAGAACTGGAAAAACATACAGCGTATCGTCTTCATTCGCAACTTTAGCGTCAATTTGTGACTAGTTAACACTCTTTTTATCTTCACAAAGGCGGATCGTGCTTTTTTCAGATTTGGGTCCTACTAATCACTGACGTTACCTAGATAGACTAACCTATGAACTCTGCATATATACAGATCTACAAGCAAAGGAAAACCGCTACATTAAAGATCCTATGGCTTAGTCCTAGAAGAAATCATCATCTATGACAATACTCAGAACGAAATATTATGATTCCGGAGTAAGTCTCCTATTCGTATCTCTACTGGAGACAGTTATGAGTGACCGTAAAAAAGAAACAGTATATACAACCAAAATGTGTTAAAATTGGAACGTTAAAACCATGGCAAAAGCAGGAAAAATAGACAACGCCATCCAAGAAATGAAGAGAATGGAAATCACATAATGGGAATAAGCGAGATGAGATATCCAGGGGTAGGAAATATAGACAAAGAAAAAATCACAGTATTTTATTCAGGAACATCAGATTAAAAGCTGGGATGGGAATAGTAGTTGCAAGACGTATTGGCCGATGTGTGTATAATTTTAAACCAATATTCGACAGAGCAATGCTACTCCGAGTAAAAGCTCATCCTGTAAATATGAACATAGTCCGAATATGCGCCACCATTGGAGACAAAGAAGAAGAGGAAGTCGAAAGCATAGAAAACGTTACAAAATCACTCTCAAAGCACGTACTAAATATCTTAATGGACGATTTTATTACCAAATTGGAAGTGGGATTGAAAACAGCTTTCATTGGACCGGATTTGGATAAAGAAATTAAAGAGACAGGCTTAAACACATTCTACAAATTGCCAAAGAAAAAACTCTATACATGGAAGTAGCCAGCCAATACACCTGGTAATATTTTCAGCCAAGGTTCCAATCAAATTAACTATATGTTAGTTAACAAGAGGATCAGAAACTGCTTTAATTCAGTTAAAACGTATAATGGGCCAGACATCGAATCAGATCATATACTTATAGTAGGAGTTATAAGAGTGAGTAACTAAAGAAAGTTAAGAAAAAAATTATTCGCCAATATGACATGAAGGCTTTACCTTCACCTCTAATGAAACAAAAAGCAAGCGAATAAGTCAACGTAAAGGTAAAATAATTAAAAGAGGTGAGTGACATGCAGGCGAAGATTAACGGAAAGAAATTACAATAAAAATAGTTTTTAAAACCAGAAAAGGAAACCAAAAAGAAATCTTGGATGACCAGTGAAATTTTAAAACTAATGAAACAAAGTTACAACACATAAAAATAATGAGAAAGAGTATAAAAAGATCCAGATAGAGATTAAGAGAAACCAAAGAAAAAAAAGCAACAGAAAGATACGCAGAAATACGTCTAAATACTGCAAGACATCAGATACAGAATAAAAGAGGTAACTGGAATCTTTAAAAAGCGAGTTATGAATTGAAATAAAACACAAATTAAAAAATTATCATTAACAAAAATGATCTGTAAAAATCAAAGGCCGGAGGTCAAGTACTCACTGTCCAAAGAAGGTATAGGCCCACCCATACTGATCGACAGAGTAGAAACAGCAATAAAACAAATAAATTACGCACGCCCTTAATGAACATAGGGGCTAAATTGTTGGATGATAAAAGAATAGCCTGGATTACCGGCATATTCAACAGAATCTATAACTCTGGAAATATCCCCGAAAATTGCCTGCAGAATTCATAGCGTTTCTCAAAAAAACATGGAGCAAAGAAATGCGAGGGATATGAGACCATAATATGATGCTAAAGTTGTACCTAAAAACATCTACAAAAGAATATACAACAAATCCGAAGAACAGATATCCGAAGAACAGATATCCGAAAAATAAGTTGATTTTATAAATACAGTCAGAACCAGAGAGACACTCTTTGTTCAAGTCCTAATTCAGAAATGCAGAGACGTCAACTGTGATATATCGCATATCGATTATGAAGAAGCATTTAATCGATAAAGAACTTGATTGATAAAGATTGAACGGAATAGGTGAGAATACAACGTGGGATCAGACAGGGATGTTTATTTCAGGCAATTTATATTCAGAAAAAATGTTCAATGAAGTCCTTAACGGAGTAGAAGAAAGCATCCTTTTGAATGGAGACAGAGTAAATAATATTCGATACGCCGACGATATCATGGTGATATTAGATATCCTAAAAGTACTGCATTAATTAATGGACCTTATCGCGCAGTACAATCAATAATATGGTCTAAATATCAGCGTAAAGGAAACGAACCAAGTGATTATCAGCAAAAGAGATATAGATGTAGATCACCTATTTGTCAACGGAACTCGAATTGAACGTGTTCGACAATATTGATACCTTGGAACCACAAGAAATAAAATATCGTATAGGAAAAGCAAGGAAGGTATATTTTATAAAACGGGTGCCATCTTCAAAAGTCTCAACATATCTCTTAAAACGAAAGTAATGCGAAGAAGATGTGAATCTCGAAGTATTTGAGATGTTATTATATAGGAGAATGCTCAGAATACCATGGAAAGCTCACATTACAAACATAAAAGTGGTAAGAGAAATGAAACAAGTTCTAGAAGTTATGCACATAAATAAAAAAAGAAAACTAGAATACCTGAGACATGTTATGATAGGTAAAGATACTCCCTACTTTAAACTATAATACAAGGAAAGGTATTGGGTAAAAGAGGGCTAGGAGGAAAAAATATCAAGGTTGTGAAACCTGGTTGTCCATGGTTATGAACTTGGTTTGGAAAAAGCTTACTAGAATGGTTTCAAGTTTTTACAAAAAAAGTTATAAATGCCAACATGATTGCCAATATCCTAAACTGGTATAAAGCTGTAGAAAGTTCACAGCTTTATGCCATTGACCGTGCTACCATCATCGCCAATATTAGGTTCTTTTCTAATTATCATATATTTGGTTTTGCTGGTATTGAGTTTTTAGCTTAACTGATTATCTAGTTTCTTTTGTAGATCTTCTTCATTATCAGTGACAATAAGTGTATTCATCGGCGTATTTGATAATATTTACGTTGATCTCATTAATATTAATTTTGTCAGCGACATCAGTAAGAGTCTCATTGAATTTTTCCTCTGAATAGAGTTTGAAAATTAAGGGTAACAGAATGCATTCCTGCCGTACTCCTCTAATTACCAGTACAAATTGGCAATTATATAAATATCTTTGCCATATATTGTTTTTAGAATTGTTTTTAGAAATCAAAAGCCTTCTCGACATCGATTAAAACAAGGAACACGCCATGGTTAACATCACGATATCTTTGGATCAGCACATTAACAACAAACAACACCTTCCTAGTTCTTAGACCGCTCCAAAAACCGAACTAACTGTTTCCGGTCTTTTTCTCGACTTAATACCCTACTTATACCATGCGATGTATCACTCTCAAAAATATCTTAAAGGCTCATTAGATTAATTATTGGTAATTAATCATAAGCTTTACATTTGGTTGCTTTATTCTTTTTGGAGATCATGACAAATGTTGATTTCAGCCCATCTGTCAGTATTATTCTTTACTGGCTAACATTTTCAAAATTCCAGTGTTCACTTGATCAGGTCTAGTTGCCTTCCCATTTTTCACGAATTGCTTTCCCATGGCATGCGTTGCTTACCATTGGGTTGAAATTTAGAACATTGAAAGGCCTTTCAATGTTCTAAGGGTTCAAATCCTCCAAATCACGAGGAAATCATAATTATTTATTAAAAAATTCATATTCTTCAAAATTATTAAGAAAATCTTACAAGTTTCTTGAGCAAAAGTAAAAGTTTTCCCCTCTCCACCCCTAGGGAACTATAATAAATAATTTTTCTTTTCAGACAGTAGCGTATAAAGCAAGAGAACTATGGGCCGGTGCAAAACTAACAGTATCCTTTATGCTGGCGGCAAAGTTGGGTACAGATATAAGTATAACCACCACAGCAAGAAAAATTATCCTTGACGGCTATGAAGATAAAATTCTCGATTCTCTAAGCTCGATTCCTGTCATTAATATTAACAAAAAGTTTGGATATTTTCATGGGGTACGTGTTAATCATGACAAAAATCCAAAATTTTCAGTTTTCTTTTTGCAGAGAAACAACACAGTAGCAAAAGGTACTTACAGTATGTACACGAAAAACGATGAAAATTTTGGAAAGCAAATGGAGTGGGACTACAAAAACACCACAAACTTCTATGAAGGCCGTTGCAACGAGATCAAAGGTTCCGCCACCGAGTTTTATCCTTTGAACATAAAGAAATCGGAAAAGTTGGTGTTTTATTCGCCTGAGTTGTGCAAATATGCCGAATTGGAGTTTGTGAGGGAAGAAACGATTAAAGGAGTACTAGGGTATAGATTTAGTGCTAATAATATTTTTGATAATGGTAAGTCATGGAGAAATTAAGTATGTAGTATGATGTAGTCATTATTTAACTGGCTCAATAACATGGAAGTTTTATGTCCTTAACGAAGGTTTTGGTCCTATCAGATACTCTTACAGTAGTTTTTCTTAAATTTTCTAGGTCTCCAGTTATTTTTTTATATCTCTGTCAAATCTATTGAATGAAATGTCAATCTAGTTTTTTCCACCCTACGGAAATTAAGCCTGACTTAACTACCTTGCTATTCGGACAAGGATATTAATTTGAATCAATGGTCATGATTTAATACTCCACCAAAACTTGCCTCACCTTAGCAGTATAGGCCAGGCTGCCAATAACGCTCTCTGCTGTTCTCTGGAGGGCAAATATTCCCAAAGCATACTGAAAATGACTAAGAGGTTATAAGTAGTAAGAGACAGGAACAGATCATGATAACTCTAGACCAGGGATGATCGAGGCAATACTTTTTAAAGTAAAACGTCTTTACACATGCTTGAGTTGAGAAGTAACCTGGCGATGCATTACGATAAGTGTGATCGGGCGAGGCGAACAGTAGTTAAGAAGAAGATATGAGTTAGTGGAGATAGATAGAGTTATGATTCGTATATTACTATAGGAGCAAGAGAGAGTATATACATACATATATTAAGGAAAGGAGCTAAAGAAGTTTTACTTCAGTCGTGTAGTCTCAAGCGCACTAATTTTTTAAATTTTTTTTCAAAGAAATTTTATTTTTGGTAAACGACTAGCAGGCATATCGATGTGCTTATCAAACTTTAAAGTGGGATCAAACTACATTGCCAAGAACTTATACTCATCTGTCATATAATATCCTTTAACCAAAAGGTCATACTCCCAGCCACTCTTTAATATATATAGTGCAAGTTTGTTTTGGCCTAAACCATATCCTTCAGATAGTTATTCAATCTGCGAACCTGTTTTACTACTAAGGTTCTCTTGATTCTAATCTCTGAAGGTAAAGGCAGTGTCTGTAGAAGATAATACATCCCTGAGAGACTTCATACGTAAACTTTGTGTTATCAAAGTTATAATATTAAAAGTAGTTTCCTGCTTACGGTCACTCAGATAACTGCTGAGTAACTGCACAATTGCGTCCATAATTCCATAAGTCATCAGCTTCTCAAGATCAGGAGGATCTGATGGGATACACAGTCGAAAGCCTTTGAAAAATCACAGCATCTGGTATTTGCATACTGTAGTCATCTTGGAACCCATCTTGTATTTTTTCTTTATTTTAAGTTCGTTTATTTGCATGTCTGAGAATAGGGAAAATACTGATTTTTTCTTAAATTTTCTACATCTCTAATTCATTTTCCTAAGGGATAAGGGATTTGGGAAATTTTGACAATTTTAAAACTTTTCAATATCTGTAGTTTACTTCTTTATTTCATTTAACTTCTTTCATATAGTCAAAAATGTATTTTGTTATAAAAATTCTAAAAAAGATGGCTGGACTCCTTTCAAGTTTCTTAGACAATTTTCCGTACTACGTCCAATAGCCTTTAGAAGAATAATAAGAGAGTCAATAGGAGACTTTTACTAGCAATTCAAATAGACAAAAATGAAGTACATTCTGACTTTATTGTTTTTTAGGTACTCTTTATCCAGAAAACCGCTGCTTTTGTGGCGAACATTGTTACCCTTCTGGTGTACTTGACGTCTCAAAATGCAGGGATAACTCACCAACTTTTCTCTCGTTTCCACACTTTTACGCAGCAGATCCTTACTACACAAATCTTATCAGTGGAATGAAACCTGATGCAAAGAAACACGAGTTCTATCTTATCATTGAACCAGTAAGTTTAACTTTTAGTTCTAATCGTAAAAATAATTTCTTCTTTTTGTAGAAAACAGGTATAATAATGAATCTTCAAGCCAACATGCAGGTGAACATGCTTCTTCAGCCGATAAATAGAATTCGGTAAGCAGTCTTTTCTCACTTACCTCAATGTTAGTATTATTTCTACGACCATATTTCATTTTCCACATATCAGTGTACTGAATATTGGTCATAATTTTCAGTTTCGTGTTTGTGACCCAATATCTTCAATATTGCGGAGGGTCGTTGGGTGGGGTCAGAAATAAAACAGAAACCTGTTTACTTAAATGTCCACGTTTCGACTTATATTAAGTCATCCTTAGGACACTGAAATGGATTTAAGTTATCACAAAGATGCAACAAAGTAATTTCAAATACATAAAAAACACTATTAAAGCAAATTTTTTACGCGTACAAAAATTAAAACAACAAAAAAAACACAAAAGCCACGACACAATTAACATTACATTCAGGTACAATCCGTAAAAAAAAATTTTTTTAATACAAAAAATATAAAATTTATTTCTTATACATTGCACCTCTTACCTAAGTCTAGGTTTCTTTTGTTATAATTAAAACACATTTATAATAGGACAGTAGAATTATTTTTAACATGGGTTAAATTGTAGGTCATATTGTGGACAAACTAGAATCAACAATAAGCCAAGAAACAAATGTTTTTATTTTTTCGAGCGTTTATTTATTTAATTTTTATGATTCAATGTTATGTTGATAAGTTAAGGATTAGTAGTTTCAGTAAGGATTAGCAGTTTCATTAGTTTCAGTTTTATCTTTTTGGTAGTAAATTAATTAAATTATAGTAACTCACACTCAGATCATCGGTGTCTTGTTTTCTGTTAATATTTTCTTTATACTTTTTTATATTAACCGTTTCTAGTAAATTTCTTTTTTTGTAATTTGATTCTCTGCCAATGATCTGAGTGCTGTTAAAATCAAATTGGTGTTGTAGATTGAAGGAGTGTAATGTATAAAAAATAAATTTTATATCTTTTTATTAAATTTTTTTTTAACGGATTGTACCTGAATGTAATTTTAATTGTGTCGTGGCTTTTGTGTTTTTTTGTTTTTTAAATTTTTGTACACGTAAAAAACATTTATTTTAATAGTGCTTTTTATGTAATTGAAATTACTTTGTTTCATCTCTGTGATTACTTAAATCCAGTTCAGTGTCCTGAGGATGACTTAATTGTAAGATTAATTTATATTAAAATGCCAAAATAAACTTTCAACATTATGTAAACCACCAAAATTTTATAAATAAGACACGAGTGCTCACAACAAATATATGTATATTCCAGACTACTGAGCTTTTTCTTTTTAAAATACATTATAGCAGATCTAAAGTTTGTCCAAACAGTTGGATAACAGATGTGGGTAGATTCCCACCATAGTTCGAAGACTCATTAGTATTCTTATCACGTCCCAGCCTAGGGTTGTTTTTAGTACCATGTGGTCTCATGTTGGGCCCGGTACTTTTCCGTAGATTACACAATGGACCCCTTGTCTTTGTAAAATCTGCCCATCAATACATGTATTTTATTATTTTTGCTACATTCGGTCATCCTGGCCTAACCGCCTGTCCTCAGGTGGGGTTAACCTGCAAAAAACAATCGCCTTAGCCTTATAAGTAATTGCCGAGGTCCTTTGACCTCAAGTATTATTTCTTTGATCCGTCGATCTCAAATATAAATTTGTGATCTTAACTCATACGCATAGATCCTTTGATCTATGGAGATCCGTTGATCTCAACTAAAATCCGTTGATCTTAGTTCGTATAGACATAGATCCTTTGCTCTATGGAAATCCGTTGACTTCAATTAAGACACAATATTTACAACTTACACACATAGATCCGTTGATCTATGGAGATCCGTTGATCTAGGGAGATCGTTTGACCTTAATTCGTAAATATAGATCCGTTGATCTAGAGAGATCCGTTGATCTCTACTTCAGAATGGTTAATCATAACTCATACGCATAGATCCTTTGATCTATGGAGATCCGTTGATCTCAACTAAGATCCTTTGACCTTAGTTCGTATGCATAAATCCGTTGACTTATGGAGATCCGTTGATCTCAGTTAAGATTAATTTTTTTTTCTCAATTCGTATCGTATTGGTCCTTTGACCTTACCTTGTAAGTATGCGTCTTATACTCACCATTCATCGTCTTGAAAAGTATTCCATTTCTTAATCAAATCAGGAGACACCACCATCGGTCTGCTAACTCGTTTGGCTCCCTCTCGTAAGTCCTGGACCTCATAGCGATCATTAATTAACACTTTTGTTATGCGGAATGGCTCTCTGAACTTCGGTAAGTTTTCGGCTTGACCCCGTTGGAACCTCACTGACTATTCGCACCATCTTCTTCTTGATACTTCGTAGCCTCTTTTCTGGTCTTGTCATATCTTTCTTTTTGGTTTCGTTGATCTTCGGTTATGTGTTGGGAAATGCTCTCTCGAAACTCATGTCCAATCTTTCAATTTGAACTTGCACTTCGTTCAAAATCCATGCTTCTGAATCCATCCATTCTTTGATTTGCAACCGATTAAACATTCCATTGGTGTGGCATTTATAGCTCGATTAAATGAAGTATTTAGTGAGCATTGTATTTTTTTGATAAACTGGTCCCAGTTGTCAGCTTCTTTTTCTACTGCTGTCGCAGCCAAAGCGTTAACAATAGTCTTATTATACCTTTCACATTGGCCGTTGGCTCTCGGAGTAGCAACAGCATTTAACACATGTTTTATCCCATAAGTCTTGCAAAAGTTATCAAACGTTTTCGAAGTAAAAGCTGTTCCCCTATCACTTATAATACGATTGGGAACACCAAAAAGATAAATTAGGTTCATGAAAGCGTTAACAACATGTTTACTTTTTTGATCACGTACAGGTTCCAATACACAAAACTTAGTAAAACCATCTACAATCACCAACAGAAATTTATTATTTTTCTTGCTTGTAACAAATGGGCCCACGTGATCGATGTGAAGTGTATGAAATGGAACTGCTATTTTTTCGATTTGATGTAGATTACCTTGTTTGATTACGTCCGTTTTCTTATAAAAGGCACAGTGTAATCAAGCCTTGATATACTTTGTGACAAATCGCCTCATTTGTGAAAACCAATAATTTTCACAAATGCGGTTTATGGTTTTATCAAGGCCCAAATGACCAGAATTATCATGACACAGTCTACATATCTGCATTCTTGCCATTCGAGAAACTACCCATGCTAGTTTCCCATCTTTTAACTTCTTATATAATTTATTATCTTTCAGCTTATATTCCTCAAAATACTGCTTCGTTTCTCGATTTTCTTGACGTAATTCTAAAATTTTTCTTATACGGTTGATGGGAAGATTTTCAATTTGTGCTGCTACTATAATATATCCATTCAGCTTATGTTATATCTACCTGGTGTACTTCTACATTGATTGGATTTCGACTTAACGTATCGACGTGTGCCAGCTCTATACTTGATTTCAAATGTGAACTCTGATACTTCCAACCACCAATTACCGCATCTGTTAAAAATTCGTCAGGAATTGTCAATTACAATGCTCTTAACTTCGTAAGCTTTTGAAAGCAATAATCTCCCAAATTTTGACTAGATTGAGCTTCATAATTAGCGGCTTCACGAAGTAAACACACAAATGGAATGGACTTATCAAAATGTTGTGCCATACTTATCTTCAACTTACTCCAAGAAATATCACATTTTTCATGCTTGTCAAAAAATTGTCTTGCATTCCCACATGAACGATCAAAACCACTAAACGCATTATTGCATCACGGTCCCAACGATACCTTTCTGCCACTTTATCAACACGCTTAATCCACATTTCAACACTAATGTCGTCCTTCTGTGGATCAAACAATGGAATCAGGAACGCATCATTCGCGCTAACACCCGCGGACGTAGATGGTCGATTCCGTAACTTTTTCACTTCCGACTGAAGTCTTTTTACAGTTCTTTTTAACTCGCGGCTATCCGCACTACTACTACTACTAGTCGTAGACGAAGAACTCGAACTTGACGAACTTCGCGTACGTTTTACCCGTTTCTGGCTTGGTTTTCCTATTTTAAAGTTGTTTAAACAAAAGTCAAAAATCAAAAAAACCGTGCCGGTTTATATTTTATAGTTTTTTAACTTAAAACGTATAAAAGTACACAGTACAGTCCACTTATTTGAGCCGATCCCACTTCTGACTATTTGTAAGATTAATTTATATTAAAACGCCAAAACAAACTTTCAACATTATGTAAACCACCAAAATTTTATAAATAAGACACGAGTGCTCACAACAAATATATGTATATTCCAGACTACTGGGCTTTTTCTTTTTAAAATACATTCTAGCAGATCTAAAGCTTGTCCAAACAGTTGGATAACAGATGTGGGTAGATTCCCACCATAGTTCGAAGGCTCATTAGTATTCTTATCACGTCCCAGCCTAGGGTTGCTTTTAGCACCATGTGGTCTCATTTTGGGCCCGGTACTTTTCCGTAGATTACACAATGGACCCCTTGTCTTTGTAAAATCTGCACATCGATACATGTATTTTATTATTTTTGCTACATAATATAAGTCGAAACGTCGACATTTAAGTAAACAGGTTTCTGTTTTATTTCTGACCCCACCCAACAACCTTCCGCAATATTGGTCATAATTTCCATAGCTGTGATAAAAAATTCATTTCACATCTGGGTAAGAATGAAATGAATTTTTTAGAGAATTCCTAATCATGCGACCTTTATTTTTGATCATAAGGAGCTTATGATCGTAGGAAAAATACTAATTTCTTGAACAATTAAGAGAGTCTGCTCTTTCCACACTAGTAACGTAATATATTAATAATTCTGTTCCAGGCTGTTCAGTAAAGTTCCCAAGATATTCGTTCCGATGTTCTACTTTTCCCAATTTGTAGACCTGGATGACAATTTGGCCGCCAACCTGAAGTTACTTCAAAGGTTGCCAGACTTATTGAATTATGTTTCCCTAATTTGCATTGGTTTAGGGCTAATAGTAATTGTATGGGGGGCGTGTGTAATTTTTAAAGTCTGTAAGCCCAAAGCCCCTAAGCAGAAAAGCTTTGAGGAAGAGTTTATGGAGGAGATTCCTATTAATGAGAAAAATGTTAAAATATGTCGATAGGAAATTTGTATGATATGTAAAGTAATTATTTTTAAATAGATTTTTAGATTTTTCATTTGTTTTATTGGAATATTCTGAAAATCTTTTACATATTCACAAAATCTGTCAAATATTTCTTGATCTTATATAGGGGTCAAATTAACTAACTAAGAACTAGAAAAGAAGCAATGAAAACAAGTGAAATGCCAAAAAAAGTAGGAGACAATTCACAGTCAGAAAAACAGGAATACGCAGAAAAGAAGAAGTAACAACTAATGAAAATGAGAAGAAGTAAAAAGTTCAATCTAGAAAAGAAAATGAGCCAGAAACTAACTAGAAAGAAGAAGGAGGCAAGATATTGTAAAAAGAAGAAGAAGATCTAGGTAATGAAGTAAATGTTAAAAGAAACAAAAGAATATAATGTGGAAACGAACAGCAACTGTTTAATTATTCCTAACTCAAAGAGAAAAGCTCCCTAGAATCTAACCCAATCCAACTTATTTATTAGCGTAATAAGCCATATAACGTATATTTATTATGGCGGGGTTCAAAGTAAAGAGGTAAAGGTATACAAATAAAAGTAAACAATATAAGGTAAAGGGTTTTGTAGAACTATACAAATTTTGGAAATAAGAGTCAAGAGGGTTGATGTTTTGAAAGTTTCTTCTATAAAAATAATTAGGTACTTATTTCCGCATTTATTAAAACAGATTATTTTAGTCATATACAAATAAAGAAAATTTTAAGGGACCACTGAAAAAAGTTACAGAAATGCCTTTAAATTGCAGTGCTTTTGATGGTTTATACACAGATTAATCATAAATATCGCTTAGATTCCTAATTCAGTCCTCTTTATAAAATATACCGAAAAACAAAAAAAAATGAAACGACATGGTTATTTCTTAAAAAACTGACCGAAATACCAATCACTTAAAAACTAAGACAGTTAAGCTCTTGAAAATTGATATACAGGAATATGTATTGGTACAGGTGGTCATACAAAATCCTGAAATACCTAATTTAATATTTCTATTTAAAAATATACAGGGGAATAAAAATACAAATTAACAAAATGACTTTTACTCAAGATAAGGCTGTTTACACATGTTTAAAAACATGTAATACAAAATTTTTAGAAATTTATGCTAGCACATTTTGAAAGATATAGAAGGGGATGAAAAAAATTTTGACTATCGCTGATTAAAAAAGTATATTAAAATAATAACGTCATTTTAAGTAAGATAATCGTTAATTAATGTATATAACGTCAACCGACAATGCTTGGACGTTTAAGCAGCTTATAAAACACAAGTGTTATGAATATAAAATCAAATTTTTAGGACTACGGTTTTTTTTGAATATCAAAACATCTGTATTTTTCAACAAAACAATAGTTTTCCTAGGTAGGTTTTTTCTATCCTTCAATTGATATTATAAGACTTAATTTTTCTTTTGGAACTAGTAGAACAAAAACAATATACTGATTAGATTTTGGGCTATTTTATTGATATTTTATGAGCGAGTTTACTTTTGTAGGTTATGTATGGAATTTACTGTTGAATTTAATTTTGTACTGTAACCATATATACATATATATACCCATATACATATATATACCATATATATACCCCCTCAATATTATTCTATGACTGTAACTTAAGTTCTGATTAAGAAAAAAAAATTAAATAATAACGTCATTTTAAGTAAGATAATCTTCAACAAATGTATATAAAGTTAACCGACAATCCTTCGATGTTTCAGCAGCTTATAAAACACGAGGGGTATGAAAATAAAATAAAATTTTTGGGACAACAGTTTTTCTTGATTATCAAAACATCTGCATCTCAATAACTAAAGTGGTATTCACAATGGGTATGTACACTGAGTGAACCGAAAATATTGATACATATTTTAGCACCGATAAAAAATATACTGGGTGATTTAGCAATCTCTTGTCACTAAATTTTAAATTGCCTTTTTGGTAATTGGTATTGGTAAGAAAATAATAAAATGCCCCTAACTCAAGAGATAAGACAGAGACTTTTAGACAGAGAAAATGTGTGACTACACAAATGATTTATAAGCAAGCTTTCAGTACATTTTAGAAATTATAGAGGAGAGTGAAAAAATTAAAAATTTGAACGCCACTGATATTTTTTCCAAAAAAATACCTTAATTTTATATTTAAGACAGTCCTCAAAATATGTACATATATAGGGTGAACCAAATAAATCGCTAGATACCCAGTTTAGCACCCATAAAAAATATACAGGGTGATAAAAAAATTAAAATTTGTAAAGACTTTTTCGTCAAGGAATTGCCAAAATATAATCTGTTTTAGTACTTCTTAAAACGCCTTTAACTTAAAAGATATGATAGGAACCTTTCAAAATGTGTCATTACACATAATATTTAGAAACTTATTTCAGTGCATTTTAAAAAATATACGAGGGGATAAAAAAGGCAAAATTTTAAACGCCTTTGAACATGCAGTTTTTGTAAACAAAGTTGAAACGCAATTTTTGTCATTTTTGTGCATTTTTCAACAAATGAATCATTTTCCTATGTAAGTTTTTTCTATCCTTCATTTGATATTATAAGCTTTAATTTTTCTTTTGGCACTAGTAGAAAAAAAACAATCTACTGATCAGATTTTGGGCTATTTTATTGACATTTTATGAGCGAGTTTACTTTTGTAGGTTATGTATGGAATTCACAGTTGAATTTAATTTTGTATTGCGGCTTAAGTTTCACCTTCAGACAGCATGGTTGTTCTACAATCAGACGCTGTCTGATCGTGGAACATAAGTCGTGCCATTAAAAAAGTGAATGTTTTTGAAAACATTTTAATTATATTCCACAACGAAACGTCAAAACCCGAGAACGTAAGCGAAAAAGCACTAAAGGCCTATTTGATGAACAATCCTTGAGAGCTGCTGTTAGAGCAGTCACCGAAAAGACGATATCTCTAAGACAAGCAGTTGAAAGATACGACTTAAAATTCCGAACGATTTTCCAACAGAATCCCAACAGGAATATTAAAATGGCATCAGATTATGTATCTAGAAAGAACTTTTCTGAAAAACAAGAAAAAGTCTAGCTGATTACTTATTAAATTGCTCAAAAAAGTGTTATGGGACCGTTTGTCCATATCATAGAACAAAACTGCCTTATAAAATGGCAATAATAATTAATTGTAAAATTCCTGGCAAATAAACAAGGAATGGTTTTTGGCATTTATGCCCAGAAATGCAGAATGGAGTCTTCGTCAGCCAGAAGAATGTAACTTCTCCAGAGCGACAGCATTCGACAAGCACAATGTTGGACTTTTTTTCAACAATTTTGCAAAAGTGTTCGAGACGAATGAACATTTTTATATCGGTACAAGAATGTATAGTTAGATGAAACTGCAACTATAACCGTCCACAAACCAAAAAAAGATTATTGCCTAGAAAAAGGCCAAGAGAGCCTCTTCTTGCACGAGTGCCGAACGAGGTGTACTGGTCACCACTTGTGTTATATCAGCATCCGGGAATTCGCCAAAAAAAAAGTTTAATACTCGAATAATAATAATACTAAGAGATATAAGAATATTATTCATTACCCTTAACAATATAATTTTTTACACACATAGTAATAATTTATACCTACATGCATAGTAATAAGCATATTAATAATGCATAGTAATGGAAGTGAGTGACCAATAAGTCATTATATTCGGACTTTCAGGGGTGACTTTCAAGAAGTGCCCCCAAATTCTGTTGAGGCCTTAGAATTTAAAAATCATATGCAAAAAAATAAACAGGAACATATACCTAAAAAAGGAATGGGATAGAAAGAGGAAAGGGGAAGGTTAAACTATAATATCAATTTTAAATTATATCTTTGTATATAATATTAAAAAAAAAACTTTTTTTATTTTATTATAAAATATTAATTTGCACATTAATATGCATAGTTATTTTTAATTATTTCAGAAAGAGAAAATGTATGCGTTGAATAAATGCCCCTTAAGTTTTGCTTTAAATGCGTTCTCGGACATCAAAAACTCTAATATTTTAAATTTATTTACATTACATACTATTACATACGAAAATGACTTTTTAAAAATTTCTTTGTTGTGAGAGGGAACAGTTAATAATTTTTTTCTTTTTATATTTAAATTGTGTACATCTTTTCAATAGGTCACCTTTTCTTAATGGTGGAGTTTCCCATTTATGCACCTTATAAAAAAAAACAGAATGCAGCAAAGATATATGCTCTCTTCTTGTTATGCCAAATATAAACCTAAGGCAAGAATTTTGGAGTTTCTGTATTCTATATGAGTCATAATAATGAAGACAGGGCCCATAGATGGTATCGCAAAAGTTTGTTGGTGATATACTTTATTTGTGCTGAATACGTCCAGCACAAAAGAATATCCATCTGACGATAGAAGGAATAAATCTAGCAAAGGAAAATGGAGTGATCATTTTGACCTTACCACCGCATACTTCCAACAAGCTGCAGCCATTAGATGTCTCGGTGTTTTTTTCGTTGAAATCATTTTACAAACGTCGCTTTTAGAACACCCTCGGATACGAATTTCGAAAAACTGAGATTTATCCTTTTAATAAATTCATATTTACAGATGACAACTTTGTAATTATATGAATATGGATATGAATATGGATCCAAACAATAAAGAAGCCCGGCCATTTATAGATCCAAATGTTATGTCAGTCTCCTTACTTTTAGCATTAGTTAATTTACACATAATTCCCACACAAAAACTTTCTTCAAAAGTTGAAGAACGAAAAAATCAGAGAAAAAGTTAAAAGTTTTATCGCCATGGACACTCCATAAAAAATCGCCCTGGAAGCTAGTGGAGAGTGAAAGAAAAAAAAATTGGAGAAGAAAAATATCGTGAAAAGAAAAGTAGGATTTGATGAAGACTCAATAGACGAAGAAAATGAGAACCCAGCGATGCTTGTAAGGTTCTAATTATGATATTGATTTTGTAGGAGAAATCGACCCACCACGTCTTTTGAACATGTTTAATAAAGAGCCAGAAGTTGCCCATTTCATATTAATACAATTCTTAGACAAAAAGAAAAAAATTATTACATAGCTGAAGTATAATGTAAAAGAGAAGGAATGCGAGATTAAATTTCTGAGAAAGTCCGTTAGGCATGCGACAATCATATTTGAAGTTTGTTGAAACCATATTTCATGTTCTACCATAGCAACTTATGCTCAACCTGAATTTGTATAAGTGACAATCATATTCTGGTTTGTTTAATAAATAAGGTCAACACTTAGCAAAACCTATTTTATGTCTATTTGTGGAATAATCTTCCCCGTACAGGATGAGCCGAATAAATCGGTATACATCCATTTTAGCACTCATCATAACAGGGAGATAAAAATATTAAAATATGTAGACGATTTTTTTTGTCAAGCAATTACTAAAATGCCTTAAACATCTATTTTAGTACTTTAAGAATATACAGGGTGGTAGAAAAAAAATAAGGATCGCTGGTTTTTTTAAAAAAGTAACAAAACGGCTTTAACTTAAAAGATAAGAGAAGGGACTTCTGTAAATTTAATGTGTGATTTCAGAAAATATTTGGAAATATTTTGAAAAATATACGAGAGAATGAAAAAAATTAAATTTCACGCGCCACTGATTTTTTTTCGAAAAAATACCAAAATTCTTTTAATTGAATAACTAAGATAATTTTCAATAAATGTATACAGAGTAAGCTGAATAAATCAGTAGACACCCATTTTAGCACTCATAAAAAAATATCCAAGCGAAGAGAAAAATTATATTTTTCATGACTAACAGTATGAACCATGAGTAATCAAAAGTAACGAGATATGAGATCTAGTTAACCTCAAATTGCCTCTAAAGCCTTCAATTTTACCCCGAAAAGTATAAAAATCAACTGGACTTCGCTCCATATCTCTATTGAAAACTAATAAATTGCACTTTTTGTCCATTCAGTCTGCACATGCAAGAACGACCAAGATAACAAAACCTAAATCTGTCAAGTCCACTGCCTTCACAGCATCTAATCTACGGAAAAAATGCAATTATTAATGAACAACAGATTTAGGTTACTCCGTATTAAATTAACAAAACAAAAGGGTGACGCGATTTTCTGCTGGGTTTCATCAGCCGAAAATACTAAAATTCGAAAAAAATTCCAAAATAAATCGAGCGATAGCAAAACTAGGAAGTCAAAGGTCCTATTCTCAGAAAACTTTGTAACAAATAAGGTTTTGTGCTCTTTGGAAAATGGTTTTTCCCATCGCGGATCAGTCTGCGAATGTTAATGGCAGATCATTCGTTTTTTTTTGTTTTATTTAGCATATGCTACAAGAAAAACGAAATAAAAATCAAAGAGACCTTAAGCAATAAGAAGAAGAAGAACAAAAGGAAATGGGCAAATTAATGTAAGAACGAAACGAGAATTAAAGAGAATAAGAGGATGAACGATTAAAACATTAAGGAAACGAAGAAGGTGATAATGCACACAGTCAGAAAAACAAGAATATCTGAGCTAAAGGTCGCCTAAAAGCAGAATATTTTTTCTATAATGCCCAACCTTATCTGTAGATCAAAATTTAAAATCAAAAGAGTGCTATCAAAGAAATCTTAGGATCAAAGGGAACAAAAATATCAAGAAGAAACAAATAGAACGAGACAATGACAAAAAAAAATTTAAAATAGAGAAAAAAGGAGACAATATACAGTAAAAATTATACAAAAATAGGTAATAAAAAGGAAATAGGCGAAAAAAAACGAGAAGGAAAGAATACACAACATATAGAGGCAGACAAGATATGATGAGAGAAACAAAGAAGAAGATATATAACAAAACCTTTAAATAAAAAAATGGCAGTCAATAAAAATGCAATAGTAAATGAAGGAAGACCAAGGCGATAAATAAAAACTATAAACAAAATGCATTTAGCTCTAAAAGACTTAGAAGAAGAATAATTTATAATTTTATTAAGTGACATTGACAAGGAAAAGGTATAGTACGAACATCAAATAACGAAGAAAAAATATAAGCAAAAAGTAAAATAAGGTGTGAATATTGAGAATAGTGACATATAAAACAACGAGAGCAAAAGTTCAAGACAAATGAAATATAAGTTCTAGTGATAAGAATATCGAGTCAACGGAGAAGAGGGTAAATAAGAAAGACGACTTAAAGAAAGAAGAATGTTTCCAAAGCAAATCAAAGAAACAAAAGTAAGGCGATTGAGAGAATACACAATTTCAAGAGATAAATATACATTTCACGCACAATATAGTGTTCTAACGCATTTTTCCTTAATTATTCTATATTAGATACAGATTTAACGTTTCCCAATAGTTGGATAGGTCGCGGGGGTCTACAACCGTGACCTCCGCGCGGTCTTCCGATCTAAATCCGTTAGATTTTTTCCTCTTTGGGACGACCAAGGAAAGCTAGTTTAAATACGATAAAGCTCGGATTATTGAATGTTACGAAACCAGTTAAAATAATGGAGAAATCCTTAAATGCGTTTTAAGTTTGGAAAGTTATAGAAGAAGCAAGGATTAAAAAATAATAAATTAGAAATGAAATAAAAACATATTTAACTTTATTGGACGGACTATTCATTCAATATTCAAGCTCTGGCGGATGATTTTACGCTCTTTGTATCATCTTTAGAGCTAAATTAGCCAACAAACTAGATGGATGATTTAAAAACTTTGAATACTGTAGGATAATGAATTGATTTTAATGGAATAAATGGAGTTGATTTATTTACTTTCTTTATTTGTAAGTTTTGTTTTGTTTATGGTTTAAATTATTTCAGGCAAAAATATAGGATATATTCCTCATTCCTAGAATGACCCTTTACTGGAAAGTTTAAAATGTGAAAAATTAATAGAGTAATGAAGCAAAAAGCATGGTATCTATGAATATTCACTACGGTTCAAATCAGTACAACAAAAAATTTAAGAAATATTGGCATGTTTACTCACATTACGTATCTGCGAACAATTTCTGGTCTGTAAGGTGGCAATTCACAAGAAAGTCTGAGATCTCAAAGAATAATGGGATGATTCGCATAAAATAAAAAAAAGGATTCATATTCACAAGACTATTTTCTAAAAATCTTGCTTAAGGATTAAATTAATCCAGGCAAAAATTTAAGAAATATTGGCATATTATTATAGTATGTCCTGAAAGTAACGACTTACTTGAGTCCAAAATATGAAAAATTAACTAGAATTCTTGTGAATTTGTGACCAGAGATTGTGTATTAGAAGTAGTATTTTGTGGGTGTATTGGTTAATTATTGTTAAAGAAAAGTATTTGTTTCTAGCCAACTTTTCGAATTATATTTAATATATCTTAAGGGCTCTTCAATAGATAGAAACCAATGGTGTTTAACATGTTTAACATTTTTCTTCCATTTTCTACAAACATAAACATAAAATGACTACAGTAAGTACAAGCAAACATTTGGGTATTGGTATATTTATCTATCTTAGAGTGATCAGTCTCAAGGTGCCCAATCACTTAAGGTCAATTATTAGCGAGATTATTCTCAAAAAAGAAAAAGCATAATATTAGGATATATTAGGATTTTATCAACAATAGGATATTTTCTAATATTCTTGCTTAAGAATCAAATTTTTATTAGGAAATATTGACATATCTATGCACATTGTTCTATTAATGTAGTATTGCTTAGTATTGCTTTACAATGCGGCTCTTAATTGTCCCCTTCCCCCTCTTATCTTTTGAATACGTTTATATAAAAATTTGAAATGGATCACACATCATTAGCAACCTAAATAGTACTTTTTGGTCCCTAGCTCATTTTGCAAAACTTAAAAATGGCGGCGGGACGCAGCATTTCAAAATCGCATTTTTATTTTCTTCACTGCGTAATGGCGCATTGTGTAATGGCGGCGGGACGCCATTTTGAAGATTTTTTTCACGGTTGCTAATGTCTGGCAAATTTCAAAATAAACGCACTCAAAAGATAAGAGGGGAGGAGAAGACAATTAAGAGCCACACTGTATACTGATACCTGATCAGGGTAACGATAAACTTGACATAAACTAATCAGACTATTTGCACAACACAAAAAATCCTATATTTAGCAGAATTCTCTATAAAATTCTTTCTTAAATGCATCACCCTGTATACCAAAGATAAATAAACCAATTTCTACTGTGGTCAACATCAAGTACATCTAACAAGTAGATCTTTTACATAATTATCGAACAGTTAGTTTACAAACTAAAATATTTATTTTTTTTTAACCAAAATATCAATGAGTTAGATAAAATCCTGCAATGTGTATACGCGTGTGATTAAATTCAACTTTATCAAACGCAAGAAAGGTCATTCAAAGAAAAAAACCTTGTACCATACTATTAAGTTCTACAGTTCAGATTTGCCAGACAGTATATAAATCTCGAATACTCACCATAACACGCTTAAACGTAGAAAGTTCAGAGCATCGTAGAAATCACATTTAGCAAATATGACTTTCGTAGTAAAGTTTTTTGTACTTTTATCAGTGTTTCTTATACACAGCGCTTCTACGAAACCTCTGGATCTGACGAAGAGTTTCTATGATATTACTGAACCAGAGTATGCAGGCATAAAAAACTCCATAGAGTTGGAAATGGTGTTGAAACCTAACAGTAAAGAACCGAGTGAAGATGGGGTGAGTCACGAGAGAGCCATGGCGAAGTACTTTGAAATCGAAGAGAAAAAGCAGGAGAGAAAAGTGACTTGTGTGGGTTCTGTGACACTTATGGCGATTTGTTTTTAGTGAGGAGGAGCAAATGTATCAAAGAAAAGTGACTTAGTAAAATAATGTTTATGTTTAAAGGTACTTATTTTTTTTAAAGGTTACTATTATGCCTTTTTTGTGATTATGAATAACCATTTTTTTCTGCCCAGTAAAAAACTTTAAATAAAATTTATGTAAATATTCATGTCTTTTTATGAAAGTATTATTTTTTTTGTTAAGGTATTTAATTATTTTTGTATATTTGGTAAATAAATATGCTAAAAATTAAAAAAAAAATATATGTGAAATTCTCAAATTTATATTTATTTATGTTTAAGGTAGGATTAAATTTATTTAATTTTAAGGATTAAATGTATTATTTTTTTTAGTGCTATTTGGAAAATGCAAAATTTGTTCTAATTAAAAGTAAATTTAATTTAAAAACAAGGAAGTATGTTTTATTTTAAAATCTAATAAGATTTTTTTAATTATAGAGGGTGTCTTAGAAAAATAACATTACTTAGGGCTTTTTTTCTTTAAATTTTTTAATTAACTTCAAAATTCACTACAATCATAATTTTTCCCAAAAATTATATAATATTTCTCGAGAAACTCTCATATTCACATTAAGATAATATAAAAAAAAAGTGAACTCATAGGACATAACTCTATATACACAAGCCCTATGTACAAGCATATTATTGATTAATAATCATTTTTTTACATTAAGATTTATTGATAAAACTTTTGTATAAAGGGTGCTAATTTTAAAATAAACGATTTTTTTTTAAAGATTATTTTGAATTAAAGGTTTTTTTGAGTAATTGGTTGTTGAAAAGTTCTTGGAAAACTTATTTGTTTTTTTTTATAATATTTTTTTATATTTTATAATATTAAACTCTTGAGAACGGGTTTCGAATGACTAATATAAATCCTAACACTATTTTTTATTATTTATTTTATTTATAATTTTCTCCTACAAAATTATTAAATATTTTCCTAAAAAACTGTGACTCTAATTAAATAAAAGTTGATTTTTTGATGAATAATTTCAAAAAGTTTTAACTAATCCAGTTCGCTAATATGTATTTAAAATAATTCAACTGAATTTACTTGTGAATAATATTTTAATAATTAAAAAAAAATTAGTTTTGACACAGTTTTTAAGTGTAGATTACTTATTTAACTATTAATAACATATTTTTTTTATATTTTAAATTAATTAAGTTTTTATATATATGCTTTTAATATTTTCCTTAAAAGTGTGACTTTAATTTTTTTAAGTAATAACAATAATTTTTTAAAGTATTGTTAATTAAAACAATTAATAAAGTTTTAGTAATTTTGTCTTCTTTGCGCTGTATACACAAGTTATAAGATATATGGATGGATATCTGGTGTGTTGGAACAAAGTATCTCAACACGTTCATTCATTGCCTTTAAAACGACACCGATAGCTGCCATAGAGCTGCAAGTCGGTTTAATTCTTTCTTTATTCTTCTTCAAAGCCTTTCAATACAAAATATACATATAGGTGACGTTACACATTAAAAAATAAATAAAACGCAAAAAAACTTATGTATAAATTCTATATGCTAAGACAATACAAGCATACTAAATAAATATAAAGGCTTAGTAGAATCGATTATTAACCATGGCCTTGTATTTTAGGGGTTGCCAATAAGACTTTCTTGAATCCTTTTGAAAAATATAATGCATGCTTCCATGTTATTATTCCAGAAATGTATATTATTTAACTGTATATTACCAAATATATTTAAAATCAATAATTAGACTCCTTCGTAACCAAAAAATTAACATTATTACATTAATGCACTCAATAGCAACTAGATTTGCACAAAATAAATTAATGATTTTATCAACTCTAATGCTGCAGTTCAAAAAAGGATAGTCTTCTTAGCTCCTAAAATATGTAATCGGTTGCCTGGGAACTAAGAAATCAGAAATTCTCTAAAATTAAATGAAAACTTAGCTCGTGGCTACTAAACCTTCAAGAAGATATTTTTCTGAAACTTTTTTTTTCTTTTTCATTGATGATTTTATAGACACACGCACTTTCAAAAATTATTGTATGTCTAGTCTGAAGCTAGTGTTATGTCTTATATTTTTATAAAATAATAAGATTATTTATTTATTATTAAAGTAAATATAATAAAATTGAGGCGTGTCTTACAAAAAACACATATGTCCAAAATCCAAAATTTTCAGGAAATAAAAAAAACATTTTGTTTTAAACCAAATTCATTTCTTCATATTTTTTTATTAATTACGGCGTATATTAAGCTAATATATTTAATTCTTGTTTTAAAAAAAAATAATTCTAATATATTTGTCAAAAATTCGAAAAAACTGTTAGACATAAGTTGTTTTTGCAAGAAAAAAAAGTTAAATAAGAAAAAACATACGTTTTATTTAACAAATTTAAACATAAAATAAATTCTAAACAAGGATTAGTTTAATAGTTTGTAGTAAATTAATCTTCACATCCACTACTATTATCATCTTCTTCATTAATGTCCATGTTATCAGGGTAAGTATTATCCAGAATACATTCATAGTAGTTTTTATTGGCTACAAGACGTCGTAACGGCAACAGTGATCTTAAATTCTCAGCTTTATTTGAAGCAAACGGAAGAGGTTCCTTGTAAAGCCTTTCCAGTTGGATGTTGCATGATAAATTTGCTTTGGCCACAATACTGCTTTTGAATGGGCCACTGTATGAATCCTTAAAAAAAAGTAAAGATGTTTGGTTAGTTATTTTCATAATCCTAATTTTTTTAATGTTGATAGCTGGCTTTGGAGTTTTTAGGAAAAAGTTGCAGGTCGCAGTTTTTATATCAAAAAAATCGTATTGCTTCATTTTTATCAAATTAAATTGGTTAGGTTTCATTCTGGCATTTAAAATGATATTATCCCAATCCTCTGGTCTCTCGGCTCTCTCCAGGCGTCTTTTCTTTTTCTCTATCAGGGCAAAATCCGAATCGTTTGGCAAAAAGGAATGACCCATCATTGGAAATATGTATTCTACTGAATCAACGATTTTTAGAATATTGACCAAGGTGTACAAAAAATGAGCCATTACGTAATTTTTATTTTGCCCTGGGCAACCGTCACTAAAAATAACCAAACTGCGGTCATGGATGTGGTTTTTAAGGAAATGCAGTAACATCGAAGTGACTTCATTGGCACCCTTTTTGGCTTCATTTTCAAGATAAGTGTACATCCAAACATTATCAGTTCCAAGGTCATGTATACCAAAAACATAATATCAAAGTTGACGGCTATAAAAAACAGGGTTAGATGGTATGTGAGGAAGGGGCAAATTTTGCATAAAATCAAAACTAATACACATTACTTCTCCAGCTTTTGCTTTGATTTTAAATTTTCGTTATAGGTCAAAAAAAGCTTTAGCTTTACGAAGGTGTATCTCCTTTTCTAATTCTAATCTATTTCGTTCTTCTATGCTAAGATCTGTACGGTTTAGTTGCTGAGCAAGTTTGTCACATTCTGAACAAGTGTCAGATCTTGGAAATCCAAATTTAATGTTAAAATATGTCTTAAATACTTTCCAGTAACTTTTATATGGTATGTTTATATTATAACTTTGTAGGAACATTCTATGCATATCCCTTAACATAAAAGATTCTGGTAAATAGGAACAGTTTGGATTTTTACGACGTGAGTAATGCGAGCGTCTAGCGGAAAATGATTTTTGATATGGATTTTAATAAGTCATGTAATGTGATCTGGAGTTTTTGTTGGCCTATTTCTATGTATACCTCTTTTGTCGTTGGGAGAAACTCCAGTAGTCATAAGGGAATCTCGAGTTCGCCTTAAACGAACATCTTTAATGCCATATAGGCTGAGAAAAGCTTTCTTACACACTTTTATTTCAGATTCATCCACCCTTATTTTGTAAGTAAAAACTCACAGCAACCGTGAGTTTTTTTATTTATTTCAGATCGGGGACGTCTTCTAATAATATGGTCCATTGATATGAGACCAGTTAAATGAGAATCTTGATTATTTTTGTCAGTATGTTATTAAACTGGGTAAGAATGGCAATTCTTTTTTCTTCAGCAACTTGGGAAAAACAGGAATTTTTGCAACTATAAAAAAATATTTTTTTTATTGAAAAACCCACCCTTAAAAAATATACCCTCTAACATACCTGCATGCTTCGCCAGTTTTACGCGCTAAAACACATTTGCCATTGTGATTTATGTGCTCTTCACCACGAACTTTTAACTTAAGTATAATTTTTGAGCAAGAAAACGCAAATTCTAACCTCCAGTCAAAAATCACAAGAACACGTCTGGTTTATAGACAAAACAATTACAAACTGACTAATAATTCGAGCGCTTCAGCGAGATTTTACGACAAAAAGCACACATGTCCTATCCTGTCGCACGGACTAATGCTGTATTTGGTGGAAAAACAATGGACATGTGTGTTTTTTGCAGAATTATCGAATTTTCAATTAGCTCTATCTTAGTACTTGTGCCGTTTTTGTAGAATCTTATTTTAGGATTTTAAAAACATCATATTTTTAAACTAGATGGTGCCACTAGCTCAATTTCGTTGATTTTGGACATGTGCGGTTTTTGTAAAACACGCCTTAATTGAACTACCATAATTTACACAAGACATAATTATGTTCAATTAAACTTATAATGCAACACGGGAAAACTTAAAAACAAACTGGGCAAGCTGAGCGCACGCAGATCATCATCAGAAAAATAAGTAGTCACTTTGTGAATACAGAACATTTTTAAGTACTAAGATAGATACTTAAGTACTAAGACTACCTTTTTGTAAAAATTGAAATGACTAATTTTTTTGATGTAAGGTGGAAGTGAGATTATAAGCTTTAATTCCCTATATATCGGGGAGTTTTCCGGGCATTTATTATGCAGTTTTCAATAATTTGTTCTGATAAGATAGGATTTAGGATTACGGTAGGCCATAGGAGAATTAAATGATTTAATGAGTGCTGACTTTTGAGCGTTAAGAATTTTTTAGAGTGCGTCTATAAGATTTTTCTTTTTCAGAAGAGAAACTGTAAGGAGTGTCATCAGCAAATTGGTTGATTTTATGTCGGCTCGATTTACTTAAGTATTAAGACAAATTATTGCAAAATAAGAAAAAAAGGAACAGTGATAGTAGTATTCCGTATCTAAAAACTTGAGTGGTTGACCAACATTTCTTATTGACAATCCAGACTAGATAAAATCTGAACAAATTGCGACATGTTTGTTACATAAGAGATAATCCAGTTTTTCCAATAGAAAGATAATTATTTGGATCTTTTTTGTTTCCTTTTTTTGTAAATTGGCATAACTTTGGCACATTTTAAGAGATAAGGAAATTTTCCTTGCTCAAACGATTTACTAATTTTTTCCAATGTAGTAGAAATTATATCTGCCAAATGTAAATTATGTATCTCACTTTGCATTAACCTCATTTACAAAGTGGTTGTTAAGAATATTGCAAATGACTCGAGGACCTTTTATCATATCACCGCAACTCACGTGCCTTGTAATATTTTGTGAATTTTCAAGGTTTTTATTGTTAAAATCGAGTTTTGATTTTTTATTAAAGTTATATAATTTTTCCCACACTATTTTGTTGAATTTCCAACTACAAAGATAAGGCTTGAACATACCTATACTGTTTCATGCATCAAATGGCAACTTACGACAACTTATCTCGTACATATATTTTAATACTAAAAGTATTTTATATATATAAACTAATTAAATTTAAAAAAAATAAAGCTACAATTTACTGATATTTTATTTGGTATAAAATAGGTACAATTCTAACAACGATTCTTACAATCACTTTTACTAAAACATGTGTATATCATAATATATAAACGAAATTAGGAATAAAGTTCGTTGACTCAATAACTTATTACTAAATGTATAATAAAAATAAAAACTATGTGTTTTGAGATTATATAAACATTATTAAAATATATATATATATAAAATAGGTAAAAATGGTTATACAATCATACTCAGAATTTAATTTTGTTAAAAAATACATTAATGCATATCACATACCTACACAACCCTGTAATATCTCTCCTCAGATGTTACTATTTTAACTATACGAATAGATATGCAAATGTAACATAATAAACCATAATTTTATAGGGCAGTATAATAGTGTAAATATCATAAAGTCTAATAAAAAAAACAATATAAAGAGCAACAATTATACATTAGGTCTCCATTTTAAGTGATACTAGTATAACTATAAAATTTGTCAATTATTGTCGAATTGTATTTCCTAGACAGAGGGGAAAACTTATTTTAATTTATTTAACATAACACTTAAATGCCGAAAATATAACAGATTTTAATCAAAAATTTAGAATGTATCTAATTACTGTTCTTAACCTTAATAAGGTGAAATATGAATTTTTTTGTACATAATTTTTAAAGTTAAACAGTAATACCGTACCTTACATGTACATACAGTATCGGACAAAAATTAAGCGACGCTATAATATTCCTAAAAAACTTGACTGTACCTGTACTGGAACAATTTTGTAGTATCAGTACATACCTTTGTTAATCGTATTTAAATATTCTTTGCCTCTTGTGATGAATAGCAAGAGTAGTAAATTGTTGTATGTTTTTATACATTTTTTCATGGACAAAAATAAAGCGACTTAATCGATATTGTTCATACCATTAGTAGATAAACATCGGTTTTGGTCGGTATCAAATCTATATTTTGTTTAAAAATGCCTCGTGGTAAAAGTTTTTTAGGTAAAGTTGGTTGTAAAGGTTGGTTTTTCTATTGATCTTAAAGACAGAATTATTGCATCTTATAATATGGGAACACCACAATACGTAATAAAACAAGAACTAAGGGTTTCAAAATCTGTTGTGTCGAGGACCATTCAGAACTATCGAATTGGAGGAAAAGTAGTTAACACGTTGACTGCCGGGCGTATATCAGAACTTGGGTCAGGTGCGCCGGGAGTGTTTTATTAATTTTGTTTTCTAATAAGTAGATTTTAGATCCAAATATAGTAGCAAGAGACACTTTTTTTTGTATTTGACCTTGTTTAGAAGCATGTATAATATGTATACACGCGGCGCAGTATTATTTTTTATCAATCTGTGCCGTGTGTGTAAATACTATACACAACCGCTAAAATTTATACATATGCCTGTCCAGGTAAACCACCAATATCTGTTGAATGTTTTTTTGTAATTCATAAAGCCAAATTAAAGTAATAAAGGGGTTTTCCATATTTTTATCAATTATGCCACTTTTTCCACAATGTTTTAAATATTTGGTGTATTTTTCCATTTGTTTAGAAATAATTTTTAGTTATCACCTTCTATTTTTTTTTAATAAAACGTTTTCCAATTTACTTTATGTTACATTTCCTAACCTAAAATGCGGTATTTTCTTACTAAAAAACAAAGAAAATCCTATCCAACTTAGACCCGCATTATTGGGCACCTTTTTGCAATACAAAATTTAAAACAGCTATATTTTCAAAAAATAGAAAAATATTTTCACGCCAATCACATTATATGTTATAATTATAGTCCTACGCCAAATAGAGAACCCATAAGAAATACACGTAATGTGTGTTTGTACACACGTAATTTAATTTCTTCCATGCCTCAAAGGTGCCGCCAGGTAATGGCAAATAAAGGCTTGTGGACTAAATATTAAGAGTGCAATCTGATAATGTTTTCTTTTATTTTTATTGTAAGCGTCGCTTAATTTTAGTCGTATAGAAATATTTAACTTTTCTTTTTATGATCTTGTTTATACGGAAGAATTTTGGTATGTTATGTAATAAATATATGTTTATTAATGAGTGTATTTGTTTTATTGAGTTTTAATTCTTCTTGCGTTTTTGCTTTTTTAATAAAAGAAAAAAACTGTATCGTCGCTCTATTTTTGTCCGATGCTGTAGGTCCGTTTTATAAAATAAAATGTTGTTCATACCTCAATTCTACGTCAAAAGAAAGTTTTTGGCAAATGTTTTCACTTGTATCTGGAAAATGACACAAAATTTATAAATTATAGCTCTAAGGAGCCTAAAAATTATCTCTCTTATTTTATAAAGCTAATTTTTTCTAATTTAACATTAGTATCGCTTAAAAAGGACACCCTGGAAATAGGAATGTCCATAAATACCGAGTGAGTAAAACAATACTGGGTGATGTCTATTATTCTACAAACAATATCTAAATTAGATGCTAAAATAGCTTTTCTTCATACTATACAGGGTTAAACCTTAAAAAAGAGATTATTAAAATAGAATTACATTAAAAATTGTAACAATTTTTGTATAAAGATATTGAAACATCACTTGTGTAACTTTAATCATAATTCCGCACAACATGGAAAAACAACATTTTTAAATAAAAACAACAAATAGATAGTTGCCAAAAGGAGATCATTGAATGATTTTACAAGAATAATTAAACTTTGGTCTCATATATCATACATTCTTTATAATTCAATGATAAGTTTTAGCTTTTTCTAAAAAATTATATATTTTCTGTTAGTTTCATTGTAATAAAGTCACAAATATTTTTTTATTGATCATTTATCAGGCCACTGTATTTACCACTCATACTTTTCCAAATCAACCAATTTACAGAGAAATAATTTAATTTTTTTTAACACCCTGTATGTATAAGAAAAACTCAGTATTTGTGAGTACTAAAAGCAATAATTAGTAACATACATAGACTATGAAAACATTTCGAGGCACCTTATAATATCACTATTATTCGTTAAAGGTTTTGGACCTAAGTAGTTTTTCCGGGGCCATTCGGGAAAAATCCCGAACTACGTCGTTGAACATATCGTCTCCGGAAATCCCGGATTCCGCATTCGTCATTTCTTCGTTGAGTCGACCCAATCGCAATCTATGCATTAAAACAGGGAATAATTAATTTATGTATTATGTTTAAATTTGTGTTTAGTTTTATTTGATGACGAAATAGATAAATTTAAGAAAAATAATTTTATTACAAATTGGATTAATATAGAAAAACTATTAAAAGATTATAAAAAGAATAAAAATTAATCAACTATTGAAAAAACAATAAAAAAAAATTTACTTATATAATGAAAGTTCAAAATATGAGTTTCTGATATATTTTAAACTACAGTATACTCGCGGTAACGTGAACTTACGATTTTATGAACAACTCATTAATGTGAACACCAATATTTTTTTATGTTAATTCTATAGTGTGAACAAACCCATATTTCGATAATGTGAATTTTAAGAAATCTTTAGTAATCCTGTGTAGACTTGTCTAGGCTTGTTAGTGGATATTGGGTTTATGCATTTGAAACGTTGTTTGGTCATTTAGTTGATGTTTATTAGATAAGAGAGAGTGTCGCATCTTGCGCAGTGGCCTTTTAAAATGGTTAAAATTAATAAGTGTTTAACTCTTTATGAGAAATCAAAAATTTTGGAAGAGCACAAAAATGGTATGAGTGTTACTGCACTAGCAAAGAAATATCAAATAGCAAATTCAACAATTTGTGCAATTAAAAATAAAGAAGAAAAAATTCTAAAAGTTATTGGAGAGAGTTTAAGACCTAATAAAATAAAAAATTTACTTTAAAAAGTGCAGAAAACCCCAAGATGGAAACTTTGCTGTATAAATGGTTTACCAAACAGCCTGAACGAAATTTGCCAGTTACGGGTCATTTGCTTAAAGAAAAGGCTCTAGATTTACATAGAAAATTAAAACTCAACGATAAATTTAATGCAAGCGATGGATGGCTTCAAAAATTTAAATAGCGGTATAAGGCTGCTTAAAATTGCAGGTGAAAAGTTGTCCTCGCAGCCTCACCTTGTAAATCCCTTTATTGAAGGCTTAAGAAAAAAGATGAAGCAGCTTAATCTTAGTGAAGATCAAATTTATAATGCAGATGAGACAGGTTTATATTGGAAGTTATTGACAGATAAAATCTAAGTTGCAATTTTTGAAAAAACCGCGACTGGTCTAAAAATAGCTAAACAAAGAATAACTCTTTTGGGGTGCACAAATGCTACAGGATCACACAAACTAACGTCTTTAGTACTAGGAAAAGCAAATTCACCCAGATGTTTTAAAGGATTTGATAATCCAGTCATCTATAAAAGCACTAAAAATGCCTGGATGATGCAGGAAATTTTTAAAAATTGGTTTTTTAAGCATTTTGTTGCAGAGGTAAGTGAAAGTTTCGTTTGCTTTTTAATTTTTTTAAGACTAAATTGGATTTTTAGGTTAAATCATTTTTACAAAGCAAAAACCTTCCTTTAAAAGCCGTTCTCCTGTTAGACAATGCCCCTTCGCATCCACCGGCAGAAGAATTAAAAACGTCTGATGGACACATTTTTGTTGTCTACATGCCCCCAAATGTTACACCATTAATTCAACCATTAGACCAAAATGTTTTGCGAATAACCAAACTATTTTACAGAAAAGGCCTATTAAGTTCAATTCTATCAAAGCGTCAAGGAGTAGCTGAGGTGCTAAAAGTTATAACTTTAAGAGCTGCTATTATGCAATTGCATATGGCCTGGCAAAAAATAGAGCCTTCAGTAATTTTAAAATGTTGGAATATTATTTTGGGAAAAAATTTGGAGGAGGATGACCTACCTTTAGCTCGACTAAAAGAGATGTGGGAAAATGATGTTAGAGCAGCTGCAGTTAATGAAACCATTACATTGCTTCAAACAATTGAACAGGTATTATTTAGTGCTAGTTACTCCTTTTAATTTTCGATTTTTGGAAATTAAAAGAAGAAAGTCTGTAATAGTTTTAGAATTTTATTGAGATATGATTGTTTTTAGATTGATTATAATCCCAAAGACATTGAGGAATGGAATACAGACGCAGTGGAGGAAAATCTCGATAGCAATGATTCAGAAGATAGTGACTGCGAGATATTAACTTTTGAAGAAAAAAAGTTACGCATTTGGAGGCTCTTTCAGCCTTGAAAATTGTCACACAATGGGCGAATCAAAACTATGTCGACATAAAGGACATTATAACACTAAAAGGTTTAGAAGAAAAGGCTGTAGCCTTAAACCTGTCGCAAAAAAAAGTGCAAACAAAAATTACATCTTTTTTTAAATAAAACTTTTGTATAATGCTTAAAACTGTAATAAATAAATTTATAAATAAATACAAACATAAATAAAGTACAATGTAGTTCCCTTTTATTTTAATTTTGGCTATTTTTAATATAATCTCCATAATGTGAACATTTCAGTAATGCGGACTAAGTCGAAATTTTTTGAGTTCACATTAACGCGAGCCTACTATATTTCAAAACGCTCTTAAAAAGTTATTTTATACAAACTTGATATCATTATATTGTTTTATAATTTATCACTTAAATTTTAATTACCTTATTTGCATTCATAATTTTCTATTATTAATATAGTTAAGTACTGATTTTATAATTATTATCAGAACAATTTTTGAATTTCCACCATTTTTTTTAATCACAAATAATACCTACATAGTTGATAATATATAAAGCATTAATAACAGTGTTGCAAAGTATATGAAAATAGTCCCTAGATATTTAAAAAATAACAGCAGGAAAATAATTGAAAAACAGTTATTAATTAAATTAAGAAATTTAAAACAAGAAATTTTAAGAGATTAGAAGTTAGACGAACAAAAATCGATAAATTAACGAAAATTAAAAAAAGAACATTTCTGGAAATCAACATTTAGTATTTAAAAAATATAATGTTGATATAAAAAATATTTATTGGTGTTTGGTTTTTCTGCCTCATAATTGAAACAAAAGCAAATAAACAAATAAAAGCCATTACAATTTTACAGTATCGTCAAATACCGTCAAGTGAAAGAATAGATGAATAACTTGCTACAATAAAAACTAACAAAAATGCGTTTTTTAATGGTAAAATAGTTAACAAAAGGAATAAGAACAAAGCTAAAACAGCTGCCACACCAAATTAAAAAAAATGTTTTGAAATTTATTTGTTAAATTCTGAATTTAGTCCTTGTCCATATTTTAATTAATTTTTAAAGTTTTACTTAAAAATCCTAAAAATTACATATCTTATAATAAACATATAAAATCTTTATTGCTATTGACAAAGTGTCATTATTTTTCGTGAAAAAATTCAGTTAAGGTAAGTGAAATAAATATATCATAATATAAGTGAAATAATAATTTTTAATTGATTTTATCCATGGCTAGTTCCATTTCAATTTTTTTTCGCTATTTTACATTTTAATTTTAAACATCAATATTTTTTACTTGAAGCCATCACTAAACTTTATAAACCTCTACACATCTTTATTGGGTGATCGTGTGTTGCACATTTGTTTGCCTGGTCAAGTTTGTAAATTAATTAATACTTATATAATCGTCATTTATATTTAAAAAGCCTTTCATCGGATAGCCCATTATGTACTGTTAAATAAATTGAGTCTTGAGTGTGACCTTTCTGTTGGGTTTATGGGTTTGTTTCATTTATATTTGCCTAATATATGCCAGTTTGTCGAGTATGAAAGTTTCAAATCGAAATATTATATTGCTACCTCAGGTGTAATATATTATATAAATTGTACTAAGGATTGCTTATTTCTTCAAAGCTGTCTGAACTTCTTGGAGGATTGGTGTGCTAAAAAACCGACCGGGAATAAATGCTGCTAATTGTAGTTTGTTATGTCAGATCAAAGATCTCCATAACCTATATTAAGCAGCCTGCTTGATCACATTATTAATTTGGCATAAGATAAATATATATATATATATAAATTTACCTTCGTACCGCATATTAACAGTATTGCTATCAGCTTTAAAGCGGTATGGTTTCATACTTAGAAAGTTTCACTTTGGAATTTATATTTAGACTACTGTTTTGTTACCTTATCAGATCGAAATTGCT
Organism: Anthonomus grandis grandis; assembly: GCF_022605725.1. Taxonomy (NCBI): domain Eukaryota; kingdom Metazoa; phylum Arthropoda; class Insecta; order Coleoptera; family Curculionidae; genus Anthonomus; species Anthonomus grandis. The sequence goes on along the minus strand of NC_065548.1, from coordinate 13,737,165 downwards.
GTATGAAATCTTTTTTGTCAGTGTCACATTGATCGGGTAGCATCTGATTATCGCAAGTTTGCTGGCTTACTTAAAATATATTTTCTCAGCAAGCTGCAACTCAAATTTAAAAATAACTAAATAATTTATAAATTTTAAAATACACAATTGATAATAATAATAAATACTTTATTTTCACAATCTAACAAATTATTGTATATTTTAAACATAATTATACTATGTTGCAAAAAAAGGTTAAGTTCAGATGTAGATGTCCTTTACAAATAAGTTATATACCGTAAAGTAGGGCTACTTTGTGACATTGCCACTTTTAACTAAAATTATTTTTTTTACCAGGTCGCTAAAAACGATAGAACGATTTAAATTTCATATAACAATAGTGTACCGGGTGCGCCATCTAGGTCAATATGACAAAAGCCGGTAGCAAAACATCGCTCCTCATACCAGAGCAGAGTTGAAAATTAGGCAAACAGGTGTTTTTCGATTTATGTGTAAACTTTCTATTGAGCGTAAAAAACCATGAAAGATTTTTTAACTAAGGTAAGTTTATATTAAAGTATATTATGTTTGCTTGCTTTACTGTAAAAATTGTATACTTTCGAGTTTTTTTTTAATTTGTTTTTTGATTTTTACGAAAAAAGTACAAAACGAGGAGCGACTTTGTGACAAAAAAAATGTCACAAAGTAGCCCCTTACCTGTTAAACAAAGACCAAAAAAACTGTTTTCTTTTAGATACAATGCCAAGGGCGTACAAAAAAAAATTGGCTGCCGCAGCTACAAAAACTATACAGAAGAAACGTTAGCTGAAGCTCTTAATGATATAAAAAATAAACGAATATCATTACGCGGTGCTGCGGAAAAATATCGAAATACTTTATGGCTGAAAATTAAAGAACGGACAAAAATAGGCCTGGACAACAAAAAGTATTTACCGACCAAGAAGAAGATGCCTTTGCCGCCCATATTATCACTGTGTCAACTTTTGGTTTTCCCGTAAGCACATTTGATCCTAGATGTATAGTTAAATCGTATATAGAACGTCAAGGCAAAAAAGTTAAGCCTTTTAAAAACAATATGCCAGGACCTGATTGGGTCAAGTCCTTTTTGAAGCGACAACCGCAGCTTTCACAGAGAATCGCGCAGAATATTACACATGCTAGGGCTGCTACTGATGAAGAAACTGTAAAAAATTTCTTTGATAATTTGGAGGCTGAGTTAGAAGGAATTCCTGCAGAAAATATATGGAATTATGACGAAACAAACCTTGTTGATGACCCAGGCCAGACAAAAATAATAACCAAAAGGGGAACAAAGTACCCTGAGCGAATCAGAAACTCTTCCAAAGCCTGTACTTCTCTAATGGTATGCGGAAATGCCGAGGGTCAATTAGCTCCACTTTATATTGATTATAAATCTCAAAAATTATGGAATACATGGATTGAAAATGGACCCGCAAACGCGCAATATAATAGAACGGCTTCGGGATGGTTTGACTACCAAGTTTTTGAGGATTGGTTTTTAAATCTTATGCTGCCAATATTAAAACGGCAAGAAGGGCGAAATGCCCTTATAGGAGATAATCTTAGCTCGCATTTAAATCAGCAGGTCATTCAAGCATGTGAAGCTAATAATATTCGCTTTATACCTTTACCTCCTAATACAACGCATCTACTACCACTTGACGTGGCCTTTTTCCGCCCAATGAAGGAAAAATGGCGCAAAATTTTAAACGAGTGGAAGGCAAGCAACTACGGCAGCAGAGTCTCTTCCATACCAAAGGATAAATTTCCAAGCCTTTTAAAAAAGCTGATGAGTCAGTTAGAGGAAAGAGGACCTGATAGCCTAAGATCTAGTTTTAGAAAGACAGGCATTTATCCTTTAGATCGAAACGAGGTCATGGACCGTTTATGCACTCGTATTGTAACAGCAGATACCGAAATAGCTGAGGTTGTGGGTAATAGTTTTGTTCAACACCTTACCAATGTAAGGCCTGACACAACCAAAGGGAGGCAGATCAAAAGAAGAAAGCGCCTAAACGTTCCACCAGGTAAAAGCATAAGTAGTAGTGATTTTAATATCCCATCTGCTCCCATTTCTGCTGAGAATACGCAAAACAACGATGACCCTCAACCTGGACCCTCCGGCATCCAACAAAAGAAACGCCTAAAAAGCGGTCGAGATAATGGATCAACATCAGATAGTTCCAGTGAAAATCAGGACCAAATTAAATACATGGAAAGTGATGACAGTCCATGGGATAAACATTTTTCCAGTAATGAAGATGAACGGGAAAAGAACTGTAGCCCAAAAAGCAGAAAAGTCAGAGGGAAAGTACGTCGTTATTAAATTTGAAGGAAAGTATTTTACAGGTCAAGATACGACTGTATACAGCATAGGAGCGACAGTAAATATGATGGAACGTGTTGGAAAGCAGTGGAAGTAGCCTCAAAAGAAAGACGAGATATTTTATAGATACAAGGAAATTATTATGGGCATAAATGCCCCAATTCAACGTGGAAGAAGAGCGTTATTTGACATTCCAGAGTTAAGTGATTTTGTTGTGTAATCACAGGTGTATCATATATTATTTACCACCAGTTTTATTACTTAGTTTTCTTTTGTTTAAAGTTACCTACACATTAATAAACATTTTGTTAATATTTTGCATAAGAGCATTTAGACATGTAAAATAAAGGTTATTTTGTAATTATTTATGTGTTTTTATCTATCAAATATCCCTATTTAAAATTTTAATATTATATATTTTTTGTATATAAATAGAGCATGGGTGTTACTTTGTGCCAAAATGTATTTCACGTTAAATATCAAACAAAATGATCCATGTCACAAAGAAACCCCGACCCATGGGGTGACAAAGAACAAATATGAAACGATAAGTTGGTATATCTAAAATAATATTATTTGCAAGTTTACATGATTTATCATCAAAAAACCTAAAAAATTGTCACAAAGTAGCCCCGCTTTATGGTATCTACCCTGCTCTACTCAACCTTAGACATTTATAGTATGCCTTCATTTTTATACTCAAGACTTTTTCCATATTACTTTAATTAAATTTTATACAAATTATTTGTCAAAAAAATCTCAAAAAAAAAATTATATATTATCAATAGCTCAAAGATAAATGTAAAAAAACTCCGTTTATAAATAGATGTTCGATGTGGAGGAGGTGTTATCAATCTTTTAAATTTAATAATGATATTATGTACATGGGATCTATAAATTAATTTACTGTATATATAGGTGTCTTATTATACACAGTACGCTTGGTTTCCACGTTAAGCCATTTTGTTGCATAGAAGAAATTCTTTTATATCTACAAATTCAGGAGTTCTGTACTCTGTATAAAATTTTTTTAAATTTGTGACAAGCAGTGGCATATACAAATACAGAAAGAACGAAAGAATAAAATCTTTTTTAAAGCTTGCAATAGAATGTGTCGAATGTTGCAAAATAATTTACGTCTAAGAAGAGATTTTTGGATACAATGAGATGCAAATAGCATTTGACTGTCAAAAATAAGACCCATATTTTTTTCGTTTTCCTTTCTTTCTACAGACACGCTAACACTTATTTGAATATTTATAGTTTGCACGTCTTTTTAGGAGCAAATATTGAGAAACAACACTTGCTTGGATTTAGATAAAGAGAATGCTGTAGGCAAGTAGATCTTAATGTGTATTATTAAATCCAATGAATGAAATTAAACATGTTTTTATAACTTCATTATTGTTTGATGTATAAATGGCAAACGAGTATAATATTATAACCGACTGTTGAGGGAAATGCTGTCAACTAGATAATATTCTATCAATTCTAATACGCCAACTTCTTCTTGTCAAATAATGTTTAAAAAAGGAATACTTACAAAGTAACAATATCAGCATGCTCTTTGGTTTCAGCCATGGCCAAAGGCACTTTTCCATTCTCATCTTCCAAATGCTGATCAGCCTTATATTTAAGAAACAAACAAACTTGCGCCGTGTGACCCTCTTCGGTGGCTAAATGCAATGGCGTATGTCCGCATTTGTCTTGCGCGTTGATTTTCGACCCGTTCAGGAGCAAATAGGCGCAAGCCATGACAGAACCCTTCAAAAAAAAAAAGAACAGAAAATTTCAAGGGTTTTGAGACATCAAACATCATCTTTAGCTTTATAAATTAAGAGGTTTATTTTGGCTTAGAACGTAATTTATTTTTAGGCCACACAATTAGTCTAGTAGCTCTAGAAATATTGGGGCAAGCAATTATTGTTTTACCGATTTTTGTAATCTACGAGATTTGTAATCTACGAGCCCTGTTTTCAAACTAAAATGTTGTGGGGAACATCCTTAATTTTTAATTTAATTAGTTTTTTTAATTATTTTAGCAATTTTTTTATATACAGGATGTCCAAGCTCCGAATATTTTCGGAAAAAATTTTTTTCCTTCGTTTTGAGGCCTTGTGCTTGTCACACTTGTTCCACTTTAGGAACATATTCATAACAAAAAAGGTTGCTAATATAGCATTTAACCAATTATACTATTGGGTAGTAAAAAATTCTATTAAAAATTCATGGAACGATTTTATTGATGTTAATTTAGTATAAAAACTGGTAAGTTTCATCACTAAAAAGAACATTACAAGGTTCCTTGTAGATATAACAGTTTTGGAGTTATTGAGCAGCTTTTTCATGGATTAAAGACATCTTAGGCTTTATACGGCTTTAAGAGTAATGATTTTATCGATTGAAAGCATTGAATTTTCCCAACCTTTCTTCATTTCTACCTTATTTAAACTATTCTTTTCAAGTTTTATAAATATGGCAAAAATAAGTCAACCATTCTGCAAAAGAGATTTTTTTAAAAAATATTCCTGACATTTGAGATCCTATGTGAAATGAGAAGAACTAAACTGCTTTCAAAGCATTAAAAATAAAAATACTTAAACTTCTTGGGACAAAAACTGACTCCAGCAAATTAAAAAAAACAAACAGATTTTCAATTGCTTGGAAAAATTTAATTCTGACTACATATGTACAGCCTGAATTTTAATTACGAGTTACTAATACCAAAAAATCGAAATGAAAAAGTGCCGTCAATTGCCTGGAAAAAATAGACCAAAATAAATTTCGATTGCCTGGAACAAAGAAAATTTTTACTTTCTAGAAAAAAAAAGGAAAAATCCTGAATTTTTCATCACGAAAATGGAAAATCCATGTAGAAATTTATGTGCATTAGGATGTGATATCAGAAAATCTTATATAAATTATATGAAAGTAGACACTTTTATTCCCTTTTACTAATTTCCTACAAATCAGAAAAGTTAAAGAAATCACTTCAACTGCCTTGAAAAATAGAATAAAAATCAATCGCGTGATCCTGGTTTTCTTGAAGATTAGTTAACGTGAAAACACTTACTGATCTGGTCGACGATTCGATTTGGTTTTAACCATCTTCACTCATTCTTCTTTCTTACTATACCTCGGAATTTTCCTACGATTTATTTTCTTGCTTTTCCAGGCAGTTTAATTATTATTTCTTAATTTTTTTCCCGGGTAGTAAGGGCTATTATGAGTTTTTTCCAGGCTCTTAAAATAATTTTAAAATGTCTTTTAAGCAGCTGACATCACTTTTATGGATATATTTTTTTGGTAGAATTTATATTTGTTCAGACATTTATTCTCATTTTTAAAATTTCCAGGTAATGCAACATTATTTTTTTATACATCTTTCCATAAAAGTAGGATTTTCTTCCGAATTTTTGTAATTTTTCTGCGGAATGAAAATCGCTTTAAAATCTAATTTTCTGTTTCTTCCAGGCAGTTGAGATCAATATTTTTTTTTCGGGAGATTTGGGATAATTTTTATTCTCCGAAAAGCAGTTTCTTTCTAAAGTCTCTTCTAAGTAACAGAAAATAGGTATCTGCTTTAAAAATGCTGATAAATGACTCTTCTACTTTATTTAATATATTTTGCAATTTAGTTTAAAAGCTGATAAGTTTCTTGATCAAAAAGGTTATTACAAGTTTTCTTGTAAATATAACCGTTTTGGTGTTATTAAGTAGTTTTTTCATGGACTAAAAAAACACAATACTGCCAAAAACCATACAAAAATTTAAATATATTGACAATTCATGTACGATCTCATTAATATTAATTTAGTATAAAAGATGATAAGTTTCTTTCCCAAAAAGTTAATTACAAGCTCCCTTGTAAATATAACGTTTTTGGAGTTATTGAGTAGTTGTTCCATGGATTTCGTAGAAAGTCTTAATACTGTCAAAGGCCTTAAAAGAGTCGAAATATAACGAAAATTCATGTAAAGAATTTATTTTTATGTTAATTGAGTATAAAACCTGATAAACTTATTCGTTAAAAAGGTCATTACAAGCTTCCTTGTAAATATTTAGAGTTATTAATAGTTTTTTCACGGATTAAAAAACTTTTATATTGCCATATAGACTTTACAAACACCTAAATATAAAAGCTGATTATTATTATTTGGCCTTTGGTCATATTGCTACAAATATTCAACATATATTCCATATTACACAAAGAATATAGAAAATGTAATTATTTTATATAGTCATAACAAACTATATCGAGAGTTAAAGATGCAGAGCAGCAAAATTTTAAATAAACAATATAACGGAATCAAAAATTAAATTACTACACACTCAAATATAATTCGTTTACCTACAGACTGATCTGTATATCTGATAAATTGTACGTCAAAAATGGCAAAGATCATAAATGATAAAAATGTTCTTCACCACATTTTTTAATCTAGAAAAAAGGCGTCAAAACGTTCTTACATCCCAATTATTTCGTGAATAATTAGGTTCACTGGGCAACTATAAAAAAATCAAAATATTCTACTTACACTTAACACTGCAGCATGTAAAGGTGTCCTGTCTTTATCTTTCGGGTTTGTCCAATTAATGTTTGCCCCTAAGGCGTATGCTTGACACATCACTGGCAAGTTGTGAACGGCTGCTGCTTTATATAGTAAAAGGTCAAAATCGAGATTTTCTATCTCTTCTACACCTAAAAACGCATAAACAAATTATGGGGAAAAATCAGGGGAGCTGAGATTAGCTTACCTGCATAACCATTTTCGTCACCCTCAGTACTCTCCTGATCACTCAAGTCAATAGTACTAACGGTTTCCTCGTCCAAATCATTACCAAATAAGAGAATATCGCTTCCAACTTCCTCGTTTTTTTCGGATGAGTTTTCCCCCGGAAGTTCCATTTCGTCTTTTTCCTTTTCATCGAGATTTTCTTTCAGTTGTTCTTTTTTTACGGCTTTTTTGTTGGTGTACCTGCATGACCTGCGGATCTTTTTCACGGTCCACTTTTTTAGTTCGGTAGGGTTCTCGCTCGAACCTTGTTCTGCTTCGAATTGGGATAATTTTCTTACGAACGCTTTATCAACGTATTTCGATTTGATCCATTCTTCTCTAACAATACTAAAAAGTATAGGCTTTTAAAACTTTTTTTATAAATAAAGCCAGAATTACTTTGGAGTCCAAAAATCACCAACCCACTAAACATAATCACGTTATAACTATGCTCTGTAAATATATTGTTCGGAATTTGCTTATTATATTCTCAGAACAAACTTGGAGGAAAATATGTTAAGAATATGACATTAATATTTATGTACAGGGTGTAACATAAGTGATGACTTTAATTTTAAGGGGTGATTCCTCGTAAATATTTAAGTAAAAACATTCATACAAAAGTATGTCCGAAGATACGCTTCATTTTCGAGAAATTTAACGATGTGTGAGAAGTTTAGGCACCATCTTTGCGTAGATTATTCGCATGTTTAATTTCTCATTAACATCTTGCGAACAGTTTCTTTGTTGATGTTTAACTTTTATAACTATTATGTTTAACTGTTTAACAACGCACGAATACTTAGGCGCCGGTCATTCGTGATAAGCGCGCGCAAACGGTCGATATTCGCGTCGGTACGAGAGGTGACGGGAGCTCCTTTATATGGATCGTCATCTACCGATTCACGCTCCCTCTTTGAACCGTTTTAACCATTTAAATACTCGCGTTTTCGATATGCAGTCCTCTCCATAAACCACCTGCAATTTTCAGAGGATTTCCGAGGGTTTTTCGCCATATTTCACTAAAAAGATTGTGTTTGTAATGTGAGTCACTCATTTTCACGACGCCACTAACAAAGTTACATTCGAAAAACACCCATAAAATACAAACCAAACGTGCTATCGACTTCAAAGTTCGACTGGAACTAAAGCAAGGTTCCTTCTTTCCAGGCATATGCTTACAAATGACGCAATGTTACCAGTTCCCGAGTTGTAACTAAATTTCTGGAACCTAATTGCCACACCTCGTACTATCAGAATCATTTTTCTTTTCCACCCATAGAATAGGACTTGCGTAAGAAGAGCTGGGTCGAATAATATTAACCTATAATAAAAATTCTGAAACCTTGGAACAACCAATTTCACCCTCAACTGGTGGCAAACGATAAGGTTTTGGATGATGAGTTTTTTTAGAATTGCTTGAATCAGTACCAATTTGTTCAATATTAGCATCATTCATTTTGTAAGTCAAGACACACGGGTTATAATCAAACCTTTCGTGCTAAAACAAATATTAATGTTTTGATTTATCAACTCTCTTCCAATAAAACCTCAAAGGAAATGTAATCATCAGGCACAATAAATAAATCAAGTTCAAGAAAAATCTTGAATTCAAACCAATACTATAATTTGTAAATTATACATATAGTCAAAACCTGACTTAAACAGAAATGGTACAATTTTACCATTTTTGATTTTCATTTATCCTTGCGGCAATACCTGCACCTCCACCAAATTGCTCTGCCTTTCTTTATATTTGCTAGTAGAAGTTTTCCTTTATTAGAACAACTAGTTGAAATATTCCTTGGTTTCTACAAGCAAAACACATAACAGACACATAACACCATAAGCCTCATGTTCAATTTTGCAAAGACACAACACTTGCTTATAAATGGTTGTTCCTTTTTGTCTGGCTTAGTAAAGGCTCGACGCTTCGAACTAATTTGATGATTATTTGAAAATAGCGTCGACCGTTTAAAGCCTTTTAACGCAATGCAAAATCCCGAAACTTTTGCATCTAACCAAACTCATCCACCAATACATCCTTCCGGATCTGTTATATTTGCTTCTATTTTTATTTCATCCGTCAGAATGTTTTAAGTCAATTCTGGATGGGCTGATCCCACTTCTGATGTCGGTGAATCTTTATTATTTATTTTTAGACCAAATTTTAACACAAGGAAATAGTAAAGTGAGGCTTTTCCAATAAAATAGTTCCAAATTATCGACCCATAAAGATAAGGATCTGCAGTGCGTAGCCGATTACTAATCTCGACCAATTATCTGTAAAAACTATTGGTCCTTGCCCCTAAACTCAATAATAACCTTTTTCATAAATACTGTATTTATTCCCGGCTACGTTTTACTCTTTCCTATATTTATTTCTTAACATCGTTAAATACTTAAACAGTATTAAATTAGAAGCCAGACTGACAAAGTCACTTAGAAACTAATATAAACAAATACTCAAATTTCAATCAAAATAATATTGAAAGTGTCTAGAGTTGACCTATACATAGAAATTTTAGCACTACAAACATTCATTTTTTCCGGAATATCTATGAGGCATACAATATTTCCAAAGAGACCAGAATTTATAGTCAATCAAAATACGACTTACCTAATACAAGGTGTTACAGAATAAGATGCTAATCCTTAACGGTGTTATCCATGGGGGACTTTCAGAAGAAAAGTTGAAATACAACATGTCCTAAACCCCTTAACTTTTGAGCAACAAGGTGTTAAAAACTTAGGAAAAAAATCGTTTCTTCATCATAACTTTATTAACTCCCTAGATATGTTTATAAAATTTAGCACACACAAACAGCGCAAACAGTCTGTGGGTGTGTTTTTTGTTGTAGGAGATTTTTTTAAAGCTTAGCCAGTGGCTTCCGTACACGCCAATGCTTTCACGTAAAATAAAGACTATTTTTATAGTTCCTATTCATTCATTCAGGGCAAATTTGCTTATTTGACTTTTTTTCGTCCGATATGAGATTACCACGGAAAAAAAATTAATTACATGGTCAATTTATTAGTAAAAAAAAATAAATTTATTTAAAAAAAATATGTACATTATTTTACCATTCAATTATAGCAACTCTAATTATAGAAGTCTAGCGGTACTTTAACATTACATAATTATATTAAAAAAAATCATACAGGGTCTTCCAAATTTGATTAAAAAGATGACAACTTCCAACACTTTGTAGCTCAAAAGTTAAGGAGTTTAGGACATAGCTTTATTTGAACTTTTCTTCCTAAAATCACCTAAGAATTAACACCCTTAACAATCAGCATCTTATTCTGTAACACAATGTATTTAGAAATGGTAAAATAACTTCTGCAAAGACATATTACTCCCTTAATAAGTACTATGAGAAATCTTTGGTTTGTGGCGAGACGTTCATTTTATATAGTTTTCTGTGTTCTCTGTTAATCTAGTGCTTTCAGTGTACTTATATTAACTGATTTCAGAATAAAGGAATATTTGTCTCTTGAACTTTCAATGTTGTTCTTCTATTAAATGGGAAGTACTATAGATATAAACAAAAATAGACTTACCCTGTACAGTTTTCGGATGCCCTCTGAAACCCTTCCGGTACATTGGCTTCATAGATTTTATTGACAACATCATTGCCAAGTTCGGCCATCACTTTCACCGCTTCCGGTTCCCAATCGTCCAGAGTCAAGGATCTCACTTTGCTGTAGTGTACCCCCAGACTCCTGTGAACTCCGGAACATTCTGCACGGTATAATATCAATAAATTACTTACTATCTTTAAAATATGGTTTGGTTTACCTATACACAATGTTATTCCTAAGTTTCTGCTAGCCCAACGGGGATTTGGACTCTTACAGTCGGCACAAAAATTGTTTCCGGGGATTTTTATTATTTTTTCCCATATTCTAAAATAAGGAACTAATAGTTAATCCAAAAAAATCGATATAATTCCATAAAGATATTAGCATGTTTTGTGCCATTTACTAAAGGTCCGAATTTATAAATATTTTTTGTAGATTTTTGTCTATATCTTACCGTATCTTTTGAACTTTTTTGTTATTATTAACAGACTGGTTCAAACCAGTACTATTTAAATATTGATTTTCTTCACTACTTTTCTCCTGAGAATCGATACTTTGAACTCGTTGAATTGCCGCACCAATACATTTTTGCAAAGTTTCTATCCAGAGATGATACATTTCCTCAGAGTCTGCTTGTAGCATATGACTTCTAAAACCAAAAAAATAAGACTGGATCAACAGTACAGAGAAAATAACTTTTCTATACTAAAATGTATTTTAAGGCTAAATTGGCCAAATGCTAAATAAAAGACTATTATAGAGCTAATAGGACATACCCTTAAAGACATGGTTTCACACAGTATATTGAATATATCACAACTGTTAAGACATTGGTTTTACTGAACTTAAACAACTAAGTTTTATTTAATGAAGAAAATGAAAATTTTGACATTCTGTATCTCAGAAGAAAAACATTGTGGAACTATATTCATGAAGCTTTTTTCGTTTTTCCATGAAAGGAACTGAGTACATTAATGAATCACCTGATATTTTTCTAATTAACCATTAGATGGAATAAATATACTGATTACTTAAAAAAAACTGCTCAATGCTGTCAGAAAACAACCAAAAATTAATAAAAGAGTATCATACTTACTTTGAGGGAGACACTATTTCAAAACAAAACCTTCTTTCCCCTTCAGTGACAGGTTTAACTGTGCACAGCCTCAAATCCTCTTCCATTACTGTGTCAGCATCATCTCCTGACCTTTTCCTATAAATAAAAAATATAATAAAATATTTAATTTCATACAAAAAAATAAATAAATTCTCACCTATAAACGAGCCTATTATCATATAAATAAAACCATCGACGATTCCAGGTTTTAAATGCATTAGAGGTCCTTTTAAACAGATAACCTTCTAATTTAGGGGATTTTCTGTCGTTTGAAACTGAAATAGGTTGGCTTTCTGGTTGTGAGACCAAGCTATGAGAGTTTTCGACCTCTTTTTCAATTTTTCTGGTTTCATAACTCATATTGCTAATCTAAAAACCAACTTAAAATATAAAATGCAATTAGCTTACTTAGCTAACTCTTACCTCATTTGCTAGCCTTTTAAAAAATGGTTGTAAGTCTTCGCACAGATCTTCACCTTGATGAAAGTAAGCAGTACATGCATGCATATAAGACAAGAGCTACACAAAAAATTAATTAAAACTTAAATTATTATTGTTTATTAATTTATTTACTTACAGTACTGAGAATTTCATGTCTCTTTTTAGCTTGTAAAACATAAATGCTATTAACATAGTTTAATGCTTGGTGACCAAAGCATGACCTCACAGCCACTAAGACGTTTTGAACTTCTTCAACTTCTTGCGGTTTGTTTTTGGAAATGTGTGAGTTTCTTAGGAGAATGTTGTCATAATCATTAGAGTATTTCTCAAAGTGATGTTTGTAATCTTTTACAGCCTTAATATCACTGAAAAATATATGATTTGTTAGGACATGTATAATGATTGTATAAAACCTTATACCTTTTAATAAAAGTACTTATATTTTTTACTATACTCCTTGAAGCTTGATCAAGTAACGTTGTATGGAACTTATTCATTTCTTGTAAGCTATGAATCAATTTATTTAAGGCACTAAGAACATCTGGGTCTTCTTTAAAATGCAAACTGAGGTCCCAAAGACTATTTGCAAATAGACTGAAAAACAAAAGAAATTGACCTTTTTAGTATTGATAGGTTTAATCAATTGTTCAAATTATCCAGAACATATTATAAACTGCAGTCAGACCATGAGACAGTGATTTAAAGGTTTCTGATTTAAAGTGATTCTAAGGTTTCTCCACTCATTAAGAAAGTTTACAGATTGCCCTATTGTTATCAATATTTTGATTAATTTCTTTATACCATGACTAAGCTTAAAGAAATAATACTCTTGATAGAAAAATAATTTTGTTGTACGTTGTGGGTACTTTACTTATACTTCCTTTGATCTGTTTGTTCCGGTTAAAGTATTTAAGGCATCTCATAAATTCCCACAGCCTTGTAGACTTGCCAATAGGCTAAGCAAATACAAGCATGGAGGAGTTAAGATATTTTGTGAGATAAAAATTGATTTACAAGATTGCCTAAAAGACATTTTAAAGATTAACCTTAGAGTCTGTTTCTGTAAAATAATTATTAAAGAAAAACTGGTTGTACTACAATAACCCCAGAATACTATTTTATATGCAATGTGAGATTCAACTAAGGAGAAGTAAATAGATCTCAGTTCAAGTGGGAATTAAGAATTTCATTTATCAGAACTTCAGCAACTTGAGAAAACAGTGTTATCAGTTATCGGAATATTGCTTTGAACTTTTGACACATAATACTAATACATATACAATAATAATAATAATAATAATAATAATAATAATAATAATAATAATAATAATAATAATTTATTAACTAAGTATGCATAAGTGGCGCAGTCTAGCTGTATTAGCTACTCTACTGAACCACATACGCACACAGTAAATGAGTTGAAGACAACTAGCGTGATAAAAATAAAAGAAGTATCTTAATTAAAATTACAGAGAAGAGCTCAATACAAAAAATAAAAAAAATAGAAAACAACATTATTCAAAGCACAAAGAATGGAGATCCAATTAACAATTTGAATTTAAAAAGTCTAAGATTTGATATATTATAAAGTTTAAAAAAAAAATATATTAATGACTATCTAGGCGGAAATATACAACCACTATCTTGCAAGTCAAAAAGGTAGGTTTTTAACTTTAGTTTACACAACTGAACATTTTTTAAATTCATTGTCTTGAGAGGCACTGGAAGTGCGTTATAACATTTTACAAAATTATAAGTAAAAGAGCGTTGAAAAATTGCACTTTGATGATGTGGCATAGACAATCTATCTGAAAATCGCACGTTGACATTGTGGACATCATGACGAAAAACAACTCGTTCTTTAAGGGAACTAGGTGAGTCGATATAATTAACTATTTTTAAACAAAAAATGCAAAAATGTAAGACTCTCCTATAATCCATTTTAAGCCAGTTTAAAGCAGTATACAATGGAGAAATGTGTTCAAATTTGCGCATGCCATATATAAGTCGAACACAAGAATTTTGCACTTTTTGTATCCTATATTTACTACTAACATCTAAACAAAATCCGTATATATAATCACAATAATTAAAATTAGACAGAACAAGTGACTCGCATAACATTTTTCTTAAATTAAAATTTAAAATATGTCTATTACTATAAAGTATTTTTAATGCTATATAAGACTTCTGAATAAGTTTCTTGACATGTTCTCTAAATCCAAGTTCACTATCCAATATCAATCCCAGATTCTTAGCAGAGTCGACAAAAGATAATTTATTATCATCTAAAAAAATATTTAGATTATTCTTTAAAGAAAATGCTTTACTTTTATTGCCAAATATCATAAGATGTGATTTAACAGGATTTATTTTTAAATTATGTTGTTTACAAAAATCACTCAAGGTATGTAAGTCTTCATTGACAATTTTTCAAAAACCGCAGAATCATTAGCCCTAAAAGAACAATAAATGCGGGTATCATCTGCAAATGCCTGTATTTTACAATATTTAGTTGCTTTAAGAATATCAGATGTGTAAACCAAAAATAATAGTGGGCCTAAAATTGACCCCTGTGGAACACCTGATAAAATTTTTACTTCTTCTGAATAAGTATTATCTGAATTAATTTTCTGAAACCTGTTATCCAAATATGATTCTATAATTGAGGATGAATGGAAATCAAACCCATAAAACTGTAATTTAGATACAAGAAGCCGATGATTGATTGTATCAAATGCCTTAGAAAAATCTAGAAGTACAAGCAGGCTATTCTTTTGCTTGTCTGAGGCGCGGAATAAGTCATCAGTGACATTGGCCAAAGCCACAGAGGTACTAAACCCCTTTCTAAACCCACGTTGACTGCTGGGAATAACATAACGCTGAAAATTCTGTAAACCGCAATCCTAAAAACTTTTGGAAATTTGTATTCTCTAAATGTAATTCTGACACGTTATGCATTTTATAGATGTTACAGCTATGTAGTCTAAATAATATATGCATGAGAGTCTTGATGTAATAAACATAAGTGCCTTTGAAGTAGAAAATGTATTAAGCTCTCTAGATCTAAACAAGGGAAAAGGACGCGATGGAATCCTTAACAGTTAAAGTTCTGCTTCCATACTCTCTATTACCCTTTATATTTCATATATAACAAATCCCTGCAATCTGGCTATTTCCCTGACTGATACATTACATCCATTCATAAAAATAGAGAGAAAAACAATGTCAGAAGCTGTAGACCTATAAATATTCAATCAGCAATTCCAAAGGTTTTTGACCAGTGTGTTATGTTGGTTTTGTCAGCCAATTTTGAAGAAAAAATATTGCCTAAGCAACATGGTTTTATGCTTGGACGTTCTGTTGTACAAACTTATCTATTTTTACTAACTCTATCTTTGAAAACTCTGAAAAGGGTCATGAAACTCATGCAATATTCATCGACTTCAGTAAGGGCACTGGCAATTATTCACCTGGGGTTACTCAAACCTAGATGCTTTGCTCACAAGTGGATTCTTAATACTCGCAGATGTTCTAGGTGCAAAATTAATAGACTTTCATATTGAAAAGTCTAGAAAGATGTCAATTTCTTTGATGAAAAATTAAATTGGCTTCGACTATACATTAAATGGTACAATACTTTCTAACTGTGATTTGGCTGTCACTATTGACAAGAAGCTTAATTTTTGCAATCATAAGTAACATCATAAACTCATGTTTAAAATCTCTTGGTTTTATTATAAGAACTACATCAGACTTCATTAATATATCAAGTAGAATCATCTTATTTACTTCCTTAGTAAAATTGCGAATACTTTATGCATCTCCAATCTGGTATCCAAACTATACTGTTCACCTTATTAGACTTAAATCTATTCAGTGTAAATTTCTGAATCATATTGCTTTTAAAATTGATGGAGTTTACCCTGATCAGCACTTGTTACTCAGCAGATTCAATATGCTTTCCCTTCATCTGGAAACCATTTATGCAGGTTTGCTTTTTCTTTTCAAATTATGTAATGGCCATATGAACTACCTGGAATGGCTAGCAGCTACACACTTTGTTGTGCCTTACATTAATACTAGAAGACAAAACATTTTTACTTACAAACATAAAGCACCAATTTAGCAAACAAATACAGAGTTATATAGAGCATGCTCTTGGTTTAACTTGGTCCATTTGAGTATGGATGTCAATCTCTTTAATCTATCTTCTTCTCATTTAAAAAAAATTATTGTCAAATAATATTCTAAAAATATTTAGTTAAGGTACCTCTTGTACTTTTTTTTCTCATACATATTATATGATTATCTATTAGTTATGTTCTTATATATGATTATTATTATTTTTCATGATATATGCATTATTATTACTTATATTTTCATATATTGTCTTAGTGATTAGGATTAGATTCTTGTTAGACAATAAATATATTTGAATTTGTTAGGTCTATACTGCAGGTTAAAACTGTTATATGGTGTCCTTACAATCAAATACATATTGTGAGAATTAATATGGTTCAAAATAAGTTTCTGAAATACTCTAAATTTCTATCGAAATCAGGAATCAATCTTTACAATGAGTCGACAATGTCCAATCTTGGCTTAAATCCATCAACTGACAGAAGGGACTATTATGATGTAAGTTTTGCATATAAGATTTTGAATAACTGTATTAAGTCCGTCATGTACCGGCTTTCTACCCTTGCAACTAATTTCTCTTGCATATTCTGTATTCAAACTCAAACAATGCTTTATGTCAATAAACACAGAAGTTGTAGACAAAGCCAAGTATTGTAGAACATCTTATTTATTTCACTGCCCAGTCATTAGAATCTGAACTGAATTTTATGGCACTAAATAAATTTAAATTAGCTGCAAAGAAAATTGTAATTTTTACATTTAAATTTATTATTATGGTAAATTAGATTAAAGCTTTACTGTGTAAAATCTATTTTCCCATAATGAATTAAAAAAAAGTGGGCATGCTTGATGAACCATCAAACTTTAGAGCCAATGTCACACTATCAGAAATGATTAAAAATTATAAAAAGATGGTTCAAAATCTTATAATGTTAAACACAATAGAAAAAAAGTACTTGTGTGCATGTTTAATGTTTAGTTTGAGATTCAGGGACCACATAAGTCCCAAAATTAAAGAACTTACTGTTGAAAAGAGACAAAAGTTGCATTTTTCCTGCTTCTTGAATAAACTTTTAACAGCAAACACCATCAGTATATATTGGATAAGCTTACACAGAGACAAGGCAAAATCTCAGTACAAGTAACAAGAGTCAACTGCAAATACCGAAACAGTCTTTTTAAATGCTGTTTGCTACCAGGACAGCAAGGAGGACATTTTTAAGAAGAAATATAACAACTATTTATTGCCCGTCTCAAATTAATTAAAATTGTTTGCTTTTTTTAATGTGTTAGTGAGGTGAAATACCCTATTTAGTAAATTATTTTTATTCCTATATATTATTGTTTTCAGGGTTATGCTGTTGTTTTTATCTGGGTTATTTTCCAAAAATCCTGACATGTGGACACTTTAAATTTTTTTTGAAAAATGTCCTATTTTGTAATTTACTTTAATTTATAATATTTAATCACAGTAACAATCTCAAATCATGGTTAAGCTTAATCTTTATCTTACTTATATCTGCCTTGTCAGTTAATTTAAATTACACAATGAAATTAAATTTATATTTAGTTTTAGAAATGGCTTTTTAATTCTGGTTTGCATATATGGAATTTAATTTTCTATATACTTGGTTAAAAGCAGCTATGCCGAGATTGTTATAAATACAATTCTACTTATTCAACAAAGCAAGTTTGAATTTAGTTGAATAATAATTTATATTGATTGCTTACCTCTGTTGTCCAACATAGGTTTTCCCTGCTTCAATCATTGTAGAAGATATTTTTAAAATTTTTTCCAATCGATGTTCCAATTGTTCAATACTTTGTTCCTCTTCTTCCAGCAGAGTCCTAGGAAAAGTCATTGAAATAGGCCTCCAAAACTAAATATTTACAGTTGATTTTTACCTGAACTTGGGAGAATCCCTTAGGCACTCGAGCGGCTCAATTTTCGCTTCCATTGTTGGAATATAAACGATTTAAAAAGGATATAAAGAAAACTGGCTTGTTAAAACTTTGGGGCCCTCTGACAAATAATAACTAATTAAAAACAGAAACAACCTTGTTTGGAACCGCGACTCACGAATCACACGTTTCTCAGAACACGTAAAATTTATTCAAATATGTTACCATTCCATAATAATATTTAGGAAATGAATAATTAGTAAAACAAATTAATATTTACGATTGTTGTGTTTTGTTGATGAGTCAATGACATATGATTGCCAGTCCAGGGGATTGACGTAAGCCAATCGGGAATGTGTCAAAAATAGTAAAGTGACATGTGACAGCCAGAGTTACAAATGGTAGAAGTGTTTAGTAGAGATGTGCTTGAAGTGTGCGGGAACAGGATGGCGGATTTCGTAAGTAGGATGGCGGCAAAATTTGAACCATAAAATTCGAGAACAATGTTTAATCGCTTAAGAGAATTTTCCTAGAGATTTACTGAATAAAAGTAATCAATTTTACAATCATTATCATAAGATGTGTACGAAATTAACGTCCAATTTGATTTAAAAAAAAATAGATGCAATTCATTTGACCGTTTTAAGTAATATGAACACGTGAATTAAACACCGATAAATGTAATGAAAAACATTTTCAAAATTTAGATCTATGGATCTTGGAAGTGTTTTCACTTATTTTTTTTATATGAAATGTAAAAGTATTAATAATAATATTAATAGTATCGTTAATTTCCTCAGTACAAAGAACATATACATATATAAAGTTCTTAAACTGAAGAAAAATCATAATAAAAAAGGAAAAAAAATACAAATAATACAAATATTATTAAAACATCCTACATCAATATACATACATACATATACATATATTTAAAGCTCCAATTTAGAAATACAACTAATTATCTAGATCCAGAAAATTACCCACCAATACAAACATTTGCTGGTAAAGATTTCAATAAAAGAAATCATCGAGCGAGTAGCAGCTTTTCTCGACCTTTTTGAGCCTTTTCTTAAAAATAAATATATTTGGGACATTGTTTATGTTATGGTGCAAGTGATTATTAATCTTACAAGCATTAGAAATAATATTTTTTTGATAAAATGCTGTTTGGTGAATATCTGATAATAAAAGGTATCGCCTACGAGCATTTTTGGACTGATCTATTTGCTTGGAAAATTGGTTTATTCTTAAACACATAAGTACTTATTTCAACAATGTAAACTCCAAACATTGTAAGAATTTTATCCTCTTTACAGTGCGCCTTGCATAAGTCTCTAAATTTAATATTACTAATGATCCTGATAGCATACTTCTGAATAAAAAATACCCTTGAAGCTAGAGGACTCAGTGCCCAGTTCACAATTGCATGAAGGAATGGAAATAAGCATATTATAAAGTTAAAAGAGCTGCTTTACCACAATGCTTTGAAAGACATTTTAATACATAGTAACAAGTTTTAAAAAAAATTATTATAGATCTCATCAAAACCTGCAGCATTTGAACACTTTAGACTATTGATTAAAGATACAACATCTGCGGAACAAACTGTTGGTATTATTTCTAAAAGAACGTTTGAATGATCATTCTAAGAGAGAATTAGAAATTTGTTGAAAGTTGTACCAAAACAGGTATTTTTTAAGACAATTTAAGCTTTGTACTATATTCATTTAATGCAACTACGAATCGCTTGACTTGGCAAAAATCCTGTCAAAACATCTTTGACGTCAACATGATGGCAACTTGTCAGGATACATTATAAAAACTTTATGAACACTATGATAAAATCATCGACACTTTTATCTTATTTAAGGAAAATATAACTGAAAATGCGATTATAAGAAGCTAGAGGCCTTCGATTTCAGTTAAAGCGGCTCAAAACAACATTCATGCAGTAAACAAAATATTGTAAAAATAGTTGATATTAGCATAGCTAATGTGATAAGCAACTAACGTGGATTGACGACTGACAGATCAGGACTAAAGCGGTAGCTGATGCACGAATGGAGAAGATAAGGCATTGGACATTCCAGAGAGTCAATGTCGACTGTTAAAAAGTTGCCAGGCTGAGAAATCAAGAGATGGGAGAAGAGAATACTTTTTAAAGTCATCCTCATCAACTTCTAGCGTGCCTAGCATATGAAAAGATCTACAGTACATTTTCACCCATTATTGAATTTGGCAACATCAATTTAAGTGAAATTCGTAAAAGTTTGACTCTTCTATGCATTAGGTCGGACTTATTACTTGACTAGTTTGCATGATGAAACTTCAGACGTGTTTGCAGTTGAAGTGATGCATTAAAACTTAATCTTGTTCACATATCTCGCCTCACAAATTTTTTCCTATCTTGTTTCTTCTATACGTTAATGACTTCTTTCTCTTGACATTCGGCAGCATTTCAAGTATTTGTTGATTATACCATAATTCTATGGTCTCATGTTAAAAAGGAATAATTGATGAGTGTTTTTTTTATTCGAAAGATCTATTTATAAGGTGAATCGGTTGTTTGATGCTAATCTTTCGTCCTTAAACGTCCAAAAAAAAAGAAATTGCTTAGTATTAAATTTCTATGTATAATTTATCATTAATAATGAACTTATTATTGATGATAAAAGATTGAAAATAAAAATCTGTCTCTTGTATATAATAGCTACTGGGTATTACTTCTCGGGGCTATTGTAATCAATGTCTGTTGAGTTCTGTTTTTGTGTTGCAAGATATGAGTGTCATCTAAAGCCAAGATAGGGTAAGGTTTATTAAGGAGTTAAAAAGTGTAACTTTTTTTAGTTTCTTTAGTTGAAACCAGCTATCTACTTATATATAAGAACTCTAAGATGTATAGTTAATGATGAAAACCATCACTATATAGGACCAGGCAAAACTATAATATTTCAAAGCCAATTTCGAAAAGGGAGCTGACAAGAAATTCTTTCATTTATTTAAGTATAAATTTATATAGAAATATTTAATTAATAGATTAGAAATATTATTTAAATAGAAATAAATACTTCTTGTGACATTGTGTCTTAAGACATCAGCTGACTATTTTTGTGTATCCAGTGTTTTAATTTACTCCTAAACAAACCTTAAAAATGCTACTATAATTAAGCAGCTGAAACTCTCATTTATTAAAGTTTTAAAAATTGAGGTGCTTTCATAATTTAGAGGAATATTTTCCAGATCAATGTTGTAGTTTTCCCATTTCTTGGGTTTTATTGAAAATTCTTATTTCTCTTAAAATATAATCGTTTGTATTATATTGTACCTCATTTGCTTATTTTAATAGTTTTCAATTTTTTAACCAATATTAACGTAAATATACATTTTCATTGTTCATAGAATAGAATGTAAAACGGCTTCGTCGACAAATATTTTTAATAATGAAGCATTAATATGAATTCGAATTAATTTGAAACATATTATAGAGAATTCATGTCGTTAACATACGGGTTTACAAACCTAACTGACTTAGACATTAAGTTAATCTACGTATGCAAATACACGATAAATTTATTCATATATAGTCGTTAGAGTAATAACCTGTGATCTTTCAATTCCTATGAATAAATAAGCCAATATTATAGATCGATTGTAAAATCTTTTAAGAACCTTGGATAGCCAGATAAAACTTCTTTAATTTAAGTCCTACTGTAATAGTGATAGTTGTTTGGAAGAACGTACTTATTGGAATGAATTAAAAAATCTTACTAATACTACCTTAAGGCATTGGTTTAATAAGCATCTTATTATTGGGAGGCCCTTCTGTGAGGTAATTTCATATAGAGATAAAAAAACATTTTGTTCTTATATATGGGAATATGTCATATACTCAAAATATAAAGTGAATTTACTGTTACCAGACACAGATTTTATCAAAATAAAAATACTCTCGATAATAAATATGGTCTTAAAATTAGTCGTGTAAGATTTCTACATTCAGTAATTTTTAATTAATCAAGAATAATTTGAAAAATTATATCGTCTGTATGATTTATTATACGTTACAACAAGTGGCTTCTGTAAGCTTCAATAATATGGTGAGTAGGTTTCTGTAAGCTGAATTTGCTTAATATAATCCTTCAAGGAAATTATACTTACTGCGTATTGGATGTGTATACCATAGTCAACGTGTTTTCTATCCAGCTTATTATTTATACTATATTTTTTACAGCAGGTTTTTTGATAATTTAATCTAATAACAGTATTTACAAGATAGAGGATGTACATAAATCACGAAAAAGTTCAAATTCTATAAATATAGGATTTAAAATATGGCATCAGAATTTCAGAATATTGTACGATGACAACTTAGATCCAAAACAAGATTGCTGCCTGTCAAAAAAAATTAATTCTGAAAAATACCGCCATGTATTGAAAGTTGCAATTGTCATTTTTTAATTTATTCATTGCCACTTACATAAATTATGAATAAAAACAATTTATGTACTTAATTAAACCAATCATACTTAAGTAGATATAAATCACATATTTTCATCTAATTTAGAAATTATTTAGCCTTAGTTGCTTGAAAAATAAAATTTGTATAATTTAAACATATTAGAAGTGAATTAATAGCCATCAAAAACATAAGGTTGTCACTTTTAATCTTAGAATTTTCGCTAAATAAGCCTTGACTTAGTTTAAAAGATTATTATAATTATAATATAATTATTATTAAACTAGTTTCTATATAAATAAGTATTTTTTGGGGATGTAAATATTGTAATTAAAAAGCCAATACATTAAGTGGTATTGAGGCAATAATATGGCGAATTAAAAAACCGATTAAAAAATTCACACCTATAAAAGAACAGTCTCGAATAAACAAGGTTATAACAGAAAAAAATTAACAAAAAAATTAAATTATCTCATCATCTTTTAATGTGTAACGAACTACTCGGGATTAGCTTTGCGTTAAAGGTCACACTTAAAGGCGCCAATTAAATTTCAAAAATTAATTGCTCGTTGTTTTAAAATAAAATAACTTTTGGATCAAGGTTTCTTGTATATATACTTTAATAATTGTGTAAGAATTTGTCTTTAGCGTTTTCTTTAATCCTAATTGGATATTTAGGGGACAAATGTTTTCACTTTAGAAGAACTTAAAAAGACTAATTCTTTTTTATCAGAGAGGGAAAAAACATATATGTATATGTTCATATTCTTATAGCCAACTATGAGGATAAGGTAAGTGTATGAGAGGTTTGCTTCTTGGCAACGTTGCACATTGTAGAGTACCATCGATTTATGAAATATAATTCGCAGGTGAAGTTTTTTGAAGAATTTCTCTTTCTGTTAGAGTTTATGGTTGCAGTGTGACTAACTTTTTTATTTTTTTTGTAATAAATATTTACCAGCTTATTCGTTAATATGATTAGGTTTCAAAATGACAAATTATTTCATATGCAATAAATCATATAATTTTACGTTAAAATTTTATCACTAGGAAAATAGGTAGGGGAAGCTGTCCTAAAATGACATACTTTTTATTTAAATCTTGTTTATGCAAAAACCAATTAAGATAAATAACTCAAAATAATACACCACGTTGCTTTAAATAAACTTTATTGACAAACATACACAAAAATATTTCAACTCTATTTGAAACTTGTAAGAAAATGCATTTTAAAAAACGTTACACTATGTCGTTTTACAAACATGTATATTGTAAAATGACACAGTCGTGGGGTATAAAATAACATATACTTAAAACAAGTGATAACACAAATAGAACTTATAAAATATAGTTAAAGAAAGTAAGCTAATAAGGAATTAGTCTTGGCAAATCTCGTAAATAAACTTTTTGACTTTTGGAGAAACTCCAGCACATTCGCAATGTGCCCAATTGTGGCACTTCATACAACTAATCCAAGACTCCCTGGATCGAGAATTTTTGAATAGATCGTTGCAATACAGGCATGCCACTTCATCCTCATAATCCTCGGCTGCAAAAAAAATCTTCTTCACTTTCGCTTCGTGCAACAAAACTTGTCTCACCTGAAAGGTTCTTTTTAAATTGACGCACATTTTTTCGCAATTTCTTTTCTTCCTTTAGCTTTAACTCTTCTAAATTGGGAGTAGTTGTTAAGACTCCGGTTATAGTTTGTCTGGTCTTTCTTTTTTTGGTTCCTCTTGCTACAGGCACTGGCGAAATTTCCTGTAGAGAAAACCTTTTCCTTAATGGTTGATTTTGTTTTATATTGCTTTCTGTCTGATCACCTCTCGGTTCATTTTCTTTATCGACACTTTTGCTTTGTTTTTGTCGCATTGCTTCTTCTGTAACACCAATTACTGTTATTCATTGCTTGTTGATGGTTGTTCTGGGCGATGGGATGCTCCCTCTTCTATGGTCGGTTCTAATAATCTATTTGTTGTCTCGGCCGGCTCAAAAAACTCGTCTGGGAAAATATGTAGATTAAATGGATAAATTTCCGTATTTACAAATGCGCTTGTGGCATTTTTAATTGTAGCTGCTTTCCCGTAAGCGGACGTAAACAGTTCACCAATTTGATGTAGTGTTATTACTCTCCCTGGATGGTTTTTCAACCAAAGTGCACATTCCTGGTTATAAAATGTCTTTAGTGGACCATAGAAGCTGACATCCAGGGGCTGCATACGATGGGCACAGTGGGCAGGAAAGCATAAAGGGATTATTCCATTTCTTCTGGCAAACGTCAAGGCATTTAATGATTTGTGGCTAGTATGCCCATCCAGAAGTAATAAAACTTTTGAGTCGGGAGAAGCTTTAACAAAAGTCTGAAAATGCTTTAACCATAAAGCAAAGGAATCAGATGTCATCCATCCAGTCTCGTTAAATAATCCTAAAGAACCTGGAGGTAAAGCATCTAAAAGTTCCTCCTTTCTATTTTTCCTAGGGAAAATCAAAGCAGGTGGCACAAAATTACCTACACTATTCATGCAGCAAACACACGTTACATGCTGACCTCTTTCAGCACTGGTTAATGATCCTACTTGTTTTCTTCCAGTTTTGGCATAAATTTTTGAAGGCCTTTGCACTGTGGACTAACCACTTTCGTCCATATTGTAAATCCGATGCACATCAATTTTTTCTTTTTTTAGGGTATTTTCCAACGTATTAAAAAATTTGTACTTGTGGCCTATTAAATGCCATGGCTCTAGCCGCAGACACAGCTTCAGGCAGCCTTAGAGATATTTCAGGATGTCGCATACGAAATCCTCTCAGCCACTCTCGTCCAGCGCTACGATCTGTAAATCTATTTGGGATGCCATTTTTAGTGGGAAACTCATACGCAAGTTTCTTTATATCTGTTGTTGTTATCCCGAACAATCTAGACTGAAGTAATAGTGTATACTCAACTAACCCTCTTTCTTCGTCTTCATTAAATGTGGTTGGAAACCGACCCAAAACTTTCTGACAGCCCTTAGCTCTTTTGTTTGTGTCATTTGCTCTTCGCCTTAATGTGGCTTGGGAGACATTTCGATTGCAATTCGAGAACAATTTCGATGCTTTCAGCCACCTCATTTGGCCACCTTTTACAGCGTTAATTGCACTTAGCATTGCTTGTTCATCCCAGGATTTTCTAGTTGATGTTCTTTCACGTTTTCCCACTATAATGTAGCTAAAAATAAACAAAAAATACAATATTCCTTAAATTTAAATTAATTTGATGTTTGTTTGTAAAATGACATAGTATGCCATTTTACCTTCATGCCTATCTGTGTCGGTTTACCCGCAGTAACAGATAGTCCCTTGTTAATGCAGAATAATCTTATTTCATATTAAACGACATTTCCGCGCACGTGAATCTGAAGTATACACTTACATTTAAATACTAACCCTGGTTTTACTTTAAAATCAGCACAATTTCGTAATAAAAACAGAATTTAAAACAGCACATGCAAAATTTCTACAGATTAGCCAATTCGTACATGCTTGGTATTGGCTCATCGCCCCCCTGATGTCAAGTCATAGTTCCTTTATTTCCAATAGATGGCAAGACAAGTACTGCAGACCTTTCACTTAGTATTGTTATTTAAAAAATGTATGTTTTATGGTCCAAGGTGAATTCACGAAATCTGAAAGTTGAATTTTTATTACGAGTTCCTTCAAAATTACACTTATTTATAAAAATTAAGTGTGTGTGTGAAAACTCAGTGACATCTTATTTTTTTCAGATAATTTTCGGCAACCTAAAGTGGCAAAGTTGATTTTTTGTTACCATCAACGGTAATCCAAAAATTACACACTTTTTCACAAAAATCAGGATACACGCATTCACATGATGCTCCTTTTCAGTAAATTTTTACGCATGCCCCTAGGTAACCGAAAAATGAGTCTCAAATTTTGACTTCAATATCTCCCATAGGCTTCACCGCCATAATGCCAATGGGTTTTTTCTTAGTTTCACCCTTCAGATTTCGACCAGATCATCTGCATGGTCGGAGTTCTCTTAATAACCGAGATCTCGCATTTTTAGAGGCCAAAATAAACCTAAAAAAATTGTAAAAAATTGGCATTTTTGCAAATTTTTAGTCAAAGTGCTCTCATTCCCTTGGATCTGCTTATATCCCATTATAATTAAGTATTTTTGTGATGTAATAAATTAGAAGAAAGTGCTTTCATTCTTTCATTCTCTTTCTAATTTTCAGCTAATCAGCGATAAAATTGTTTTTTTGTTACCATTAACGGTTCTCCCAAAATTAAAATATTTTTCTTAAAAATAGAGAGTAGTAGAGATAGCACTGATTTATTTCTTAAAACCATTTAAAAAACTATACGGCGTATTAAATATTAAATTGTATTCTAAGTGTGTATTCTAGAAGACATTGTAGAATTTTTCTCGTTCATTAAGTATGAATTAAGACATTTGAAAATAGTCAACTAATTTATTCACACACGTCACTACGAAAAAACTATAACTCACGACTACTATAAATATTTATTTTTACCGTATTTATTAACTATTTCAATCTCGCGTCAATATTGCAAATTTTCTTCAGTGTACTGACAACTGATAACTATTAGCGATGCGGCCCCTTATATACTCGGCATACCGTTGTTCCAAAAGACTCCCGATAACTTTCGAGACGTCGTGTGATGTAGCACTTGTCTCATTTCGGAATGATAGAGAAATACCTAGTTTCTTGGTGTTTACAATATTACATCTATAAATAATTTATAGTTTCGTACCTTTCAAAATTCTTAAGCAAACTGTTTTAACTGTTTTAATAAAAAAATATTTATTATAATATACCGATTGGATTATTAATGTATAGGTAATCTACATTAATCATCTACGTGAAAAGCTACTGTATTATTAATATATTATATAAATGACCGATTTGTTAGCATTTTAATAACTATACCCTTGTATACATTATACATATGCTAATATAAGAGAAAATAATATGCTGTAATTAATAATATTAACAAAAAAAATATGAAAAACAAAAAAGAACCCCTGTTTCTGCTTTTTTATACCGATAAATACGATATAATTTCTCTATTTATTTCTTTTAATTGGATTGAAAAAACCATATAAAAACTACAATAGTAGGTGTAGTATAAATAAATAATAATTCTGTACCTTTCATAATTATTAAGCAAACTGTTTTTAATTTTTAAAATGAATGTGTAATTATTTTATTATATAAATTAGCTTATTAATGCATAGGTAAACTGTTAATTTAAATAATTCCTATTCAACCTATAACTGCTAGAAAACATTTGTTCATTATAGATAATTGTACTTTTTAATTAAGATGATCCGCAGGCAAAGAACAATTTTACTGATACATTTCACAATAGAGAACTCTAATTATAGCATTCGCATAATTATAGCAAGTACCGGTATAATAACCAATAAGCATGAAATCACTTAAGGGAAAAAAATATTTAAAAATTAATATGCTATTTCGCAAGAAAACCACCTTAACGGGACAATAAATGTTACTAGAAATGTCTACTAAAGGTTATAATTTGGATTCAAATAATATTGATATAACATTCATAAATGTAGCCAATAAACGCCTAAAAATTATAATGAAAATAATTGTGACTAAGCATAAAAGTGATTTAAAGGACTCATTGATCTGTAAACAAAGATAGAAACTGGTATAAATGACAAAATAAAAATTGTAAAATCATCATTACAATTTAATGATCATAATCATTATTTTAATGACCCATAAACTAGTTAATCGGTCAATAAATATTGATGAAAAGTGATGTAGATTATTGGGCTAAAGATGATAATATAATGAATATTAATTTAGTCACGTTTTTTGAAGTAACATTCACCTGTGAACAATGACACAAAAACTGTGTAATTGAGAAAATACGCGTTGAGCCTAAAATTGGTAAAAAAATTAATACAGTGATTTTAATGAGCCCTTAAGGAGATAATCTGTCTATAAATAATGAAAAAGATTGAGGAGATTTATTGGCTTAAAAATGATAAAATAATAAATACTTATACTTGTTGATTTTGATGGATCATCGGCCTGTAAATAATGAATGAAATAAAAATAAAACTCTAATGTTTAATAAGATCTAATCTCACCAGGATTGAGATTCATCAGTTAAATCTTTTTATACGTAATAAAATTCTCGTATCCGTATAACAAGAAATTACAGCAAATTAGCAAAGCAAGACGTTTCATTTACTTAAAGTAATTGAAAATTAGTGCTTTCGGTGTAAAACACCCCCGAAGATATATATACATGTGCCGACCGGAGTAATTGTTTCCCTCTAGAAAAGTTTAAATCTCCGTCGAGAATTTCCTTTAGAGGGTTAATTGTGACTATCCTCTGATTCGTTTTATGGAGGGTTAATAATTTAACTTAAGGTATTTAGGGCGGTGGCGTTTTAGTAGAGTAGAGTTAGAAAGTCTGACTAAAAGTGAAACAAAAAATTAGAATTAGTCTTACTTGCAAAATTAAGATAAAAACGAAATATATTGACAACGAATTTTTAAAATATGTTAAAATTTTTTCGACAACTTTTATACCTATATCGTCATGTTAGCTTCTCAGTCTGGTACATCAATAATAATAGTTCTAAAATTGACGTTAATGCCTATGCCATTAAGTAAACAAGAAAAAGGTGATTTTTCAAAAGATTTTACTTTTAATTCTAAGACACTTAATAGAAAATGTGATATTCCTTTTGACTATTAGTTATAACAAGGTTACAGGAAACTAAAGGCAAATGTGCTTTTCTAATAGAAACCTAACTTTCACCAAGAACTTAATATATTTGTATAACAAACAATAGCAAGAAACATATTTTCCAAACTCCAGCAATAAAGACTGAAGTGCCACAGGGTTCAATTCTTGGCCTATCCTCTTTTTGTTGAACATGAATACTCAGACCTCTGTATTTTTAACTGGTCTGGTCTCCCAGTACGTTGCTGACACATCTGGCTTGCCTCTTTCTCCTGATCTTTCAATAACTTGCTCAATAGTTGCTGAAGAAATAACGCACCCTTGGAACCCGTATAAGCCTAAACTCAAGAAAACGAAACTTGCCTACTTTACCATCCAAATAAATAAAAATAATCTTTATGTGCACGTCAGTTCCGGAAGTTAAGGCAGTGGATTTCAGTCAAGTTAAGGTAGTACACTCTGTTGGAGTGCACATCTTTAGCGACTGATTTCCAGGCTTTCTAGCAATTATGCATTGTACGTTGAGGAACATATTGTCAATAAACTCAATAGATGAATTTGCACACCTGTTTTGTTTTAGAAAAAATTATCATATGCATTGGATGTGTTTAAAGATTAAAAGCGAATGAATAGACCGATGTATCTCTGGATTCCAACCTAGAGTGTCTTGTCAGACATCACTTTTTGCATTAATGGTTCCTGACTGTATGTTCTTTAAATTTTATATGCATTGTAATGTTATAAACATTAGGATTCTTAGGGGCTTTCCAGCATAACTATAATAATTTTCATAATATGACTTTTAACTTATTACCATCTCTTATAAGGACAATAGAAAAACATTTCAAAAAAATCTTCAAAAATTAGGATTTATGACTGATTTATGAGGCAAATACTAACTTTCTACAAATATGGTATATCGATTTGGTTTTTAATATAGCTTGTAGGTATAAGTAAGAGTTATTACTTGCAAGAGTGGCTGTACACGTAGATAAATAGTAGACAATAATAAAAGCGATTTGTATAACGTGCATATATTTTCTACTGGCTTTTTAGATAAGATTTATTACTATTAGCTTTATTTCAGGTAAGTCACTGATCTTTATAGCATTTGCCATCAGGAGTACTCACTGATGGACCAACTGAGTACTCCTGGAGCTACCATTGAGAAAGTACCTCATAATGCTCGTCGTTGTCTGGAGGATTATTGCTTTTTACATTTGCACGTCGGTCTTCTAAAGTATTTTTATTTCAGAAAGTTCATCTTTAATGTTTTTAGGCATGTACAATGCCAACGATTCAGATACTTACTACAAGAGTGTCAGCTCTATCGGTTTCCTATAATTATCGGATTTCTTGCGCCAGTGGTTCATATCCTTGGATTTTTTCTTCGTACTTTGGTTATTTGGGGGCTACGTCGATCATGTAAATTGTTTTATTGTTTTTGTCAATTAATGTTAGGTCTGGCCTGTTGTGTTGAATTGTTTTATTTGTTAGCGTGCCCTTGTCCCGATACATTTTAATGTTAAGACTTCGTTCATTTACAAAATTGGGTTTATATTGGTATAATGTGTCTTCGTTTTGGATTAGGTACGATTTATAAGTCTTCTGATGGGTGTACGATACTTGCTACTTGGTCATGTCTTTCCATGTATTTTGTTTCACTCCATCTGTTGTGTTTTAAGTAAACAGCACAACGATTTTAATATGTATTTACTTTTAGGAAAATAGGCTAACATCGTAAAACTATTCTTACAAAAAAGACTGCCAAAACTAAACGTGCTCGAATTCTATTTTAACATAGATTAAGTTGTTACGGAGTGCCTAGCGTCATAGCAAATGTAAGGTCCAGGGCCTTCAAAGCTCGGGCGATTTACGGAACACTGAAAAAGCTTCTACTCCTTGACATAAAGATGGCGGTAAGAGCAATTTCAGCAGTTTCAATGCATGAGCATTTTTGGATTCTATACAAATCTTGGAGTCCTTCATTACTAATTTATTGATTGTTATTTAATTTATAATATTTACTAAGGAACATTACTGGTGAATTGAGTACGCTGTAATTTCTTGGTGATTTAATTAAATTTTTATTGACCTTTTTTACACATTCATTATAACCTTTTATATTACCCTGAACAAATCCTACTTTACAAAGTTTGTTCTTCATACAACCAAGTTCCTATAATTAAATGAAGGTGTAACTTTATAGATTATGCAATTTGGAAGAATTTTTATATTTAGTTACTGTTTTAACAAGCTCATTACAGTTCATTTTTATTGTATAATTTGTAAATTTTTTGCTACAATATTTTTTTCTAATATAATAAGAAATTTTGTGATTATTTCTTGTTCAATTTCTGAAATCTAAACCTATGTATCTAGTAGGAAATGTATGGGTCTTTCAGAAATTTTAGTATGTAAATAGAAAAAGTGCCAAATTGAGGACTTTATTTAATATGGTAACAAGAAAAAAGCCCTAATCTAACATTTTTTTAATTTGCCTACTATAATTTCCAAGAAACCTAAAATTTCCCACTAAGTGCCCGGCATAGTGAAGCAAAATTCAAATTTGGCGCCGTAATCAAATTTAAATTACCCGCTATTATGACGTCACAAACCCACTTTCAATTCCAGTTAGTACTACTCCTCGACATTCATAGGGCGCAACAGTCAATCAACGTTCAGTTTTCTATTGGTTCTTATGGCAATTTCTTATTTAAGAAGTATTAATCTATGGCAAGGCCTTGCATATGGTGTACGTTCGGGTTTAACTAATCTAAAGCTACAATTCTAAATACATGACACATCTTGATGTTATATCATCCCTGGTTTTGAGTTTTTCACCACATTACCTACATCCAATAATTCCAATACCAAGTAGTATTTGGCATTTCTTTTTCTTATATTGATCGAATTAAGGAAAGATCCTATTATATTGCATGTTTTAGGGATAACAGACTTCTATATGTTTGTATTAATGTTTTGATTGATACCAAGTTATTTAAGATGGGTATTGAAGATATGTGGGGTGATGCCGGTCGTTAAAATAATGGGTGGTATAATAATTACTTTTTTCGGTTTCCAAAGTCTCTGAGCTTCTGTGGCTAACTCCATATACTTTTTTTCATTATATTTGGTTTAAATGTTGCGGTCAAATTTTGATAGATCTGTGAGATAGGTGATTTGTTATTTTTTGTTTTGGAAAACGATGTCTAGTCATTCGTGGATGAAAAATATTTGTAATATACTAATTATTCTTCTTTGATGAGCCTATATGTCTTTGCGAGTGCCTGATGAATAATTTTTCCTGCTATGTTGTGTCTCTCGGTGTATTCTTTGCCTGCTAAGATTTTACATATGTACATCGGTTTGTATGTCCGGATCTTTGCTTTATAAAAAAGCAGAGATATACAATAATATACATATCCGATGAATGACTGGCTGATGATGCATAAAGAGATCTGCAATTTTTGTCAGCTTTACAGACTTCCCGGTGAAGGAATGTTTCTTTACAAAGGAAGAATTTCCAAAATTGCTTGATCTATTTTGTATAGTGCTTTGGTATCTAGTATCCTTCTTCCTCCTTGTTTTCTGTTTATTGTAACTTTTTACAAGAATTAAGATGGTGTTTTCTATATTTCGTGAGCTCGAGATCTCATGAGTATATTTTCTAGGTAAGCTTCTGTCCATCCAAATGAGTATGTGAGTATTGGGATTCCAAATGTGTTAATGGCTTTGAAGAGGTTACGAGAATAAAGTGTTCCTTTAATGGTGACTTTATTTCTGTGTGATTTATCTTGGTATTTTGTTAGAAACCAAGATATTTGTAAGATTAGGTTTCTGTCATATTATCTTATATTTTATCGTTTATGGTTTCTCCGTTCCCACTTTCATTCCACTTGCCCTTTTTGATATGTTATATTTTACATTTATTTATACCGATTTTCATTTGTATATATATTAGTATTATTATTATTAGAGAAATAAAATGAAGATATTTAAGCAAAAAACTTTAAAAAATCAATATTTTTTTTACTTTTAGCTAATTAATTATATTAACTAAACTATATTACTTTGTTTAATCTAGTAAATAATAATAGTTAGTAAATAATATTTAAAAATTTCCAACATAGTAAGCGTCCCAAAAATATGATAGCTCACTTGATGTAAAATAATATCGAGTATTATATCAGTAAAGTATGTATATATTTATAAAAAATTGCAAAATATATAAAACAATTTAACGTGGAAAAAAAACAACATATTTCATTTTTTGCTGATATCTCGTAAACTATCAATATTTAAGAAATTTTAAAAAAACATCTATAAAATGCAGGAAAGTTTCGATACAAAACTTTTGACTACAGAAATTCGTCACGTCCATTATTTAAAATTTTAAATGCTTGATTACGTTGTACTAAATAAAGAGTATTATTTATAAATTTAAAAATTCGAAAAAATTGTGGTGTATTGCGAACACTTTAAAGAATTAGAAATTTTTTTCTAAAATTAATTTTTCAAGATATTGTTGCATTTTTATTGAAAAATTGTTTCACTTCGTGAATGCCTTAAAAACAAATAAATTTATAAAAACAAAAAGTTAAAAAAGTTGTTACACACAAAAATACAATAAGAATGCAGGCAAAAAAATCTTTCTTTTAATCTTTTATTCTTGCCTTAGTAGCCATTCCAGCCTGAGGTTCACTAAAACTAAATACTAAAATAACAATTTTCATAACACAATTTTAAAAGAGATAAAATTTTAATATATTCAATGAAGAAATTCAATATTTCTTACTCTTTATTAATAAACATCCATATCTTCAATTTAATTGCAAGCATCCTATATACGGTAGCAAATATAATAAAATTGATAAATTAATGAGGATTTAAGCAATTATCCAATTAGGCAACCCGATTGTGCCTCCATTAAGCTCTGATTTAATTTAATATGTTTTAATTGAAAAATTGTTTAACGTATATTATTAGCGAGTGCCGCGTTCATATTGTGGCGTAGAAAAGTCAACTTCTTAAACGGTCTTCAAGAGTTAACTAATTAAAAAAAAAAAGATTTAGAAACCAAAATGTGTTTTCGACATAGCTTTTATTCAAAAAAAAAAAAGAAAAAACCCAGAAAACAATGAGTTAGCACATTTATCAAATAGTGCAAAGAATGAATAATTTTCTTCGATAATTTAATTTCCCGCTAGCCGCTACCGACGACTACTACTAAAAAGCGGAATTTCCCAACACGACGATGACCATTATTTCTCCTAAACGGTTACGTATGGGAGACCCCTCGACTCGATAAATTAAAAAAGAATGAAAGAACTGACCTGGTGTGACTGAGACGTTTACAATTTATATATGGTGGCCCAATAAAAAAAATACTGAAAGTCACGTCATTTATTACCTAAGCCTTATAACAACAATGTAAATGCAGACCTGACTACAAGGCCAAAAAAAAGCAAAGAACAATATAAAAATCGTTTTACGACATTACAATTAAAAAGATTGTATTAGCGATAGAAATGCAATAGAAATAGTACTGTTAAAACACAAGATAACGAGAAACAAGTAGCATTAAGAAGACAACATTAAGATGCTGGCTATTTTAGTATGATGTTTTTTTTTTAATATTTTAATTTGAAGTTTACGTTTTCAAGATGAAAAAAAAAATGAGCAAGTAAGTTGGTTTAAGATGCAATTTCCTTGTCTGACTTTTTTCTTTTTCTCTTTCTTTTTTTAAGTCGTTTCTTCTGCTTGTTCTGT
Source organism: Anthonomus grandis grandis (assembly GCF_022605725.1). Classification (NCBI taxonomy): domain Eukaryota; kingdom Metazoa; phylum Arthropoda; class Insecta; order Coleoptera; family Curculionidae; genus Anthonomus; species Anthonomus grandis. The sequence continues at coordinate 13,701,868 of NC_065548.1, read as the reverse complement.
CAATCACGTCCTCACCTTCAGTTAACTTCACTTTGATCTCTCAAATAGGAACCTCCCCCCTCCATCGTATGACACAAGAGTAGGCAAAAATGTGTGTTCATAATGAATATTTTTCGACCTTAAACATTGGTAAGTCAAATGGCTATTATGATCATCATTTTAAAGGGCATATAATCTGCTGGCTTTTACAGTATCAAAAAATATTGAAGTTAAATTACCAACAAAAAATTAGGCTGTAAAAGAGGTGTAAAATAAACAGTTAATTCAGACCAAGGAATTATTTAAACTGGAAGTCTTATGGTCCCCAGACTTAACCTTATTAGACTTTTTTCTTTCTGATTGGCAGAGCCTTACAATATCTGCCTATCAATTTTCTACTTATCTATACTCTATTTCAGAAGTGTATAGAGCAATAAACTGGGGAATTCCGTTCTGTTTGGCTACATTTCGTGGTAGTTCATAGGCGCAGGTACTTATAATATTTATGAATTTAATTTTCACGGATTAAATGCGTTTATTTTGAAAGAGATTAAATACTAAATAAATACTTTTAATCCTTTTGTATAGGTACCTATCTTTTAACGCTTTGTAACTGAATAACAAAAATTTGACAAAAAAATGGCCTTTTTCTGTTTTTGACATGACTGTGCGTCTTAGAATGGCAATAAAATTATGCTCTTTATTTGGAGTTAATTTAACTACGTAAGAACGTAAAGAAATTTATATTTCGGGATTATTTAACCTATAACTAAACCTGATAGAAACACAAAAAATATGGATAAAAAATTTTGATATTTAATTCATTTTTAGGCATATTTATATTATTTATCCCAGTGGCATTAACAATCGTTAATAAAGTGATGCTTAACTACGTAGGAAATATGATAATTATTCTAGACCATTAAAGCTGTAAGTAAAAATTTTATTGCAGTAGAAATTGATTTTAACTAATTTTTGGATAGATGTGATTTATTAGTCTAAGATGTACCCATTTTAGACCCATTATAAATGATGAAAATGTTTTTTCAGTTATATTTCGCATTATTGTTCCAAATTCACCTATCATACTTTTTTTGCTAATAAGGCAGAATAAAAATCAATGTAAATCAGTAACATTGTTTATCTTCAGCGATCCAAGCAAATGTTGCTGAATAACAAAAAAGTACATAATTATCTAGTTTGTAACAACCCTGAATTAATAAATAATTGAAATTCATATTAAATTAACATTGTTATAGCCCTGGTTGTGTCACATTGATAGTCACCTTATAACAACAATGTAAATGCAGACCTGACTACAAGGCCAAAAAAAGCAAAGAACAATATAAAAATCGTTTTACGACATTACAATTAAAAAGATTGTATTAGCGATAGAAATGCAATAGAAATAGTACTGTTAAAACACAAGATAACGAGAAACAAGTAGCATTAAGAAGACAAGTACAATGGGTTTCACATTGCCTAGTCATGCTGGCTATTTTAGTATGATGTTTTTTTTTAATATTTTAATTTGAAGTTTACGTTTTCAAGATGAAAAAAAATGAGCAAGTAAGTTGGTTTAAGATGCAATTTCCTTGTCTGACTTTTACTTTTTCTCTTTCTTTTTTTAAGTCGTTTCTTCTGCTTGTTCTGTCAATCACGTCCTCACCTTCAGTTAACTTCACTTTGATCTCTCAAATAGGAACCTCCCCCCTCCATCGTATGACACAAGAGTAGGCAAAAATGTGTGTTCATAATGAATATTTTTCGACCTTAAACATTGGTAAGTCAAATGGCTATTATGATCATCATTTTAAAGGGCATATAATCTGCTGGCTTTTACGGTATCAAAAAATATTGAAGTTAAATTACCAACAAAAAATTAGGCTGTAAAAGAGGTGTAAAATAAACAGTTAATTCAGACCAAGGAATTATTTAAACTGGAAGTCTTATGGTCCCCAGACTTAACCTTATTAGACTTTTTTCTTTCTGATTGGCAGAGCCTTACAATATCTGCCTATCAATTTTCTACTTATCTTATAATTTTATTATTGATATATGATGATATCGATGTTTATAAGGCTTTCGAACGAATAGAATAGGCTTCTAATTAAAATATTCTAATAAAAAAATTAGCAGAAAATTAACACTTGATTAATTTTTAGTCGATATTGTAGCGTCTTTACTATTCGTTTAAGTGAGTATGATTTTGAAGAATCCCCAACCCAAACCTTCAATACTTATTGCATAATAATATTGAGCGTTCACGCGTCAATATTTGGCATTTGTGCAAGACCTCCCTTATAGAGCATATTGATAGTGTTCCAATTGGAAAATTGAAATTGTCTAACCAATATTTGGAGGCAGCTGTTGGATATGATAGTGAAAGTTAATTAAACTCAAAAAGCAAAAACGTTGCTGATCTAAGGAATGGTTCCATAAAAATCAAAGTTCTGTGAGTATATTACTCACAAAAATCTTTTAAAAGACTTAGCATTAACTGACGTAAATGACTTTAAGAATTTACTAAATGACTTAACAAAGTTTTATGTATTAGTGGACTTGGTTACACTGTTGATTGAAAATTCGATCATCGAATCATTTTCAGGCTTCAAATTTCACAGAGTATTTCGTAACAGTCTGACAGCTTTAATATTCTTTCTGTGGGGTGCTATCAAAAATAAAGTTTATAAAACCGTCTATGAACATTAGAAGATTTGAAAACTTGAAGAAGACTTGAAATGTGTGAACAAAATTCTAGAAAATAATTTCCAAACGTTTGCTTAAGAATTTATGAAAGAAAAGATGTTGTTTTAGTTTTTTTTTTTATCCACTGGCATCGTAAGCATGTACATACTTAAAAAAATTATAATAATAATGTATTATTTTAATGACACATCTTGTATCAATATTTATCAAAATTAGAACCTAAATATCTTAAGTAAGGAGAATTCAATGTAATTAAATAGATTTGAAATCAATAGTGTCCTATAGGTAGTTTTATCTTGAATCGAAAAATATCAAACTCCATTAAAACGTACGTCTATGAGGTATCGGATTTTTTACCCTTTATAACCATACAGCCTCCTACCTAAATGAAAAAAATCGCTTAACAAACAACCAAGATATTAGTTTGTATTAATCTTAAGTGGGACACCCTTTATATTAGATGGATGGATCATTGTTCCGAAACATTCGCCAAATACCTATATATGCTCGCTTTATCCTTTTTTCTTCCTTTATTCTTTTTTTTTCACTCTATATAGGGGCACATTTTGAAAACACTTTTTGCGTATGTTGAACATATTTGTGAAGTATGTACGTATAAAATAGGGTGGTCACAGGAAAAATATTTCATAGGGAACAGTTTATCCGTCGTTTTTAAGTTGTTAATATTTTTAGTATCAGCAAGAATTTTACCGCTTTTAGTAGAAATTACGTATTTTATATAAGAATAAAAAAAGTTGTAATATTTTCCAAATTGGCCAATAAACAATTTAAAAAAAATCAAACAAGCCGTTTCTATCTCAGATAGTTCTGACTCTATCTATAGCTCAAAGTATATCGTGTTATCCATTAAACTTTTTTAGAATTTTACATAGAATCTAAATATCTAATATTAGATTCAATATTGAAAGAATATTTTGTATTTATGAAGGATCGAAATTAAATGATACTCGTTCCTAATGAGTCTAAGAAAAATAAAATTTCATGACATTTTTAGTCTATGATTAAAAACATAAAATATGATAGAAATTGAAAGAATAACAAAAATTTGACAAAAAAAATGGCCTTTTTCGGTTTTTGACATGACTGTGCGTCTTAGAATGGCAATAAAATTATGCTCTCTATTTGGAGTTAATTTAACTACGTAAGAACGTAAAGAAATTTATATTTCGGGATTATTTAACCTATAATTAAACCTGATAGAAACACAAAAAATATGGATAAACAATTTTGATATTTAATTCATTTTTAGGCATATTTATATTATTTATCCCAGTGCGTAACAATCGTAAATAAAGTGATGCTCAACTACGTAGAAAATATGATAATTATTCTAGACCATTAAACCTGTTGTTAAAAATTTTAATGCAGTAGAAATTGATTTTAAATAATTCTTAGATACATGTGATTTATTAGTCTAAGATGTACCCATTTTAGACCCATTATAAATGATGAAAATGTTTTTTCAGTTATATTTCGCATTATTGTTTCAAATGCACCTATCATACTTTTTGCTAATAAAGCAGACTGATTAATGCGCTAGAAGCTGAGAAAATTTAACTTGAAGCTGATCTTAAAATATATAAGAAAATTATTATTTGCATAAAGGTACATGAAGAAGAAAACTACATAAAAATTAATGTAAATCAGTAACATTGTTTATCTTCAGCGATCCAAGCAAATGTTGCGGAATAACAAAATAAGTACATAATTATCTAGTTTGTAACAACCCTGAATTAATAAATAATTGAAATTCATATTAAATTAACATTGTTATAGCCCTGGTTGTGTCACATTGATAGTCATTGGTCTCTTGTCAAAAAAATACCCCTGCGCAATTAATGCAATTTTAATTTTTGCACATTTTGTGATTTATTGTGATTGTGACTTATATAAAAAATACTTTTGTTAAATTATTAAATAAAAAATAAGCCTTTTTTGGTACACCATATAGAACCATGCGTACATTAAAATCATAACTCGCGCCGTGTACCAATAAACGACGGTAAAGACAAACGTATAATGTACTTTTTGTTTTTCTCTGTTGCACCTAATGGTGTCCCGCCGAGTGGGAAAGAGAACCGTAAAGATTTAAAAAGAATTAAATGTGAGTTCCTGAAGAAATAAGTGGTTTGGATAATTCGCGGTTGGCGTTATTTTGATTTGGGTTCTCGGCGCAAGAAGTGGCACAACTGATTGTTATTGTGGGTTTTGTTGTTATTTTTATTTTTGGTTTTTATATTTTGATTTTAGAAGGTAAGTTTATTTTCTTATATGATTTATTAAGGTTGTTTTAAAACAAGCATTCTTGTTTTTTTCATTATGGTAATGAAAGTATTATTAAATAAATAATTTATTGTCATTAACCTTGATTAGTTTTTAAAAAAGAAATTCAGGAAATTCTCTTTTTTCTTTCAATTCCCCACTTACTGTAAAAAATATGTCATCTAAAAAAGATATGTAGTGTCGTAAATTCCCCTTCGTTTTTAAGATATAGGGAAAAATCTTTTCCACCCTGCATAAAAAGTGTTTTTTTCACTATAAATTATTTTCCCTGAGACACTCAATAGAATAATAATTGGAAAGGTACTGAACAATAAAACGTATATTTCTCAAAAATTAAAAACTTGCTATTTTTTTCAGTTTAAATTTCTTCAAAATATTAAAGAAATTTCCATCAATAATCAATATTATACGTTTTATGCATTGATTATTTTATGAATATTTCGGTGGCTTCTTCTTCAATTTATTAAAAATTTTGCATCAATATTTTACGCTTAACTGTTATGACTTATAATGAGTGCATTCTTCTTCTTTTTTAAATATTTTCCGAATAATCAAACAACCTATTTCTAAAACAATTAAAGGATTTATGCTTTTTTAAGTGGATCTATTTTTTACAATTATTTTTAACATTTACAATGATGCTGTAGAAGCGTAAAAAATATTATTAAAAATTAATAAAATTATAGATATTTTTTTCTAGGATACTCAACAGAAAAATTGAATAATCAAATAATATATTTTTCAAAACAATTGATATTTGTAAAACATCAGTGCCTTAAAAGTTATACAGAATTTTGTATTAATAATCAATACTATATGCTCCTCGATATGCTCAATATATATATAATGCTTTATTGTTAAAAAATTTTACAATTTGTAGCCAAAGCCTAAGTAAAAATAAAAAAATACAACAAAAAATACACATAGAATATATAAGAAAACAAACATACAAAAGTTTATACAATTTAACAAAATTGTATGAGGTCAACATACAAACAAAAAATAAATAAATTAATTAGTAAATACCTAAATAAAAAACAAAAATCAATATACATTAAAATGTATACAAAGTCAAGAGGTAAAAAAATTAAGTATAAATAGCAACACAAGGGCGTACAATACAATATTTAAAAAAAAGAAGTTTTTTATTTTCGTATTTTGTTTTAATTAAAAAGTGTGTGGGAAATTAAATTTAAGAATGAATAAAAAATTCGTTTACTGCATATAAGGCTCTCTCCAGTAGGTACGATTTAAAAGCTTTACGAAATGAGGGAAAGGAAGGTATGGACTTTATTTCTAATGGCAGATGATTGTGCATTTTGTTCGAATTATACAGAATCGATTTTTTGACTAGCTGTGAGCGAGGGGTTGAAAGATAAAGATCATGTTCTGCGTGCCTTAGTGAGTAACTGTGAAGTAGCCCCTCTGAAGTAGCTGTAACGTGCTTACGGATTAAACAAATAGATTCAAATATGAATAAGGAAGAAAGTGTTAAAATTTTAAATCTTTTAAAGAAATCCTGGCAGTGGGTTCTACTGTTTAGCTCAAGTCAGTAACGAACAGCTCTTTTGTGAAGTTTGAACGCAACACATATCCCAGAATGGAAGGGCATAACGCAGATGCGATTCAAAAATGGCATAATACACTGCTCTACAGTGGACAAATTCAGTTCCTTAGAAACTGATCTGAGCGCAAAACAGGCAGAGCTTAATTTTTTTGATAAAGCGTCGATATGCAAATCCCATTTTAAGAAGTTATCCACAATAAGTCTCAAGAATCTTACTGAATCAACGACGTCAATAGCGGTGTTATTTAGTATACAAGATTGCAACGTACTTTTAAATAATAAAGCCTTAGTTTTAGAAATGTTAAGGCACAGGAGATTAGAATCGCACCAACACTTTATAGTCAATAAGTCAATAGAAACGATACTATGGAGTGTTGTGTTGTCCGGATTGCAATACATATCATATGCTCACGATTCTTTTGTTATGATATACAGTAAATGCATCTTTTTTCTTATTCTTTAATGGTTTGCAGTTAATAATAATCTTATGTTTTATAATCTATTAGAAGTTTTCTGGTACTGTTTTTCTTAACTTACAATTTTGAGTTTCAAGTTTTCCTATATAAAAAATTACTGAGGAATCCAATAACCTATTCCTCAAAGATGAAAAGAATTGCTTCTCCAAAATATTCAAGAATTTACATCAGTAATCAACCAATATTATTCGCTTAATACATTGATTCTTCTGTAATTAGTTATGGTACATTCTCCAACAATTTCTGAGAAATTAAACCACTTATTTAAGAAAAAAATATGCTTTTAGAATGCCAATGAGTTTGATCCAAATATTTATCAGATATTTACAGCTATTTTACTTATTTTTAAGCCTGTTTTGTTATTTTTTGATAATGTGTTTTTTTAAATTTTATAGTTAGAAATATGTATTGGTTCTTCTATGAATTTTTAATTTTTAATGGTACTTTTTGCACTTTTGAACACTTAATATAGAAAAATTTAATAATCCAACAATATATTCCCTAAAAATCAAAAGAATTGATATTTTTTAAGCCTCAATGCCTTAAAATTTACAAAGAATTTTGCATCACTAATCAAGATTTTACGATTAATAACTAAGGATTGATGGTTTTTAAATCCAAATGTCTCTAAAATAATCGAGGATTTTACATCGATAATCAATATTATTATCACTTTATGCATTGATTATAATATGAATTATTGAGTGGTTTCTTCTTGTTCAGTGGGACACTCAATAAAATTGTTTTTAATAATTTCTGTTTACTTGTTAATTGGTTTGTATTAATCTGTGCTCTTCGTTTTTTAGATGGTTAACTAGGCCTATTTTAAAGCTTTTTAATAAATAAATTAAAGAATTACTTTATTGTTCAAAAATTATAATAATTAATATTTTTTAAACATCAATGACTTAAAATTTATCAAGAATCCTTAATTAATAATCAATATTTTATGCTCTGAGTTATTTGTTCTTTAATAACTTTCTGTTTATCACAGCCTTATTATAATTTATTAAAAGCTTTCTAATACTGTTTTACTTAACTTGCTTAATTTAACAAGTTTATTTAGTTTTCTTATGTAAAAAAAATACTTTACTAAATTTTAATAAATACCTACTTATGGTTAATACATTCTTTTTCTTTTTCTTTAGTGATTTCAGAGTAATTAAACCACTTTTTAAAAAAAGAGAATTAATGGTTGTTGAGTCCTATTAAGTTTAATCCAAATATTGAAAGAAAGAAAGAAAGAAAATGTGCTATATTACATAAGAATAATCTTGTGTACAAGCATCCTACAAGCTAAAAAAAAAAACAAAACAAAAATACAATTTCAAAAATTGACAAAACAATGAACAAAATTAAACACAAGAAGACAAAACTTTTTGAACATACTTGAATTAAAGATAACTAAATAAAACAATCAATTACTAAATAAAGGTAAACTTGTTGACAAAACTAAAGAAGAAAAAGGAAAAAAAAACTTTCCAACATGTCCAAGGTTAAAACCTATCATTAAAAAAGTCATTCAGGTTATAATATGCCTTAGCCAATAAAAGCGTTTTTAATTCTCTTTTAAATTTCTTAACATCCTATATATGTCTAACTAGAGGAACATGATTGTAAATTTTTTTACTTATGTAAATTAATGAGTTTTTGGTAAGGGAAGACGTAGGAATAGGTAGGGGAACATCATTTACACGACGAGTCAAATGGCCAATGTCAGAGGGTAGTTTGGGAATTTTGTGAATAAGAGCAGCTGTTTCTAGATAAAGAGTGAAAAAAGAGTTTTCAGAAATGAAGAGGGGTTTGCAAGAATCTCTTAACTTAGCAGAACACAGGTATCTAACTTCTTTTTTTCGAATAACAAAGACAATGTTAAGTAGCCCCTTATTGGTTAAACCCCAAAAAGGCAAGCCATACCGAATATGAGATTCAATAAGTGAAAAGTACACTGAACGTACAACCACCCCTCCCAGCTCTTGTTTTGCCATTCTTACTGCAAAACATCCACAAGATAATTTCCCAGCTAAATGTAAAATATGATCTTTAAACCGAAGGATATGGTATTTGCATCACTAATCAATATTACAAGTTTTAGGCATATTATGATTATTTGAGCGAGTTCTTCTTCTTTAATCTTTTCCGAATCATTACAGTGTTATGTTTTATAACCATAAAAGGTCTTACTTTTTTTTATAAGAAGTGTTTTCTTCTCTGAAACATTCAACAAAAATATTAAATAATCAAGCAATATATTACTAAAAAAGAAAAAGAATTGATATTTTTTAAACATTAATGTCTTATAATTTATTGAAAATTTGCATTCGCATCATTAATTAATATTTCCCATTATTTTTTTGTAACTTTTTTTTCTTCTTCCAAATCCAAATGGCTTCAAAGTAATCAAGAGTTTCGTATCTTTAATTAACATTAAACATTTTGCATTGATTAATTTATGGTTAATTAATTTATTTTTATAAATAATTGCCGATTATTGTAGTTTTATGCATTATAATTATAAAAAGTCTTACTTTAATTATAAGTATTTTTTCCTAAAACACTAAACAAAAAATTAAATAAAAAAATTAAAATTGATATTTTTTTAATGTTAATGCCGATAAAATTATTAAGAATTTTGCATCAATAATCAATAGTATACGCTCAACGCATTGATTTATTTGTTATAACTAATTGTGAATGTATTTTTTTCGTGTTAAAATCGATGAACTCGATTCGGTCGTAGCCTTGTATTTTAAAACCAATTAAAAGTCTTAAAATACTGCTTTTATATATGTTTACATTTTTGTTATATACTAACATTTGAAAAGGTTCTGAAGAATCAAACAACCTATTCCTTAACAATTTAATAATTGACATTTATTGGACCTCAATGTTTCTCAAATAATCAAGAATTTTACATCAGTAATCATTATTCTTTTCAAATTATTTAAGCATTTTCAAATATGTTTTCATATGTAATTTGAAAAGCTACTGGCGAATCAAATAACTATTGTTCCTTAAAGATGAAAAGAATTTAAAAAAAATCAATAATTTTGCAGCAGTAATCAATATTATACTCTTTCTGGATTAATTCTTTTGTGCAATGCATTCTTCTTGTTTTTCATCCTCAATGATTTGGTTATTAAGACACCCATTACTAAAATATTTAAAGGATTAATGCTTTTTAAATACCAATGAGTTTAATCTAAATATTGATAAGAATTTTCCATCAATAATCAATAACGGATGTTTGATGCATTGATTATTTTATGCTTATTTGAGCCGTTTCTTCTTCCACAATTTATGAATCATTAAAGTTTTATGCTTTATGGCCAGTGAAAGTCTTACTTTGAATATAAGTAATTTTTTTGTTTCATTAACACTTAACAAAAAAATTAAATAATCAAAGAATAGATTCCTTAGAAATCAAAAGAATTGATTATTTTAAACCTTTATCAAATGTATTAAGAATTTCGCATACACTCAATGTAATGATTCATTTGTTATGATTAATGTTAATGTCATTTTTTTTTCGTTCTTGAATGATTTCCATGCCCCCACAGTTTTTAAAAGATGTTTCAGCAACTCACGCATTCAATTAGGTACTTTCTAGCATTACCAGAACTTTACCTACATTTAATTTCCGTATAAAAATTCGCTAAAAACAAAGTTAACTTAGTAAAGAGTAAAATTAACTTAGTGAAATTCAGTGACTATTGGATTATACTTTTAATTGTTTCATATGCGTATTACTTACATACTATTAAACTTAAGTCCCTATTATCGAATTAAGCAAAAGAAAAGCCTTATTTTATTTAGTAATTTTTTTTTCCTCAGACAGTCAAAAAAAAATTTAAAAAGGACTGTATAATCAATCACCATATTCCTTAACAATTAAAGAATAAATTCTTTTTGAATCTCAATAACTCCAAAATAATCAACGATTTGAAATCTATAATTATTATAATTATTTGTTTCTTATTATTAATAATTATGGTGTTCTTTTTTCATTTTTATTTTCAAATCTTGAAAGTTTTAGTACGATTTTTAATCAATATTATACATTTAATGCATTGATTTTTCTGTCATGCGTTCTTATTTTTCTTTAATGATTTTTCAGTGATCACAGTGCTATGCTTTATAGGCCAATATAAGTATCTCTTTTCTCTGTATAATAAACGAAAAAGTGCTAAAGAATCAAATAACTTATTTCTAAAACGATAAAAGAATTATAATTTTTACTCGTAAATTCTAATGGGTCCAAGATAATCAAGAATTTTAAACCAATATTCAATCTTTCATGCATCGATTCCTGCTTTATAAATTCTTTACTGATTTGCAACCCATCATAATCTTATACTTTATCATTCTGTAAAAGATTTTTAATTTATTTAAAAAAAAATTTTTTAAAAGAATTTTTTTAAGGTTCATAAGATACTAAGGAATCAAATAACCTATTCCCTAATACAAAAAGATGGTTCTTGAACCTCAATGCCTTGAAAATAATCAACAATTTTGCGTCAATAATCAATATTACACCTACATTAAACGCATCTGTTATAATTAGTGGTGAACGCAATGATTGATGATTCCCAAGGCATTAAAGTGTTTTATAAAAAAAAATTAATAACCGTTACCTTAAGTCTCACCTGTGCAGGTAGGAAATAAAACTTACTGTTACTATATTAGGATTTTAATGACCTTCGCTCATAAGAATTACTTTGCACACTTTTATCTTAATAATAGTACTATTCCATTATTTAATCAATAATTATACATAATTTATTTCTTATATGTTCTCACAGATTTTTTTAGAAAATATATATTGTTTTTTTAAGTGTTCAATTCAATAACACACCATAAATTAAAAAATAAGGAACTAGTTAATATTGTTACAGAGAAACAGTAAAAAAATCACAGTTATAAGAATAAAAACTAACAAGGGTTGCAAAAGGTTAAGCAAAAAAAAGGAACAATTTTTAGATCAATATCATAAATTGTCTCTTCTAAATAACTCATCCAGGCTTGCTGTGCATTCTAGGAACAAGTGGTTTATAAATTTAAAAAAAAACATTCGATTGTTTTATAACTTTCGTTCTATAACTTCTTTATTTCTAATGCTTTCCTAAGAATAACATTAAACAACTTTGTGTAACAATTTTTTAAATCTCTCAATTAACATACTACACATTAACTGATCTCCATATATTCATATAAGTTCAATGAAAATAGAGCCAATGAAGCAAATTATCCGCATTTACGAATGCATTTCGAGTGTCGGCATTGTCACGATTTAGCAATCAAGTTAAACGAATACCGCCATAAAATTTTGTTTGTATTAGGTCATGGCTGAGACGGTGATTGGAAGAAAAATATTTATTAATATCCATTAAATGTATGGTTAAGCATTTTGGAAGAAACCTGTTTTTTTAAATTTAAAACGTTTTCCTATTATCTTTGATATAAATCGTAATGACCGCGCTCTAGTTGTGTTTATATGGAGAAACGAGGTGACATTACGCCCAATTTATTGGTTGAAATTGAAAATTGATTTCTAAGAAAAAAGAATTATGGTTCAGCTTGTAGCGGATTAGATTCAATAGGACCGTTTAGGGAGAAACTAGGAAAGAACATGCTTAATGTCTTAAAAGATCAATTGGTAGGAACATTTAAGGAATTCAATGGGAATTTTATTTAATTTCTTCACAACGGCATCATGTTATAGGTTTTTTCGAATTTCTTAATTGTAAAAATCCTTGAAGACTCAAGATTTAATATCGTTTATTAGTTTTACCCGAATAAGTCAAAAATTGCTAAACAAATTTAAAATCAGAATAGTCCTAACATTAAATCAAATTCAAGTTAAGTTAAATTAAAAAAATCATTGACATGATTTAAAAAACTAACACTTCAGATATAATAAGACAAATTGTCTCCCTATACCTGTGCTAACGCTAGCTTAAGAATTTAAACTAAATATAATAAAAAAAGAGATAAAAAACTACAGCACATTCCGATAAACAGCTTACAGAAAAGAATAGGTTTTCGAAAGGCCTTCTGCCTTTCTGCTCTAAAACTTACATAAGGCAGATCCTATATAACTATTGATAATTTATAGAAAAGTTTAATACCTTAATATCCTGGGCATTTTTGAAATCTCGACAACTTTTGAAATACGAGCATTAATTTGTATCTAAATCAGTTAAAATTGTCGTATTTATGTGACCCTCTGCATGAGTATCAAAACTTTGACGATTTCGGTAAAAATATATTACATTTTACAATATATATGTACTTTAATGAAACAGTCATTAAACTAAACATTTTTGAAGTTTTCCTACAACAGACTCTCTTGTGTACATCTTTTAGAATTGCCTTTATCCATATTCCATGCTTGCTCCAGTATAGTACTTCATATTTTGACTAGTAAAAACTTGACTTTTAAAACTTTATTCACTCCATCAGATTTTTGCCATTGTTAACTGGTAAGAAAATCTCCAAAAGCGAATACCTCCAGGCATGAATATACTGCACTCAAACATCTAAAAAGGGATACCAACATCAAGATCCGACCAGCGAACAAGGGCAAACTACAACAAAGTTGAAGAAGTCCTGATTAAACGTATATATAAACTTATAAGCAAAAATGCTACATAAACAGAAGAGGGAAGATTTTACAGGGCTCTTAAGATTAAGACCCATTACTAGATCCAGGACTTCGTCAATATCGAAACTTGCCAAATTCCTGTTAATTATTTAGCCATAAGAGAATACGGACTCCTTTGTACGAAACTCAGCTTATTTTGTCGAACTCCAAAATAGATATTTCTGTTAATTTAAAGATTTTATGCCTAGGACGAAGGATTTTTAACGGGCTCACCGATATCTGAAGTGGTGGCTAAGATATACATGGAGTTGTTTTATAAGGAGAGCTCAATGCAAACCCAAGCCGTGACTTCGATGTCGATTGCACATTTATTATTTAGGATAAAAGCGATTCAAATGGCTGGCAAATTTTTTGGAGCCCATCAATAACATAAGGCGAATCATCAAGTTCACCATGGAGTTAGACACTGAATTAGCACTGCCCTTCTCAGTCGTCCTTGTAAAGAATTAACAACAATGGATGCCTAAGGAAATCGGTATATCCTAAACCAATATACATAGAACAAACCTCATCATGGTTTAACAAAGATAGGAATCATTAAAATCCTTCCTAGGAGGGCTGCAATAATATGCAGCAACAATGTTGACCTCAATAGAAAAATAGAAAACATCAAAGACTTAGCAACTGGAGCCATGGTAAATGAAGGATCCTACAGACTTTTTAACAACAAGGAAACTTGTCGAGAATTGCCAGAAAATTCAACATTAAGACTACCTGCACTTCAAGGTTTATTTTTGAAGACCAAACCAGAATGCCTACTGGACCCAAGAACTATACTATACCAAATCTGCTGTGAATGTTAAGGATCGTACATAAACAAGACATAGCGATTACTATAATTATAGAAATTAGGACAAGAGAGCATCGAAACTGCACCTGAATAGAGTGTATATATTTCATCTTGTCTATATTTCCACTTGACTATATTTTACTTTACTTAAACTTAGTACTTATATTTTACTTATAAGTTATTAAAAGCCTTGGAAAATTAGACTTTACCAATGTCTACCACTGTCAAAAACAGCTATCCAAAAATAAAAGTCAAGCTAATTAAGGTCAGGTGAACGGGGAGGCCATCCAACTGAACCACTTCGGCCGATCCATCGTTCGGCAAATATTTGCTCTCGCACTGGTTGCGCAAAATGTGGTAAGGCACCATCATGAAAAAACCACTAATGCTGTCTAACGTTAAAAGGAATCTCTTCAAGGAGTATCAGTAAATTATGTCTCAATAATGCGTGTTGTGAAAATTGTGAATACTGTTGCGTTTAAAAATTGCTTCATCCGTAATGAAAATGTTCAGGCTTAAGTTTGGGTTAAACTGCTGCTGTTGTAACAGACACTCGCAAAAGTTTATTACTCAAGGCCCACAATCCCTTAGAAGTAAAGCGTGTACACGTGAAATGGATACAGTAATTTGTACCTTAAAATTCGCCAAACTGTGGCTTGTGATATTCCAAATTGCCTTGCAATTGTTCTAGTGCTTATGTTAGGCTGCTCTTCGATAACATTTAAAATCCCTTTCTCCTCATTCAAAATGTGCTAAGGTTTAATGGCTCCCCCATATTACTCTTGCAATTCCCAGTATGTCAGTAAAATGTCCATAATTTCTACATTTGAAAGCTTATGTGGCATAATTTCAATTTTTTTAATCACGTAAAAAAACAAAATACGATCAGAACTGATAGCAAAGTACTACTAGAAATAACAAACATCATTCGGACTTGTTTACTTGTTAGCTTGTAAACAAAATTTCACCTGATAAAACTTTATGTGTAAAGATTAAGAATCATCCCGTATATACCTAAAACAAAATGGATCTCAAGACAAAGCCTCGAGGAACACCAATATTGAGGAATCTATGATGTAAGGAGACTTTTATGATGTTCCTACTTCTATAGTCATCGGAACTATAAAAGTAGGGTTGTGGGAACCACATACGAATAAAAAAGTGCAGGTACACTAATGCTTGAGGGACAGTAAAGAAATACAAACGATTTTTTTATTTATACAAAATGTACAATTTATTTAGTATCTGTTTTTGGTGTTCTGCCTTCTGGTGAGACAAACATTAGCCAAACATCAGCACTTCTCTGCCAATTACTCGATACTCGATCGCCTGGTCAAGTGGTTCAGTCAATTAAGTTACAATTTGTGAAAATAATAACAGTAATAGCAATAACTTAGGTAAATAAATAGTAGTAGTAGTAGTAGTAGTAGTAGTTTTAACGCCTTTCACACTATGATGCAGAAGGGAAACGGAAGTCCCACAGTATCATTGTATTAATTCAATATGGCTGAAACAAATAAATAAACACACCAGAGTCGATGCGGGAGGTTAAACATTATCACGCAGAGGTATTCTGCCGTCCTCAATTAAAAAGCCGTATCTGCAAAAAAATCAAAAATTAACTTTTTGCTATATGTGGGTTCCTTGTAGGTTTATTTATTTACCTACAACGTCTTAAAGCCGTATCTGGTTTTTTACTCCTAAAATAAAATAATTTTAATATGCCGTATGTGAAAAACGGCAATAGATGCTCAGTCAAAAAGCGGTAAGTGCAGTATGCTTAATTAAAAAGCGGTATGTGCATGTGCTACCGCATTTTGATTGAGCATGACGCATTTACCGCGTTTTTACTGAGGCTCGCGTGGCAAATTCGCTCATTTGCGTTTGCAGTACGTTTGGGAACGGATGGATTCTTAAGATTTGATTTCAATTTGGCGCTTATTATGTTTACTTTCTTAGTTAAAATGATAAACTCTAACGAAATACAAGCCAACAAAATAACTTTCAACTACTTTGAACCGGGACATACTTTTATGTCCGCTAATAGTTTTCATCACCAAATCGAACTATCTATGAAGAGGAAACAAAAAATCTATGATTTCAGCGACTTTCTTGATGCAGTTGGTAGCAGTTGCAAGGGCAATGTGGATGTAAAAGCGATGAATTTTAATGACTTTTATGTTTGGAAGGATATGACATCACAAACTAAGTTAAAAAAAGATTTAGAAAACCGACCATACCTTTCAGATATGGTTCAGGTTGTGGCTGAGCGCGGTCAGTACACTTTAAAATATAAAAAAAGTTTTACCGGAGAGTTTTATGTTTTGGATTTCCTAATGAATAAAGCTATGAAAAAAAAAGAACTTCATTAGCCTACACCATCTTTACAACAACCCAGAGGATTCCCAAAAGAAAAACGAGATAACATTCTCAAGCGATTAGG
The DNA here is from genome assembly GCF_022605725.1 of Anthonomus grandis grandis. Classification (NCBI taxonomy): domain Eukaryota; kingdom Metazoa; phylum Arthropoda; class Insecta; order Coleoptera; family Curculionidae; genus Anthonomus; species Anthonomus grandis. The sequence continues at coordinate 13,684,936 of NC_065548.1, read as the reverse complement.
TACTATATTCCCAGATAATAAAAAACTGTTTTGGGAAAATTTGCCTGACATAAAAAAGATGATGGTAGCGATGAGGAAGAAAAAACATAATTATGTGTTTTTAATAATTAGCTTTATTAGTTAAAGAGTTTTTTTTTGTAGAATGTGTCCATGAACGAACTGCTTTCTGATCCAGAAGAAGCGATTTCTCAGAAACGAAACGTCGGATATAATTTTTTTTTGTTAAATTTATAATCGAACGTTACATCTCTGAGGAATCGCTTTATCCATATCAGAAAGCAGTTTATTCTTATCTCTGACCACACTTTATATCATTTTGTAATGTGCACATTCGTATATTTAAATTATAAAAATTTATAAAAAAATACAAATTATTTATTTTCCTTTTTTGGAGACTGTAGTTACTTGTAAAATATCCTATTCGTAAATTAAAATGCAGATACGGCAATATTCCTGTTCCAATAAAATATCCGCTGCACAATAAAAACGCGGTATCTGACTTTTAACCTATAATAAAGATAAAAACGTGATTTTTTTTCGAAGGTTATATTTCCAGTATAAGTCCAACTATCATTATACATTTTTTTTATCAAGAAGATAAAAAGGCATATGGAGTTCAGAGAAAAAACTTTGATGGCCGATTTCTCGAATTCATGTTGGCTGTACATACCGCGTTTTAATAGAGGACGGCAGTATTAGCATTACACTGCAGATAATAGGATAGAGGTCATATCATCCGAAGAAACAGAAATCAGAAGAGGTGTTAGACACGGGTGTATCTTGTCCCTTTTCCCCTATAATATATACTTGAAGGCAATTTTCCGGGGGGCATTGGAGAATGTGAAAGAGGGCATTTAAATCAATGACACTCTCATTAATAACACACGATTTGCCGACGACACGATTGTGGTCACCGACAACCTCCCACAACTGCAGAATATGTTGGGTCTCATCATTGAGGATCTCAACCACTTAGTTTGGTCTAGACATAAACGTTGCCACGACCAAGGTGGTTATGTTATTCAAGGCACCAAGACGTACGATTCTTTAAATTAATAATCTGGCTGTGGAACAAATGCCGTTCATTAAATATCTTAACACCTCATTAATGAGAACTCTAAAATGGAAATTAAATTAAGGATAACACAGGCCTTCCTCTCCATGAAGAACCTCTTCACGAGTAGAGACCCAAACCTACGGCTTCGCATACGTATAATGCGCTGGTATATCTTTCCAGTGCTACTTTATGCCTCCGATAGCTGAACATTTTGCGAATTAATGAAAAGCCGAAGAAACGCCTTCGAAATGTACTTGTATCACCGCGTATATCACTGCGTATGTCTTAAATAGACAAGATAACCAACGAGGAAGTGCTAAGGAGAATAGGTAAAGATAAAGAACTGCTGACAATCATCAGAGAACGACAGCTCAGAGAGTAGATGATCATCATTATCATTAGATCAGACGTCAGAACTCATACCTGGGGTATGCGTCTGTATATCAGACGATCATCTATAGAGATTTTCAGAGATGCGGTTTCACGTACCATTATAGCCAGTTCGATCGCCAACCTTCGTAGGGAGACAGCGTCCTAAGATGAAGAAGATAAATAATTAAGGCATTTATTTATACAAGACAAATATTTAATCATTCTAAATATGCAAGACAATCAATGCTATATTACTTAACCGGTCATACATATAATATATGTATCATGGGGGAAGAGGGGAAGAAAAATAAAGTTTTGCAGATGACATACCTACCGGTACTGAGATATCAACTATATAACAAAGAAATGTGTTTTGAGTTCAAGTTCAATTTTATTAACGTTCTGCAATCGATATTAATCGGGATCTGAGTTGGGTAAGTTAATTGCATCAAACACAATATATCTAATATAAAATCTTGTACGAAGACTAGGTATAGATATAGAATACTTTATCTTATGTGTAAATTTCATATAAGATAAACTAATTCATGCATGGGAAAACGTGCCGTAAATATATTACGCAAGATATTTAAAATTGCGATCACGATTACTTAAAAGTTCATGGATGAAATTCTATAAATGACATTTCCATTTATTTCTATTACAAAGCAATTCCAAATAAATATTTTTTGAGAGATTTCATCACGTTTTTTTAATCCAAAAATTAAATAAGCACACAAATATTCTGCATTATCTTCTGTATCACAATTTAATGAAATAGGTTATGCTTAAATAGCTTAGCTTAGTTTTGCCTTGCGGTTGACGAACTCAAAAAGCAAATCAGCACATGCTCTAGGAAAAATGTCTGACTTAAAACTGAAAATTACACCAAATAAACTATAATAAATTTAGAACAATAGAAGGAAATAAATTGATCATTACAAGAGCACTCATTTCGATAATAGACGATGTCTTCTCACAATAAGAAATTTAAGTGGATAAAAATATAAAACTAAAAACCAACTAGTAACTGGACTGGTCGACCGTTAAGATTAGAAGAACTTAAAATGTGTTCACCAATTTGTGAGTAAAGAGAGAACATCTAAATTGTTGCACTTATACCGTTGATTGAATATTTGAGTAATGTTAAATACCCAAATATTCAATCAACGCTATTACCTTATTAATCCTCACAAATTGTATTCTATTTTGTAGATGACTATGGGTATATTTTCATTTAAACAATCGGAATTTTTCAAGCAATACTCTGTGTGCTCCATAATCAAATGCCGTACTCAAGTCACAGAATCAGTCACATTTTAAAGAGTTTGCAATATAGCGTATAAGGTCTAAAATTGCCGTCAATGTAGTTTATTTACAATCATATTACGTAATACACGTAAATCGGTTATTAGTAGTCGTGTATTTATTTTCATCTCTTCCTTTTAGAATAAAAACCTACCAAAATGTAAGTATAACAAATATAAAAAAAATATAAGATGTCAAGTATACGATATAATTACAAAAAATATATAAAATCAATTATTAATATCCCACATACTAATCTGCGCAATTGACACTATATCAATAATAAAATACTCGACTCTATAAGAATATAACTTACAATGTTAGAGTTTTAGCAACATAAATATATTACAAACCAAATATTTTACTAATTATATTATTAAATACTTACAGGGTGTTACAAAATTCGGTGAAATATTTTAAGAGCGTATTGTTAGATTCAAAATAAGACTTTTTTTCTATGTCTAAAATATATCCCCTCAGAGCAGGTTTCTTAAAAAAATCGATTAATTGGAACACTAACAGTTGGGTCTACACCATTTTTAGGACAATGCAAGGAAAATGTCAAGAGTATCAAAAAAAATAGACACTTGCCAATTTTCAATTTTCAGAAGATTTGACACATAATTGTACTCAATTTTCAAAATAATTGATTCTCTTTAAGAAATTTGCGCGTGCTATAGACACATGTTCATAAGAAAAAAAAGTATTATTTTAACTCCAACAATACAGTCTTAAAATATTTGCAACGAATTTTGTAACACCCTGTATATACATGAATATTCATGCAGTTTAATAGTGTTTTAAAAATGAAAAATTAATTATCATTCCTCATAGATCAATAATATAACTACATAATCTTGGAGATCTTTAGTTTCAGATCGTTTTTCACGTACTAGGCAATTCATTGCATTCATTGCCTTAAGCAACTTTTAAGAATGCGTACTTTAGTATAGTTGTAAGTTATTTATTATACTTGAACCTTAGATCAACTTCACGAATTTCTGACTTAGTTTTATCGTATTTTTTAATTGTAAAAATATTTTCTACATCCATGAGGAAAGAAAATCCATTTCACTTATAAGATATCATATTAAATGAAACTTGTATGTGAAAACTACATTCATTAAAATTTTAATGTATAAAAGAATTTTGTTAAATCTAATGTCTTCTTAATGACATTTGTTTAAAATTTAGGCCTGATGATGCTCTGATAGGAGCGAAATACGTGTAGCTTATAAAATTATATATATTTAATATGACCGTTACTTTGTGTTTTTATCTTTGTTTTAATTAATAAATAAATTCTTCGTGTAATTTAATCATCCTGGCATAGCATGAAATGCAAGAAATGAAATTGCAAACTTTCTAATGCCACGCCGTCATAGCAACTAACATAATTTAGAAACCGTATTCGTAGATAGAAAAACATTGCAAATATTGCAAGTTCCGTCTTATATAAAGTTTCCCTTATTTTTATTACTTAATAAGATTAAAATATAAAAATAGGAGGTTTCCTTTTAAAAAAAATAACTTTAGATGATTTATTAAATTTTCTTTATTTTCATTTACTTCATTTACAAGCCTGTATAAATAATTTTCCAAACGTCTAGTAAAATTGGCTCTTCTCTGTTTCCTAAAAGAACCATAATAATATTTATTATAGGAAAAATTGATAATTATTATATGATGTGCCAACGTCATTTTTGACACAAACTCAGACTTAAACTTAACAACAGTTAGACTCAATTATTGGACATTATCCATAAACATTATTTAGTTTCCAATGTACAAACCAAAATAGAGTATTCCATTTAAAATAACAAAGTTAACACTCACCTTCCGGTATAACCGGAAGTGCCACCATCTTGAAAATAATTTAACTGAGTTTCCCCTATTGACTCCCCCTGTATAATCGTAAAGGTTATATGTAAGAATAATAATTGTTGTATAAATATTCCACTTATATCTACATTTTCTTATTGGTCAGTAAGAATTTAATAAAGAATATAAATCCTACATTAAATTCCGCAAAGTGGGGTTGTACTTTTCTTTAAACAAATATAAATGTATACTGGGAGGTTTATTAATCAATCAGTAGCTAACAAGACCTTGTTATAAAGAAAGCGAGTACTCAAATGTATACATTTTTCCATTAATTAACAGTCTTTACTTTTGTTTGAGATTTTTTTGAAGTACTTCTGCAACAAAGTTAAAAAAAAAAACAAAAATAAAAAGGAATTTGGAGTGTCAGTTTTTTATAATGGAACAGCAGGTAAAATTATAGTATTAATAGTTCTGTTCTTATATATCTTTGTCACTTGGTGTAAAAATTATTAAGTTATTAACTAATAATTATAGTGGCTATCCTTGTAAAATTTTTAGAAAAAAAAATATTTTTATATACCAGTAAAACAATCCTATTCCTTATTAGGAATAAAATTAGAATATTCATTAAAGTATAACATATTTATTCATAATACTCTAATTAAAATATTACAGAGAAATTTCGCTAGTTAATGACAATACGATTTCCTATTGATTAATTAAATTCTGAGAAATCTTTTAATAATATGGCATTAATTTGAGGTACTTACGAAGGATTTATGTTTCTATTTTTTTAAATTTCTTAATCGCCTGTTCCTTATAATTAAATTATAAATATTTCTTTAATTTAACACCTGATTGTGTACTAAAGAAACATTTATATATTAACAAAATATTATTGCATAATAATTTTTAATAAATTCTTATCTAATTTAAACAAACTTGTTAATATATAAGAATGATTTTGTTCAAGTTGGCTGTAAATTTTTTTAAATGTTTCAAGAGTACAACAGTAACTTTAATTTTAAGGGATTTTTATTAAGACAATTGTTTTATTTAGTTAAATAATTTACTTAAGTCATCTGAAAGCTAAGCAACTAATCATAGGTTTATTATTTTAAATGAAAAAATATCTTCTATATCATTAATGTTTTTATTATTTGAATCATTTTTATTGCAATGATTGTTTTAACTTTTTTTTTTTTAATATTTTGCACTGTTTTAAGTAGTTATTAAATTTAAATTAAATTATTATGTGTCAATAATTTCCCCTTTTTTTCTTTATATCATTTTTTCATTTGCACATATTTTAATATATTTAATATATATTTATGGCGCTATTTAATTTAATTAATAAATATTGATTTGCATAGTCTCTCAGTCCGAGAAATTACTATACGAATAATTTTATTAAAATGATGACATTCAGTCTTTTATCGTATCATATAGTATTCATCATATGTATTCAGATAAAAAACTTACAACAGAATTTGCTGTAAAAAAAATTTACAAATTTATTACAGACACTATAGTAACCCGGAAGAACACAATAAATTACCAATTTAAAGTGATAGGATGACTGTCCGAAGAACTAATTTGTCAATGGCCTTATTACCATTACATGTCTTAATATGTTTGACATTGAATAACGCGTTAGTCTCTTAATATAAAAAAAAATACCAAAAAATCCTCTTGTTCACTCTTCTGTATAAAAACCACACAAAATCTTCCCTTGACCCAGTTTGGAAAGTAATTAAATATACTCTTACATTCACAAATTAAATTTCGATGAATATTTAGAAGCAAGGACAATTTAAAAAATCATTAAAATAATCCGTTTTTATTATAGATGGGGTCGCTCCCGCAGCTTTCTATATTAAAAGGGCCAACAAGGCCCTTACAGCCCACCTCGATAAATAATTTGTTCGAAAAGGTCGCTTCTGGTAATCTGAAGAGTAATACTGCATTGATTTTCAAAGGTATAGACATGGAAAATGCGTTTTTTTTAAAATTAATATTTATAATAATATTTTTAGATAATGAGCAAACCAGAAAACATACATTTGAGCAAATAAATAAGTTATCAAACAAAATTGCCAGGACCATTCAGCAAAGCATCGTTGAAAATAAATTAGTTAAAAATCAAGATGGGGATTATATTGTGGCTGTAAATATGCATCCAAGTGACAAGTACTGTCTCATAGACGACTTTGAATAATAATTTAAAATTATAAAATCTTAATTTTCAGTTTGGTAATAACTCTTCTTTCCATATGGAAAGCTGGATGTGCCTATTTGCCCTTGGATCATGCATTTCCTGGACCCAGGATCGAGCATATCATTAGAGAAGCAAAGCCTGTGATGGTCATTTATGATGAAGGTAAGAAATTGTGAAATATTTTATTCCCACTATAAGTTTCGTATTTAATTTATAAGTTTTTAATTGGTATTAAAATTCAGTTAAACATTAAAAAAAATAACTGTTCAATTATATTTGTCTTGTTTCTATTTAAAATGTATTAATCTACTTTTCAAGTAAAATTTAATACTTAAGTCTAAGTAGAGAAAAAAAAACAGATTAAAAATAAGCAAATTATAGTGACAAACAGATGGATAGATTACAATCAAAAACGAAAATATCAAAGAGATTTGAAACACCACGCAATGACAGGTAATCAAGAAAATAAAAAAAGAAGTTTTTAATTTCTAAATTCCATTTATTTATTCGATCAAATCAATATCAAAAGTTTCGGATTTATTTAGAAAAAAATTGTTTAAAATTGATAACGTTAAATTTTTTGAAACAAAAATTTATATTTGTAGTTCAAGGCCAAAATTTGAAATTTTTAAAAGGCTTAAGCAGAGAAACGAATTTACGAACTACAAAATCTTAAAAAGTACATCAAATGTTTGTATTTAATTAGAAACAAAATTACTGAAAAAACAAACAAAATAAAAACGTTATACAAATAAATATTTTATATTAAAATAATACCTCTTTGTATGTATGTACCATAGTCCACACGACATTCTAATCTTCATTGAAGCATGCGATACTTAATAATAACTTCCATTAAAACGGTGAACTTGACTTTGACAGAGAATGAAATGTTACAAAACCGATGCAATTACAGTAAAGATTTATAGTTTGAAAAAAAAACCGCTAATAAAAATCAAAGTTCTTTGTTAAGACCGGTAGAGATATTATTAATTATTAATATGAAAAGTTGCGGTAAGGTAATTGCTGACATTCATCAAGATATTTATTGTACAACTCGGAAATTGTAATTATTAGAATCTAACTGTTATTCTTTTTTTAGCATTTCCTTGAATAGGAAAGTAAGATAGTGAGTCAATATTTTAATTAATAATAATGATCGAACCATGGCCTCACTTCCTCTTCTTCAAGTGCCAAGTATCTCCTCATAAACGGTTGGCTACAATCATAGCTTTTCTCACATTTGGTACTGCAGCTCTAAACAACTCAATGGAACTATAGTTGTACTATTTTCTAAGGTTACTTAGTTTGAAAATGTGTCTTTTGCCCTGTATCTTTCCTTGCATAATATTTAGATAAAATACATATTTATTCCTCTCGTCACGTAGTTCAAATATTGCAGCTGCCTTATCTTAATTATTTTAAATATTTTCTTTGATTTTCTCATCCTCTTCACTACCTCCTCATTTGTTACCCATATCCAGTCAACTTATTCTTAACATCTCAAATGCTTCCAGTCGGTCACTTATGTTCTTTGCAAGCATTTAGGATTTTATCCCATATAGCAATATCGAGAAAACGTAGTATCTCATTATTCCAACTGTAAGTTGTTTTTAACGAAAAACAAATAAAAACACAAAGTCACGGTCTCTCACGGTCTTTGTGTTTTTATTTGTTTTTCGTTAATTTTGTATGTTGGTCTCTTAGACAAGAATGGATGAGATTTTTAAATGTAAGTTGTAAGTTATGATCTTTACTGCACAGCACATTTTTCATTCTATTAAATATGGTTCTGGCTTGTTCAATTCACTATTTAATTTCGTCATATACTCATTACCATCATTGACCGTTGTTGCTAAGTATTTATATTTACCGACTTTCTCTACTATGTAGTTCTGCGTTGATCTATAGGTTTTCCTGTTGCTGAACTGATTTTGTAATGGTCATAAATTTGGTCTTTTTGGTATTTAAGGTAAGTCCGCTCTACTCGCTGCTCGTTACTACTTGATCACACATTGTGTTATCTGCATACCAGTTTTATTAACCTTTACTCTCATTGTTGTTTCCTTCAGTGCTCTTTGAATGATTTCTTTCAAATAAAGATTAAATAATAGCGGCGATAGTACACATCCTTGCCTTAGACCACGTTTTTTTTTTTTTTTTTTGAGACACTCGTACATCGATTAACTGAGGGCCATGCATCTTTGAGTCAATACATTAAAAACTAACAAAGCTTGTCTTGTTTCCATTGCATTTCTTAAACCAAATTGGGCTTCGCTAATATTTTGTTCTAAAAATTATGATGTATTATCTTTCGGAATATTTTAAAAGAGTGAATCATTAAGCTAATAATTCAATAGTCGGTACATACTTTTGCGTTAACCTCGTTTTTAGTCTCACTAAAACATCTCTATTTCTGCTTAAATGCAGCAATGTCATAATCGAGGACAAGCAAACCGATAATAAGCAGAAGAGTTATTTTACTACTTTCAGGTTAACAAGCCTTTTAAATCATTGTTAAGATAAAAACATCACACCATTTTTTTAATTAGTTTTAGTTCATCGAACTTCTAAAATTACTAATAAGATAAATATATTATTACATTCCTGCTAATAAGAGAATAAGGTATACCATTTTAACTTATGTAAGATCAAATAGCTCCTTAAGCCATTGTTGAGATAAATGGATTTTCACATTCGTCTTGAACATTTAAAACAGTTGAATTTTTGAATAAAATATGCTGGTTCTTTTAATTTTTTTGATGCAACTGTGTCTATATCCGTACAGTTAAAATATGTGATATTCATTAAGTAATCTTTCATGAACTTCATCAAATTTTTTGTCTCTCTCGTCATCTTCTTTCTTTAGGTCGTCTTTCATTATCTTAATCTGGTCTGTCTTTTCTTTTTTCTAGTCCGCCTTTTATGTTCTTAAAACTTAATTAATTAAGAGTTGATTTTCCTAAAAAGTTTTTAAGGAAATCAGGTGATTGACGTCATCAATTGCCTGGAATAAAGGAAAAATTCGTCCAGGCAGTCGGAATATTTTTTCCTTTAAAGTTTGTGAGGAAATCGGGTGATTGAGTAATTAAAAAATAACTCCGACTGTCTGGATGAATTTTCTCTTTATTCCAAGCAGTTGAGGACGTCAATCACCTAATTTCCTTCCTGAACATTTAAAGGAAAAATAACTCTGACTGCCTGGACGATTTTTTTCCTTATTCCAGACAGTTAAAACGTTAATCACTTGATTCACTCAAAAACGTTAAAGGAAAAATAACTTTAATTGTCCGAACGAATTTTCGTTTTACTCTAGGTAATTGATGACGTTAATCACCTGATTTTCTCAGCAGCTTTAAAGGAAAAATAACTTCGATTGCCTGGACAAGTAACAGCCTTAAATAAGTAACAAAGAGGAAAATAAGGACAACAATGATTTTACAATATGTGACGTTCATCAGGTATTCTTTAATAGTTTTCATGATGTTTTCTTATCTTCTGTTTCTTTCTTAATATTACAGGTCAGCTGTTTTTCGTCTGATTCCTTTTGTTCTTCTCTTTATTGCTTACAAGTAAGAAGTTTAATTGAGCGACAAAGAAAAAAAATAAACAAGACAAGAAACAGTCAATACTTGCATCAATTGCATGAAAGGAACGAGACAAGAAATAGTCAATTCTACATCATTTGTTCAAGTTTATCTCAGTTTATGTATTCGGTCCTAGATGATCGGGGTCAAGTAGATGTCGTCTATACGGATTTTTGGAAAGCATTTGATCAGATCAATTTATATATGCTTTCACATAAATTAGAACAGTTAGGGTTCTTTGAAGGGGTGCTAAAACTTATGGAATCGAATTTGTTACAGAGACTCCCATTTGTTGAAGGTTTAGATCATCAAAATATATTGCAAAGTCAGGAGTTCCGTGAAGTTCAAATTTGGAAGCCTTGCTATTTTTACTGTTTTTTAATGACCTTGCGGAATGTTTAAAAGATCTCAAATTATTTTTTTGCTGATGATCTTAAGTAATACTGGCAAATATGTATAGTATTAAGCTGCCTTCAATCACAACACGATCTTAACGTTCTAAATGAATGGTGTGAAATAATAACTTGAAAAACTTCAAAATGATTTGTCGTTTCATCTTCATTTATTTATTTATTTATTTAAGTACAAGGCTCTCCTACAGATAGACTAAGCAATCCAATAACAGGAAAGCACAAAGTATCTTATGAATTTAAATACAAGTAAGCGCTTTGCCAAACATTACATTTTCACCAAACTCAACAAATACACCAAGCAATATAAACCTAACTAACTTATTTAATAGTATCTCTTATAAACAATAAAGAAGCATATATACATATGAATAATGACAATAGGGAAAAAAAGGACAATATTTATCGTTCTTTGCGAAATTAGGTAGAATTTTTTAAGTATCGCTTAAATGAAGCCATACTGGAGAAAAATATATCACCATTCAAATTAGTTTCTTGAAAATTATTAAAACTACGGGCGCATCTGAACAATGGAGAGTTAGAAAAATAGTTTGAAGAATATCTTGAGATACTATTACGCAAAATATAAGGATTAACGTTGATATGTAAATTTTCCAGACAGAAAGGGCAGTCTATTAAATTATTAATAATTTTATAAATCAATATTAAATCAAAATTGTTTCTACGATTCTCTAAGGGCTTTAAACCATAAAATTTTAAGTTATCATACATAGTAAGTAAAAAAATGTCTTTGTCTATTAAAGCGAAAATTTACTATATTTACAAACTTGCGTTGAACTCTTTCAATCTGGTCAATATATTTGTGATACATCGGATTCCAAGCCACTGTCGCATATTCTATAGTAGGTCTAACGAAGGCATTATATAATAATATTAAAGATGATTGATTACTAAAACCCTTTATAATTCGATATATAAAACCTAGATTTTTTAGAGCTTTCTGAACATTGTTTTCTATATGAACGTCGAAGAGCAGTCTGGAATCCAACGTCACACCTAAATCCTTAATAAACTCCACATACTTAAAGATAGTGCCCCTGAGATAGATATCACATTTGTTTTGTGTCTGAGATGGTTTTCTGCTAAAAAGTATGGAATGACGTTTTTCTGGATTAATAAATAATTTATTTAAGGTACAGTACCTTTCAAAACTTGCAAGATCAGATTGCAGGGCACGAAAATCTGATACCTTCTCAATTGTTGTAAAGATTTTTAGGTCATCTGCATATGCAAGATATCTACAGGTAGAGAAACATTGACTAATGTCATTTAAAAAAATTGAAAACAAAATCGGTCCCAAATGAGAACCTTGCGGTACTTCTGAAGTTACGGTTGTACAAGAAGACTTTACTCCATTTATGACAACGTACTGAGAGCGATTTGTTAGATAACTTTTAATGAGTTTGAGCAGGGCCCCGTGCACACCGAAATTCTCCAACTCCACGAAAAGTTAGGATGATGTACCTTATCAAAAGCCTTGGAAAAGTCGGTGTACACGGCACAAGTTTCCAGGCCACTATCCATACTTTCGTTTATACTCTGAATAAATGGTATTAAGTTGGTTATTACCGATCTTTTTTGGAAAAAGCCATGTTGGTTAACATCAATAGCTTTTTTGACCTTAAAGAATAATTGTTTTAACAGCAAAGATTCAAAAAGTTTACCAAAGTGACTAAGTAGGGAAATAGGCCTGTAATTCCGTACATAAGTTTTTTCTCCAGATTTAAATACTGGCACAATTTGAGCTGTTTTACAAATATGAGGAAAAATGCCGCTGGATAAACATTGATTATACAAAATATGCAAAGGCTCGCACAAGCTAGGACAAGACTTCAAAAACAATGAAGAAAAACCGTCTGGGCCAGGTCCCTTTTTAGGATCCATAGAGATAAGTTGGTGTATCAGAAGGTTCATATACTCCACTAAAATACTTAGAAAAGAGTTCACTAATGTCAACACAATTCGAAGCTTCCTGATCATTAAATTTCATTTTTATTGCTAAGCCTTTAGTGTTTTTTTTCTTGTGAAAAAATGACCAGAAATATTTAACGTCTTTGACAATCATTGCGTATATTAATCTTTACTGTTTTGCGTAAATTTGAAAAGTTGTCGTAATCAGATTATCTTCGGTACAGTTTCCACATTTTATGTGCTTTTAATTTATTTTTAATTAGATTGATTGTGTGTTTAGAAAACCATAGATGGTATTGTCCCTTATTGATCTTAATTCTAGGGATGTGGTTAATAACAATGTTATCTAAAACTGTATAAAAACATGCAATTCATAAACAAAATATTTTAAATCGTCGTATGAACTAAATTTAGAGAAACTTGGCAGACTTAGGATAGTCGAAGAGTTGCGCGTTAACTTTAATGAATCATTTAATTTAATATTTATGATCATATTTTAAAAACTATACTTTTTTTCATCAAAATCATTGGGTCTTATTTTTGAGTTTTGTTTTATAAGAAATGCCAAAACTTTAAAAATTTTATTTAATTCGTTTGTTAGATCTAAGTTAGAATATGCTGTATTTATTTGGCAATTTTTCTATCAAGATTTCACTAAACGTCTTCATAACACTTTCTTATTTTCTGTTTTTCTTTTTATTTTGTTTTTTTATTCTTCTGTTTATTGCTAGTAAGTAACACGCTTAAATAAGTAACAAGGAGAACAAGACAAGAACCAATATAACTGCAAAAAGAGGATCAATAAGCACAAGATAGGGAAATGTAAACGTTAAAAAATTAGCAGAAAATTTTAAAAAATGAGGAAATTTGACAATATTGTTAGAGGAAATAGACAACTAAAATGTCGTAAAAAATGTCAATAGGCATAGAAAATTATCATTTTTTGCCATATTTCCTCCATTTTGTCTAATATTAAAATCACGTAAGCAACATATAGTCAATATTACCTTAATATACTGAATATTCAAATTCAAAATGGTTTTATTATGCAAAGATACAAAAATCTTAATAACATTTAAACAAACTTTACATAAACTAAAATGAAAATAGATTAAACACAAATTACACAGAAATCCAATATAATAAAAAAGACTTTATTTGTCAGTTTTATAATCAAGTTCCAATATTCGTAATTGGTAAAATGAAACATAAAACACAGACAACTTCAATATAAATATAAAAACAAAAAACACAAATCAACAGGTAACAATAAGAAAACAAATACATTTAAATAGTGTAGTCATTAAAAAATTATTCAACACATTTTGATAAGACAAAGCCTTTACTCTACATCTGAATAAGGATCTATAGGATATTATCTTTATCTCTGTGGGTAAACGAATAAATAGTTGACGATCATTGAAGACTGTAGAGTCACGAATTTGGGTAGATTTAAGTATAGGAATGGACAGGTTATAGGTTTGTCTTTTATTATGAGCATTCAAGTTTTGAACTAAAGTATATTTTTGTGGATCAGTGATATAGTTCCTAATATAAATAATGAAGGCAGAGTTATGTTTAAATAAATTGTTTGCAAAAAACATAGGTCGACATGATTCTCCGAATTTAGCCTTATTTATATATCTTATAGCACTTTGATGCAACATGAATACTGTATGCATTAGCCGCTTAGCACAAAAACCTCAGAAACATATGTCATAACGTAAATTACATTCTATTAATGGAAAATATGCTTAGCGTAATATATTTTTATCTAGGTCATTCGAAATCACTTTTAAGGCAAAATAGATCGATCCATGAATACCATCGTATTCAAATTTAAGTTTGTTGTTAATAAGTAAACCCAAAAATGTATTTTTTTTGGTATTTATTAATAAGTATAAATCTCCATATTCTGTACAAAAAGCAGTTTTAAAAGTCATGATACTTGTAACATAGTTAGGCTCCATTTGTATGACTACTTGTAATATAGTTAGACTCCGTTTGTATAACTCCCACCATTCTTTTAATAAAACTAGATCATGGTTAATGATGCCTTTAAGCTAGTTTTCCTGTAATATCTAAAATTATAAAATTGCTTAAATTAAACAGAAACAGAATAGGGATTAACACTAAACCCTGAGGCACATATAAAACCGATTGAGTTCTATTAATAGGATAGAACCTTAACCATTTTTAAAGATCTTCTCTAAACCCACATACCACTAGCTTGTGCAACAGTATTCCATGATTCCCCCAGTCGAAAGCCCTTGTTATATTAAAAAATATAGCATTTCGCGATCATTCGTCTTTAAGTAAAGTATTCCTGGAAAATTAAAAATAGCATCATTTGTTGATTTACCTTATCAAAAGACACACGTACTGCATTGAACTTATGATAGCGATTCTTTTTATAAAGTTTTTACACTGCCTATTTTAAGGATTTATTTAGACTCATTCTGTTTCTATAGTATAATTGCTTTACAGCTCTAACAATTCTGCGAAAAATGGACCTATATGAAGAACAATAATTTACCAAAAAGTCATTAAAAATGTTAAATTTTTTATATAATGTAAGGATCTTCAAGGAAATGAAACACTGACAATTGATCTTTAGTGTTCAGTAAAGAACTACAGTCCTCCATGGCTGATTATAAAAAGTCTACCCAGTTTTCTGGTTCTCTTCCTGTTTTTTTCTTCTATAGAGAAACAACACACCACTGCTTCGTGATATGAAGGGGCGCTATTAGTAATATTACATTTCATCACTACTATAGTTAGAAAATACATATTTCAAAAGCGTTTCAGACTGGGGCATCACACGAGTGGAAAAATCACGAAATT
Organism: Anthonomus grandis grandis; assembly: GCF_022605725.1. NCBI lineage: Eukaryota > Metazoa > Arthropoda > Insecta > Coleoptera > Curculionidae > Anthonomus > Anthonomus grandis. The sequence continues at coordinate 13,669,384 of NC_065548.1, read as the reverse complement.
TTTAAGCATTTGTGTATTTGGATTAGTTAGCTCATGTGCATTTATATTAAAATCTCCACACTTTCTAATTTAGTTTAAAATGTAGATACACTGGTTGATAGATTATGATAAACAATATTAGTGCAATACGTCGTTAAAAAACCGTTTCTTTTACAGATTCAAAATTCTACCTGAACACTTTCAAACAGTCATTCGACGAAATCATCCAACGCAGCGCCAACCAACCGGACACTTCGTTAACATCGCAGGAAAAACTGCGTCACACGAAAGATGACTTGGCCATTGTAATGTACACCTCGGGCAGTACCGGCGTACCAAAAGGAGTGAGACTACCACACAAAGTGATCCAAAACAGACTTCAGTGGCAATTCAAAAAGTTTCCCTACAGTCCTACGGAAAAAGTTTGCGTGTTTAAAACCGCCCTGACGTTTGTCGATAGTGTATCGGAGATTTGGGGACCTCTCGTTAACGGTATTGCCGTTTTGGTGGTACCGAAAAATTTAACCAAAGATCCTGAAAAGTTGGTCAATTTGATCGATGAATATCAGGTAAGTGTTTGATTTCAATTAACTGGTTATTTATATATAATTTTAATTAGGTGAACATGTGTGTAAGTCCATATATAAATTAATTATTTATAAGATCATGGTCAGCCACACTGGGAAATTTTACAAATAAATTTTTTTTTAGCTGCATATTTTTAAGATAAACTTTTAAATTTATTAATTAAGAAAAACTATACATAACAACTTTTTGCCACTCTTTCTATTTACTATGAATGTATATTAAAATTGAAAACATTAAGAATGCATTATTCTTACTAACCTTCTCGCATGCAATGCACTTAGTTAATTATTTAAAGCTTTTGTTTCTTTTTCTGTAACTATTAAACAATAAATATATGGTAATAGTTTAATTAGTATAAATTAGTACTTTATTTAAGGCAATTATAAAAAAAATAGATTTAATTGGCAAGTGTATACAGACTCTCGTTTTTTTCACAATTTTGGATATGTGTATAGGTAATGACTCTGCTTAATTTACCTTTACTGTTTTGATACTTCTGATAACAGGCTACAACTAAATGCCGCTTATGCATATTAAATAAAATATTTCAGCTTTATCCTAGTTCTTAAAGAAACAAAATTGATATTTGAAAAAAATAACATTGAAGTAAAAACAGTTAACGGTTATTGACAACAAAAAAATGGTCTACACGCATACTCACAATTTCTAAATACCACCTTAGTTAGCTATAGGTAGGGTTAATATAGTGGAGTAATTAAGCAGAACTTGGCTTATACACATACGCAAAGTTCAAAAAAATTAAAACTCAAAAAATAGATCCTGCTATAACATGGTTGCTGTTTCTTCCGGTATAGATATCCTTAATAAGTCTTAACAAATAAGAAAAGTAGAAATTCCCTAGTAACCATCTGACTTCAATAAATCTGCCCGGTTGGCCTTGTAAAAAACGTTAAAAATCTTTTAATTTCCCACTTATTCAGAACTTGTAATACCATTCCTGATGAGAATTATTAAAAAGGTTTTGCAAATATATTATACATTTATTAGCATAGAAACTTGTTGCATCGAGTATTTATAAATGTCGTTTATCGTTAATCGGTGCTTAAATTACAATTTTGCAATTCAAGGTATGATTTGAAATCACCGACTTGATTTTCGAGATTCTTTTCTTATTCGGTTTTCCTTTTCCAAAGTGGTAACGGAGATTAAAACGTTCTTTTCATTTGTTTGGTATTGATGAAGCTTTAAAATCATTGCTATGATTTTTCCCCTGTCACAAATAATCTTATTATAACTGTTGGACGCCTTATTTGAGTCGGCTTCAGTTTACATGTTCATTGGTTTTTTGTTTCTCTCTTCTTTTACTTATTAACAAATTCGATAGATCCAAGCAGTATTATAGCGACATTGCAGTTTTCTTTTTTAATTATCAAATTTTCTTTGTTAATTAACCACCCTTTCTAAAACAATGTTTTGCCGTTTGTCGCATTTTTTTCTTATCTACTTTCTGTTTAGTCACTTTACCTTATTTGCATTTAAATATGTTTTCTTCATTTATAATATGATTTTTTTTGCTTTCCCTATTTCTTTTTTTATTTTTCATTATAATACGGTAAAGGAAGAAATAGAAAAATTAAATTAAAGTTATGAAAAAATAAAAAAGGATTAATAAAATCAATATTATAATGAAACAACTGCAGATTTATGAATATTTACAAGGGTTAAAGTACATACTTTAAAAAGGTAAAAAAGTTCAATGCTTATATTTAAAAAAAATAATACACATTTTTTAATAGATGAAACCATAAAAAGCTTCAGCTAAGAATTTTCTACATAAAAATAAATTGAAAAAAGTAAATTCAGGTTCATTTGATTATTTGGAAGAAATTAGTTTAAATAATTATGGAATATTATCCTGAAGATCAAGGTTCTTTAGTTTGTTATAAAATAATTCTCCAACTAACATACTATAACCAAAATATGTCTTAAAATTGTTATGAAATTAAATCATAATTGTGATTTCAAGTTCATGGATCCATAAAATAGTAAAACCAATTTTCTCAGTAATCAATCAAAGTAATGACTTTAATTATTAACGATGTGAATGGTTTTAAAAACTAGAACAAATTTAATTTACTTCAATTCAGTAGTCAGGGTGAACAAAATTTATCGACCAAAAACTTTAAATTGAATATTTTTCATTATCAGCTTGTGTAAATCAATTGTATTAGTAGTGATACAAAAAGTTCAAGGATATAGAAACATTGACGAGAAAGAGATTTTAAAGGATCATCGACCCAAAATCAGTAAAAAATGTGTTCCTTTAACGAGCTGTAAATAATAATATATTGGTTTAAAAACTTAAGAGTTCATTAAAACAAAAGCTGTAAAAACCTGTTTTATAGGATCCTATTACCAAAAAACAGTAAATAATTTATTTATTTTAAAAGAGTGATTTTAAGGGTTTGTAGATCCAAAATACTTACAGCGAAAAGATGGTGCTTTCAATCTGCACAAAAAAATAAAGAAAATATCTTGAACAAATAAGCGACAAGCCCCATAAAGACTGTTTGATAATAACCACCAACATGCAACAGACACGTCCAAGGAAAAAATCATCCGAGATTTATTTGCAGACTTACGAGAAGTGCAATCTACCAGCAATATTAACAGAAGTTCATAATTAAATGCGAACTTGAACGTCCTATGAATCAACTGAAGAACATTAAGAGCCCAGGACCAGACATTTATCCAAAAGTTATTAAGTTAAATGATGAAGAAAACTTAGATATCTTCCTAAAGGTACTAAGCCAAATATATAACTCTGATAAAATTCCAACAGAATGGATTCATTCCCATTTTTAAAAAGCCGAGTTTTTAGTTGATTAGTCTAATTAGCAATGCCCTAAAGGTCCTTCTCAGAATCGAATGCGGGAGAGAATAAACAGGTTGAATCCGTCAACAGTATATTTAGTCTATAATTGTGTGTGATAAGGGTATTAACTTTTTGTTGAATATAAAGGAAATTTTCTTGCTCAATTACGAGAGACATTGTAGTGTTTTTGAAGGTTTTCAAGATTTCTAATTCTAATATTATTTTGTAGAGTTCCTGTTAGACCTCTTATAGAAGTTTTTAAGGCTAAATCGTCATAGCTTTTAGTTCTAATTTCTTTGTCTGTCGTTTTTAAATTTAAGGTGTTTAATTTGTTAAAAAGACTAAGATCGTGCATCTTGGCAATGCATACCAAAGTTATATAGTGTTTTGTTCTTATTTGGAGCTTATATAACTAAATTCTGAACTAAACATTTCAAGATTTCTCTGATCACTAAAGCTTAATTCTAAAGCGATTTCTATATTTTCCCATGTTTCAAATTCGTCATTTTACATTAGCCTGACTAGTTGTCCTATTTCCTAAATTAAAAGCGAGTTTATTTTTATTTATGAAATTGAATAGACTGTATTTCGTAATTAATTCTTGTAGTGAGACGTTAGAATCGTGGAATCAGACATTACGAAATGGAAATTATGGTACTACCTAACTTCAGCAATATACTTTACTCGTGAAGTACACGTTAGCCTACAAATGTAAGCTTAGAAATGTATGGTTAGAAATGTATAGCTTAGAAATGTATTTATTAAGGAATCTTTATTGCCATTAAATGGCAAAAATAAGAATAAAGAATACGCTACATCTGCTAAAATATAGATTTGTAAAGGAATGCGACAGGGATGCATATTGTCGCTGGTCCTTTTTAATATTTTCTCGGAGGAGCTGTTTAAATCCACACTAGAGAAGATCTGCACTACTTTAGATGAAATCAAAATAAATGGGGAAACATCGAGAACAACAACAGTGCCTTTGAAATTTGGTGCTAAAAATAAATGCTGAGGCTTCCTTAGACGAAGAGAAATTCTAACAAAGAAGTACTTCAGAGAATAGGTGGTAATCGAGAGCTACTGGCATGAAAAGTACGAGTTACTCTAACTGAAGATACTATAGACAGTGAAATGCAATCATATTAAGAAAAACTTACTTTTGATAATGCGTCTATAAGGGAAATAAGTCAAAGGTGGACTTTAAAGTTAATAAAATGTCAAAATACATTGTCCAAAAATCCTATTTACTTAAGAACTCATGTCTCACATCTGTTTGTAGCTAAATTATTTAACATTTTTCTGGGTGTCAAATTCAATAGCAGAATGTCAAAATGCTACGAGTATTTCGGGCGGCACAATTTTCTGATCCAGGGTTAAATAATTGACAAAATATTATTTTCTTTACAGAATGTTGGGGTTTCTACCAAAATAAAATGTTAATCTCACCCGAAAACTAATGGTCCCCATTTTAACCCATTTTAATCCTAAAAAACGGTGTCCAATGCTATTAAATGCTTCTTTCTACCTTCTGAATAATTCCTAATTAGCTTGCAAGAGTAGTCGTCATGAGTCAACTTAAATTTTCCTTTTTGGCATTTCGTGACAACTTTAGAAATTACATAATTTATAACCCGAACATCATCATCATCATCAACCGGTCAACTATATCAGAAGCTCATACATACTTACATCTACATTACTACATTACAGACTACATTAATTTTGGGAAAGTGTTGAAAAATTTGGCACGAGCTTTTGAGTTTCCCTTATTCTTGATTGCTTGTCCTTGTCAGGCAAGATGAGATTACTGCAACAAGAATAATCCAAGAAATCTTTAGTGATCGTGGTCAAGTTGGGATTGAGGAATTATTTCTGCATTGAGATTTAAGAAGAAAAATGACGTTGAAGGATAATTTCAGGAGTGACTGGAAAGTGAATGTAGGGAAAGTGGGAAGGAAACAGGGATTAGGAAGAAAGCGACTGTCCGCGATGCAAAACATCAGAGTCTGGACCGGTCTGAACTTCGAGCAAGTCCTCAGAAGGGAACTGTCTCTCTTGACACGCATTTGTCAATGTTTTCGGCAACCTTCATTGCAGACGATATAAACAGAAGAAGGATCCAAAAACCGTTTTGTTTTTTTTTTAAATATCAATTTATTAATATTTTTTCAATTTTTAAATATTAAAATAATTTTAGTAAATAAATAGTTGATATGTGTCCTAAATTTCTTCCTTAAAGTTACAAAACCTAAAAACTAAATTTGCAACATTAGTTTAATTAAACCCATTTTTAGTATAAAAATTTAACTCTTTCCCAAGATACCTGAAAATGCAATACTATATAAAATAAAAATATTTTTAAAATTGCAGATTGAACGACTTATAGTAGTACCATCACTCTTAAGAAGCATATTACTATACCTGGGTTTACAGGTAAGCAAGACACTAAAAAAAAAATATAAATCAAAAAAAAATATTTTTCTCTAGGGTAACAAAACCGCTCTTTCATCACTAAAAACGTGGATATGCTCCGGAGAAACTTTAGTATCATCCCTTGTCGATGAATTTTTCAACTACTTCAGCTCAAATACACATAAATTGTGTAATTTTTATGGTAGTACTGAAATCATGGGGGATGTCACCTATCATGTTATAGAAAACGCCGATCAGGCCAAAAGTTATCGGAAAATACCAATAGGTAAGTCACAAAATAAGTAAAAATCCAAAAATTGTATTTTCGAAAAAAATAATTAAGTTTTATTGATTTTTTCATTAATAGGCTATAAGGCTGTAAAACTGAAAAACTTTTATTTAATAATCACTACTTCCATTATGATTTTCAATTAAGTACAGAGCAATAATAATTAAAACTGAATTTAGTAACTAATTAATCTTGATTTATCTTATTTAAATGATGCCTTAACAAGGGCAATTAAATTAAAGCGTTTAAGTAACTAATTTTAATTTACTATTTACTTATTAATTAATTTGTCACAATTTACACCTAACAAGGAAAAGATCATTCAGCATATAACAAAACCAGAAAAAGTATAAAATGAACAATTTATTTAAAAAAATACGGATTTTTATGCAAAATATTAGTTTTTAAGCAATAGTTAATTTTAATTACTTAATTTTACCTAATATATATATTCCCGAAAATATAATAATAGCTACACTTTTCTATGAGAGTGCTTATATAGTACTTTATGAACAGCACATAAATAAGTCAAACTCAATAACTAATAAATTTTGATTTATCTTATTTAATTCTATATCCATGAATAGAATTTAAGGACAGATACATTAAAGCATTTGACAACGAATTAAGTTTTGATTTATTAACTAATTAATTTCGATTTGCGCGCCAACAAGGACAAGGTAAAATAAGAAAATTACCAGAAAAAGTCTAAAATACAAACGCCTATGGCACGAGCGTGTTAAAACTATTAAAAAATAAAACGTACGAAGATTGGACGAGAGCAGCGAACCATTTAAACATATTAAGAACCATTACAAATTATAATATTTTTAAATCGGGGTTAAGGCAAAATCTACCATTATTTCTACATTTATGGTACCTTATAACTCACAACAGCTTAAGATTTATGTGTGTAATTATGCATTCAAATTGCTAATATTAGTAATTATGTGGTTGGGTTCGTTAATTTGGCTTATATTGGTTATAATGACAATGGTTTTTATGCAAAAGTGGGTTTCGTATTTAAAAAATCTGTTTTAGTATTTATAGGGTTTGTTTTATAATTTCTTATTGGACGTGAAGTAATATCTTCTTATTCAGATTTGAAAAATGTTTTTTAAGTGTTATTTAGATAATTTTAATTCATAAATTAATGACTGGAGTAAAAGTTAAAAAAAAAACAATTAAATGTACAATATACAAACCCTTTAATCAGAGGCAACAATTCGACTAAAAATACATTTTAACATTAAGAGAGAAAAAAAAATAACATTAAGGGTAAGAAAAAATATGATATCCACCTAAATAGCATTACATTATTTGGGAAACCATCAGGAAAAAATTTACCTATAAGCAGTAATATGAATAAAATAGGCATAGATAAATAGATTGACAATACCGTTTTAGCATTAAAAGAAGCAGAAAAGAATTGTTGTCCGAGGTTTAAGAAGAAAAATAAAAAACTGAGTCAAAGTACAAAATATCTACTACAAAAAAAAAGGAAATATAGAGAAGAACGAAATTGTAACATATATGAGCTAGAAATCCCAAACAGGGACGAAGGAAATATTAAAAGTAATAGAAGAAAACAAAATTTTGAAAATGCTCAGACAGAACACGTCTATTGGAAAAAAATATGTTTACAAACTAAGAAATGAACAGGAACAAATTGCTGAAAAAAAACCAAAATAATGAGCACCATATGGTGGAACAATGATTTGTGGAAATATAAGCCATAATGCCAAACGAAGTTTGAAACTGTACTTCGAAAAGCAGTACAACAGATAAAAAATAGGTAATTTGCTGGAGACGATGGCGTAGTGGCAAATGCTTTAAAAATTGCTGAAAAAAGACTGTGGCAGACTCTTCCCAAACTTTTTACTAGATGCCTACGCGAAGCAGTAACACCAACCCAGAGGCATATTGCAGAAATTATTTTACATCATAAAAAGTGTTACATTGAACAAAATTAGTATTCAGCATCAGAGAACAGACGAGTTTTAGAAAAGGCTTTAGAACAAACGATAATCTGTTTTCATAATAAAGAATCTAAATAAATATTGTGTCGAATATAACAAACCAATATTTGTAGACTATGAAAAGGCCTTTGACACCATAAGCTAACAAAAAATACTAGAAGGGCTGACAGAATGCCCAAATAAAATCAAACATATATATCAAAATGCCACAGCTAGTGTTAATACAGGATAGAAGCAAACCCAGAAATTCCAAATAAAAACGAATACGTATGTAATCCATTTGTAAAAGAATGGCTAATCTCACCGACATGAGAATTAATAAAAATGAAGAAAAGCTCTAAGGTCTAGGATCTAAGGTATGCAGATGATACTATTCACAATTTCGGCGAAAATTCGACGGTTCTAGACACTCCGAAACAGAGAGTTAGCATCCATACCTGTCCACTCTCTATATTCTTCAACCAAGAATACTTCAGAATCCTCTTCTTTCTACACAGCTTTTAAGGGTCCAAGTCGCGGACTTTTCCAATTTAAGAGACTTCCGTTTGGTCTACATGTTGTTGAGTGCGATAGCTCTAGTTATGGTTTTGGTGCTGTTCTAGTTCAGCCTTATCCTGATAGTACTGAGCAGGTTATCATTTAGATAAGTAGAAGTCTGACGAAACAAGAGCCAAACTTCTCCACGACCGAGACGGAGTACCTTGTAGTTATCTAGTCCCTTCAACAATTTCCTCCTTAATTAGAAATTTTTAAGTTTTCAATGATTACTAACCTTTATGCTCTAGTTTGGTTGCAAAATATGCAACAACCTATAGGTCAATTAACCAGTTAGCAAGTTCAACTCCAGCAGTATAATTTTATTTTAATTCATCGTAAGGACAAAGAACATGTTGTCCCTGATATGGTTTCTAGGACCATGCCTAAATTGGATGTTCTATATCCTGTCACTCCAAGACCTTCTGTTATTAAAATATGGTATCGTGGAGTGGTAGAAAAGGTTAAATCTCATCCTCAAGTTCTCTGGTTGGAGGGAAAGTAATGATGGGCTGTGGGAATATGTATACTGTTCCTATCCAGGCTTAAGTGCAGAGGCTGATAATTGAAAAGAGGTGATTCCGAAGAAGGAGAGGTAAAAAAAAATATTGCTGAAATTCACGAACCGCCAACTTATAGTCGTACAGGAAGCGCACAGCAGAGTAATTTTGTTAACTGAAAATGCGGTGTAATATAGGTAGATTCACAAAACTGAAATTGAGTTACCAAAGGTGAGGAGGGTAAGTCATTTTAAGCCCCAAAGACCTTAGGAAGTAGTTTCTAAAGTAGGTCCTCTCCCAAGAGGACCAACAAGATCTTTTCCAAATCCAATTCTTTCCATGTCTCTTTCAAGAGACATTTTTGTGAACACCTTTTTTCTTGATGTGACCGATAACTTAAGTTTGTACTTTTTTATCCCCTTCGTATAGTCAGCCGCTTCATGGAAAATCATGTGTTTTACTATTTGGCTTTCCTTTCACCATTCTTTGTGATAATAGTTCTCAATATCATGGTACGCCATTCAGAAAGTTGCCTGAGAGTCTAGTGTTTCTTTGAGAGACAGGATCACAAAGCGTAAAATAACATGAAGGTCAAAAGTAGCTGATGCTGCTGAGACAATTCTTCTTTTCAGGGTACCGTATTTATAAATGAAGGTTGGCAGCAATCTTGGCGAAGATCCAATGGTCCTGGGCACTCCAAAATAAAGAGTGAGCATCCATACCTGTCCAGTCTCTAATGTTCTTCAACCAAGGATTCTCCTTCCTACCCATGCTCCTCTTGCCCTCAATCTTCCCTTACATTGATGTGAATGCAAAGTAATGAGGGAAATCTATGTTTAGAAGTGGACACGAGAAGATTGCGTTATGATGATAATGAATTGTTTAGAATACAAATCTTTAAAATATTAAAATCCCAGACCGTGTGACCCATGTACGTATTACGCAACTTTAAAACTATGTACCATTCCTATGTTACAGCAACTACATAAGCCGATTTTCAGAATGGAATGTTTATTCATTAGTAAGAACCGCGATTATTCTTTTGCTTCACCACTTTGATAGGAAATTGAAAGAACTCGTTCATTATCTCAAAGAGACCTACGTAAGTAGAGAAAAAATAAAAAACCCTCGGTCTCAAAATATTTTTTATGTCCCGAAGGTTACATGTTTCGCTTAAAATAAAGCATCATCAGACCTTATAAACTAGTAATAACTCTCACGAGATGACTCGCTTAGTACTGATAGTAGAAAAGGTGACGCATTGTTCCCTCACCGCTTAAAAATTATGATCTAAACAATTAGTCACTGAAATAATTTGGTCATTAGCAATCAAAAAGTTAATGTTGTTTATGTTATTTGTCTTTTTTGTTTATTGCCGATATTTTTTTATCTTATATATTTGATTTTCCAGAGCTTGGATCACGCTTCGCTCTCGAATAAATTGCGGTACCATACAAGTACCGAAATTTATTCAAGATTTAAAATAAATAATGAATAATGCCATATAAATTTGCTTGGGTAAAGCTATAAATACATTATTGGAAAATTTAACAAAATAAATCAGAATAATAAATTAAACTTTCTTTTAGTAAGTAACATTACTTTGTTAATGCTATGCTATGCAATAACGTACTATTAAGTAAATTAATTCCTTAACGTCAACTTCTTCTCTTTAATAATTTAAAGCTAATTGGCATTCCATTTTCTTCATTTGAAAAGTCGCACACCATTCCGCAACTTTTAACTTTCTAATTACAACCTTTTTCTGGACTGTATTATCAAAAGAGTATTTGGATATGGGCAAAGCCCAGTAATAATTGCTAAATACCAAACGTTAATCAGCTGATTCTTCGATTTTGGTTAAGGAATAACATGTCAACTAAGAATCTGAAAAACTGGCTATATTCGAGTTTAGAATTGATCAGCATATAAGTGGATTTCAAATGTAAATCAAAAATATAATAAAAAAATACACTAAGAAAAGAAAAGTAAGGTAATTCTTAAAAAAAATACCTTTGCTGTCTATTATTCTTTATATACTAATCCAATTTTTAACGTTTTTTCAAACCCATTTTGTAATTTTTTCAACGTTTCCGCGTTGTTAGTAACCCAACTTAGCACTTTATTGTATTTTTGCTCTTTGTAATTTGTGGATGATTCTTTGGCTTTCGGTCTATTAACATCCGATTTGTTTTTGATAAATAAATAAACCTACACTAGCTGAATAAACCCAAAAATAAAGATTGTCCCAAATGACTATAATTTTAATGATAATTTTTTTAGAAGATGTATTATTAAATAATAATTAATAACACATTTTAATCGTTTACTCAAAAATCATCCTAAGAGATAATATTTAATATCTATTGTTCTAAATCTTTTTGTTAAAGTTTCTCGGTCAACGTCGATTTGTATAATGATGATAGAGTTTTAATCAATTTCTTTGTGAGCAAGCTGTAAAGATTGTTTAAACAAAAAAAATTTATAACAAGATATAAAATCAGATCATAATAAAGGAACTTAAAAATCAATTTTTCATTCGAGGTGTTACTTTCATATATTCCTGTTCAAATATTTGCCAACGTCTCGCCATCCTAAGTGACTTTTCAATACATTTTTCCATATTTGTTTGGCACTAGACCCCTCTCAGACACCTCATACTATACAGGACCTATACAGATAGAAAATTTTATTTCCTTAATAAAAATGCCTCCGCTTTATCATGTACTTTGCTTATTTACCTCGTAAAATCAGTAAAATTTCATTGTCAGGTCTTCCTTTGGATAACACAATGATCTACTTGCTGGACAAAGAGTTTCGACCGGTTAAAGCAGGAGACGTGGGTGAACTTTTTGTAGCAGGTCTAAATCTTGCCGCCGGATACGTAAATGGTAAAATTTTAATAATTATACAACGTAAAAATATAAAATTTATATAATTTTTAGGACGGGATCCGGAAAAGTTCGTGGAAAATCCCCTGGCAATTGACCCGACGTACTCGAAACTTTATCGCACCGGAGACTATGCCAAGATTGAAAAGGGAACTTTGCTTTATGAGGGCAGAACTGATTCCCAAATTAAGATTAGGGGACATAGGGTGGATATGTCCGAGGTGGAGAAGGCACTTAATTCATTGGAAGCGGTAAGAGAGAAAATAATTTTAATTTTAGGTTAGTAAGAAATATCTTAATATTTCTGGAAAGTTCTTCATGCTAAATAGTTCAAATAAGAAATAGCTTAAATTTCTTGGAAGAAATGATAAAATTTTCAAAATTCAAATTAAAAAAAAGGGAATTAATTGCAAAAATGGGCTTCATACATTTTAAGAAAATTGCTTATTTTTAAATAGGCGTTTTATGAGATTTTTTCTTACTATATAAGGAATATCATCGAAATTGCTTTTTTCAAATGTAATTTTATCTAAAGCAGCTTTTTTATCCTATATAATTTTTGATTTTTTTTATTTATGAAAAATATTTCTAAAACGGTTTTTTATGAATATTTTTCCCGATTATTATGAGAAACCGAAACTATTTTGAGAAAGGAATTACAATTTTCGAAATTCTCACTAAATTTTAATGGTCTTAATTATCGGCAAAAAAATGTTGGTCCCAGGTTCTATTCTTTTTCTTATTTTTAAATTTCTCTTTTATAAATATTTAACAAAAAAAAATTAATAAAAGAAACTGATTTTATTGATTTTTTGACAAATTTTCAAAATTTCGGTGATCACAAGCACTTATGGAAATTATAATTTTCTTTTTTTTCCTGCTTGTTTTAGATGTCTTTTCTTTTCAAGACTAAAGAAAAATTGTATAATTTTTATGAAAGCCTTGTTTTAGAAATGTTTGTGTTATAAAAATAATATTTATATTTATAAATATTTTTTTTTATCCTATATCAAAAAATTAAGATTTATAACTTCTCACTGTTTAATTACTCATTATGCTTATTAAGAAAAGCAATTTTTTTGAAAGTGAAAAAAAAGTTAAATAATACGTTTATAAAAATAAATGTAGAATGTTTGTTCTGGTGAATGTTTAGATAGTATCCAAAATGCCGGTGACCACAATTAAAATTTATATAATTTTTCTGAAAATGTTTTAAAAGCTCCATGTTATGAAAAATCTAATCTATTCTTTTACACTTTTTTTGGCTTTTCTATCGATTACTAGATTTATGACCTCGAATTGTTATATTTATGTTTAATAAGAAAATAGGACTTTTTTTATTTGACACGTTTTTACAAATTTTGAAATCCGTTCTGGTGGATTTTAAAAAAAATTCCTAAATTTCGGTGACCACAAGTTCTTGAATGAAAATTATAAATTGTAATTTTTTTCTTGGCTTTCATAGAAACTTAAACTTTTGTTTCTTTTCATTGTTATAGAATTCTTATTCTTTTTCATATTTTTTGGCTTTCTTGTAAAAATCAAATCAAATATATTACGTAATAAAATTTCAGTGCAATTTTCTTAAAAGTAATAAATACAATATTAATAAAAGAGCATTATAGGGGGAAAAAAAGTTTGTATCAACCCATATTTCTATTTAACTTACCCATCTTTAGGACTCACTCACACTTTTCTTCACTTAAACCCATTAAATAAATATATTATTTTTTGGAAATACTTAATGAAAATGTATCTTTTTTACAGTTTCCTGCTCATTTCTTTCCTCTGCTTTTGGTTCCTAAATGCCCTTATACCTTGTGTTTTTCTGTGGCCTTATCCTTTTTTTTTTTCTTGCATTTCTTCTTGTTACTACTCTTCTTTCTCTTATTGCTTTTTCTATTTGCGTTTTATTTTTTATTTCTTGTTTAATAGTAGATATTTTTGTTGATCTCTTGACTTATATTTACGGTATCATGGATCTTAAATTTAAAGCCTTTTTTAATGCCAATATTTGAAATTCTAACATACTTATAATAAACTATTTATTCCAGATCGAGAAGGCAGTGGTCTTATGCTACAAACCAGGTGAAATCAATCAAGCCCTACTAGCATTCGTCACAACCAAAGAACTAATGAGCGAACATCAAATTGAAACTCTGCTTGGAGACAAATTGACCAACTACATGATTCCACAAGTGGTTTTAGTAGAAAACATTCCACTGTTGGTAAATGGAAAAGTTGATAGACAAGAGCTGTTAAAAATGTATGAAAACACCAATAATAATGGTAAGTGATTAACTGATCACCAATAAGTTAAACATTTTGGCTTAACTATAACAAAAAATAAAATTTCCACAGATGATTCAGAATTGGAAACTGAAATAAGTTATGAGGGTGTACCTGCTCATCAACAAAAAGCTGCCCATGACCTTTTTGAAACTGTCGCAGCTGTACTGGGTCGTTCAGCAAGAAATGTGATATCAGTGAATACCAATTTTTATGAAATCGGTGGCAATTCCCTTAATTCTATTTTTACCATCTCAAGGTTAACTGAGAAGGGTTATCACATAAGTAAGTCGATACACGCTGTGCACATATTTTTTTAAAATTGGTTTGATGTGTCTTAGATATTGGAGACTTCATATCAGCTATTGACTTTGGAGAAATACTACAGAGGATGACTGAGGATACCATTATAACGAAACAACCCCCTAGTTTTACCGCTGAACTATTAAGATCTGAACATAAAAAAGTCGTTTCAGAGTAAGTTGGAGCAAATTTAAAGGTAATGGTTTTAAATGTTTGTTTTTAGTATGATTACTACAAGTTTTTACGAAAAAGCTGACCTAGAACGCTGGATAATCTCTGAAATATCAATAAAAGACTACGAGGATATCATCAATGCTATTTGGGAACCTCTAGTAGAAAAAGGCTTTAGTTTCATAGCTCGTAATGAAACTGGAAAAATCTGCGGAGTTTCATTAAATTTTGATGCGCATGACGAGCCAGAAGTGGAAATTACCAGTAAATTGACTGTAGTATTTGATTTTCTGGAAAGTATTGAAGGGCCTATAAGGTAAGAAATCTTGTTTTTTTTTCTGACTAAGTTTTTTAAATATCTTTATGATTTTTTAGAGATAATCAATTGCCAACGGGTAAAGGGAAAATAGTTCATTCGTTCATGATGGCTACACATTCGTCTTTGACTCCCAAGGAGAATGTGGCGGTGATGCAGTTTATGGAGAGTGAAATTTTAAAATTGGCGAGACAGAGAGGATTTATTGGTGTTATGACCACTAATACCAGTCCTTTAACTCAAGTAGGTATATTTTAAGTAAATTCAATGAAAGAGTTCATGTAGTATTTGGGATATGAAAAAGTTTTAATGAATACATTTATTTTTTATAATCATCTTAAAAATATTTTGCTTTACGTAATTTGGCTTCGTATATATGAAAAAAAAATTAAATTATTTGCTTAAATCTTAAGCCTGAAGATGGCCTAATATGGCTAAAAGCACGAATCACAAATATTTAATTTGAAAAATTATCCTAATTTTTAATGCATTTTAGCTCTCTATTACATAGGTACTAAATCATATTAAGATTGTATTTTTCTTTGGCACATTTGGTTATTTGGTAATTATGTATTTGGTTCATTACATACACAAATCATCATTTTATTATGGCTTCTCTTGACAGCAAAGTATGAGATGATTGATCATAAAAAAAAAAATATTAAATTTTGTTACTTTTTAAACTCTATCTTATTGAATTTCTTTTTAACTTCCTGGGACATCTTAAAATTGCCTTTTTTATGAAATATGCCAAAATTCGTTATTTTTTTGTGATTTTTTTCGAGATTTCAATAACAGCTGACTTTCCATAAAATTATCATTTCGTGAATATTATAATATAATAAAAAAATTATTTACATTCTCTAGTTTATTAATCACTAAATACAAACATCAATTAGTTCCAATTTTCCATAAAATATCATAAGAATAAGAAATGTATTATTTTTCAACTTCTATTCGTCTCTACCACATTTGATTTTTCTATTTGTCTATTTTTTGTTTTATACTCGCTTACGCTCTATCTATCTTCACCTACCCCCTTCAATATGTTTGTTCTTTTTTTCCCTTCATTGCATCCATATTCTTTCAGTTTCTCCTTGCCTCTTATACTCTTGTTTTCTTTTCCTCTATTTTTCCTTTATGTTTGATCTGTTAAATTTTTTTGTTTAAATATTTTATGTTCGAGAAAAAAAATTAAACACTACTTTTTTCTGTGCTACTATTTTTTTTCTTGACACTCTTATCCCTTTTATTTTTCTCTTGGCGTTATTGCCTTATTTCTCTTTGTTAATACTTTGTCTCTATTAGCCTCATACTTTTCTGGGTGCCGATCGTGTGTTTCGTTACTAAATCATCTTGAAAACATGAATAAACATAAAGAAATTTTAAGCATAATTCTAGAAAAATCAATTATCTGTAGAAGAAAATACCAAATACTTCTAAAACTCAGGGAAAAGAAGCTATAAATTCCTTTTTTTATAAAACTTAATTTCTTTGCTTTTCTGAATGTGTAGTTTTATGTTTTATTTTATGATTCCTTATTAACCATCTTCATTTTAATACTTTATTTAAGTGAGATTTTTCCAACAGGACTGGTTTACTCTAAATCTTTTCTTTTAAGTTTTCTTTATATGTAATTTTGATTATATTTTTATTTACTTTTTACCGAACATTGATATTTAAATATTTTATTTTTTTTTCATATTTTATATCCAAATCCTATAATAACCCACAAAACTTATATAATTTAGCTCATTATAAGGAATCTTTTTTTATTATCTGTTAGGATTTATGATTTTTTAAGTTTCATAATTTTAATTTATATTAATATTATTTTGGTTTAACTCCTTCATTACTCCTCTCCAACATTAAGCTTACTCCTTTCTCAATTTTTTACGCATTTAACATTTAAGAATAAAAATAAATTTAAGGCATTATGAATTTTACCTTTCAAAAAGAGGCTAAAAATTACATTGCCAAGAGTAATTTTACCTTAGAATTTTGTTTTTTCTTTCGCTTGGTGTTTAGATACATTTAAAAAAAAATATTTTTTTTCGGTATAAATTCATTTGTTCTTTATAGATACTATGCATGAAGGAAGGAATGTAATGAAGGTATTTTTTAAGTAGCTTAGCCGAATTTATATTACATTATATTCCTAGTTTTTAATTAATTGTATTTTAAAAGTTGGTAAGAGGTTTGAGATTATTATTGATACCTCAGACAACAGCCAATATCCGTGGAATATGTCACCTATATTTCATTAAACGAAATATATTGCAATATGCTTAGAATATCATAGAAATATGGTATATATCGTATATGCAAAAACAAATTTCCTGGCATATGTTTAACAGATATTTAGAGAATATTGAATTACCATTTCTGCTAGATATTCCAGTAACCAGCGATCTAAAATAAATGAAACTTTTTTGTTATTGTAAATAAGCAAATGCAAAATTTCTTTTGTATTTGGAGGGTAGTGTCTAAATTTATTCGAATATATATTTTATTTTTGCCCTCAATAAAACAGTTAAACATATTGGGATGGGGTGCTTAGGGATGACTCCCACTTGACACAAATATGGTGGTTCTAGTTTTTGCAACCCTTATTGTTGTGGCCGGTTCTTGAAATAATGGACTGTATTTTTAATATTTACACTATTTACATTTTATTTACAACTTCTTTAAAGGGAATTACAAAGTTTTATAGGGACGCTTATAAGGACGCGTCCTTGCCTTGAGGCTTAACCAATGTAACTCACCTGGTGACAGGTGACATATAGACTCACTGACATGATTGACACGATTTGTTGCAGTGTTGCCACATAACTGACTAAAAATGGCTTTACACATGCAAACTTATTTTGTTCATTCAGCACGTACCGTGCATTTTTGTTGGGCTAACAAAACTTTTCCCAACACTTATGACTGTTCTATACCGCATTTTTCCAACTCTAATATTGTGCAAAATTTTCAAATTAAAACTTTTCAAATTGGCACCCTGTATAATTATCAATTATTTTTCGATT
The DNA here is from genome assembly GCF_022605725.1 of Anthonomus grandis grandis. Taxonomy (NCBI): domain Eukaryota; kingdom Metazoa; phylum Arthropoda; class Insecta; order Coleoptera; family Curculionidae; genus Anthonomus; species Anthonomus grandis. Next base: position 13,651,262 of record NC_065548.1, on the reverse strand, counting down.
TTTTTAATTAATTCTATGTAAATTTAATTTTTTTGCAAATATTCTAAGTTTGCAAATCTTTGTCAAAACTTTATGGTTTTTAATTAATTTTTAATATCTTATCTAAAATATTTAAATCCTTAATAAATAAATTCAGTTTTTTTTCTTAATACTAATAACTTTTATTTTCGATTTAATGTCTGAATTGGCCTGACGTTTTATGAATATCCTGCATCATACTTGGGTTTGCAGAAAATTAACTGCTTGCCTATTAGTAATATAGCAATATCCTTTAAGGGGTAATTTATTAATAAAGTAAAATACATGAATTGTGTTTTTCAGCAATTGGGCTCCGACGTCTACAAATACAAATGCCTTCTAGATTACCAAGTGAACCAATATATAGCACGTGATGGTACCAAACCCTTTGGTCTTGCCCCCGATGACCAAAGAGCCATTGTACACTACAAACCATTAAATTAATTTAATATTAATAATTTATTTAAAAAAAAGTGCAATAATTAGATTTAAGTACCCTTGTAAATGTGATAAAGAGTCTTTGAGAATTCCTAAATTAAATTATCACAAAATAACAGCACAAAGGTGTGGTGGTTACAAATAGTATTTATGTGTATATTTATTTATTTAAATATGTTTTGTAATATAGTAAGTAATGTTCTGATGCACAGAAAAGACAAAAATCAGTATTTATATATAGAATTTGTATCGATTTTGATGAAAATACATTTATCAGTATTCTATGATTAAGCCCTTTTATTTTTCCCATTTTATGCTTTCCTGCACAAGTTTATAGGTTTAAGGGAATGTTTACGAGCGTGTCCTATTATGGGATAGTAAAAAAAGTAGATTTGAAAGTTAGAAAATGAAGATATATATAGAGTTTGTGTTGGTATAAAGTCTCAGTTATTCAAGTAGAAAAACACTTTTTTTGATATATTTATGTCTGATATATTTCGTTTTTGTATTGCGGTCTTAATCTTTTAAAAATTCTGTTTTCTTAAGTGATTTATCCAATTACATACGAGCTTATCATTTTAGGAAAATAAATTTTCATATCACAGATTGGCAAAAAAATTAGGGTAATACATCCATATCTTTTTACAACTATTTTAATCTTCTGGAAACGATGTTTTTCTTAAGTAGTTTGTCCGATTAAATACCAAAATTATATATAGATTTATTAACATGATTTATAAATTCAAAGGGCGTAACAATATCAGTCTCTTTCCACTTAGCCTCAACTCTACTGATACTTAAATTGACTTCTAGGTTCTCTATTAGGATATTTATTGTTTAAAAATATTCAATTATTCTGGTTTCCTCACCACAGCCAAGCATAATTAATATTAAGATTCATTCTCAGTTAAATGCAGTGTAAATAATTTAAATTAACAATACAGTAAAAATTCTCAGATAATTTCAGCTGAAATACAATTCCTTAAGGTTTTAATTTGGTCCAAATGTTAACAATTATTTTTTAAGTTTTGGTCGAAATTTCTTTTTGTTTGGATTACTCGAATAAATAAAAAAATGGGAAATTTATATAACAAAGAAGGAGCTATCAAATATACCACATGAAAACTAAAACCGCTTTTGTGGACAAATTTGCGACAGCGTTCTTTGAAAACATTAATCCCAGTTTCTTTATTCCAGTTTGCAATTACTTCTCGTAATGAAGGTATTTCTTCTTCCTGACTTACATATTCTAAATAAATGTCTTAAATTCCTTTAATAAATTACTCTGGATTAAATACTCTTTACCTCGATCATCAATATTGACAGTTTGGGTCATATTTCTTAATTATATTAAAAATAGTTATAACATTATATAATATAAATGTAAAAATAATTCCATACGTCAAAAAATATGCTGTACCATTTCATATTTGAGGCCTAAGCCCGAAATACATAAAATGAGAAAACCGACTCTGACGTTTTTAAATATCTTCATATTTTAATGATATAAGTATTAAAAGTGTGCAATATCTTTAAGAAACAGACATGCAATTTTAAATAGTTTTATCAAGCATTTATTAAAATATAATAAATCTCAATTTCGTTTTGGAAAAAAATGTTAGGCCACTTTCATTTTTCTATTTTGAGAAGGTCTATGTTAGTAAGACGGGTTTAACCCATTAGTATTTAGTTAAAGAAACTTTAACTGACCTTAAATTTGGAAATTACGCAGTTACTAAGCCAAAAGCTTTTATTAACAATTTACTAGAAATGTAGATCTTGCATAAAATTTACACATTGCGGTTTACATAAATACTATGATGAATGGGTGATAGATATTAATTGGCTTAGTTCTATGAGGTCTGCTTTCGGGTGATATTTTCTTTTCTAGATGTCAAAACTACATCAGACTAATCTTCAGGGATGTAAATTTCTTTGTAGTATTTTTCTCTTCTTCAATAAGTTTAAAGGCCTCGTTACTTAGGACCCGAGTGACCTAGAATCGCCTAATAAGAAATTTGTGGTCAATTACTTCCACAAGGAAAGAAGTAGATGTAAGAACATAAAAAGGAAACATTATCACTCTTTTCATTGTTGCAGAATTTCTGATAAAGGACTTTAAAAATGACGTAACTTAGCCTTGTGCCACGCAGACATGTATGTTCTATGGAACTTAAATTATGTACAGCTAAACAATAGGTCAACACCTGGCGGTTATAGTAGCAGATACCTGTTGTACAAATAGGTATTAAAAGTGTCTTTATTATATCGAATCCTGTTGCTATTTACTGATCTTTGTGTCAGATTTCAAACTATTTCTGGCATTAAATTGGAAAATTTAGAGTTAAACTAAAATCATTCCGGTTCATAAAAAAATCATAAAAATCTTAGTGATATTTATCGGCCAGTTACATTAATTAACAACTTTTCTAAAGCTTTTGAGCGCGTCCTAAACGCCATGGCTTCATGAAGGGCAGATCCACTACTTCTAAACTTATTACAATCACGGAATTGATATCAAAATATATAAATAATAATTCTCCAGTTGATGTAGTCTGTACGACCATCTTGATTATTCCTTTTTACATCAAATCTAACTTGGGTTTTCATCTCGTTTAGCTACTCTTATCCTACTAAACGTCCTTAACATCGCAAATGCTTTAGACACAGCTTAAGTGAAATAATAATTATTTCAGGTGTACTGCATACTTCTACTTTTCAACTTATTTAATAATACCATTTTTAAGGACCTAGAAATAAACAGCTTATTATACTGCAATTACAAAATATTATACTGTAGAACTGTTACTATTGAGGACTACTTAAAAAAAACTGTGTTCCTCACCAGTACAAAATCCATAATGTGCCACTACCAAGACTGACTTACTTTAAAGACTTGGGGTCATTTTTGATCGCTCACTTTTATTAAATTTCAATATCGAAGATATCATAAAAAAATATAAAATGCTGAGTTTTGTTGTCAGGAACTCTCTATTCTCTAGCATTAAACTCCGAAGTCTAGTCGCCAGAAATTTGAATATATACAGCAAAAATTTCATAAATTCCTTTGCTTCAAATGCGAAAGAGTGTACCCAGAAATCGGCTTCTCATATGATCGTTTGCTTGAAAGATTGCTGGTAAAATCTTTACAGAAAAGAAGGGATTTAGCAGATCTACAATTCCTATATAAATTAATTAATGGTTCAACTGACTCGCCAGAGATCTTGCAACTTCTAAATTTACACACTCCTTGGCTGTCAGCTTGCAGTCCTTAAACTTTTTACCTTGTAATACCTATAGCAATATTACAAAATTTTCGACTCTACGTAGAAGCTGCAATACATACAACTCTATATAGGATTAATGCGATATATTTAACTGCAACCTAGCTGAAATTAAAATAATTGGCTTAGTTTAGATAATTTCAATAGCTTTCTTTTTGAATTATTAAATAATAATTTGTTATATCTATATTATTTATTTTATTTTGATAAGATGATTTCACTTTTATATGTATTTTTATCACTCTAATATTATAGTTTCTCTGTTGAGTAATATAAATAAAATAAATTATCATCTCTACTCTCATGAAGTTCACGCTTTCTCATTATTAAGCCGCCGCAACAATTCTGAATAATTTGTTTGTTGACTTCACCTGCATATCAAACTTATGACTTCTTTTATAGGAATCAGACAGGGCAGCATGGAATCGTAGATTAAACTCCTTGTAAGAAATAGTTCTCGAAATCTAATTAGAAACAGAAGAATGAATTTTCTCTGTGTATAAATTATACAGTTTTGATAAGATCTTCCCTTAGGATTCTTTTTTTTTGAATAGTGTGATTGGTACAATGGAAATCAATTATAAAAAATTCATTAATCTTATTCATAATCAATTATAACGAATTCATAACTTCTTTAACTCTGTTAATTTTTTCCTCCGAAGTTTTATTCCAAGGATATGTTTTCCACTCCTATCTACCAGTGAAGTACCTCCAATAGCTTAATTTTTTAGCGCTTGAGTAATACGACTGTCAAAGATTTGCTGAATACATTTTTAAAGAAAACTTTGCATATTTAATTTTATTTCAATTTTCTAGTGGTAACTAATATAAACATTTTTTGGTAACGAGATTTGAAACTTCTCTAAAAGAATAAATATTTGCAGTTTGAAAATCAAATGATGCTAAACTATAGAACTCCTTTATTATAGTTTTTTGATGTTCTTCAGTAATATTAATATGGATTTTATTGGACAATTGCAAAAAAAGGTAGAAAGTTTTAAAAGGTTGTGGCAGCAATATAATACCTTGCGTTTTAGCATATTTTTCTTCTACTGCGTTAAGTGTTTTATTGGAACAGAAATCTTCTTGGTCACTAGGTTACTATTTAGAACCAAATTCTGCAAGCAGGTAGAAGACCCTGTATCAGACATATAGATATATAAAAATAAAAGAAGTAGTTTTGACTCATTCGCAATTCGTCATCAAGCAATAGTCTTATTTAAAAATTCACTTATCAATGTTTTCTGCTATTTTCCACCACTAACACACCTTAATACGATACGGCACATTAAAACTTTGCACAGTATTTAGGTAAAGAAACTAGAACCTAAAAATGAACTTTGAGCTCCTTTTCTTAATTTTCTAAAAGAGAAATTTCTTTCTAGTTTTTTTGGCAAGCTTACAAGAAGTTGAAAATTTATATAAATAATAATATAATAATTTATATCCAAAAAATAAATCTTGTACAAACATTAATAAGAAACCTTAGGCGTAAAATAATATTTTTCTTGTTTACCGGGAAGAAAGTGACGCATTTCCTCCCTAAGTTAAAAGTAATTCACTATATATATTCTACACGATTTTTTTTCTTAATAACTGAACTGGCGATAATGTTTTTTTGTTTCCGTAAATCGCTTCCTTCTTGGGCGTTTGTTACACAACTGCGGAATTTCTCGGCCGGGATACCGAGAAGTAGTTTTACTGCTGCGACTGAAAAGTAAATAAAAACCAAAGACCAAAGAGTAAATAATTGTTTTCCTCGAGATCGATTCTGTTTTACAGAAATGGAGAGGCAAGATTTAAAAGGTTTACGACTTCTTTTTTTTTCAGTTTTAGATACGCTAAAAGGTTTCTTAGTTTCGAACGAAAATGTTGGCTTTTTGTTTTTTTTGGGGAGGAAACTAAATAGTTTTCATTGGATTACAAATATTAGTCACTAATTTAGTATCTTTACTAAAAGTGTATAGTTCTGGCATCCTAGCTTTAAAATTTATTCATTTTATGGTAACTATTCCTATATTATTGTTATTAACTTTCCATAATTTAAGGCAAATAATAAAGTAAATAAAGAATTTTAATTTCATTTTTGATGATTCTGTTCTTAATGCTGATTAAATCGGACTAAAGGAAGTTAATCAGAATGGTCTCTTAAAGTGATGTTTAAAATTTGAGCTTAAATGGCTGAGAAATAAACAATTAGTTATCATTAGCACCTCAAAAAGACAATGATTTACAAGAAAGAAAGCACAAAATTTTCACTCATTTTCACACTCATTCTCACACACTATGGTGATGTGTGTTTCCTCTTCTCACAGCTTCACGAGTAAAACTAAAGATATTATAAAGGAATAGAAAAGTCAGGCAACTTTCACAAAAGACAATTTACTTTCCATATATCATATAATTCATTTGTTGAAGAAAAATACAACGAATTATAATCAAAAACATATTTTTATCCATTTTATAATAGTGCATGTTTTCTCTCACTCTCACAGATTCACGAGTGAAATAAGAGATATTATGAAGGAGTAGAAAGATCAGCTAATTCCCCAAAAAGACAATTTACTTTTCATATATTATATACTTTATTTCTTGAAAAAAAAAGACAATGAACTACGATAAAAAACATATTTTCCACCCATTTTATCATAGTGTATGTTTTCTCTTACTCTCACAGATTCACGGCTGAAATAAGAAATGACTGAAAAAAAGACAATTTACTTCCGCTATATTATATGTTCTATTATATCTTATATTAATTCTCTAATTTATAACCTATTTTGTAATGCAAATTTATTCTTCAATTTTAATAACCTGCTAGAGAAAAAGTGATTTGAATTTAGAATAGGTCATTCAAGGACAAATAGCTTATATATCATTTATGTGAATAAGTCTCCTATTTTTGATATTTCTGTGTTCCTTCATAAACTAGATATTCTTTTATCTTCCTAGTTCCTATAACTTCCTATAACTTTATCTGTGATACTTTTAGGAGATTTTAATCTCTATTTTATAATGCAAAGTTAATTGCAACAATTAGTTTGGTTAATCTTTTAAAATATTTTAATTTACAAATTCATAGATCCTACACGCATTTTACAACTTTCATCCACTTTAATTGATTATGTTTGTTTAAGTGAATTCAACTCTGTTCAGTGTTTCGTGGTAAATGCGGCATTGTCTAAATAAGTCTGATCATAATGCGATTTTTTGCAATCTTAATGCAATTAAAGACTCATATATTTATGGTACAACTGTTTGATAGTCTTCCCAATTAGAACATTTAGGAGAATTACAAACCATGGTTCACCAAAGTATGACTCTTCCTTATAAAAGAAAATTTGCAAATATTATGATGATTTCAATCTTACTTTAATAAATACAAGTCATTATATAGAAAGCTCATAAGGGAAGCCAACATTTTATATTATCGAAATCGTTTTATAAATTTGATAAACAAATAAAAAGAAATTTGGTCTATTGTAAATGACATACGTTGAAATATTATCTATCTTCCAAAATTAATAAAACCGATTTAGCACCAAACTTAATCAATACATTTTTACTGCTTTATAGCTCAAGACCTTACAAAAGATATTATTCAAAATTCCAATCTTGTAGAAGTTTAAAAAGTAACACAAGGATTGATATTTTTTTTATTTACACCTACAGATCTCACTGAATTAAAAGTATATATGTCATGTATTAAAAATAAAAAATTTTTTGGAGATGATGGTCAAGCATTAAAAATTTCTCAAAAAATCACTTGATAGAGTTCTTGAGATCGTAGTATTTACCATAAATTACTCTTGGGAATCGAACATTTTGTCTGAAGCTGCCAAAGATCAAACCTCTTTATAAAGACAGTGACCTAGAAAATCCATCTAATTTTAGGTCAATTTTACTATTATTCCTTCTCTCTAAAATTATTGAAAAATTAGTAAAAAAAACAAATGTGTTCCTTCTTGGATAGTCACAAGATGTTGTGTATTCAACAATTTGGATTCCAACCAAACTGCAACACAAATGATGCCATTTTAAATTTATTGGAGAGCTTTAAGTATTTATAGAAGGGAGGCTGCTGCAGCACTTTTCTGTGATCTTTTAAAGGCATGTGTTTGTGTAAAACATGAAATTTTCTTCTAGAAACTTTCTCGTTAGCGGTTTAAGGGAGCAGCTTTGGAATGTCACTGAGTCTGATATCTTAATAAATACCCTTGTTCTGTTTATGTCCCTTGTTCTGTTTTAATTTTCTTAAACGACTTAGCCTCCTTGGACACCTCAGGTCATTTTACATTATTTGCTGGCGATACCGCAATCCTGTGACAGCAAAGATGATAGCTTGCAGGAGACAGTTCTATCAAATATCATGAAGGTGATATCTTAATGTAATGTAAATCTTGTACTTAAATATACCAAAACCAATATTGTAACCTTTGGATCACACCGGCCTTTTTATATTTTTTTTAATAATATTTCTATTGCGAATAGATTTACATCGAAGTTTTTAGATTTAACTATTAAGAGTGAGTTAAGTTTTGATCCACATGTTGTTGCACTTAAAAAAATAATTCTTCTGATTGCCCTGCTGTTGGAGTTACTCTTAGTGAACTGGGAAAGTCCATGGGAAAAATTGTGTATTATGCCCTTGTTGAATCTAGACTTTACAGCCAGTATATTTTTAATTTCATATTTTTAATGCAAAAACGTGCCTTTAGATATTTATGTGGTGCTAGTAGTATAAATTATTGTCGAGCTCTATTTAAACAAAAGCAAATGTTAACCCTGTATTGTTTTTTTATTATAGAAATAGATGAAAATTATTCACAAAAATCGTGACGAACTAAAATCTAGCAATATTATCCATACAACAAAACAAATATACAACTTAACTCTTCCATTTCCCCACTCGTCATCAATTTCAAGTTTAGGCACGGGTAGTTGATGTGATATGTTTTTCCGTGACTTAGTATTTATCGTTTTTTGCTATTTAAACTTCTTATAAATATATAAATGTTTGTTTGGTACAAAATATTCTATACTCAAATTTTATGAACGACTTTTCATATTTTCCAATTTTATTTTAATGAAATTTATTTTATTTTATATGTGTTTTTAATTAGTTAAGGCGGTTAGTGACTATTTATTGAACTATATATTTAATATGTTTTTATTGATAGTATTTTGCTTTATCAACGGGATTTATTTATTTTTGATAATAAAGCCTTTTTACACTTTAGTTTTGACTTTACTTCATTTCTTAAAAAAATAATGAAATATGACCAAAAAAACACGTTTTTCTTTACTTATTCCTCACTAAAGACAAAACCAACTAAAACGGCACATATTTGAAACAAAAACAAATCAAAAGCTATCACACCTGGATTTCACCTAATTTTAAGTTATTAAAGAAAATACGATCGTTTTAAAATAAACAGGAAAAAGCTCGTGTCTCGTTGAAAACCCATTTTCTATTCCGGTTGAAAATATGACCGAAGTGCTCGCAGGAATATAAAAATAGTTAATATTTGAAGTTCTTGCTGAAGTTTGAGACTTCTGCTATACAAATAGGAAAAGCCAGATATGTCACCTACGCAGATTTATACTGTATGAGGATTTAAGCTGTGAATATACTTGCCATGATATAATATCGTGACTTGACTAAAAAACACTAAAAACCTTGTTTGATTTCAGCATACGAAATTGTAGGGCAATCACCAATCACAAACTGTATGAATATAAAAAATATATATATTTTGGTAAAAGATAAATGATGTGTAGGATAATTTAATGGTTCCTAAATAATTCATACTCTTATAAAATAGTTTTCAAATAAAAACTAAAGTATCAGGTACAACTATATAATTTACTATATTATCGCTGTATATATAAAACAAGATCAACTTGGTTTTATATTGCTCAATCAATCAACCGGTATTTATCCAATCCCGATTTATACGAGAACTTAATCGACATGTCAGCTTAAGTAAACCAATAATATATTCGTTAGCTATAATTATGTTTTATGTATTCATTGGAAAATGACCGCAAGTGACTTCCTGTATGGGACTTTTTTGCATATAGATGTTTTTTTTTCCAATATTATAAGTAAATAAAATTAAATAAGAAGTAGAAGACGTAGAAGAAGATTCTGAAAAAGAACTAATTTTTATTTAGGAAGAATCAAGTGCAAAAGAAAAATTGATAAAACTAACAAGAATAGGATAAAAGCATTAGGAAAAAAAACAGTTGCTAGCATAAAGCACATGTAACAATAAGAAACTCATAAAAGAAGTACCTTATTTAACACAATCAAGATATAACACAAGTATAAATAAGAAATTAATTATTACCTAATGCATTACATTAAATGAAAGAAAGTCTCTGCATTTAACAACAAGAATCTCTGGTAAATGGTAGTAATGTATATCGCAATCAACAGTGACACAATTAATTTTTTTACACATAATAAACATGGAATCATTCTAAAGAATATTGGATCTAATCTGATCAAGAGCAAAACATAAAAAGATAGTTGTGCTGTTGTGTTAAAAGAAATATCCTATCTATTTTGTCATTACCAATCTTCAAAAAAAAACTGATTGAGTGAAGCATTCTACTAATAGCCAGAGATGCAACACCAGACCCTGACATAAGAATAGCCTGAGGTAAATTCCAACCTCTTAGTAAGCCAAACATATAAGAAATTTTCTATGTATCCCCTCCAAAACACTTATGACATTAATACTGAGGATTTTAAACAATAGAACCATATTCAAGCTTCGATCTATCAAAATTATAAGAAAGAAGTTTAATGGCTCTAAGATCATTAAATAGACGGTAATTCTTTATCACAACGCCCAACAATCTGAAATCTTGTCAGATAACTTTCTCGATATGGGGAATAAATGTGAAAGGTTGAAAAGAAATGGGCCAAGATTAGAACCCTAAGGTTCATTAGAAATTGGGATGAAGATGTGTGTTTTAAATTCATCCATTTCTATAAATTGCCTTTAATTAATCAGATATAAGTGAAGCAATTTCAACAGAGTGCACGTAAATGCAAAAAGATTAACGAGTTTTTGTAGTAATATATGATGATTAATTTAATCAAAGGCTTTGCTAAAGTCAGGGTAAATAGCATCCAATTAATCTCTTTCATATAGAACTTTGCAAACTTAATGAGAAAAAGAGCAAGGATTAGTTACTCAAGAGGAACTAGACTTGAACTTAGTTACTTGAAGAACCTCAAGAAAAACCTTCTATTCAGAGAAGAACCAATGCTGATCAACTGCGATTTAGGAAAAAAAGCTTAAACATACTCGAACATACCTGATGTAGCGATTCAGTCATTCTTACTAAAGAGAATCTGATATTATTATTATCTGATATTAAGTATGTTTATTATAAGTCTTAAGGTAGTGAGACTAAGATGAAACCTAGATAATAGTAACATCGAGTGGTGATGGGATAATGGGTAATGGGTGAAATGATGAGTTGCAACGACTAGGCTCTACAAGTTCCTGGAAAACTCTAGAACTATGACTTAGTCTTACTAAGAATCTCTTGCGACTATAAGTTATTGGTCTTAAAAAGTTTACAAAATTGGCAAAGAATTGATATAGGTCGATAATTTTCAATTAGGCTGGAATCTCATTTCTTATAAACCGGACATACCCTGGCAATCTTTTACCTGTAAGGAAACACTCAATTTTAAATATCACATTAAAAATATGACACAAAGGAATAAAAGTGTCTAAGCATAATTCTTTACAACAAAGCTAGGAATGCCGTCAGGACCAGCAGTGGATTTATTTTTTAAAAGACTTGCTTGCTGTGATAATATCATCAGAATTAATTGTAAATGCTGTTGAAATTGGCGTCACAAGTTGTATTAAAGTAATGAGATAGTAAAATCACCGAGTCAAGAGAAACGCTGTGAAAAAATAGAGCAAATGCTAATGCTATTTACTGCGGACGTTGATAGGTACCAAATTCATCCCTTATCATAGCAGAAACTCTTGATTGCATTCTTTTGTTCTGAGTAAATGACCAAAATGTTAAACGATTCGAGTGGACATTCTCCTGGGCCCGAGGAACATGCTGTCTTTAAGCTGCGTCTACTTGAGATTTTACAAGTTGAAGTTCGTAAACTCCAGATCTAAAAATCTTAGTTGGGTATATTGTTATATTGCCTAAGAGTCATTATTTCACAAAAATATAAAACACTTTGATGCTTTGCACTAGGTCGGGCATTAGTACCATCCGAGGAAATGTTAAAATCTCCCAAAATGATAATATTCTTATTAAATAAACACTAGGTGAAGAAAAAGATTGAATGAAAGTAATGGCATCTAAATCACAAGCAGTACAGGGATATAAATTGCAAATATATAACTTAAAAAATAATTAACATTAAATTTACAACCAATGATATTTATAAGTGAGCTTTACAAGTTATATTTAAGTCTAGGGTTTATTATATGAAAGAACAAGTAAAGAGTTTCTAATATGTCACTACGAGAGAAGAATCAAGAATTAAAAACAACAAGCAAAAAGATTAGTCAAAAATAATAAACCATAAATACACAAAAAAAGATAAATCAGTATAGTCCAGGCTCTCCTGTCAGAAAAATCTAAATAATGCATGGTTTTCTAATTGTATTTTAATGATTTATTTAGCTGTAGTAAATAAAGACTACAAGGAACTCCAGTTATTAAAAATCATATCTTTTTAAAGCTTTGGTATAAAGTTATTTACTAATTTATTGAATGATATTGTATAGTCTAGGCTCTCCTGTAAGAAAAATCTAAATAAATCATGTTTTTCTGTCCAGATTTTTATGACTTTCTTGTGCAACAGTTGTAGAAAGCTTTACGGAATTCCAACTATTAAGAATCACATCTTCTTGAATCTTTGGAGTGAATTTATGCACTTATTTATAAAAGGAAACGTAAATTTGTATAGTCCAGGCTCTTCTGTAAGAAAAATCTAAATAATTACTCTTTTTTTGTCTGGATTTAAATTATTTGATTAATAGTAGCAAAAGAAGAAGACAAGGAACTGCAATTATCAAGAATCATATCTTTTTAGAACTTTGGAAAGTAGTGATTCAGTGATTCACTTATTTATTAAAGGGAAAAGTAACGCTTTATAGTCCAGAGTCTCCTGTAAGATAAATTCAAATCACTTATGTTTTTCTGCCAAGGTTTTAATGATTTTTCAAACATAGTTAAAGAAGACTTAAAAAAAATTCAAAGTATTCACTAATTTGCAAAAGAAGCAATGTTATATAGTCCAGGCTCTCCTGTAAGAAAAATTTAAATAAGTAATTTTTTTCTGTCAGAATTTTAATAATTTTTTTGTTCGCAGTTAAAGAAGGCTTTAGAGAATCCCAATTATTAAGGTCACGCCTATTCTTAACTTTGAAGTGAAGTTATATAGTAATTCACAAACAGAAAAGATAATGTTTTATTGTCCAGGCTCTCCTGTAAGAAAAATATAATTAATTTAGGTTTTTCTGCCTGGATTTTAACGATTTCTTTCACTGCAGTAAAGACAGATTACAATTCCAACCTCCAAATATTAAGACATAAATTTTTTTTTGCCTTTGGAGAAGTCTATTTCATTTATTTACAACATTAGGAGTGATGTTGTATAGTCCAAGCTATCCTGCAAGAAAAATGCAAATCACTTTTTTTTTGGGTTTAGATATTGCACTTATTAAGTTTTTAACATATTTTCACATATTTTTGAAGGTTTGAATCATGATAATTTTTTGTTATCTATTACTAATGTACGAGGAGTCTATTGTTGTCATTTATGTCTCTAATATCTAAAAATGAGATAGAGTCATTATCTTGAAGTTCTATATAGTAAACTCTAGTCTTACATATGTGAAACGAATTAAAAACTTGAAGAATCACCGTCCGTAGGTATAGAAGTCAGGACATACCTTTAAAAAAATGGGACAGAAAAAGATACTTTACTCAAAAAAAGTATTTTGTAATTCAGACATCAATATATCTGAACAAATCGGTGACATACAATAACCTATTCCATGTCCAAAAGTTTGTTTTTATTGAATTTGAAATCACTACTTTCAATACAAAAATCAAACATTGTCAGAAAGTCACTCAAGCATAATGTGGTATTAGATGAAATTATTGACCATCGTTTAATGATAATATCTCTAATCAGACCAATAGAGATATCACAAATGGTCTCTATTTACAAATATCTCTATTGAATAGACATTTAAGAAGGGAAAAACAAGTGCATTAAAGTCAAAAGGTAACTGCTAATTCTAAAACAATTGACTAAGAATCAATGAAAGGAAAATCACAAATACAAATCAAAAATAAGAAGAGCATTTAAGGCTAATATAATACAAACAGATCAAGTAGACAATTGATCAAGCAAAATAAGAAAAATAATAAAAAAACATTGAAGGCAAGAAGTCCTAAATCGAATAATTTACTAATAAACCTAGAATATAAAGAAAAATTAAATTAAATCTTTCCAGTACTGCCTAACTAAAAATTCCAAAAATAAACCTTAAATAAATAATTCATAATAACCTAATCACGTATATAAATCGGAATTTTTATTTTTGTTTCTTAATTCCGCAAACCAAATGACCGCTTGTATATTTTTGTCTCAATGAGCATCAATTTAGCAAAACAGATCGACAGGGACAAGCAGCCTGACATTATTTATTAATAGCAAATTAAACTCTGCTCTATTTATTTAGGATTTCACTTCATTGCTTGCTTATGTCGCATATTTCAATTAAAACTCGCAATAAAATTTAAATATTATCCATTGGGCAGGTCACAGACCTCACATTTTATACTAGATATTATATATAAAATTATTGTTTGTAGGTGTAACTTGAAATAGTAGATTTTACAGAATAAGAAAGTAATGAGTTTTTGTAAATTAATGTAGGGTAATTCTAGTAACTAAAACTTTAAAAATGGATTAAAGGTTGAACCTGCGTTAACATTTCCTAACTCTGCATTACAAATTGGATTCTAAGAGTTCGTTTGTCAATATAGTTGGGATTAGTTGAAACTTTGGCTTAAATAACTACAATTGTGTTATATAATTCGAGAATTTTAACATTAAATAGTAATAAAGCTTTTGGCAGAAATAGTAAAAAATCAATAGGGTCAATTCCATAACTTTTACATGGAAGTGTGAGTTACATAGGCCCTGACGAATTGTAAATTAAACTAATCGAACTTTGAATTAAAAAACCGGTTTTGAGGGTCATCTGTTCAATTGAGGTCGGGTTGATTTAACTTTTAGTTAAGAAAGAACGAATTTGGCTTGATTCAACTTTTGATTAAGGAATTTATTTATTAACCAAAAAATAATATCCATGATACATGAATCAATGCGTTAACGTGTCGTTACTTTGCATTGCAAATTTGGTTCTAACAAGTCGTTTATCAATATAGTTTGGCTTCAATCAATACACTTGTATATATAAGTTGGTGAGTAAATTTTGATATAATTCGAGAATTGTAACGTAATATAGCTTTTAACAGAGAAGGTAAATTAACCGCAAAATTTTTGGATTAACTTATGGTTAATCCGGTAATTTTCACTTGGAATTGTGAGTTATATTAACCATTACTAACCCGAATACTGAATTGAAAAATCGGTCATAAGGGATAAGGGTCAGTTAATCAATAAAGTTCAGGTTCATTTATATTTTAGTTAAGGAAGCGCAGATTTATTTATTATGTGGACCAAAAACTATAACATTGAGAAAAATCGTTTAAATTAACATTTTTAGATTTGTTGTTTTAAAAATGGTTAATTAAACAAAAAAAACTTCTTGAAAGAACCTATATTTGAGCATTAGCCAAGCTGAAAAAAACATATTAACATTTATTTATTGTGTCAACATTTAAAGCTTTATTTTAACAAAGCATAAGTAAATGTTTTATGCATATTTTCATTCAAAATTTAAGAAAAAATTTTTCAAACAATATTGATTTTGTATTTGATATCTTACTACATCAGATCAACTATGAGTCGTAGTGGCTATTTTATGTTAACCAGAGAGGACATGCTAGGCCGTAATGTTAAAGGTACTGTGAGCTTGTCTATGGATATTGATTTTAATTTGTTTCTATATATAATCACTTGCATCTTGGAAATCATCAATTAAAATTGCAAAAGGTTCAGGTATATCATTTTTAATTTTGATTTTAATATAATTTTCAATACAAATAATCATAGAAAAACCACCTCTGTCGATCTCGTGGGAAGGTACAACTTACATCAGTAAATTTTAAAAAATACAAATAAAGGCAACTGTATTGATAATACTGCTCTCTCTGACCACCTCGCTGTAGATTTCCAGGTTCAGCTTTCTTTGCAAGGTACCAAAGTTGAACCTTCTTTTAAAACCCACTAATAGACGAGGTCTAAACAGACTATGAGACATTAAAATACCAAGATTGCACTTTCCTGAATTTTTAGGTAGATAGTGTTGAAAGCATTTTTAATCGTTCTCTTCCCAACATATTAAGTTATTCCAAGAAAAACATAAATAAAAAAAATAATATTGAGTGCTTTAATTATGAAGTTAGAAATATGAGGGAAACCTTAAATTTCATAAGCGACTTGTACTTAAATAATCCATCTGAACAACTCAAACCAGCTCTAAATTGTTACAGGAAAATAATGGAGAAAAAAAGTTTATCTATACAAACTATACTCTTGGCTCAGACAACATGGTCAAAACTTCCTGGAAAGTTGGGACATTTTGTAAGGGGATCAAATGAAAGCAGTTTGATACCTGAGTACTTTGACAAGGTTTTCTCCAACAAATTTTTTTTGTTATGAATGGAATAAGCTAACTCTATGGCTTGAATTATTTCAGATGTTTTTCTAAACGTTTCTGTTAAATATTTTTGCTAGTAACAGACAAGCAATTATGTTAACAAATTAGTTTTTTAAGGATTTTCCCAACTCTCAAACAAGAGATAATTTTTATTTATAGTCTTTCTACCACTGCAAATATTCAACAAAAATAATTATTATTTGAAAAACATATCCGGACATTTATATATTCTCTGTGAATTGATTAAATACGCTCAACTGCCTGGAAGATATCAAATTATTCATCCAGGCAACTGAAGTGGAAACTGTTATTATCCTTTTTTTCTGGTTGAGGGTCCAATGCACACAAGTTCCTCAAAAAAAAACAAAAAAACCTACAGAGAGTTGACTTGCAGCCAGACACATTTTCTCTTTGCTCTCTGTGAAATGATTGAATTCATGCAGCTACCTGGAAGAAATTAAAATATTTTTCCAGGCAGTTGAGCTAGTTACTCCCTTTCTCCATGCTGAGATAATTTGATTCACTTAAGTGCCTAGGAGAAATAAAAATATTATTCCAGATAGTTGAGTCAGTTAATCTCCTTCTTCAATGTGGGATGATTTAATTAATTACACTGCCTGGAAGTAATTAAAGTATTTGCTTAGGCAGTTAAGTCAATTACTCTCGTTGCTCGCCTTGAGATGATTGAATTCACTCAGCTGCTTGAAAGTAATCAAAATATTCATTCAGGCAGTTGAGTCAATTACTTTTTTTCTTCACTGTGAGATGACTGAATTCATTAGACTACCTGGAAGTAATCAAAACATTCGTCCAGGCAGTTGAGTTAATTACTTTTTGTCTACACTGTGAGATGATTGAAATTGTTTAATTGCCTGGAAGTAATTAAAATATCCGTCTTGGCAGTTGAGTCAATTACTCTCTTTGCTCGATGTGAGATGATTAAATCCATTCAACTGCCTGGAAAAATTAAAATATTTGTTCAGGCAGTTGAGTCAATTACTCTCTTGGCTCATGGCGAGATGACTGAATTTACTTATTTGTCTGGAAAAAATTAAAATATTAGTCTAGGCAATTAAGTCAGTTACTCTCTTTCTTCACTGTGACATGATTAAATTCATTCAACTGCCTGGAAGTAATCAAGATATTCGTCCAGGGATTTGAGACAGTTATTCTCTTTGCTCAGTTACTTTCTTTTTTCATTGTGAGATGATTGGATTCACTTAACTGCCTAGAATAAATTAAAATATTATTTTGTCAATTAAGTCAGTTACTCTTTTTCTTCACTATAAGATGATTCAATTGCTTGGAAGAGATTAAAATATTATTCCAGATAGCTGAGTCATTATTTTCTTTGTTCGCTGACAAAATGATTCAATGCACTAAACTGCCTCGAAGAGGTAAAAATATTCGCCCAGGCAGTTGAGGCAATTACTCTCTTTCTTCACTGTGAGATGATTAAATTCATCCAGCTATCTGGAAGTAATCAAAATATTCTTTTTGAAAATTTTTCAACAAAAATTGCATCTATTTTGGAGCATTTTTCAAAATTACAAAAAAGGTATCATTTTCAGCTATGGCTTGAATTATTTTGGATATTTTTTTACATAAACGTTTTTGTTGAATATTTTCCTATTCCAGGCAGTTGAGCCAGTTACGCTCTTTTTTCATTGTGAGATGATTGGATTCACCTAGCTGCCTAGAATAAATTAATATATTATTTTTGTCAATTGAGTCAGTTCCTCTTTTTCTTCACTAAGAGATGATTCAATTCATTCAATTGCTTGGAAGAGATTAAAATATTATTCCAGATAGCTGAGTCATTATTTTCTTTGTTCGCTGACAAAATGATTGAATGCACTAAACTGCCTTGAAGAGATAAAAATATTCGCCCTGGCAGTTGAATCAGTTACTCTCGTTCTTCACTGTGAGATGATTGAATTCATCCAGCTATCTGGAAGTAATCAAAATATTTTTTTTGAAAATTTTTCAAAAAAAAATGCATCTATTTTGGAGCATTTTTCAAAATTATAGAAAAGGTATCATTTTCAGCTATGGCTTGAATTATTTCGGATATTTTTTTACATAAACGTTTTTGTTGAATATTTTCAAAGTCACCTGAAATAAATGAGGTTCAAGTAAAATGCCGAAAAAACCATCTGTAATAGATATTTTTTCGCAATTCATGGGTCCTATAATTTTTTGGGTGATATAGCTTCTAAATTGCCAACTTCAAACCTACTAGTCATAATATTCGTGGTAGATAACCTGGTTGAATCTAATACGGGAAAAAAACTTTTTTAAATTTAACGGACGATTCTTCAGACAACTTACAGAATTGACTATGGAACTTTGTTTATCTGAAGGACATACATTAACATGTGAAAGATCTTCTAGAAAAATTAAAAATAACAAAAGCCAAGAAAAGTCCAGTTCTCAACTGTGTGAATAACATTTTAATTACTTTAACTTTAACTTTATTTGATTTTCAGCAATTCGTAAAGCTTTTTATTCCTGTTTCTTTCTTATAGTAGATCTGATGATCTTGCCTAGTACAGGCGAAAGACGTGTAATACTTTGACCTTATATTTCAATATATTTGAGACCTATGAGCTATATTTAATTAATTTTAAATGTTGATCTAAGTGTTAATATTTGGTTCATTGAAGAGTTTCACACTGTTAAACGAATTATTTTTATTTTACATTTTTTACTATTTCGTCAAATATTTTACATTCATTGAACTTATTTAACGTTTAAAAAGTGTTCATTTAACAGTTTAGCGTTTTTTTTATTTGAGTGAAGTATTCTCAAAAAAATTGTAATTAGTTTCAATATTTATACTGAAGTGGACATTTTAATCATAAGTTCAGGATTACCCCTGGGTTAGCATATACTAACTCTGCCTTGCAAAGATAGGTCTAAAATTAGTTTATCATTGGAATTCATTGATAGTTGTCTTTGACCAGTATACCAGTAGGATTTTAGGAAATTCTGATAACGTTCTTCCATACTCTCGGGTAAAAATGTCAGTTATATTACCCCCGGATTAATCTAATCTCCCTAAATTAAAAAATTTAGGGTCAGTTTATAGATTGAATTATAATTAAGAAAGCACACATTAGTTTAAAAACTTATTAATTAAAAAATACATAATTTTTATTTTTTTTTATTTCTATACAAAAGTAAAAACTTTAAGCATGGATTAATACCGTTAACTATGATGGCTGTTAGTATAATAGTTAGTATAATATAACTTGTGTTGTGTTTTGAAAAATAATATTTATTTTAAGTCAGTGTGGCAACATCCAAATTTATTACTTTTAAAACCCGCCACTACGTGGCGCTCGAAGCATGGGTTGCTAAAAAATGATATGTCAGTTCTCACTCTCTCTCTCTCTCTCTCTCTAGTAAGGTAAGAAATGGTTTTGTAAAGAGGTGTCTTGTTTCTCCCTGAATATAAGTTTGGTTTTTAGCCTAAGGTGTTTTAATAACAAAAAAATTTTAACAACAAACATCTGAAGCTTAGAAAACTCTCCTAACAATGGCTCCTATATTAAAATATACTGTGCATAGAAAATATGGCTGTAAGGATGGGCGTATCACTTTATTTGGCATTAAATAAAGTTGGAACCAGTATAGTTTTCTAAAGAAATCCTGATATAACTGGAGGATCGTAATATGAATATAGTAATAAAGGGTTTGACAAAGGAAGTAAAATACACAAAAAAATTTTGGATTAACTAACTGAGGTTCAATCCCCGGTATCTTGACTTAAGTGCTGACCTTGAATTTAACTAACCCGACCCTGTACTGAAAATCTAGCCCCGATACATCTCGATCAAAAACGCGTATTTTTCATAATATATTAACTAGATACAGCGTTCAAAATGCCATATTTACTTCTGCGCCTTTAATATTTAATATTTATGGAAACCAGCGGTAAATGTAGAAATTTAAATATAAAACGGGATATAAATAATTCACAATTTTCCTTTTATCGGATGCCGAATAGAGCCGTTATTAAGCCGTGATTTTGCAACTAAAAAAAAAATACAATTCTTCTTTAATTTTGCTAAAAAAAAAATAGTAATTAAAACGTCCCCTCAGTTGTCTTTTTTACCAACGATAAAACGTTTTAGGTTAAAACAAAAGCTTCGTCAATTAACCCTGCAGGGATGTTTCACTCTGTAAAGGGTTGCTAGCAGGACATTGGCAATAGAGATTCAAACACAGTGGGAGGATGGGAGAGGGGATTAAATATATTTCTTTGTTTAGTCGGTTTTAGAAGAACAAACGTTTCCAGTATTATTTTCTATTTATAAACATGATTTTTAGTGAAAATATAATCCCTTAAAATTTTACTAATTAAATACAATAAAAAATGCCCTTACTTCCAAGCTACCGACAATATCCCCAAACTTTCCACAGCAACCCCCCAAACTCTTTTGTTTGTTCCTAATAAACCCTCCGCGAGTCACACGATTTAACTGGAAAAGCATCTTGAAACTTTGCCACAAGTGTTCCTCTTCCTTATCGTTTTCATATATCTTGAACGAGAACCCCAATTTCCTTATATACTTTGACTTTTCGCCCTTTTGACGTCATCATAAAAGAGCGGTATAGCTTGTGTGTGGGTTCATTTTATTTAAATTTTAGAATAATTTGTTTTATATTACTGGAAAATATTTACTTAATTAACTGTGTTTCGCGAATACTTGTTGTATTTCATACTTACATTACATTACTTGTTTATTTTCATAAATGGAAAGTAATTTGTTAAGAAAGGTAATTAAGCCTCTGTCTTAGTTTCTTGGTATAGTCATTAAAAATGGAAGAAAGTAATTTAAGAAGTGGGGTTTAAAGGTCAACATCGTACACTGGCTATACAGGGTGTTCGAAAAATAGACAGAGATATTTCAATGGGTGATTCATTGTAAAAAAAAATGCATAGTTTTCAAGATACAGGGTGATAAATTTTGATTTGAATTGATGATTAATTTTTTATTAATATTAAACAAAATATTTACTCGAATCTTTTGAAATTTGGCAGTATTACTTGTTGTATTAAGAGGCTAATTTAGCTCTAATTAGATTAAAATTGTAAGATCCAGTGACGTCCCGGGGGACACTTAGCAAATATTATTGGAAAAAAAAATTACGCCACTGCCTTTTTTTCAACTTTAATATTTGTTGTTTGATTAAGCATTTAAAAGTACAACTTTTTCGCCTCTTGTATTTTTTTCGTATCTCATTTCGTTTTCGACATAAGAATTTCACTAATCTATATTGGAATCCACGACCTTCTGTTTAGGTGAAGAACTATATATCGGTCAGGAAGGGCTCCGTACTTTCTCCATTACTGTTTAATATGTATTCTGAATCTATTTTGTACAAAAAAGGAATTTATACCAATATATATCATCTGGTTAGCTCATGATACAGTATTGTTGAGCAGTTCTTCTGAGGATCTGCAATGGCTACTAACAATAATTACCCAGGTTACTAATGCCAGTGGTTTAACAGCAAATTTAAAGAAGATCAAATTTATGATACCTAGTAAGCAAAATATTGGAAATATACAACTGTGTATAAATATACAAGTGTAAGTCGGTCAAGAAATAATAGAAAGAATCACTATGAATGCCTCAGATGTAACCTATAAAACAGTGAATGAGACATTGGACAGGAAATGCGTATCCGCCTGAAAAAATCCGGAAGTCCAGTTATTCCAGTAAGATAAGTTTAAGACTACGCCTGGCCAAATGCTACATATTTCCCATTTTGCTTTATGGACTAGAATGGTCTCTGTTGTATCGACATTGCAAAAAGATTGAAGCCTTTAAAGTTTGGGTTTATCGTCGCATGCTCAGGATTTCCTGGACTGATAGAGTATGGAATGCTGATGTCTTGCTACGTCTAACTACAATGACCGAACTCTTAAACGCAGTGAAGCGATGAAAACTGGAATACTTCGGATATGTAATGAAGGACAAAAGATACTGATTCATTCGTACTTTATCCAGTAGTCTTTACAGAAAGACAATTAAAGCAGCAAATGCTAAATATTATAATGACCGCTTAAATGTGTTCAATCAAATAGGCAGAGAGAGTGTTGGTCAATTATAAATAAGTTTTAACATTCCCATAACCAAAATACTCAACTATAGGAGGGACCAAATATTTTAAACAAATATTATTGTAATATTTCTCATTTCTTGCTTAAGGATGTAAGTAATAATATTGATCTCCTTCAGTCAAGACAACAGCCTTTTTTCTTTCATCCTGTCGATCTCACCGAAGTTGAGGATGCAATTCAAAGCTTAAAAACGATAAATCATCTGGAGCTGATGAAATATCATCAAAAGTTACTACTTTGTTTGCCTGACTCAGCATTGGGTGCCTTAGTTTCTGCCATAAACAATTTCTGGCATAATGGCATTTTTCCTTTATGTTAAAAAGAGGGAGTGGTTATCCCTCTTCATAAGGGTAGTAATCTGAATAAGCCCTATAATTATCATCCAATTTCAATTTTATCTTGAACCTCTTGAAGATAGTTGAAAAACTTGCAAAAAGCAGATTTTTTTTCTTTTTACAACATAATAGCATTCTATCTGCAAATCAATTTGGATTTCAAACTCATACAGAGACTCGTGATGCTATTGAAAATCGATAATCATCAGTGTCATCCTTTATTAATAAAATGTTGTAGCAACGTAGAAGTATTTTGTAGACCGCATTGCAACTGCTCAGTGTAATATTAAGGACAAATAAATACCCAGATATTGTTTCAAGAAAAAGGGTTGTTTTATTTGGTTCCACCGGACACCCCATTGGCTTTTTTCGCTTTTTGAAAGGTGTCCTTGAATTCTGAAGAGTCGGCGGCGGCAGTGTTTTGTGATCTATTCAAGGTTGTATGAATCAGAGAATACTGTTGTCTAAGCTCAATAAATATGGTTTGAGGGGTGTAGCATTGCAATGGCTGGAATCCTATCTATCAAATCCTACTCTGAGAGTTATAGTGTCTAGATATTTGTCTGATTCTGGATGCATTAAATCTGGCATACCTCAAGGTTCAGTGTTAGGACTACTTTTATCTTTGCTGTATGTAAATGATTTAGGCTCATTGAGACTTGCCCTGCAAAGAAATTATTCAGTTTGCTATTGATACTACCATATTGTGGAGTTATAAAGATTCTAATTACATTAGAGCTCAGATTTTCGAGATTTCTTAAGATTTTAGATGGGTGGTGTGGTTCAAACAGGCTTGTGTTTAATGTGGGTAAGACCTTTATTATGAGATTTACGTGTGACGCCTAGGGCATGATGCTTAGTGAAGAGTCCCTCTTGTAAAACTAAGAAAACTGCAAGTTCCTTGGCATTACCATTGATGGTCGTCTTCCTAAATCTTGCATCAAAATTATCCGCTGGACGCTTTGCAGTAGGAATGGCAAGACATGAGCTGGGAGGAGTTGTTGCACGTTCAGTGTAAGTAGTTTGAGTAGTTCAGTGTTCGGGCTTAAGCAACAAGAGCTTAGTAAAATTATATTTTTGATAAAAAAAGCAGTTAGATTCTTATGTTCTGCTGGGTTCTTATAAACCACTATTTCTTGTAAACCACTGTTCACATCTCAAAAAATCTTTACTCTATTTTCTCTTTTTATCTTGAAAACACCTACTCTTATTTATAAATGTTCTAAATCTTCCTACTACCAACTTCCTCTACCAATTCCTACATCCTCCCTTACCAGACACTCGCTCATATATTTTAGTAAAAAAATTTACAATCGTTTTCCTCTAACTAGACAAACGTTAGATATTAAAAGTTTAAATGCAAGTATATTTACTGAAACATGTTATAGCCCTGATGAATTTTTTAACGATACCTTTTGACTATTGCTCTAACATCATTTTCATATTTTAAATTACCTTTTGTTTTGTTCTATTATTGTTTACTTTATCTCATTTAATTACTATTTTTGGCAACAGTTTTATTTATTTTTAAATCTCTTTTGTTATTTTTTGATAATGTGTTTTTTTTTAATTTTATAGTAAAAATATGTATTGGTTTTTCTATGAATTTGTAATTTTTTATTTTTTAGGAACTTTGTACGCAAGATTTTGTCTTACGTAATATAGCACATTTTTCTTCTTTTCTTCTTTCATTTAATTAATAATACAGGGAAAAATGGAAAGGCGACGAGTACCGAGACGAAGACGAACATCGTGGCTTAAGAACTTAAGAGAGTGGTATGAAAGAAGTTTAGATCCTCATTTTACGCAGCGGTCTACAAAAAAGAATGATTGTCAATCTGCAGTAGAAAACAGCATCAGAAAAAGAAGAAGTAGGATTCAGTTAAAAACAGGCAATTTCCTCGAGAATTTTCCAAGCATAGAAAGTAGGTTTTTAACTAACTGTGGATTTTAGAATATTTTTTTAATTTGAAATGTTGGGTGACCAACTCACATCTGGAACAGCTAGAAATTTTATAAATTGATTTATTACCTAAGCCTAAATTAATAAATTAGATAAATGAAAAAGTAATAAAAACATCTTGTTAAGAAATGTATTTAGTAAGTTGTAAAGAAAAATATAAAATTCCAAAAAGTATCCAAGTATTTATAAATAAAAACCCTTGTGTGATGATTCTAGTTTAAATATGCATGTTCCAAGAATATTGCAAAAATATTAAAAGCGTAAAGAAAAAATGATTAGAAAGTTAATTAATATTAACGGAAAATAAAAGAATTGCTGCTAAAAATAAAAAAATAACTTAAATGTTGATATAAAAATCCTATTTTTTGTGTGAGTTGAAGTATTCCTTTATGAATTTTATGCTAAAAATAAAAGAGAGTTTTACAAAATTGAAAAAAACTTTTATTGGACATCTCAAACGATCAAAACGACAAAAAGATCTTTAGGTTTTAAAAGGCTTTAGATGTATTTCTTCTCATACAAATTCTGATCCCAAATAGAGACTTCTAATCCTCCTAGCCCTTCCTCCTTTTTCAACAAAATTAAATCGCTGTCCTTTTCCATCTTTCGCTAAAAAAAAAAGAAAGAAAACAAGGACTCTTATGCCTTCCTCTTACTCACAAAACAAAACCGGCAAATCCTGAATGAAAATTTCGAAACGCGCGCGGATTTAAGCGGACAGTTTGTTTTTACCGGCCGTCGAGCTCGCTACTTCCTGAAAGACGCTCTTACGACGCCGAGCGTCGCGACGTATTTAAAATATTTACGCGCGAAAAAAACTATATATAAAAATAAACTCATTTTAGTTTTTTTTTTCGGTTGGTTTTAATGTTTTATGTACTTTTTCGACTGTCAAGCGATTTTTTCGAAGAACGTGTGATTGCTCAAAAATATGGAATTTGATAATGTTTTTTTGATGTAAGTCTATTAAAGTTTGTTTTTTTTAAGGTTTATATTTAAAAAGATTAAAAAAAGGCAATTTTATGTTTTTATATAATATTTTAACTTTTTTTAAGCATTTAACTGTGTTTTATTAAATCAAAAATAGTGTTTTTAGGCGCCCAACTTATTTATTTTAAAGAAAATCATAAAAGGTAATCAAATTATTATAAAGAAAATTATTATTTATGGATTTTCAACATTTAATTTTTAAAGTGTATATCTCTGTGTTTATATTTTTTATAAAATTGAACATCAGGTACATAAAAATATTAAAAATTTAAATTATTAATTAATCGAAAGTAAGAAATTAAGGAAAAATTAATCAAAAAACATTTAATCCATCAAGAACCTAAAGAAATTCTAAAAATGCCAATTTATGAGATTTTTATTACATAATGAAAAAATCAAAGTAGAAATTTAAAAAAATACTGCAACTTTATCATCGTATTTAAAAACAAAAGCATCAAAGTTAACTAATTTTTTGACCCGTTTTATGGGTATTACTATTGATTGTATATGCTAATATATGTTTCTACCTATTGACCTAAGCAAAAGTTTTAAAAACCTCATCAATGCAAAAAAAACAATTAATCTAATAGTAATTTAAGGTCATTTTTCTTTATTTTTTTCCTAAAAAATGTAAAATAACTGACTGACAATGACTGAATTATAGCATTTATTTAAATCCTAATTGTGCGACTAAAATTATTACTTTTCTTTTATACGTTTAAAACCAAAAGATAAAGCTATATTTTATCATAATAAAATTTATGTGACTATAAATTGGTGATTTTAATATTTATTAATAAAAATCTAACATTTTATCTTAGTACTGAGGACAAGCTTATTACCCCAAACGAGGAATTAAAATCGTATTTTTTATCCCTTTATGACCTTTTCGATCGCTTTATCCCACATTCTTACCAAGATATTGCTTCAAGGAGCAACTGGAGAACCTCATTTTGATTAAATTTGAATTTCTTTAAAAAAAAAGCCTGCATTTTGGAACCAAAATGATGAGCCAATATGTCTAATCATTCCGTGGTCATTTTACAACCAAAGTAAAGCCACCATTAATCTTCTATTACACATTTTATGACAGAAAAATAAAGCTAGATTTCAAACATAAAAACAAAAAATACATAAAATAAGAAGGCAATGAATAAACAAAAGCCCATAAAAAGTTACCCTTGTTAGTGGAAGATTTAATATAACCTAAAGAATAAAAAATATAATAAAATAAAATAAAGAGAAATAATAAAATTAATAAATAACTATATCTAACTAACTATCTAATCTATAACTAATTACAATTACAAAATAATGGCAAAAATTGACAGAATGATTACTTGCGTTTAATTTTTCTTGTTCTTTATTTTAAGGTCATAACTTAATACTTACTTACTTAGCCATTATTAAAGTTTTGTCTTTAGTAAATAGATTGAATTTATTGTTAGGAAATCTGGGGGAAGTGAAGCATGGAGTTTTGGGCTTATATTCATATACTTACGTTGTCCTTTTAATTCGTGTTGGATGTGTATGGGCTATGGTATTTACTGCATCATGTTAAAGAAAAATTGCCTTAAATCCATAACTTTATATTCTTTAAAAATAGAGTGAGAGACATAATAGGTATCTTTAGATCTATATCTCTAGATATATTCTTAATATCCCCTTTTGCATAATTTCTAGTGGTCTAATCTGCGTTCTTAGATGAGAATGTCATATGTTAGATATGGCTGATTTAGGGCTGTGTATCTGTTGCTTAAGAAAGGGAACATCAAAATACTTTTTCAATTTTTTAAATTTACTAATGCATGATCGTAATTGGTTCATTACATACTTATATATGAGATATCATTATCCCATTTTCGAAGTTGATCGAGTATTATACCTGAATATTTGATCTTAGATGACGATGGAATGTCTGGTAACGGGATGGTTAGTTCAGTAAATTGTAGCGATGAGTCTGCATAACATCCGAATGGCATGAAAAACAGTCTTGTCATAAGTTTTTGATTAGTTAGCCTTTTAAATAAATTAAGTAATTTTCAACTTTTCGTTTTAAAGCCACCCAAGACTTGCATAATAAATGATCTCCTGAGGACTGGATGTGAAAAATACTATTTATATATAAATTCAACAAAACCGGTCCTAAAACTTAAGGAACTCTCATTTTTACAGATGATTCCGTACTAAAAAATTACCAATTTTCACACTTTACGTATCCGTATCAAAGGCTTTGGCCAAGTCCATAAACACACACAATACTTTCTCACCGCTATCCACAGAAGAGTAAGGTGTTTGCGTAAGATTCGCCAATATGTCTTCAGTCTAACACCACTCTTTGAAACCATATAATTTGATATTACCGTTTCCTTTCCTGATTTATACATGTAGTGGATTGACTACTGCAACGTTCAAAAGCTTGGGTACTTCTTGTATTTTCCTTTTAAGATATAACCATCATTTTGTGGCCACTTTATGACAGTCAAAAAAACATGTTTTTATCGAAATTTGTCTCTTTATGGCAGTTATTTATTAGTTGCATTTTGTTTTTTCCTATAATTAAAGAAAAAAAATTTACACAAATCAGGAAATATAAGGAAATACACATATTAGGAATTATTAAACGTTATTAATATTATTATTATTTTTATTATATATAAATTTATCACAATTAATACGAAATAAATGGCAATAAAAAGAAGTTTAATTTAATAAAAATATAATGCAAAATATAATACAGGGTGATTCATTTAAGATTTAGAATTTAAATCGGTAGTGGAAAATATTGAATGAAACTAGTGAATTTTTTTTCAAAATTTTGGGTTTATTAAAAATATAGGATTTTCTTATTTGAGAAGCCTTACAATAGCCCATTTGATCAACTCAATTTTCCAGTGCTTTTTCGATTGTTTTTGCTTGAATCTCAAGCCAATTGCGATTTCGCGTTTTAAGTCTTCAATTATCTCTGGATGGTTGTAGTAACATTTACCCTTAATGGCTCCCCAGAAAAAATTTTCCAACGAGCTCAATTCGCAGCTCCGAGGCTACCAAATGACTTCGGAATTGCGGCTAATTATTCGATTTTTAAAGACGAAGCCCAAAAGTTCAACTGCTACATTGGCTGTATGTCATCCATGTCATACTCTTCAATTTTTGGCCTAAAAAACTCGTTAAGCATGGCTCAGTAACGCTCGCCATAGACGGTAACGGCGGCTCTTTGGAAATTTTTGAAGAAAAAGGTTGCCGATGATGTCGTCAGACCAAAATCCCACAGGCAAATAGTGTCTCGTTTTAGATGTATTGGCTTTTCAATGGTCACGTGTGGATGTTTCATGATTCGGATGCCCCAAATCCGACAATTCTGTTTTTTGACATAGCCTCCGACGTGAAAATGCGCTTCGTCGGAAAATTTGATTTTTCGATAAAAATGCTCATCTTTGGTCAAACGATCTTGAGCCTATTTGCCAAACGGTAAAAAAGTCAGTTCTTGGACTAATTGCATTTTGTGGGGAAGTACAAGAAAAAATCAGTACTTGAAAACGATGACGAGTTGAGGTGGATGGAGGTTTACGCACATTTTGAGCAACAGCAGTAACATTATTGGCTCTGTGCCCAGACAAGAGCAAAACGTGTTATTTCATCCACTAGTGAACCAATTTCACGAAGTCCTTTCACAACTCTTAAGTCTCATAAAAAAGAGAATTTCTCTAGTAAGAGTAGAGTAGAGTAAATTTGAAGGTATGTACAAAAGACAATTTTAGCGAAAATAATTTTCGGATGTTCTTTAAACAATTTTCATAAAAAAAAATTGTTATATTGTAAATACCTTTTTATACATAAATTCTTACTCATACTCCGTTAACGTCCTACTGATTCAAAGCAGATTCAGTTTATATTGCCCATTGTTTAACAAAAAAGCAGAAAGCTTCGCGAATGTATTTTTATTTTTTCCATTTGATGTATACCGGGCAAAAAAGTGACAAATCTTACCAGTAACCGCATTAACTCTTGTTGTTTTAAACTTGAGTTTATTTTCGCAAGGCTTCTTTTTATTATAAATAGTCATTGTTGCGGCTTTTCTTGCCGTTTTCCAATTTTAATTTTAAATTTAAGGCGCCTTCGGCCAGTTAAGACATCGAGAAATCGATTTAAATTATTGACAACGGGCGTGTGACGAATATAAAATTTATGTAAATCGTTAAAGAAATGGAGTGTTAGTGTGATTATTAGGTAATGATATATTTAGTGCCAAAATTTACGAATATTATTCATAAAAATGGGTAATTTGTTAGAAAAACAATATAATTAAGATATATGATCTTAAAATAAAAAATTTTGAAGAGATCTTGACAATTTATTACATATTATTTTTTTTTTAGTTTAAATTTTAAAACTACGCAAAGAATGAAATATTAAAAAGATATTAAGAAAATAAAATATTGAATTAGACATTAAATAAAATATAATTAATGCAAGAATGTTTAATTATACCTAAAAAAAATGAACATTAAAACACCATATTTTTTTCCTTATTTACGAACATTTTCTTATCCCTTGAAAGAGAAAGGGTCATAATTTAAAAAATAAATTACTGACGTGACCTGAGAGAGAATACTTACCCCAAATTTAATTTTGGCTCTTTATTTGGTTAAAGGGGTATGACTTTTTGTTCTTTTGCGATAAAAAGTGTGATAAATGGTTTTTGAATTTTGGATTGTCACTGGTATTTTAGGGTTATTAGGGGACTATTTTATTGGCTAATCTCTATTATTTTACTCCATATTAACAAATGAGAAGAGAGACATATAATTACTACAGTTTCATTTTAATTTTCTTTGGTATACCTATTTATTAGTTATATTTATAGCATTTTATTTCCTCCTATAATTAGCTAAAATATTAGAATTGAAAGTAACTTACAGGATTTGATGGATTGAAATTAATTAGAAGCAATGATTTAATTTATAATTATCTTAGTATTAATCAGATATGTATTTTGGCAGACCTTTTATACACTTGACGTGACACCTGATCTGCAACCAATAAATAAATCAGGTCACAATGTTATTAGTCACATTATGCTCTCGAAGTGCGATGTCCACATTATCATAAAATTCATAGAGTTCTTCTTCTTCCCAGCTTAATGTAGCAGCGTTTAATTTAAGGTATATAACGTCGAGCTCGTATCTGCAGTTTAATTTTAAAATCAGGTAGATGACTCTGGGGCTTATTGTTTGTAGTTTTTTATCGTTCGTTAACGTGTGTAATTTATTTATATACTTACACTACTAAGCATGATCACTTCTTTATTTTCAATGTTTTATTTACAACTATTTATATCTGATTGAAATCTTGCGCCAATATACCGAACTTTACATCGTTGAACTAAGAATTGACTTTAGGCGGCGACACGGCTCCATATATACTCGGCTCACCATAATTCCGAAAGATTCGCTGACCTTAGAGACGTCGTGCGGTATGCCACTTATGTCGTTTCGGAATAGCAGAGAATCAGCTGGTTTCTCGGCGTTTACAAAATTGTTACAATATCTGTTTTTAGTTATTACAAATCCTATTCCTTTATCTAATCTGTTCTTAGGACCGTTTAAGTGAAAAAGGCGTCCGGACTGTAATGTTAATTGTCTTTCTGCTTTTCGCCGCACCTCACTCAGACTTACTATATCCTGTTTTATATTATAGGAAGCTATACAGGGGTATATATACAGGGTGGCTAAATGAAAACGAAATGCCGGCCATGTCGGGCTCATAAAGATTTTAAAAAGAAAACGTCCGGACACGTCAATTAGATTACCAGGAAGAAATATTTTCAAAGTATAATTAAACCACCCCCATCTGTCATCCCTTAGCCAGGGACGAAGTAACCTCAAAAATTTTAAATGAAATAGTAGGTCGAGTTATATTTTGTTTGAAAGGTTTTTCGATTCTCTTTACGACTATACCTATTTTAAACGATTTTACTACAGCGGTTCTCAAACTATTGACTATTTTAACATTTAATACAGTTTTTTGGAAAATAATCGTAAACTTTGGCAAACCATTAATTTAAAACAATCATACATAAACATTCGTCCAACAAATGCTGAAAATGGCCACCGTTAACCTCCATGCAATAATGTAGATTTTGTTTAAGCCGACGTCGCACATTTCGTAGCATATCAGGAGTTATCTGTTGGTATCCAACTAATCCTTTCACGCAATTCTTTTATTGAAGCTGGTTGGGTAGCATAGATTTTACTCTTTAGGTGATGCCACAGAAAAAAATCTAGAGGTGAAAGTTCAGGCAACCGCGCGGGCCATTCAACAGAGCCTCTCCATTCAATCCAACGCCCAGGATAGTTTTCATTTAAATAATTACGAACAGCTATTGGGTAATGAGAGGACGCACCATCCTGCTGAAACATCACCTCGCCCTTAACGTATTGATTGTTATAGTCATTTTCAATAATGTTCGTTATTGCCGATTCTATAGCTTCTTGTAATAACCTGAGATATATATCCCCATCAAGATTACCTTATAAAAATTGGTCCAATAATATGATCGCCATAAATGCCACACCAAACGTCGTTTAACCACCCTGTATATCTTTTCTTGTAAATTCGATAGATAATTTTTTCCTTCCCCATATCTAGTATGGCAGCCCTCCATACAGATGGGACAAAAAGTAACACCTCTAAGACTTAAGTGATGACAAACCTAGTAATTGGCAGCAGAATATATTTCAACTAAAAAAAATTAAGGAAACAACTAACTACCAGTATAAACACATGGGTCAGGAAATACGTTTAAGTTGCAACAAACAAACATGCGAACTTACTAAATGCATGGGGCTAACATGGACCGCCAATGGACGCCGTAGACATATTTTTAAATGTGTACACCGATATGTTTGAAGAAAATGGTAGTTAGTCAGTGCGTACTGTCTATGCGGAAACCTTACATTAACGAAGCAAACGGCGAATAAGATAAGAATTACTCACCAACCAATGGGAAGATCAATGTTGGGGTTATTTCTCTAATCAATGTTGGGGCTATCTGGAGACAAAGTACCAAATAACAGAATAGAGACGAAGGCAACATGCATTTAGAATTAGAGGTTGTACTCTGACCATATAGCATTACGACTTAAGACGTATCCACACTAACTGGATGCAGATTGCTCAGGATGGGGAGATGTGGAAGCAAACAAGGGAGGCTTTTGTCTAGTAGTAGACTTAACAGCTAGTTGTTAATGATGATGATGATGATGATGATGATGAATTTAAAAGAAAACAATATGTTTATCTCCTATTTATTTAGATATGATTTAGAAGTAAATATTTTTGCTTTCATAATTTTGAATGCTTTAATGCATTTGATATACAAAAAAAATATCATTATCATATCGACTTTGACGCTATAATACGCTGCGAGTCTCTAACTTGGAATAAATTCACTAAATCAAAGATGTCCTTTTTTTGGAAATTTGTTCGGACACATCGATTATTATTTTGATTTACCCCTATTATAATGTAAAAAATGTTTATACAGGGTTTCAATGTGAAATATGAAGTCATGAAGTAATTTTTCAAATGGCAACAGTATTTATTTGAGGACTATTATTAAGGAGTTTGATAAGTTTCCGAATTTTAATTTTTTACTCCTTGTGTCTTGAAAGATATTTAATAAATATTATCTAATCTGAAAAATTAATTCAATTTAATAGTCTTTCTTTAATAAATGCTTGGAATTATCATATGAACCATTGACATTGTGATGATAAATACATAAGTTATAAAAACAAGTAAGAAGAAGTTATCTATTTAATCTCTCAGAGAAAATATCCATGTATGCACTAAGCACACAGGTAAGGAAGTCGAAATTAGCCAGTCTTTACTGAAAGAGTTCTTAAAGCAGAAAAATTTCATTTTTATAAAATAATAATTCCCCAGGATCTAACATACTTTATCTAGGTCCTACAAATAGAAAACATCCTATTTTATGATGACTCAATGTTTATGTTGAATGGTGAAGTAAATCGTCAAAATAGTCGTTGTTGGTGAACAAGTTAATAAAAGTTAAACCAAAATGTTAAAAGTTTAAGTTAAACCAAACCAGAAAATATCCAAGGTAACCTTATCATAGACAATACACCTATAGAGAGAGTAAAGATTTATCTGTGTAGCTGGATAACGGAAAAGTTAAATAAGTCAATTGAAATAAGATCCCGAATAGAGATAGAATTGATCAAATTACAAAAATTTCTATGTAGCAAGAATATCAATTTAAAACTTAAAATACGAATGTTAAAATGCTAAGTATTTTCGACTATACTTTATGGAGCTGAGGCTTGGACTCTCAAAAACGCCGATATGGATAAACTTGATGCCTTTGAAAGGTGGTGCTATCGTCGCATATTAGAAATATCCTGAAAAGATAAAGTCACGAACATGAAACTGCGTCTAAGAATTTAAAAGAAGAAGGAAGTAGCTAACACGTTGAAAAGAAGAAAACTTGAATACTTTCCGAAAAAATTTAAGGGGACCTAAATATGCGTTACTACAAAACATAATGCAGGGGAAAATAAAAAAGAAAGGAAGACAGGGAAGAAGAAGAACATCTTGGCTCAGAAACTAAAGAAATTGGTTTGGACTAACATAAAACGAACTATTTAGAGCAGCTGTCAGTAAAATAAGAATTGCCCTGATGATATCCAACCTCTGACGAGGAGAAGGAACTTGAAGAGGAAGAAGGTGATCGAGTAATAGGACCGCTTTTCTTTGAAGAAAATTATAATGGAGCAAGATACTTAGGTTTATTTATTCTCTTGCCCTATAGGAACTGACTTCCCCAATAGAAACATTTAGTTTCAAAAGGACGGCACGCTTCTTCATTTTACGAGACCTGTCCGTGAGTACCTGATAATGTATTTTCAGGTAGAGGGATTGGCAGAAAAGGATCCTTTGAATGGCCACCCAGACCTCCGGATATAACACCTTTGGACTTTTTCTTATAAGGTTACTTGAAGAGCAAAGTTATTAAGATCAAACCGGCAATTATTTAGGATTTGAAAGACCGAATAAGACAGGAGTGTAGGCTAATTTTCGGCGAAGTAATTAGAAATGTTTAAAACGAGTTTCAGTTCTGTTTAGGGTCTTAGTAAAAGGACAATATTTTGGATGTTTAATAAATAAAGATTATTCATTTTTCAAATTAGATAATGTATGTTAAATATCTTTAAAAAATCAAGGAGTAAAAAATTGAAATTTGTCACGCATGTTTAATTTATTAAACCCTTGAATAACAATTATTATAAAGAATAGGGTTGCCTTTTAAATAAATAATCGATGACGTCTTATTTGAGACACCCATCACATTTAAGACAAGAATTCTTTACATTAAAATAAAGGCAATTTAAAATACTAATCGACATGTTTAAGCATATTTCCAAAAAAAAGAACATCTTTGATTTATTATTCCCAGTTAGAGACTGGCAGTGTATATTCATCATAAGAATAACTATGTAAATGATTAAATAATACAAAAAACAAACAAAAGTATTTTATTTATGATCAGTTTAAATACGATAAAACATTCATCTTAACAGTGAATTTACACAAATTGACAAAAAACCTTACAGTTGCTTACACATAACAGAAGCTGTTCCGCAGCTCATTTAACCCGAGTTCTTTTTAGAGTACAGACATCGTTAAGACACCGGGGATTACGCTGCTGCTGGGGTGTACGTATGTTGGCTTTAAAGGATCTGCCATTAAAATTCTTAAGAGAGTCATTATACCAAGAGAGAAGTTTTAAGATTATTGTTACCTTTTTTATTAGTTAATTATTTTTAATTAATTTTAGTTAATTAATAGATCGACAGGTTTTAATATAGTATCTAGAGTTTTTAGTTTATAATGGCAAATGGTCTTTCAAATAAAACACTCTGTATATTTATTAATTTTGGATATTGTAATATATAAAAATAAAAGGATTTTTGATAGACAAACCTGCAGAAATCGTTGCCAAATTTCAAATTAACCGGTGTTGCAGTACCTACAAAAAAATAATATTTCACACAATCAATGGTCGCTGAACCCATAACACTGTTCATTTATATAACTATAAAGTTCAAACGAAACATGATTAATTAATTAATTTTATCTGATTAATAAATTGTTTCTATTTAATTAACAGTCACGTGTTCTTTCAATAAAAATTATAATTTGTAAATTTAGAAAAGAATCTAAATTTAAATACTAAACCGACGATTTTTTTCCCGAAATGAATTATTCACCGGTGTCACCATAACCTAGAAAAATGCAAGTTTGCCAAATTTTTAGTCTGTTTCGCGAAGTGATTAACACGTTAACATGGAAAAACATGACGGCTCGGTGATTTGTTATTAAGGATTTTCGCTTCGGGTGAATTTTTTTTTTAATTTAAATATAGATACGGCCTGACATTAAAAAAAATTATAAAAAAGTATTTTTGTCGCGATATTTAGTATATATCCTCTCTGTTTTTAGGATTTCTTGATGCTTTAGACCCTAATTAAGTAGTCTAGTTTAAGTAAATATTTGCAATTTTCAAACATATTAAAGCGAGATAAGATAGTTAATATAAAAGGTGTCCCGAATTGCAGTGTCCAAACTTTAACAGTGAATTCTGTGTTCAGAATAAGCATTAATTTTCTTTATAATTATACATCGAGGAATTCCTCGTTTCCGAGATACAGTGAATTAATATTTTAAGGAACGAATAGTAAATTTGCCTGTCATCCGCGTACTAACTGATACGACTTACATTTTTTGATATTAGTAGGTAAATCAGAAGTATATACTAAAAATAACAAAGGACCTAAGATACTCCCTTTGGACGTGTCTCTAGCAGATTGTCATGGTGTAAAAGTCAAATGCTTCACTATAGTCGATGAGTAATGAGGAGCTGGTATTGTCTTCATCAGTAGCTCTAAGTAAATCATCTATTACATCCAGTAAGGCAGTAGTTGTACTATAACCAGTATGAAAGCTTAACTGACTAAAGGATATCAACAACTGAATCAGATAAATGTTGACTAAGTTTTAGGCAGCTGTTCCAGGGTTTCTGGTGAGTTTAGCTGCTTCTTACAGTCCTTCCGAGTGCAACTCATATGTTTTCTCTTGGATTCAGGTCTAGTGACCTTAGCTGGCCAATCGATTAGATTAAAATCCGTATCCTGCAAAAAAATCATTACTATGCGGGCTGTATGTAATCGAGCATTTTTGAGTCCACCAAAAGCATCTAACTGACGAATATTGGTTTCTTATGCGAAAACTGGTCGATCATTTGTCGAGAGTAAATTTTGACTTGTTCTAGAATAGTAAAGCCATTACAGTCCAGATACCAAACGGTCATTAGCGGTCCAGTTAATGTGCTCTCTGATAAATGCTAATCTGGCAGCACGGTGTTAGCCGGTAAGCCGTGGACCAGTTGTTGCTCTACTTGGTCTTAGACTGTTTCTAACTGTTTGATCACTAATCCTTATCTGATGAGCTCGTGTCAGCTGATTTTGTCTCTAGTAATTACTGCAGGATTTCTCAAATTTTGCAAGTACAAAAATTGATCCTGTGCCGCTGTTGTTCCTCTTGAACGGCTTTGACCTGGACGTCTGGTAAATGCTAGAGTATCCCTGTACCGTCTTAAGATCCTACTGATTGACGATTAAGCAACATGTAGAATAAGTTCAATTCATTCTTGATTAAGTCCTGCATTTTTAAAATCTTGGGACTACATTAAGTATCAGCCCCTGATTTCTTGAAGTTGCGGAGCGTATTTCGATTCTAAACTAATACACATGAATTCATGATTACTTTTCGGTACTACATTGTACACTCTTAAAAAGAAGTACTTGACATGTTTTAGGATTAAGTTCCAGATAATGAGTAATAGAAATATTCTTTAGGATATTTAGATCACTTTTAGGTTAGACATTGGCTTCTAAAATATTTTCTGGATGAAAAGTTATATAGTCCTGGGTGGTATCGGCATAATAGTGAACGGAGACTTGTTTAAGTTTAGTGTTCAAGCCCTCCGAAACCACATCAGTAGGCTTAACTGATCGTGACCTACCTAACTGATAACTATTAATAAACTGAGTAGCATTGGCTCCAAAACCAAGATAACCAAAAAGAGTCAAGAGCATGATTTATTTAGTCAAAGGTTTTGTAGTAGTCCAAAAGTACAAATGCTGTCTGTCACTTTTAAAAGCACCAGATCTTTCTGCATGCATTACGCTCAGCATACTCACGAATTTCTCAAATAAATTTCCTAAACTTTCTTCTTACGTAAATACGACTGAAATTGTTTTAGGGAACACAGCCACAGCCCTCATATAAGAGTCATAGAAGATCTACTCCTCGACTTAAAAAAAAAAGAGACAACAAAGATAACAATAACTATTTCCTTCCAGATTTTTTACCAAGAATCTCTGCCTTCCGTAAAACAGACTGCGCAAGCCCCATAACGATGACATGATTGCGCACGTCCAGGCGCTGACCACGTCCTTGACCTTGAACGTCAGCGCCATCGTAACGGATGTAAACGCAACTACGACGACTAATTACAACTCGTATACGAGCGTCACACCGGATATTCTCAGCAATCTCAGCGCGGGCAGCTACAATAATACCAACGGCAGCTACAATGGAAGCGCCGATTTTAATCTGGTTTTTCCTGGATATATTAGGACAACTTCTATGGTAAATATGATGACATTCCAAGTAATAATTTTTTATTAATTTATATGTTGCTTATAGGTGTTTTGCATATTGATAATGTGTCTGGGAGTAATCGGGAACGTGATGGTGCCAATAGTGATATTTAAAACGAAAGACATGCGTAACAGCACGAATATTTTTCTGGTGAATTTGAGCGTTGCTGATTTGATGGTGTTGCTGGTATGTACGCCGACGGTTTTGGTTGAGGTCAACACTAGACCTGAGACGTGGGTGCTTGGAAGGGAAATGTGTAAGTATCCGTAATTTTTTGTAATAGTTGGACAATTGTAACAATTTTGGATGAATTTTACATTCTGAATTAATCCTTACAAACCTGAGATGAATCAGGTAAAAAAAATATCATGCTAAGTTATTGATAAGTTTTCACTAGTATATTAGGGATATGAACTATAAAAAAAATATTATTTTCAATGTTGCAATTTTTTACAGATAAATTGTATAAAATTATTTTCCAATGATCTGTGGACTTAACA
Source organism: Anthonomus grandis grandis (assembly GCF_022605725.1). Lineage (NCBI taxonomy): Eukaryota > Metazoa > Arthropoda > Insecta > Coleoptera > Curculionidae > Anthonomus > Anthonomus grandis. The sequence continues at coordinate 13,611,985 of NC_065548.1, read as the reverse complement.
CCTTTGGGGGGTGAATGCACCAAAAAAATATGAGCAATAACATATTAAACAATTATTCAATTGCGCTATTTAATGAGTTAAAGACTGATACACATGAAAATCAATTTAACATATAATTCCTTTCAGCGTAAATCTGTGATCATGAAGCTCGACTTTACAATCAGCTTTTTTCATAAAAATTTTAAAATTAAAATTGATTTAAGATTCACCTAGTTCAACAACTTTAAGGATCTGTGATCAAATATTTACGGTTTTCATAAAAATCATATTTCTCAAGATCGAAGTCATAGAACTAGCTAATATCAATCTAAAATAATGATTTGTTGTAATATATACACGACTGCCCAATTTCTTTCTTAATGCATTAATATGCAAGAGAAAATTAATGAAAAGCGTATTTCTTAAGACAGAAGTCATAGGACTGCCTAGTATTAATCTTACTCTTTTACAAAGAAATTTAATTTTTGGGAAAAGTTGGCATGAATTATAAAATGATCATAAATATAATATAAATCGTATAGATTTCTTTATGTAGATGATGCAAATATTGCTGTTCTTCTGGGCAGTTGATCACTTTTGTCAAACCCAATTGCCTTGTAGATATTTTTCAGTTTTTGCAAAAGTAATGAAGATCTTAAAGGCAGTTAAAGACTTAAATGCAACTGTCTGAAAAACAAATTGAATTTTTGTGATGAATAGGCAGGAATTTCATAGAAACTCTATGGATTTTTTTCATGAAGATGATGCAAATATTGCTTTTCATCCACACAGTTGATCACCCTTGGCAAACCCATGTGCCTGGAAGATACTTTTTAATCTTTAGGAAAAAATAATGAAGACCTTAGAGGCAGTTAATAACTTAAATTTCTGCTGGATAAGTATCCATTCAATTCTACCCAACTGCCTGAAAGACAAATTCAATTTTAATGAAAAATTGGCAGGAATTTCATAGAAATTATACGGATTTTCTCATGTAGATGATGCAACTATTATTTTTCTTCCAGGCAGTTGAACTGCCCTAGCAAATTCAACTATCTGAAAGATTTTTTCAAATTTTTTAGAAAAATAATAAAGACATTAAAAGGAAAATAGTTCAAGTAGAACTAGAGAAGTTTCTAGTCAATTACACCAAAAATGTAGAGACCAAGACATAGAAATCATATGGATTTCTTCATGTATATGATGAAAATATTGTTTTTCTTCCACGTAATTAAACGCCCCTGGCAAACCAACTGACTTTTTAGATCAGTCACAGAATATCTATAATAAAAAAATCCATTTAAGGAAAACTAAATTGCGTCGAATCAATTTTCAAAGAATTATGGGCTTAAGACCCTTTCACCCTCAAGGGTTGGCCTGTTGGACAATGGGGTAAACCAAAGGAAAAATATTAAGAGCAATAAAAACTTATGTATTTAATATAATATAATTATAAAATAAAAAAGTTTCTCACATCTTATAATGTGAATTGTTGCAATATATACACGACTACCCAATTTCTTTCTTGCCGCGTTAATATGCAATGCCAGTCATCTCTTTTCTGGTTCAATTTGGGTCGAATTCTAATTAAAAAAAGGGAACAGGAGAAACGCTATTGTTCTCCTTTGCACTTGTCACTTGTTATTACTAGTGAATACATTGATTTTCACACTCAGGACCGCAATTGACCATACCTGTATATTGCCGTTAGATTAATACGAGCCTTATTAGATCTTTCTTGAGCATGGCACACTGAAATATCTTTGTTGGAAAAATTGATTCAATTGCCGGTTGAAAATTGAGAAATGAATTCAAATGATTGGAATAAATGAGAAATTACTTCCTGGTAGTTGAGAAATCAAATTTTTCACTGCTTGGAAAAAACGAGAAATGAGCTCAACTATCTAAATGTAATGAAAAATGGATTTAACTGCCTGGAATAAATGAGAAATAATCTCAATTGGTTGTAATAGATGAGAAACTACTTCCACGCAGGTGATATAGGAAATTTTACTGTTTTGTCAAATAAAATCTTAGTCTGTATTTAAATTAAGTGGGTGATGGAAGGGTTTGAAGAATCCGGGGCCGTTAATATTCATGAAATAAGAGAAAATGATAAGTAGTGCATTTCATATATTTACATCATAACAGTCATAAGTTTGGATTGTTATAACAGTAAATCATAACAATCCAAAATAAATAAAAGAAAATTTGATTAAAGGAAAATAATGAAAAGTTTTATAATATGAAGAATTACTAGTGACATATAATTTTATTTTCAGTATCCACAAAAACCCTTTTATGCACCTAAAATCTGGATTATTGTCAAAGCTATCTTGAGGTATATGCTCCCAAGAAACTAATACATATGTCTATTTATAATATTGACAAACAAAAATGCTCAAAGCCGAAATCACATTCAATAAATTATATTGATTACTTGCACTTCCCTTAACTTAAGAGCATCATCGGATTTACAAAAATATCGAAACCAATGTAACAAAAATAAAATATTGGCTCTAGTTGAAACGAGTCTTATCTACATCCGATGATGTTCTTTAATTGAGCGAAACCCGTGTAATCAACCTGATAAATTGGTTTGTGATTTTGACCTTTTTGGTTTCTAGTTCTATCTAATCACTATTTCTATGAATTATATTAAAATAGATAAAGTTTTTTAATCTATCATTACACAAAAATTATTGTAAAGTTTTTATTTCTTCTCTCTTTTTTTCCCTTATAGAACTTATCGCTGTAAATATCCTACAACACAATGTCCTGGATACATTCTTAGAAGCAGGTGTATGGCTCATTTAGACAACTAATATTTACAACTCGCCTGTGACTAAAATCTTTATTAAGCCTCGTTTTTAGTTTTTTTGCCGTTTTAGTCAAGCGTAATGAGACATACGCAACATCTCTTCAGTTTGATTATGTTGGTCGAGTGCCAATATTTCAAATTTATATGTACGCGACAACGTTTAAAAGCGACGATTAAATATCCACGTTTTTGTTTTAATGTCGTTTGTCTTTTTTATTTTGACACCTGTATGGACACTGTTAATACTGTGTAGAAATAAAATTGTTTTTAAAACCTAAACACCCATCAAGTAAGTCGACAGTCGACACAATATTTTGCACATCATATTTAAATCCCAAAATTATCAATATTAAAGACAAGTACAAAAAGTTTAATTTCCATTACTCACATGCTAATTTATTGTTAATCACCGAGATAAATCTTTACATGGAAAAAGTGATTTTTTTTCCAAATTCTCACTATATACTCAATCCGTTATCGGCATTAGACAAATTGAAAATTTAAATGCAAAAAACTTGTTCGGCGACCGGTATGCAAATAAATACAACAATTAACAACCACAGTTTATTATACGCCTTTGACAGATAACATTACCGCCGTATTTGCATTCTCTCTGCCCCGGTAATTGTTTTGTTAATGTTAATATTTTGATTATTATGAAACTAGAACAGTTGATATTACTCATAAGTTAATAAAAAAAAATATAGAGTTTGACACATGTTGATATTTTTCTGGCCTTTATATGAAAATCAATAGGGGATCCGACGTGATTTTATTAATGGCCTTTTTAATGATTAATGGCCTATGGGGGGTTAAGGTTCAAGTTGGCCTTTATCAAACTTTTGGGATGTTTTAATAAACCGCCCAGTCGTGAGTAAGGATCAACTTAAGTGAGAGAAGTAATCCCAGATTACCATTTGAATCAGTGAAAGGTTTTCGTTATTTTCAGGCTAGATTTTGTTGCCAATTTAATTTTTAGTTTATTTATCCATATTTTTGGCATATACTCTGCTCAAACTGGCTCAATATTAAAAATACATTTTTCATTTCATATGTTTCTATTTATCTATATTTACCTAAGGAATAACTGAATATAAAAGAGAGCTAAATAAAATAAAATTATAAAAACAAAATTTTAAATAAATTACTAAGAACAAGAATAACTAATACAATTTTAAGAAAAGTACTATTTCCATATAATCCAGAACATAATTATGAAACGAAATAATGATGTATAGAAAGATCGAAAAAGTTCCCAGCCAAGTAAGTGCCAGGGAATGCCGTTGCTTAACCCTATTTTAACAAATTAAAATAAGTTATATAACTAGCATTGTAGTATTTGCAGTGTTTGAGTATGCTTGTAATGTTTTTTAAATGTTTTGTATGTATGTAATGTTTTTTAAAAATTCAGAAGATTTTATTAATAAAATCGTTCACAAAGAATAAAAAAGATTTTTTTATACAAATTCTTTTAGAGTTAAAATCACTATTATTACTAATAAATGAAAAATAGAATTACGCAAAAGATTATTTCCAATTTCTTAAAAAAATAATAAAATGATATCACGTGCCTGGAATAGAATTAAAAATTACTGCAAATGCATTTCAAGATAATTATGACAAATAATTTTCAATTTCTAGAAGATATAAAAATGATGCCCAATGTATGAAGTAAAAGAAAAAATTGCTTCTAGAAGTTTCCATAATTACCCTGAAACTCAAAATTGCTTTTACTATCTAGAAGATGGTTTAAAAAATATTCTTCCAGGCATACATTTTTTTAACTCAAAAATTACTTTAAATGCACTATTACAAAATCACTTACTACTGTAGTCACTTGTTACTGTAGAAAACTGGAAGATGCAAAAAAGATGTTCCTAATTTCTCAAAGACATAAAGTCTTCTCTTAAAGCCTGGAAAAAGTTTATTCAATTCCTAAAAGACGAAAATAATATCCAAACAAAACATAAGAAGGATAAACGAAATCTTTGCATTTTATCTAAATAGGCTCCGAACTCAAAGGAATCCGTCTGTCGATTTATTGTTCTATTGTCACCATCATTGAACTCAACGGATAAAAAAAACATTCTTCCAATGAGTAAAAAATATCATGCAGAAGCAAAAAAATAACCAGTCAAAAGAAGAGAGAAAAACAACAGCTATAGCATAGCCAGCAGGAATAAACTTGAATGAATCATAACACCACCACAAGTTTTAGGAAGTCGAAGCTAAAGAAAACAGAGATTTCACACAGAACTGAAAGACATGTTTTAGAAACTTCGAAAAACAATTTTATAAGCGACACCCAATCTTACTAATTTCTAAGACTACTGGAGCTCTATATAGTCAAACGAAGCTTACTATAAGATGAAGTATGATGTAAGAATATATAACAAATATCCAACAATGAGTATTGCATATTTGAGAAATGCTTGTGAATGAGTTTGCAGCATAGGAAGTTTCTCAGACCATCAGAAATCGCTTATACATTTTCGGCTCGAGATATCTTCCAATATGCTTTTCAAGTTTGGCTCATTGTTTTACAGAAGCTCTAGATGCTTTTACAAGGTTTCCTAATTTTTTTTTTAAGGAGAACATCTATATGCTGCTCAAGAATTATGATCCTAAGATCCCAAGCAACTATATGCCTATCAATTGTATACAAACTTTTTCAGTTCCTTCTCAACAACATATTATATAAGCAGTGTACTTCCAACAATATTCTAAGAACAAATATATTTTATCCAAAGGTTAGCTGCGTACAAGCCCCAACCCTCTTTGATGCAGTGAGAGATAAAAGTGCAGAGCAAAGAGAAATCTCAATGTATGCTACTTTGATTCTCGCAAGGCCTTTGATTCTGTTATTTGTAACTGGCTACTGAAAATACTGGAAATCTATCCAAGAGGCCCAAAGTAAGAGAGGTGCTACATTACCTTCTAGGCACTTTAAGAAGCAACATTCTTCTCAATAACAGTAACGCGGACAAAGTAATAATTTTCGGAATCTTCCAAGGAGATTTTTTGTTACCGCAATTTTTCTGCCTAGCATTGAGGCCTCTATCGACAATCCTTAAGAATACAAATAGTGGATACAGGCTTAATAAAGTAACAATTACAAGTTATCCCAAGTTGTAGGTTAATGATTTTAAACTTAACGGAGGGTCCGAGCGGACTATGCTTTTTAACTAACACCGCTAAATATTCAGCAGTCACATATGCATGTCATTTGGACTTGTTAAGCGTGCTATTGTAAACATTAAGAAAGGCGCAGTGGAGAACCAAATAGACCAATTTCAGGACATTAAAAATCTCAGCCAGAAGGTACCTATAAATGTTTGGGAATGCCGCAAGACCAACGTATTGACCACGTGCAATTTAAGAGAAATTTTTTCCGAAAAATGTAAGAAAAAAGTAGTTAAAATTTTAAATGCCAAACTTTTCGGTAGAAATCAAATCGGCCCCCTAGGCACTTGATATACCTACCCTGAACTACACTTTCTGGATTTTAAAATACTTCAATACTAATCTAAATGAGCTAGACGGAATGGCACGTTGAATGCTGACCAAGTTTCAATATCTACACACAAATGCATTAACGAAAAGACTTTATCTCCCTCATGTAATTTGTCAAGAAACGGTGAATATCTACAAGTTATTTAGAATCCAAGACGAAAGTTTGACACATCGACTCTTAGAATTCAACGATTGGCAGCCCATGAAGACTCCTATCCAGACCTCTAAGTCTGCAATGCAGATATCTTACATTTAACATAAACTCAGCCTAATAAGAACTGCATGGATAAAGCTCTACATGGTAAGTGCCCAAAAAGTCTACAGTCGAATAACGTTGACAAATCGTTTTCATGGCGTAGAGCTGGTTACCACTTTCCAGAGAACAAGGGTTACTACTCGAACACGAAATCATAAAATCACGAGAAACACTGCCTTCAACTTGAAGTCAAAGATGGATGCAGAAAATGTAATACAGTGGGCGAGTCGATAGACCACATCATTTTAGGTTGCTGACAACTTGCAGACAACTGGCTTTCATAAATGGTCTTCTTGAGACCTGTACAGGGTGTCCTAAATTCGAGGCTGACCATTGAGATCTCGGAAACCGTAAGAGTTACGGAGTCAGTTAAATAAAGGCAAAGTTGCGCAATTTGGGGCTTAATAAAATGACGTTTAAAAAATTTTAAAATTCCGGGTACTTCCGGAGTTATTCAAAAAAAAAACGAAATTTGTCAAAATCAATGTCAAAATTATTTAAAGAGATATCAGAAAACTAAAAACAGTTTTTCATTGCCACTTTTTATGCTCTACAACATGACGAAAAAAAATAAAAAATGAGGTATCGCACTTGAATGTCCGATTACTCCTTGTAGTACTTCCCAAGAACTCAATGGAATTATATCAATGGGATTTGTTAACAAGTTTATCTGGGAAATTATCAACTCTGTTTTATATATGAACCAAAGTTATGAAATACCCTGTATTCCATTGATACATTTTCATTAAATTGGCTTTAAAAAACAATATCAAATAGAGAGTATTCATTTTAAAGGCATTTGAAAATACTTTTTAAAAATAAAAAAATCCAATATGGCGCTCATAAGAAAAAATAAAGTTGATGATGATCGAAAAAAAACGAAACGTCGGATTAATTTTTTTTTGCGTCATGTTGTAGGACATAAAAAGTGGCAATGAAAAACTGTTTTTAGTTCTCCAATGTCTGTTTAAATAAAGTTGGTAGAAGGTAAAAATGACAATTTTTGATTTTCTTCGGATAACTCCAGAAGTATCCGGAATTTTACAATTTTTTAAATGTCATTTTGTTAAGCTCTAAATTGCGCAACTTTGTCTCCATTTAACCGACCCTATAACTCTTACGGTTTCCGAGATTCCAATGGTCACCCTCGAATTTGGGACACCACCCTGTACAGTATTTTATAAATACGAGCACAGATTTAACTAGCTAACGCAAGTTAGCTTGCGTTACTAGCTAACTTGCTTAGCTAAATTGCTAACTAGCTTGCGTTAGCTAGTTAAATCTGTGATACGAGCCATAAGCAGTTTTAGAAACGTCTTCAATGGTGCTATACTGGGATCGACTCATAACGACGGATAGGCTGCCTATACAACATATCTGCCTCAGTCATTACCGACTAAAACAGGAAAACTGGCCATCACCGTAGCAGTGCCATTAACTCACAACCTCAGCAAAACTGAAATGGAACAAATTACAAAATATGAAAAATCTAGCAATTAAACAAAGTCTCTACAATTCCACTTGTTTTCCAATTCACAAGTGATGTTATTTCGCCTGTGACAGCAGCGTTCCATGCACTTTTAATCTAAATAGTGTTGTATCTTAACACCAATTTAATTTATAATAATTAAATAGTTCATAGGCATTTTTCATATTTTCATTTTTCATTCATATTTTCGTTAAAGTTGCATTACTTTTGTCCGATAGTATATGTAAATGTTGAGCAGAAACAGAAATCTTTAAAGGTGGTAACCTACTCTAATTAAAAAAAGAGAAATTTGAACCTTTAAATAAATACAACGTAAATATATGTTTTTGTCTGCTGATCAGAAACTTTTTATATTATTTTTTAAATAATTTTTCATTTAAAGCTTTACATTTTAGTGATAATGAGATTAAAAATTTAATGCTGAAACATAACAGTTCGATGCTAAGGCATTGTAATTATATTGCAATTTCGAATATTTACTAAACGAATTCTATCGCGAAAAACAAATTTATTTTTAATTTTAGAGGTCAAGGATGTGTTAGTGATTATTTTTATTGAAAAAAAAATCCTAAATGAAGCAATTTACTTTCTGTTTTTAACCAATGCAGATTATTAAATATATAGAATATTATGATTATATTTTCTTTATAAGAGTTTATTATATTTATTTATTCTTGAGTTTATTGATGAAGCGACAGCAAGTATTTAGGATTTTTTTTAAATACGTTATTTAATGTAACATCTTAACATAGACCATAAAGAAAATCACAATAATTTAGGTTAGATAACACAAGTAATTCGCTAAGCATTTTGCGCTAAAGTAAATTTTATAATAGAAAGAAATTACTTAAAAATAATAGCGGCAGCTGTACAAAATTTCTAAAAAAGAATTATATTTTTTTGAAGTATAGATCAAAATCTAAAATAATAGCTAAAGTTAGTACAGAATTGGCTATAGGAAGTTTAGTATTATTAATATTAAAATTTAAAATTAGAAAATCATTATTGATTTTAGGTCCAAAATCCATTAGAATCAACTTTGACTGATTTAGTTTAAAATTGTGTTCAGCAGAAATTTCATAAATCAGTTTTAATTCCTGAATGATAATATTTGATGTATTTATATAATAATAATAATAATAATAATAATAATAATAAATGTTTTTTATTTGCAAAAAAAAATAACAAGTACAAAGCAAAAAGTAACAAAAAACCTTTTAATTCCTAATGACACATGGCGCTCAAATTAATATAATAACTTACATTCACCTAAATTAAATATATATTGTATAGGATTCTTGAATCTCCTTAAACGAAATAAAAATTTACACACTAATCAAACAATAAAGAAAAAATTAAAAATAATGTATCCAAAAAGTAAATAAAAAACAAAAAAAAAGAAAGTTTGACTTCTACTTTTAATCACTGCTGACTCACTAAAATTGTCACCATTTTCGAAAGCGCTCATGGATAGCAAAAGCATACCATGCATCGATTCTATTGATTTGCGAGGCAATGTTGTACGAGAAAGATCGTTTAAAAGCTGCGTTTTGTGTCTAGGAATATTGATAGTATTCCTTCGTAAGTTTAAATGGTGAACATCACTTCTAAAATTAATTTGGTTATACAAATATGGAGCTCTATGGTTTTTAAGTTATGGCTTTTTAAAAAAAGAACATTGGAGAATGGAGGTGTTTTTGATTTTGCATATTTATCCATCCAAGTTCCTTAAGCTTATGAGAAGCGTGGTTTTGCCTGCGAATGCCAAAGATAAGGCGTATACATGAGTTTTGGAGGCTTTGAAGTCTGTCCTTATTATCATTATCGAAGCACCAAGCATACACTATATCACAATAATTGCATTGTGAAAGAACTAATGAGTTTTAATATCTGGATCTAAATAATGCTTATGGAGGCATATTAATTTAAGAGCAAGATATATCTTTTTAAGAGCATTGGACACCTGATATTTAAAACGTAGTTCACTTTGGCACTATTGGCATTTTATTATACCTCACTTTGATTTCCATATTTCCATTTAAAATATTCATGTTATTAAAGTTCTCAATAAACATGACAGTTGATTTTGAGGGATTCATTTTTAATAATTGCTCCGAGGAAACATCACAAATCTCTTGCAAATCTTGATTTATTTTATCCTTAGGAATTTTATATTCCCCTGGAAAAATTAAAAATAAAATTGAGTGTCATCCGCGTGCAAATGGTAAGAACAATGTTTTCATTTGAAATACAATCCCGCTGTATATTTAAAAAATACAAGGTCCCGAAATACTTCTCTAAGGCATCCAATTTTGGGTCTCAATCTAATGAGCCAGATAGATTATTATCTATTTTTACTTGCTGAACAAAATCGAATGCCTTTGTGTAAACCAACAAAATCAATGCTGTAATCTTACCATCATCATGAGCCCTTATGATGTCATTAATTACATCAGTCATTGCGATGGCACAACTAAAATCTCTTCTAAACCCCGATTGCTTTGGTGGTATCCACTATTTGGGAAGGTCACTTTTCGTTGCGCACTCATTGATTATACTGTGCTTTTATTTCAAAACGAAGCACACTTAGTAACATAAATATAAAAAAACCAAAAAAAACTTCTTAAAAAAATCACGTAAAATTAGATATACAAAGGGAAGTTTCATTTTATGTTTGAGAAAAAATTAAATCGGTTGACGTATAAGCGAATAGTAAGCAAAAATGTGGGGTACTAAAAGATATTTTATCAACTTAAGGAAGGTCAAATGGTTGCCTCATATTGTTACATATTATTGTAAATGGCAAATCATTTTTCATCTTACTTCGTCAAAAAAATTGATGCAGGTTGAAGCGATTTACCAGTAAAAATGTATGGTAATAAATATCAATAAAGTGTTTATAAACTTGTTGAACAGTTTCCAGGGATGTGAATTGGCGGGCGTATTGCAATTGAATAGCTTGCACAATCGCCAGATTTAACGCCACTAGATTTTTTCTTTTGGGGATATTTAAAAAGCAAATTTTATAAAACCGCACCTGAAAATATTAATGATTTAAAGGATCAAATTACTTGCGAAAGTTTATTGCGGAAAACTTGCCAATGTTCGTGAGGAATTTCAAAACAGACTTCATTATTATCTCGCGAATAACGGAGCATAATAACATAAATTCTGTGAACTGATTAAATAGTTTATTTTTTAAACCCCTTTTTACACAAGCCTTTTTTTGCTCTAATAGACGTAATAGTATAATTCCTAAGTTGTTTGTAATAATCTTATTTAGATGGCTGCTTAAATGCCTTAAAATCTTTGAGTGCCTTTCCTGTCCGTTAGTTTTTCCAAAAGTTTAATTTTCTCTGTTAACCATGGTCATTTTTTTCTTGTGCACATTTATTAAACAGATTCGACAAATTTAAGTTTAATGCAATAATACCTGTTTTTAAAACACTAGCATAAATTTTAAAAGTAAAGTCTATTATAGAACTTGAATTATTGGTTATAAATATTTAGTCCCATAAGGTTTGTCATTCACATAAGTTTTACCTCTACAATGATTTATGACGATTTTAGTATGTTAGCAGATTATGTGACCAAAAAATAAGGGTCCCAGGATTGTTAATTTTGATGTTCAGTCAAAATATAGTTAATATAATATTATATTGTAACGAAATTCGGGAACACACTTTTATTGTCAACGTCAAAAACACTGACCTGACTCGTCTTGACTGTCGTTTAATAGTTTCCAAGGTAAAAACTGACTAAAAAATTAAAACTGAATGAAATGTCACGAAGCGCGTCCTTTTTAAAGCCCGATAGAACACTTTCGAAATATTTAGAATTATCTTCACTGTTTTTGCCGAAAGAGACTAATAATTTTAGGAGAATACTGACAGTCAAAGCAAGCAAGTATACAATTTCTAGAAAATTAAAACTACAGGGATTTACAATAATATAACCTAAATAACCTAAATTGGGGCCAAAATGGGGCTCTCAAACAAGATGAACTACTTAAAAACTAAACATTATAGATAAAAATAATAAACCAAACGTAAGTAGAACTCTAAATAAACCCTACGAATCAACTTTAACTACAGAATACTAATAAAATAGTATAAGAACTAGGAAAATAATTAACGTATTTACATTTTCATAATAATATTATACTGTATTTCAGCCTATACTATGTTATTAATATAAGCAATATACTGATAATTCGAAGATCATTTAACGTTATATTTTTTACTTTAGATAAAGGTTTACCTACAAACGCCTTCCACTAATTTAGAAATCTTATCGATTCTAGGTCCAAAAACTAATAGGGTCTACTTTGACAGATTTAGTTTAATGGTGTTCAGCAGAAAGTTGATAAATCAATTGTAATTCTTGAGTGGTAATATTTGATCCCTTCAAATATGCTGTTCATATAAGCATTGGTATTCACACCAAGCCTTAGATTTACAGTGATTTAAGAATTTCAATTTGTCAGGAAATTATATCATAAAAAAGAATGATCCCAATATTGTGGATGTTCAGTGAAAATACTGTTAATAATCTGTCTGCAATATCTTTTGATGTCTGTTTGCGAAGTATTAACAAATTAAAGTTAGTAATTGCCTAAAAAATCCATAATTCCCTAATTTAGCCATTAAGACAGATGTGCTTAGTTTCTCATCTTTTGCAGAAATTAGGTTATCAATAACTAATGTCTACCAATGCAAGGAATAGTGTTATTTTCGATGACAAACAAATAAATTTGTTAGTATCAAATTACTAATTCGAAAATCATTTAATATTAGAGGAATTTTACTTTAGATAATGGTTACCCACAAGTCTTTTCACTAATTTGGAAATCTATTTATGTTTTTTTTTACCTTTATAATGCTTATCTTTACTTACACTCTAAATATTTTATCTGGTTAAGATTAATAAATGCCTAATGAAATAACATTTCGTGAGTATAGTAAAAATAAAAAATTTACTTTTTCGAGTGGGCTTATTTTATCACATCCCGTTGCGTAGCTCTTATGATTTCCTGTCCTTTGATATAAAAAAATGTAATATAAAAAAATGTGTTTTTATGCCCGATGAAACCACCTCTCGTACTCTAGCAAGCATAAAAACGTATTGAAAACCCAAAATAAATAGGATCTTTTCAACTGGAAACCATTTCCGAAATGATATAGGTAACTTCCAAATCGATTTCCGAAAGTTTGTTTTTTATTTCAATATATATTTTATCTTAAGTTATATTTGCCAATTTGATTGACGTGCAATTCCTGATGGTTATGCGTAAGGGAAAACCTAAATTATGGTATATTCTATATTTTATGTATCTGTTTACATAATAAAAACCCTAAAGACCAATATAGCACTAAAGGTTACATGTTTAGCTACTTTTTATTATTGGTGTTTTTTCGAAAGATAATATTATGCACCCTTCTACCGATTATCGTTAAAAATAATGTTTATTAATGTAGTATAACCAGATTATCTGCCGTCCTATTTTCACTATAGTTTGACATTATGGTCGTTATATGTTACAAATATTGCATATTATCGTTAGTTTATTGTTATTGCCAAGAGGTGGGGCCAATATTTTTGGGGAATTTTTGGTGTTATGTTAATTGGTTTTTCTAGTCTAATTCATTTACTAGCCATAAAAGGAGATTATATAATTTATGATTATATTCATGGGCTTTTTGAGGAATCTTGTAAATGATTAGATTAATAGAGCCAATTGATTCAAATAAAGCCTAAAAGAATCTTAAGCGACACAAGTCATTTGATAAAAAATTCCCAAATGAAGCCGTTTACGAAGATCATAAAAACAAATTCCAAAGCGATGCAATTTTTATTTTTCGTTTCTTCTGTGTTACTATTTACTATAACGATTCGTCTTAATCGGTTTTGAAAGCCTTATAAGTCGAGCAATGCAGTTGCGAGTTGGGTTTTACAAAAATGGCGAAGAAAGTTTTTTTTTCTTGGTATTATATTGAAAGAATTGATAGTGAAGTAGATATTTTGTCTACGTACGATTGTATAATAGAAGAACATCGAAGAATTTTTACAACAAATATTTCAAAATGAATAATAGACTGATGAGATCCAATATGAATCGAAACTATAAATGAAAAAATGATTTTAAGTAACATGTAGGATATTTCTGGTCTAGCAGAATTGATAATTGATGACAATTTGGGGTAATCCTAGACTAGTTTTTTTAAGTTTTTGCAGACCACCAGCATAGACTTGAGCTTGAAAGGCCTAAATTGAAAATATATTTCTATTTTTGGACTTTACTTGAAACTTAGGGCATTTCAATACTAGCAGAATTGATTTACCACAAAAGATGTAAAATTTGGGTTATAGCTAAATTATTGATATTTATTTGGATTTAAAAAAACTAAAAATCTAGCTAATTCTCACTGATTTGGCTTTCAGAAAATAGTAGAAAATATAGGATATTTAAATACTGGAAAAATTAATTTAATTTTAAGAGCAATAGTATATTAGTTTGATATAAATGAATCTAAAACTAATTTTAAGCTCTTATTATTGAGTTGAACTTAAAAAACTTAAAATTTATGTAATTCTTATAGATGGGATATTCAAAAAATCAACAAAGGAGTATTTTAATATAGGGTACTAATATTAGTTTTTTTAGGTACTATTATATAGCTTAGTATTATTTTCCATGCAGGTATAATTAATTTTTACAGTATTAATTTAATATTGAAATTAGAGGTATTAAATTATGTGTGGTTTAAAACTATTAGTAATTAACTGAACTTAAACAGGTAGAAATTTCTTAACTAAGAATGTTGATTATTCTTCCAAATCAATACTCTCACTAGCAATTTAGCCTAAAATGTCTTTTTCATCGTATACTATTTTATACATTGGATTATTCATGCATTAGAAGGGGCTGGCAAGCTAATTTGGATTTAAAATTTAGGGGTAATGCATTACCGGTAATTTTAAACTTTTATTATTTAGTTGCACTTACAATGCTAAGAATCCTCAACTTTCATACTAAAAAAATGCAATAGTGTTTCAATGCTTGATTTCCTCTTAGAATAATAGTATTAATTTGATCTTGAAATTAAAAGTAATTTTAAACTATTATTATCTAGTTGCGCTAAAATGACCGAAAATTGGTTACTCCACAGTATTAATTTGACCTAAAATCCTTTTAATATTATGAATTTTTTTTGGTTTTATGTTTTTTATATAGTATCAGTACTAAATTATTTAGACACTAGAATATTTCTAGATTGGCAAATAAATTTGAAGAGTCAGGGGGAAGAACGATGAAAGTCCACATTTAACGAAAAATAAAGTATTCAATGCAAAACGATGCTTATAGCCTCTATTTTGTCGGGTTACAGTATAAGAAGAAACAAAGATGACAGTCCAAAGTTATAATCGAAATAAAATTAGATGTACTAGGAAAGAACGCTGAAAGTCCATGGGACAGCGGAAAAAACGCTGAGAGTCCCATATGGATTGAATGGCGCCTTTAAATTTTTTGGCGCCTATTACTTCATAATATTATAAAAATATCACTTTTAAATCAGTTCAACTGTGTTGTTGTGAGTGATAACTGATAAATATTGTAAACACGTGCATTTTTGAGGTTATGGAGAACAGTTTGCCTAGCGCTCTGACGAAAAAACGAAGGAAAGATGGACGTATTTGTGATGCTTCAAAGAAACTTCGCTTGAAATCTAATGAGACTGGCAGTGATTGTAAGTGTAAGAATTTGAAATGTTTTTCTATTGTAAACAAAGAAACGCGTCGTATAATTTTGCGTGAATTCAATAATTCTTTATCATCATACAATGAGCAGAACTCGTATCTTGCCGGACTAATTTCCGTAGTGCCCATTCAGCGACGACGACCCCGTAAACCGTAAAATGAAGTCACTAAGTTTAATCAGTCATCATACAAATATAGAGTTTGAGTCTTGGGGCAAGACGGTGTCACTTCTGACGTTCAGATATGCTTCAAAGCGTTCTTGTCAATTCACGGAATAAGTGGGCGGCGTGTCCAAACAATTCAAAGGTCATTAAAAATGACAGGTGTTTCTCCAGTTGACAACAGAGGTAAGCACAGAAATAGAAAGCATGCTCTGTCCAAGGAAACAATTGCGTGTGTAAAGCAGCACATCTTGTCTTTCAAATCTCGTAGCAGCCATTACAGCTTAAGTAAGTCCAAGAAAACGTATCTATATCTAACTGTTTAAACAAAAACATCATGATATGAAATTGTCTTGCGACAGCTATCGAGACATTTTTAACAAGAACTTCAACATTAGTTTTGGGTACCCTCGTTCAGATACCTGTTCTTTCTGTGACGAGATAAACGTCAAAATACAAAATCTTCAATCAAAACTCTCAAAGACGGAAAAAAGTACTGCTGAAATTCTCAGAGAACTAAAGAAACTGCAACTGGATAAAGATATTCATTTGAGGAAAGCAGATACCTTTTACAAAAGGAAAATAGCTGCGAAGAATGAGAGTGGAAAGACAATGGAAATGGAATCAATATGCATCGACTATGCCAAGAACTTGCCAGTTCCAAACATTTCCACAAATGACGTGTATTATTGCCATCAATTGTCAATTTACACATTTATTATTCACATTTTATCGGATAATCAAGCTATTTTCTATACGTATCCAGAAGTAATAGGCAAAAAGGGAAGCTCGGATGTTTGTTCGTTATTGCATAATATGCTGTACAATCATCTAAATCAGCAAACGAGGAAACTAATCACTTTCTGTGACTCATGCCCAGGACAAAATAAAAACTGGACTATGTTTAGATACTTGCATTATGTTATACATTTCCAGAAAAGTTTGGACTTTATTCAAATGACATTTCCGATTTGAGGCCATTTATATATGGAGTGCGACAAGGACTTCGCCGCAGTGAATCAAAAGCATAGAGCAGAAATACCGCAAGACTGGATAGAGGATTTCAAGTCAAGTCGGAATAAGCCATCGCCCTTTAAAACTGAAAATGTTCAACAACACTTTTTCCGGCAATGGGAAGTGCTAAATACATTTTCCAAAAAAAAATATTCCTTTCCAACTAGAGTTATTAGGGAAATAAAATTTTCAAAGGAAAATTGTGTATCTCCGGACAACATTCAACGGGGAGTGGCAGTCAGCTGATATCGTCGGAAAACTATTGGTGCCAAACAATAGGGGGGAGTTTGAATTACCTGGAATTTCTTACGAAGGTATAAATTTGTATGCATTTTCCGATGAGATTTTACCTTACCCAGTTTGTCTTGTTTCAGGTCTACTCCCTTTATCAGGTGCTAATTTTAAAGATCTAACTAAGCTTGCAAGATTTTGTGGAGAATCGGCACAGGAGTACATTTGCAGCCTGCCACACAATTGAGAATTTCTATTTTATTTCGTAGTCTCCATTTTGTCACCAAACAATAAAGATTTATTTTGTAAAATTGAGCTTTTATTCAAAAACCGTATAAGTTCTTGATAATAAGAGGAA
Organism: Anthonomus grandis grandis; assembly: GCF_022605725.1. NCBI lineage: Eukaryota > Metazoa > Arthropoda > Insecta > Coleoptera > Curculionidae > Anthonomus > Anthonomus grandis. The sequence goes on along the minus strand of NC_065548.1, from coordinate 13,594,405 downwards.
ATATCGATGAAAGTCACTGAACCCTCATCTTTCTTTCTCAGTTTTTTGCGATCTCTACTAGAATTTTTTGTTTTTTATTGTTCTAGAGCCTTAAAATTTTTTTTCAGGTGGTAACGCCGTTGAACTACCCAATAGTACATATTTATTCATTGAATAGTTTTTACGCTAAATATAGAAGGGTTTCAAACTTAATTTTATCGATATTCCTGGCTCTTCATTTGGACTTACAATGTAGGGTACTTTAGTACTAGCAGAATTGATTTGGGCTTAAAAAAGTAAAACTCTTTTTTTTTCGGTAATATTATTGATTTGCCGGCAATAATAATGTAATATTTTAATATCTTCAATATTTTATAATATTTTTATTTTGTCAGGATTGATTTGATTTTAAAATATATTACTTAATTTTTGTGCGTGTAGAATTGATTTACCTTAAAAAATTTGGAAAATAAGGATTTTTTCATCATTAATGATCATTTACTCTTAAATATGTGAGTACGAGTATGTTAATGATTGTAGAATTGATTGTAGGATAACAGTATTGGTTAGATATTAAAATTCAGAAAGAATTAATTTAATTTTAAGAGCAATAGTAAAAATAATTAATATGAATGAATCAAAAACTAATTTTAAACTCTTATTATTGAGTTAAACTAAAAAAACTCAAAATTTATGCAATTCTTATACATGTGGCATTCAAAAAATCAATAAAGGGGTATTTTAATATAGGGTATATTAGTTTTTTTTAAGTTTTAGTATATAGCTTAGTATTATTTTCCATGCCGGTAGAATTGTTGTTAGGTAGAATTAAATTTTACAGCATTAATTTAATATTGAAATTAGGGGTATTAAATTAGGTGTGACTTAAAACTGTTAGAAATTAACTGAACTTAAACGGGTAGAAATTAGTGATGGGAAAAATTGCATTATTTCGATAATCGGATTATTAGGTTATGAATGAATTCAATAACTGGATTATAATCCGAATTAAAAATCGCTCCTGTGTATATATTGCAACATCGCAAATCACAAGACATATATCAGCTGATTAATTTGTGACAAATAATTTTGTATTTTTTTGTTCCTTGATCATTAAACTGTTGCTGTTTCTTAAAGAAGTATATTTCGAATCTTAATATTTTTAACTTTAAATTATTGATAAACTGTAAGAAGGAAGTATTTCTGTAAATAGTAAATGATGATTACAATGAGATCCGGAATTTAAAAAAAAATCAGTAGTTTGGAATTATTTTAACAAACTCGATGCAAGACAAGCCGTTTGCCACATGTGCAAGAAAATGTTAAAATATTCTTAGAATAATTTTATATAACCATTATTTACTAAATAAAATATGTTTATTTCTATAAAAAAAATAAAAGATTTTAAAAGAACTTAAAGAATTAATTATTTTATATTTACTTTTAGGTAAATTACAATCTTAAATTGTATCTAAAAGGTGCATACTTTCGTCCTACAGTATTTAATACCAAAAAATAATTATAAACATAATTATTTTTTGGTTATTATTAAACATTGAATATTTTATAGAAAAAAAATAAATAAAATCTATTACTATCAATCATAAAAAAAATGAAAAAGAAAAGACATGGCAACGACTTGCGAGTGAACAAGACGTATGACGATTATATTTCATTTTTTAATGTGATTGATTTTCCGGCAATGATAATGTCTTCAATATTTTATAGTATTTCTAGCTGGGCAGCATTGATTTACTTTTAAAATATATTATTATGAAAATGTAAATACGTTAATTATTCTGCTAGTTTTTGTACAATTTTATTAGTATTCTGTAGTTAAAGTTGATTCGTAGGGTTTCTTTAGGGTTCTACTTACGTTTGGTTTATTATTTTCATCTATAGTGTTTAGTTTTTAAGTAGTTCATCTTGTTTGAGAGCCCCATTTTGGCCCCAATTTAGGTTATTTAGGTTATATTATTGTAAATCCCTGTAGTTCTAATTTTCTAGAATTTGTATACTTGCTTGCTTTGACTGTCAGTATTCTCCTAAAATTATTGGTCTCTTTGGGCAAAAACAATGAAGATAATTCTAAATATTTCGAAACTGTTCTATCGGGTTTTAAAAAGGACGCGCTTCGTGACAAATCATTCAGTTTTAATTGTTTAGTCAGTTTTTACCTTGGAAACAATTAAACGACAGTCAAGGCGAGTTAGGTTAGTGTTTTTGACGTTGACAATAAAAGTGTGTTCCGGAATTTCGTTACAATTGGTGTCAGAAGTAAAGGATATTTGGAAGCTCATTTTAGTGGATGCCTTTAACAAGAACTCAGGCCAAGATGGAGACTGAGAAATTGATGGAGCTGCTATTGAGGAAGTTTGACGAGCAAAAAGTAGAACAAGAAGAACGAGAGCGTAAGCAGAGGAAAGAACAAGAAGAACGAGACCGCAAACAAGAAGAAAGAGATCGTAAACAGAAAGAAGAACAAGAAGAACGAGACCGCAAGCAAGAAGAACGAGACCGTAAACAGAAGGAAGAACAAGAAGAACGAGACCGCAAACAAGAAGAAAGAGACCGTAAACAAAAGGAAGAACAAGAAGAACGAGACCGTAAACAAGAAGAACGAGACCGTAAACAGAGGGAAGAACAGGAAGAGCGAGATAAGAAACAGGAAGATTTACTTAAGACAATTAAATCTGACCTGAAGAAAGAAAATGAAGACCTGATTCGAACCATGAAAGATGACTTACTGAATTTAAAAGATAATCTTAAAAAGGAGCAGGAAGAACGAGACAGAAAACAAGAGGAACGAGTTTTACAACTTAAAGAAGATCTGGAGAAGAATCAGAAACAATTAATGACTAACTTTGAAGCAATAGTAGAAGAAGAATTGGGACAAGTACAAAAAAAGATCCAAGAACTAGAGATGAAAGTAAAACAGACCCCTCTTTATCCCGATCCTAGAATGCAAACAATGATGAAAGTAAAGCCACCAAAATTCGACGGCAAAGAAGCATGGAGTACCTATTTAAATCAATTTGAGGCCGCTGCTAGGGGAAATCGCTGGGATAACGAAGAAAAGGCAATCAATCTTAAGCTAAGCCTTAGAGGAGAAGCTACAGAAATATTAAGAATGGTGCCATCTGAGGATCAGCTCAATTTCGACGTACTGGTGCGTACCTTAGAGATGAGATACGGTGAAGCCCATCTACAACAAGTGTACCAGGCTCAATTGAAATCTAGAAGACAACAACCCGAGGAAGGACTTCAACAGTTTGAGGCCGATGTTGCTCGATTAGTAAATCTGGCTTACCCTTCAGCCCCAACAGAGTTCCGAGAACAAATTTCTATAAATTATTTTATTGACGGAGTTCGAGATCCAGATACTAACCACGCCCTAAGGATGGCTCATCATAAAAGTATTTCAGAAGCTTTGGCCCATGGACTAGAGTATGAGGCAGCTTTTCAAGCAACTAGAAGGCAGACACGAATAAGACAAATCAGAACTCCGGAAAGTGATCTCGAAGATCGCCTAAAGAAGATTGAATCATTATTAGCGAGGAAACCTAAAAGACCATTGCAATGCTGGAATTGTAATGAGGAGGGGCACCTTAAACGTCAATGCCCCAAGCCTTTAAGAGATGGGTGCTACCAAGCCCCACGTATAAGACTAAACCGGCTGCCACATCCTGGAGAGAGCTTGGTAGTACCGGGAAAAATATGCGGCCGTGAATGTGAGATGGTAGTGGATACAGGATCAAGTCATACTATCGTGAAGCCGAACATCGTAGCACACTGTAGGCTTTCAGCACCACCCAATTTAATTCTGGAGTCTGCAAATGGAAAAAGGATCCCGATTCTTGGATTGCATGAAGCTACAGTCACCATTGGCTTAACAACATTTCAACAGCCAGTATTAGTGGCAGAAATCATGGATGATGTCATATTAGGATTAGATGTTATGAATGCTCAGCAGTTTAAAATGGATGTATATAACCGGATATTGACGACGAGAAATGAAGAGATTTTTATGCACCACCTATATGAAGATAAAGTAAATACCAGAGTCGTTAAGTTATTCAAGGATATTACCATACCAGCAAATTCAGAGGTGGTGATTAATGCTACAACTGGAGGAAAAGAGGGAGAAACTGTTTTGATTGAGCCCATGGAAAACTGCAAACTATATGGTAAAGGAATTTTTCCAGCCAAGACTTTATCTACGCAGAAGAAATCTACTGTTTTGGTTCGAATGGTAAATTTAAAAGGATATGATCAACACCTGAAACAAGGAGAGAACATTGGCGTATGCTCTGAAGTAGTGGCAGTCATGAAAAATGCTGATAGAAGTCGTTATTCAAACAGACCTTTTCCTGTATGTTTACAAAACCTATTTGAAGAATCATCTGCCAATTTAACCATGGACCAGTGTAGTAAATTGCGACGTCTTCTTGAAGAAAATCAAGATGTGTTTTCCTTGCACGATAATGACCTGGGAAGAACTGATTTGGTGCAGCATCGAATTAACACTGGAGACAATGCTCCGATTAAACAAGCACCTCGAAGAATTCCGATAGCTAAACAAGGAGAAGTTTCCTCAATGCTTCAAGAAATGAGGACACAAGGAGTGATAGAACCTTCTCAGAGTCCTTGGACATCTCCAGTTGTGCTAGTAAAGAAAAAGGATGGATCCACTAGATTTTGTGTAGACTATCGGCGACTGAATGACATTACCAAGAAAGACAGTTATCCCCTACCAAGAATTGACGACACCCTGGACACGTTATCAGGTTCACAATGGTTCTCAACACTCGATCTAAAGAGTGGATACTGGCAGGTAAAGATGCATCCAGAAGATAAAGAAAAGACCGCATTCTCGACTGGAACGGGACTTTGGCAGTTTACAGTAATGCCCTTTGGACTCTGCAATGCTCCAGCTACGTTTGAGAGACTTATGGAAACAGTTTTACGTGGAATGACTTGGGAATCATGTTTGGTTTATCTGGATGACGTCATCATACTGGGAAAAACATTTGAAGATCATTTAAAGAATATTCAAGAGGTATTTGTTAAACTGCGAGAGGCCAACCTGAAGCTAAGTCCTAAAAAATGTTGCTTATTTCAAAAAGAAGTTCGATACCTTGGCCAGGTAATATCAGAAAAAGGTGTCAAGACTGATCCAGATAAAGTAGAGGCAATCGAAAATTGGCCACGACCCACTGATAAACACCAGTTAAGAAGCTTTCTGGGCCTTTGTACCTATTACAGAAGATTTGTAAGAAATTTCGCTAATCTTGCAAAGCCTCTACATAAGCTCACGGAGGACAAAATGGTATTTAGTTGGTCAACAGACTGTGAAGAAGCATTTCAACGGTTAAAAAGAGCACTATGCACATCTCCAATTTTAACATATCCGATTCCTGGACAACCTTTTATTTTGGATACCGATGCGAGTAATGTTGGAATTGGGGCCGTTCTATCACAAAAATATGAAGATGGCGAGCACGTGATAGCTTATTTCAGTAAAACGTTATCAAAACCAGAAAGAAACTATTGTGTCACCAGACGAGAGCTATTGTCAGCAGTAAAAGCTATTGAACATTTCCATAAATATTTGTATGGTCAACGATTTATCCTTAGAACCGACCATGCTTCGTTGAAATGGCTGTTTCAGTTTAAAAATCCCGAAGGACAAATAGCAAGGTGGCTTCAACGATTACAAGAGTATGACTTTACAATAGAACATAGGAAAGGCGCATATCACCAAAATGCCGATGCTTTATCGAGAAGACCCTGTATTGAAACATGTCAACATTGTTTTAAAAAGGAATCAAAACAGCATCCAGAGATATTTACTTGTAATCGTCTTGGCCTTCACAGTTCTAAAGAGTGGGATGTAGCTAGTTTAATCCAAGATCAGTGTGATGACCCAGTATTTGGTCTTATTTACGAACTGAAATCTCGAGAAATTTCAAAACCAGAATGGAAAGACATTTCTGACAAATCTCCAGAACTTAAAGCTTATTGGTCTCAATGGAATTCATTGGTTATAAAAGATGGATTATTAAAAAGAGTCTGGGAGAGCGTAGATGGAAAAGAAAAGACATATCTGACAGTCCTTCCTCGAAAACGTATTCCGGAAGTCCTTGAAGCTGTTCATGGCGGTGTCGGCGGAGGACATTTTGGAGTTAGTAAGACCTTGGCAAAAGTGAGAGAACGGTTTTACTGGCTGAACAGTCATCAAGATGTTGAACGCTGGTGCCGAGAGTGTGAGCAGTGTTCGTCAAGCAAGGGCCCAAAAACCCGGACAAGAGGAAAGATGATGCAGTATCTTGTTGGTGCACCCTTTGAACGAATTGCCATAGACGTAGCAGGACCCTTTCCTACTAGTAGCTCCGGAAACCGATATGCTCTTGTTGCTATGGATTACTTTAGTAAGTGGCCCGAGGTGTATCCGATTCCAAACCAAGAAGCAACGACAGTAGCTGAAGTGCTGTTCCAGAACTGGATTTGTCGATTTGGTGTACCCAGAGAAATACATTCAGACCAAGGAAGGAACTTTGAGTCACAAATATTCCAACAAGTATGCCAGTTGCTGGGAATCAATAAGACCCGTACAACCCCACTACACCCTCAGTCTGATGGAATGGTTGAAAGATTTAACCGCACATTTGAAACCTATTTAAAGATGGTAGTAAACTCTAAGCAAACCGACTGGGATACCTGTATACAACCATTCCTATTGGCATATCGTTCTTCTATCCACAAGTCAACTGGAAAAAGCCCGGCAAAAGTTGTCTACGGTGATGAACTTCGTTTACCTTTGGACATTATTACTGGAAGACCCCATAAGTCTGAAACCCTTGAGGAGTACGTCGACCATTTACAAGAGCGTTTACAAATTGTTCACGAACAAGCACGGGATAAACTTCATCTAGAAAGTAACAGAATGAAATCACGTTATGACATAAAGGCAAATTCTACCGGTTTTAATCCTGGGGATAAAGTCTGGTTATACAATCCACGGAGGACGAAGGGCAAGTCACCAAAGCTCCAGAAGGATTGGGAAGGTCCATTCAATGTGGTCACCAGAATCAACGACGTGGTGTACCGTATCCAACGACATCCGACAGCGAAGATGAAAATTGTAAACATCGTCCGGCTAGCGCCCTATCATGACTCAGGTGGTCCCATGTTTGATCGGGACGATCAAACTTGAGAGGGGAGCAGTATTATGAAAATGTAAATACGTTAATTATTCTGCTAGTTTTTGTACAATTTTATTAGTATTCTGTAGTTAAAGTTGATTCGTAGGGTTTCTTTAGGGTTCTACTTACGTTTGGTTTATTATTTTCATCTATAGTGTTTAGTTTTTAAGTAGTTCATCTTGTTTGAGAGCCCCATTTTGGCCCCAATTTAGGTTATTTAGGTTATATTATTGTAAATCCCTGTAGTTCTAATTTTCTAGAATTTGTATACTTGCTTGCTTTGACTGTCAGTATTCTCCTAAAATTATTGGTCTCTTTGGGCAAAAACAATGAAGATAATTCTAAATATTTCGAAACTGTTCCATCGGGTTTTAAAAAGGACGCGCTTCGTGACAAATCATTCAGTTTTAATTGTTTAGTCAGTTTTTACCTTGGAAACAATTAAACGACAGTCAAGGCGAGTTAGGTTAGTGTTTTTGACGTTGACAATAAAAGTGTGTTCCGGAATTTCGTTACAATATTATATAATTTTTGTAAGTATAGAATTGATTTACTTTAAAAATTTGGAAAATAAGGATTCATTTACTCTTGAATATGTAAGTATGAGTATTTTAATGATTGCAGAATTGATTGTAGGATAACAGCATTGGTTAGATATTAAAATTGACGGCAATTTTAAACTATCATTATTTAGTTATTTAAAGAGCTTAAAAAGTATTTGGCTAAAACAAGATGAGATTCAAGATACTCTTAAGCAATCAGTATTGATTTGATGTTGGAAAGTATTTTTTTATCTGAAAAATTAATTAAGGCTTAAAAACTTAAAATTTATGATATTCTTACGCTAACAATATTGACTTTGTATGAGTTTATTTATTATTTAAGGTATTTTAATACTGAAAGAATTAATTTACTATTAAAATTTTCAAAATTGGGTATATATCTAGGTATTTATCTGGTACTATCCCCCTATTTTTATTTAGATAACACATTTAAATATAAAAATATACTAACTTAGGGTATTTTTACAGTATCCATTTGGGCTTGATAGACTTTATGTTATGGGTATTTAATTGCTGGTAGACTCGATTAATACTTAAAAGGTGTCTTATTTGAGAGCTTGTAAAATTAATTATTATTCAATCCTAAGGTCGCTCAATCACTCTAAATTATGATATTTCAAGGCTAATAATATTGATTTGATCTTAAAACCTTCTAAATTTTTAGATAGAAAGAAAATTCTGCCAGGATTAATTTGGATAGGCTCAAAATGACATGCACTAAATATACAGTATTGATTTGGCATTGAAAGACTTAAAATTTGAGGGTATTCGATGTTAGCAGAATTGATTCATTCTTGAAAGGATTAAAATTTTGTATTTTTTTGCTGGCAACATTAATTTAATAGAATTTAAAAATTTTTAAGGCTCACAGTATAATCTTGATATTTCATGTGTTTCTCTACTTGCAAAATAAAGTATTTATTTCTATGTTAGGTAGAATAAATGTTCAGTTTAAAAGCTCCAAAATTCATTCAAGATTTTTGCCTACTAAATTTGATATAGTCTTCTGAAAATTCAAAGTCAGAACAATTTAGCCTTAAAAACTTAAAGTTTAAGGTATTTTTTAGGTGCCTAATTTTAAAAATCTGTTAATATTTTAAATATAAAAACCACACTATACAGTCAATTGTACTTCAAAGATACCTAATTTAATTCTAACAGTATTAACCTATTTACTGGCTAAAATATGTACCCACCATCCTAACTTATAGGCCAATTTGTTTGACACTTCATACCCTTAAATGTAAAATACTGTTTTAATAAAAAGGGATATATGGGGCTTTAGGGCACGGCCCTTAATCATGCCCTTTTGGTGGCAACAAACTTTCAAACGAAAAATAGCGGATTTCTCCACTAAGCAGTGTTAAGTTGTAAAAAAAAAGAACTGTTACAAGAAGAACAAATTCCACCGAGACGTATAAGCTCTCCATTTATGTTTAGGCATCACCTGTCTTACTTAAAAGTCTTGTAAGTCTTGTCATGTTAACTTGTTTCCTGTATAAAATTAGGTACAAATCGGTTGGTGTTCATTTGTATGCGTGCCTTCGCTTTTGTATAATCATCGTTTAGATTTATTTGTTTAATAGCAATTTATTTATAATAGGTGGGAGGAAATGATAATATTCGGTGTATTGTATATTTAATTACGTGTGATAATACTTTGTTGATTAGAAAGCATCGTATATTGAATAAATTACATTGGAATTTATGAAATATTGTCTGATATCTATGTGAGTTGTTCTTTTAGTCCAAAGGTCGAAAATTTATGGTTGAACAGCGATTATATTAAATTGAGGCATAACTTAAATGGAGTTGGTCCACATTTTCATAAGAATGCAAAACATGATATAATAGAGAACTTTCACGTAATCATTGTTACAGAAACTAGGATTTTACAACATCATTAATTATAGGGTTATTCCTTTCTATACAGTAAAGGAATATACAATCAAAATTATGGGGTGCTAGAATACATTAAAAATATAAGCAGCTTTAGGTTCGAAATCAAAATAGTCGCAGATATCAATTACGTAAGAATAGAACTCAAAATATCGTAGTAAAACCTGGGGATAACAGGAACTGGGCACATACTTGATAAGACACACATATAAAGACATTAAAATAGTAACGGGAGACATAAATACTAACATCCTTGACAACCCAAAAAGAAGCAATAACTATCTAATTTTATTGCAAGAAAAAGGATTTAAATCTTACATAAATAAATGCACTCGCGAAGTTAACGATTCCAGAATATACATTGATCATACTTTTGTAAAAACAAACAATATTGATTAGAAAAAAAATATTTCGTTAGTTATTCATTCCAAAATATCCGATCAATTTAATTATACTGAAAATACCCATAGAAAATAAAAAAGACTTAGCAAAACATAAATTAACTACGACATAAGTAAAATAAAAATTTAAAAAAAAAATAAACATATAATACTGACCACCCAAAATAAAGATCATTGCACTGAAACACTGACAAATTAGATTTAAAAAAATTGAGTCATGAAACTATATTAAATCAATAAAACGCAGTAAAGAAAAAACCATGTATATTGGTTCTAATTATATAGGCAATACATAATAGAGACAAATTATATCACAAATATAAATAAAATAAAAATCTACATTATTACGAAAAAAAACATATGAATTAACTTAAGTAACTTATAAAAGAAATAAAAGCTCAACACTATAAATATAATAACAACAAAAAGATATAGCAAACAATACATAAATACAATAAATATCAAAAATCTAATAATGGAACAGAAATAAAAAATGAGCGTAAAGAACTAGCAAGACATCCTAAAGAAATTGCAATTATCTTTAATACTCAGAAATAAATCGGCAAATATAGTTTGAAAAGAGTATAGCAACCGAAATTCTGAATAATATTCTGAATGAATATTTGAATAATATCCTAGATATTATTCAAATATTGAATAATAATTATTATATACATATTGTCCTAGACTATTTAAATCAGCTATCATAAAACTTATATTTAACACGTTTTTTTAAATGTTTATAGTAAACTTATATTTACTAAAAATAACATCTTGCCACTCAAACAGTTTGGATTTCGCAAAGATACATCTTCAACATAGCTACAGTATTCATAGACTTAGCAAAGGCTTGTGTGTGATAAAAGCTTTTGTGAAAACTTAAAATTATTGGATTACGGGGAGCTCCTTCCAATTTCATAAAAAGCTACTTACACCAAAATGCAAATTGTACTACTAGAAAACGAATTTACGAAAAAAATGTTTAAGCATTCGAGTTCCATAAGGTATAATACTACAATATTATTCATAATCTACATAAATGACCTAGTAAAATTTGATCTGAATGGCAAAATTGGGTGATTTGCAGACGGCACTATTTGCCACACAAAGATTGTTCCATTCTCTAGCCTCCCAACAAATACCCAAATTACTATTAATTCCTGAACTTAAAAATGACCCAGTCATAATTAAAAGTGTTAATTCAACTAATTATCTAGGAATAAAAAAATATTCTTATCTGAAGTGGGATAAGCACATTCAATCGTGTACAAAAAAGCTGAGATCTTTAATATAACAAGTGGTGCAAAAGTCATGTCATAATTTGAATTTGCTGCCATTTTCGCAGATAGAGTCAAATTTTACTGTGCTTTAATATTTATGATGTAGATATATAGAAAATTAGTTGACACCAAGTAACGGAGTGACCTCAAGCACATGGAATTATTATTACTCCTTATTTGACAAATTTTTAATCAGTTGTTTTAGCGTAGCGTGAATTTCGTCGCCGTTTTCCTTGTTGTTGTGCTTGATATGATCTAATAATCAAACGTAAAAACATTGCTGCTGTTACTAACGACGTCAGAGAGAATCCACAAGCATTAACGAGAGGACGATGCATACAATAAAAAATGTAACAATTGAAAATGTTTCCCTACAAAGCGCAAACTGGAAACTGTTCACGAATTGCTGCCTGGTAATCATCGTAAAAGGCTATTTCCACTTAAGTGGTTATGCTAACAAATAATATTTGAGTTTCTGGGGCATCCGAGAATCCACGTCAAATACCTAATGTAACCGTAACTGGTGGGCGTTACAGGCAGATGCAAAACCAGTTTTTTTTGCAGTAAGCTGCTACATCGGATCTCAATCATTGTTGGTTCCAACAGAACGGAACAGCCAACCGCCCACACAGCTTAGACAACGATGGAGATTTTTCAGGTCGAGTGACCTCCCGTTTTCGAGTTTTGAACTGGACCTCCAGATCGCCAGATCTAACAGCATCTTTCTTTGGGGCCTTTTAAAATCTTACGTTTACCGCAACAACCCACGCAGCTTACAAGCTTTGAAAGCTAAAATTGAAGAAGAGATCGCTAATTTGAACTGAGTTGTTTTGCGAGCAACAATTTAAAATACCATAAAACAAGCACAATTATACATCAGCTCGAAAGGTGGCCATTTGAGCGATATAATTTCTTTTAATTAATGTCATTAATCTGTTAACACTTTGAAATAAAGTTTTTTTGACAACAAAGCACTTTTTTAAGCAAATCATAAGAATAGTAAAGACTCATAAGACAAAAATTGACTCCAGTTCCCTTTATCTTATGTATAATGCTTGAAGCGGGGCATATGATAACATAATAAAACCCTTAAAAGTAGTACATTAAAAAATTCATAAAATCATCTGTAAATTTCCGACACATTATAATAAAAATGAATGTTTCCAGCAAATTAAGGTGTTAGAAATAAAACAAGTCTAGTGAAAAAGTGCACTAATTTTCCTTACGAAAAATAAGTTAACCACTTACCTACACACAACTACCAAACAAGATTTGTTGCATAAAATCAACCTGTTCTTCTAAGGATGTCTAAAATAAAAGGCGCAATAGGACAACAAATATTTAATAGAGTACCACCGGAGTTAAAACATATCACATGAAAGAAAATAAATTTGCATTTTATTAGCATAGCTAATTATTGTAAATTAACACTTAATATATTTCATTAAAAAGAACTATGAACCACAGCCAAGATTTTAACATAGCCTGTATTCCTTTGCCTGAATCTTAGTCTATTCTTGCTGCAGTTCATTTATTATAAGAAGCAACCTTTACATTTGTTTATACTTATAGACCTATCACCTATCTGTAATTATTTTATAAATATTAATACGATGTACATGTTTAAGTGAGCAAAAAATAAAAAATAAATAGACATTGGAGATATTAAAAAGTTTTATAGGAAATAGTGAGCATATTAAAATCTTTATAGGTAAAATTTACTATCAATAAGTAGTTCATGCTATGTAAAATTGCAAATGTAAATACTGCTCTGGCTTGAGACAAATTGCTATTTTCAATTGAATATTTAAAAAATTTTTGCAGGGCATAACTTTAATGGATTGTATTTACCTTTTCATAATTTAAAAATGCATCATCAAAATTACAAAAGCTAGTAAGTGCTTTCAACCCATTAGTTGAAAGCTTTTGGGTTATTAAGGGAAGAAACCTAGGAAATATCTTAGAAAGTATAACTGTGACTGTGAATCTCAAATGCTTATTTAGATTATCTTCAAAAGAAACATTTAATAACTCTAAAACTTCTAATATATTTGACCTGCTTAATCCCAAATTATCCCAATTTAATCCCGGATACCAACCTTTTACCAAAAAAAAAACTCTATTTGCCTCGCCTATTTCCAAATAAAAAATCTCCCGCAATTCCCCGACCTTGTCAGACGAAAAAATCCGTCACCCCCCATCATCCAGAAATTTCGATTAAGGAGGCGTTTGCGTTACAGGAACGACAACTGCGATAAGGTTACTGGATAATGGTCCATAAGATGACCTTGATGGCTTTATGGTAACCTTACTTCTCCCCGCGGGCCAATCCAATTATCGCTTTTATTGATTCGGATCATTTTTTTAAAAGTTACTCGGGGTATCGAAAGTGATCGGTTCGAGTCGTCTGTCTCTGTCTGAGATACATCGAGATTATTTCAGTTTGGAAAAGTTTGAATTGGTCTATGTTTAAATCGTGGAATGGAAGTTATTGGAGATTTTTTCCAATTTGTTTTTAAAATAAACGATCCAACTTTTTTAAAGTAGTGATTAGAGATGGAATAGTGGAATATGTCCAAATAATATTCGAAAAATTCAGTTATTTTATTTTTTCTATATTAAAAAATAACTAATTCTAAGAGACGGCGAGATCTAGCATAGCTACTCTATCTAACGGTCTAACTTAAAATATTTTTCTAATATAATATTTCTAACTTAAAAAAAATAAATTATGAAGAACTATAGAAAAGAGCATTAAAGTTTTAACTACATTACGGCTAAACGATTTTATAAACTTAGCGGTGTTATGTTTAGGAATGACAAGGCTATTGCAGTTACGTGTATGTCGATCAAGTTTATTAAAAAGATATGTGGGAGTTCTTGATAGAACAATTTGTAAGTAGAGAGATGCACTAGATACCTTTCTTCTAGATTTAATTACCTATGAATGCTTCAAATAAAGATATTAAATGGTGAAAATTTCTACCATTGTAATGAAATGTAAGACAAGAATTCTAAACCCTTTCCAAACTCTGTTTATCCTTTTGATTAACTGCAGGTCAGTAGAGTATATTACAATAAGAAAAAGCAGATAAAGCCAAAAAATCACATAATCTTAACTTAACGGTGGATAGGATACCTTCATGTATGTATAATATTTTTAATTTTAGATAAGCACTTTTGAAGTAAATGAGACAGATGATTTTTAAAGTTTAATTTATTGTCAATCCAAACGCCTAAATTTTTTTCATACGCAGAAGGAGCCAAAATCATGCCTTCAACCTTACTTTGATTCGATTGACGGCGTAATGCCGTGACAAACATTCTACTTGATACGTGTAAATTTATATGTTTTAGATAATCTTAGTCTGCCAGAAAATTATTAAAGAAACTACAAATTATGGAAAATACAACGAGTACAAGAAAGAAAAAAGAAAAGTCTTTTCAATAGACGAACAAATGACTCCTTTCTTAGGTAGGTGTCCAGTTCGGCAATCCAAGACCGGTAGGCCTTAAGAATTTTGTGCTTATTGGATTTTGGAATCTCCGAGTACAATACGAGTTAGAACTCGATGCATCAATTTTGCGGCTGGTAGACACTTATAGAATATAGTTACTTCTATTTAGACAGATATTTTTTAACAGTGGGTTTAATGGACAATTTAATATCTTTAAAAATTGATGCAATTGCTAGTAATATATCTAAGAGAGTAAAAGGTTTTAATTAAAAATAAGATAATACCAATAAAAAAAATATTCGAGGAAAGACAGAAATGGCAGTTAGATCTGATGATAAACTTTGAATCACAAAGATAACAAATCTATGTCGATGATCTCAACAGCTTTTGAGAGAGAGTAAGCCTAGCTGTTATCAAATTGAACAGGCATTACTTCCGTAATTTTTAAACTGCCTGATATTTCTATTTTATTTTAGACAGTTAAGATCTAATTTATCCTTTTGTCTAGGTAATTAGATTAGAGGGATTGAGTTGACTTTGTACTGAAAAGTCTTATGTTACCACAACCTGTAAAAATTTATTGTAGAACCTCTTAGTTTAGCAATTTTATGAGGTAGTACTTCGCTTTTTCCAAGTATTTGAGCTCGTTGACTTTAGTTTCTTATTTCTTTGAGGTATTCTCAAATTAGAATTTCTGTTTTCTTTTAGGTAGTTCAAGTCAATTTCCCAAACTTCCAGGCATTCTGTAACTGCCTAGAGTTGAAGCTGCTTCAACTTCTGTGTATTCAAAAAATCTTAAATTGCCTGGGATTGCTCATTTCTTCCAGCCATTTGAGCACATTATATTTAACTTTAGGCAGGTAAAAAAAGCCTCTTTAGTTGCCCCAAATTTCTCACTTCATTGAGGTATTGCAGGTCGTTTTCCTTAATTTTCAGACAATTCAACTAGCTCCTTCGGCGGAATTCATTTTTGAACATGGAAGTAATTTTACATTCATTCGGGGTAGCTAAAGCCAATTCCTTCAACCTATAAGGAGTCAAAAAACAGCAATTCCTAAATTGTCTGGGATTTGTCATTTCTTCCAGTTAATTCAGTTCATTTCCTTTAATTTCCAGGCAGGTAAAAAACCGACTTTTTATCTGCCTAGAATTTTCTACTTTATTGAGATAGTTTAGGTCATTTTTCCTATCTTTCCGGCAATTAATTGAAACTGTTTAAATTGGCTGAAATTTCTGTTTTCTTGCAGGCAGTTAAAGTCAATTTCCTAAATTTTCAGGCAGTTAAAAAGTCATTGTTTAACTGCCTGGAATTTTTCATTTCTTACAAATAGTTGAGGATATTTAATTTTCAAGCAGTTGAAATATTCCACGAAACTGAAGTTATTACCTATTTTTCCAAGAAGTTTCCAGAAAGTTAATTTTTGCAGTGCTTGGAAGTCATTTTAAATTCATTCCGGGCGGTTGAAGCCAATTTCTTTAACTTCTAGTCAAAAAAAAAAGATGCCTAAATTGTTTGGGCTTTTTCATTTCTTCCAGGCAATTCAGCTCGTTTCCTTTGAACTTGCAGGACTTTTACCTGCCTGAAATTTCCGTTACCATTCAGGCAGTTAAAGTCAATTTTCTCTTTTTTTAACTTTTAGGCAGTTAAAAAGTCCTTCGTTAGTTGCCTGGAATATTTCATTTCTTTCAAGTAGTTAAGGATATTTTCTTTAATATTCGGGCCTATTTTTTTTTGAAGAAGTTAAAGTAATTTTCAGCTCCTTCCATGGAATTTGAGCAGCTGAAGCCAAAGTAACTTAGCAGTCAACAAAGAGTAATTCCTTAATTTTCTGTGATTTCTCATTTGCTTTAACTTCAGGCAGATGAAAAATCCATTTTGTTTTATCTGGAATTTCTCATTTCAGATTGTTTTCTTAATTTCCAGGTTATTAAATGAAACTGTTTAAATTGCCTAAAATTTCTATTTTCTTGCAGATGTTCCTCGAATTTTTCATTTCTTCTTGAATTTTCAGGCATTTGAGATCTTCCACGAAATTGAAGTCATTTCCTATTTCCTCCAGTAAGTTTAAGTCACTTCTAGCTTCTTCATTTTTAAATCTCCTTAATTTTTGAACTGCCTGGAAGTGAGTTTACGTTTGTTCCAGGCAGTTGAAGCAAATTCCTTTAACTTCTAAGCAGTCAAAAAGAAATTATTCCCAAAGTGCCTAGGATTTCTCATTTCTTGCAGGAATTTAAGCTCGTTTCCTTGAATTTCTAGACAATTTTAACATTATTATGGAAGAACTTGTGAGCTTTGAATATTTCAGAAATGAATAAGAGTTGATGCACGCCACAGAGTCGACATCTAAGTTAGAAAATAAGAAATAAATTTGAGTGTCATCCGCATATTGATGAGAATGACAATTAACTGAATAACTATGAAAGTCACATATGTATAAAGAAAGTAAGTGGCCCCATTGACCCCTGAGGAACACCTTTTTAGTCTCACCTAAAATATTTAAGCTTCTGGCGGAAAATAGTTATATCTAAAATATAGATTGCTTCACTGTAGTCTAAAAGTATCCACGCTGTTAAACGACCTTTCTCAGTGCCAAACCAGTTTGCTCAATATGCTATTTTATTTGATCAGATATAATTCTCTCAAAAATTTTAGATAAGGATAGAAGAATACCCAATAGTCGGTAATTAATGGCAACACTCAGTTGGATTATTAATTTCCAACGATTTTCACTTGGTTTGACCTAAAAAATTTGGAGATTGAGATGGTTCTTTGTCGTTCGTTGGCACAAGTGTCCTTTAAGGATTTAATGCTATATGACAATCAAATTATGTATGCCAAAAAAGGTTTTGAAATGGTGTCATTTATTAACGGTTACTTTGAAGATTGTGGAGAACCTGTAAGTAGCAAATTAATAAACTGAGAGGCCTTAATGAGCTTAGTGATGTCAGGAGTGTCAATTCTAGTTCCCCTTGAGGTATTATCTTGTTCTACAAAAAAAAACCACAATGTCCTTATTTGAGAGTTTGCTGCTGAATTTTATTAATTCAGAAAACCAAGTCTTTGAAAGGTAGACCATTATGCCATTGGCACTTTATGTCATACTTTTTTATTCGAACTTTTAAAAGTACATATCTTTTCAAAAAATCAAGTTTATGAAGCATTTTAGTAAAAATAAAAATTTTAAGGCAGCATTTTGAAATAAATGGATAATTTCAATATTTACAACAGCCTCTTAAATAATTTTTTAAAAGTAAATTCAATTTTATAAATAGTTCTGATAACAAAGAAATTTTAAAATTAATCATTTAAAAACTCTAAGCAGGCAAAGGTCACAAAACACTAAATAAGTAAAACTTTCGGAAACTAAAGGGACAATGACGGTGTAACCTCGAGAGGGATATTAAAGAAATCGGCGGGAATATGGCCCAGAATAGTGAGGGTCTGACATTTTAGGTGGCGTGATGCGGTTTCATTCTGAGCATTTATATGAGCCCCGTTCCCGTTTAAAGGGCTTTGTACCTTTTTTAAAATATCGCTTTATTTGGGACAACATGGGGGACACTTTGTTATCCCTTAATGTATAATTTATAGATATAAATCATATTTATTTCGAGCTTTTGAAATAAGAGACGATTTAGTGAGTCTGTTGAGAAAGTTTTATATAGATACTATGTAAAAAAAAATCCCTTCGCATATAGAAAAGTGGAAAAATCATTCACCCCAAATGGTTTGGCGATGTTGTACGAGCCGTTTCTAATTTCGAGGCCTTTTCAACGCGGGGAGCATCGGGAAAACCACTTTTCTATATCGCTCAATTTTCTTTTTATTGTCGACTTGCCGTGTTTGCCCCCCTGACGGACAGTTTTTTTTTTCTCGTCAAGAGGATTAATAGAACAGTCAAACTGGAATTTTCAGTTAATAATTTGATAAGAAAACAAACATTGAAAAGTAAGTTTTTCACATAAAAAAGAGAATTTAAAAGTAGGAACTTTTATTTTTGATAGACCATTAAAATCAATAAGCTAATAATTATGGAGCAATCATAACAATTTTCATATTTATTTTTCGTCGAGGAACCTTTATTAGCAATAAATTGAATATTTCATTAATTTATAGCCAATATGTGCGTATCTAAATCAAGATAATTTTGATAAAATCAGGAAAAAATAATCAATTCTCAGCTAAGAAATATACATCAAAATCTAGGAACCTTTACCATCGATTCATAACGATTATTTCATTGATTTTCTACCCTATAGATCTCCCATATATGTTTATGTAAATCAGTATAATTAATTCTTCTCGGATAAATGCATAACAAAATCAAAACATTCTGGATGGGGAACCTTTGCTACTAGTGCACGGAACATTTCATCAATTTGTAGCCGATTAGTCTAAATCTAAATCAAAATTATTTTATTGATTTTCTGCTCAATAAACTTTCAGATTCATTAAGCTGATTATGAAATCACTTTACACCCAATAGGTGCTTACCCAAATCAAGGCAATTTTCATGTTTATTCCTAGTCGTTGAAGCTTTACTTTCAATAAAAATATAATTTAACCAATTGGCGGCCTATGAGGCTTGATCCGAATCATACCAATTGTTTTATTCATTTTATACTTTATAAACCTTCAGATTTATTAAAATGATTATGTGGTCAATTTACAACCAATAGGTACTTACCTAAATCAAAATAATTGTCATGTTTATTCCGAGTCATTGAAGACTTATAATCAATAAAATGATTATTTACTGATCGATGAGGCTTTACTAACAATAACTAGATTATAAGGCTTTTAAAATCAGTAAAATATAATCAATTCTCGCCCGATAAATGCATATAATTTTTTTTTATTTTTTTATGAGTTTTGAAAATCAGTGAAATGATAATTTCTCCAATTCGAAGCCCATTAAGTTTTATGCATTGATTTTCCATTTAAATATTTTATTGATTTTCTGCTCGATGAATCTTTGAACTCATTAAGATTAATATATAATCCAAGATAAAATTAATAGAGACAGATTAATTTAAAAAAAAAAATTGAGAACAAGATTTTCATATTATTTAAGCTTTATTATCAAAAAAATACTAATTTTTTATTGGTTTTTTATTATTATAGATAGGTCTTTTAGAATAAGTAAATTGTAATCAATTCTTACCCGATAAATGCATATCAAACTCAAAACATTATTCTTATTATTCAGTCAATTTATAGTTGAGATGTGCTTATCTAAATCAAGAGTTTTTCATAGTTATTATAATCAATAAAGCTTTACAATCAATAAAATGATTCTTTTATCAATTGGCGACCGATCAGTCTTGATTCGAATCATAACAGTTACTTTGTTGATTTCCTGATTACATAATTTTAAGAATCAGTATAGTGTAATTAATTTTCAGCCGATAAATGCACATCAAAATCAAAATATATTTGTTATTTTTTCTCTGTCTTTATTATTAATTAATTAATGATAATTCCATAATAGTTTTGCAGCCCAGTAAGCTTTATTTAAATCATAACAATTATTTTATTGATTTTCCACTAAAAATTTTATTATGTAGTAATTTAATAGCCAATATGTGTTTAGTTGGATCAGTGTAATTAATCAATTCTAATCTGATAACTGCATACCAAAATCAAAACATTCTGGGTAAAGATACTACTCTACCAGTAAACTGATTACTTCAGCAATTCGCAGTCAATCAAATTTTATGCGAATCATAAGAATTATTTTATTGATTTTCTGCTTGATCAATTTTCAGATTTATTAACATATAATCAATTTATAAAACAAATTTCACATTTTTTTCTGATGATAGGGTTTTTGGAATCAGAAAAGTGTAAACAGTTTGCAGCCGATAACTGCATATTAAAATCAAAGCAATTTGGTTTTTTTTTTTGAATCTTTACTCTAAGTAAAATGATTATTTTTTTTTGTAGCCAATCAACCGATTTTCTATTTAATAAATCTACAGATTACTACGTAGAAAAGATGATGTAGTCAATTAGCAGCCAATATGTGTTTATCTAGATCAGTTTAATCAATTCTTATCCGATAAATGCAAAATAAAAGGCAAACATTCTGAGGAAGGATCCTTTCCTATCAGCAAAATGATTATTTCAGCAATTCGTCAATCAGGTTTCATGCGAATTATAATATTTATTTTATTTATTTTCTACCCGATCAATTAGAAAGATTATGTTATCAATTTAAAAGACAAATTTATTCAATACAATTTTTCTATGATAATCATTCTTGATCGATGAATATTTACTATTAATAAAGTAATTATTTTTATTAGTTTCCTGATTATAGGGCTTCTAAAACCAGTAAAGTGTATCATCAAATTTCACCTGATTAATGCATATCAAAATTAAAACTATTTTCTTATTTATTTTAGATTTCTTAAGATAATTAGGTTGTGAACTAACAGCCAATATTTGCTTATCTAAATCAAGTAATTTTTGGTAGATCAAACTTTTCATCGTCACGTCACAAAAGAATGATTTTATTGATTTTCTGCTTAATAAGCCTATATATTTAATAAACTTATTATGTAGTAACAGCAAGTATATGTTCAACTAGATCAAATTAATCAATTCATATCCGATAAATAAATATTAAAGTTGAAACATCCTAGGCAGGAATCCTTTGCTACCTGACTGATTATTTTAGCGATTTACAGTTTATATAATCAAGTAAGGTTTATATGAATCATAATAATTATTTAATTGATTTTCTGCTTGAAAACCTTAAAATTCAATAAATTAATTATGTAATTAATTTACGAATTTAATCAAGACAATTTTCATATTTATGCCATTAAGCGTTACTAGCAATAAAACAATTATTATTTATTAGTGATTTTTTTATAATTTATTTTTATTTCTCGTCAATGAAGCTTTACAATTATTAATAAAATTCAGCCATAATAATTGTTTTATTAAGAATCAATAAAGTATAGTCAATTATCAGCCGATATATAATAAAATCATAACAATGATTTATTAGGACTCATTAAGTAATTATGTCAAGACAATTTTCATAGTTATTCATGGAAAATGAAGCTTTATTATTAATAAAATATTTTTTTTATCAAATGGCAGCTAATCAATCAATTTTATTGATTTTCTGACTATAGAACTTTGAGAATCAAAGGATTATTTCATTATTTTGTACCCGAGCAACACAATTCATATGAGTCATAATGTTTATTTTTTTGTACATTTTCTTTTTGATAAACCTTCAGAATCGTTAAGATGATTTTATCAAGAATCAATATACAGCCAATAAGTGTTTATCTAAATCACACACAACACAATTATTTCATTTATTTCCTGATTGTAGAACCTTACCAGTACAGTTTAATCAATTTTTACCGGATAAATACATATCAAAATCAAAACAGTTTTGTTCTTTTTTTCTGAAAGTTTATTTCGTAGCCCATCAACCTTTATACGATGGATAACAAATTAATATTTTATCGATTTTTTATTGATAAATCTTTAGATTAATTAAAATGATTATGTAGTCAATCATTTATATATTATATATATTATATAAATATATATTATAGTTATATATTATATAAATGATAAATATATTATTTACATATATTGCCACATATATTATTTATTTTATATGATTGATAATAATTATTTTATTCATTTTCTACTTAATAAACCTTCAGATATATTAAGCGATTATGTAGTCAATTAAAAACCAATATGTGTTTATCTAGATCAATGAATAGAATTTACAGGACAAATTTAATCAAGACAATCTTCATATTTATTTCTGATTGTTAAAGCTTTAATATCAATGAAATGATTATGATATTTTTTATTGATTTCCTGATTATAGGACTTTTAGAATCAGTGAAATGTAATTCATTCTTGCGCTTATTATTTATTTATTTTAGATTTCGTATAAGTTTAAGTTATTTCTGGTCGATAAAGCTTTACAATCACTAAAATCATATTTTTTTTAATTGGCGGCTAAGCAGGCTTAATCCGATTATTTTATTGGTTTCTTGATAATAGAACTTTGCGAACCAGTAAAGTATTATTAGTTCTAAAGTAATAAAATCTCAGATCAAAATAAAAACAATGTTGTTATTTGTTTTGGGCTAGGAACCTTGACCAACAGTTAAACAATTATCTTATAAGTTCGCAGCCGATCAATCTTTATACGATTCAAAACAATTATTTTATTGATTTTCTATTCGATAGGTCATCAAAGTTATTAAAATGATTATGTAGTTAATTCACAGGTAATATGTGATTTTCTACATTAGTGGAATTAATTCTCCTCCGATAAATGCATAACAAAATCAAAATATTCTAGATAATAAATCTTTGCTATTAAATTGATTATTTTATCAATTCGTAGCTAATCATTATATTGCTGAAGAAATGTAACAGCTCTTTTATTGATTTTCTGCTTTATACAGGTTCACTACAATAGGTATGTAATCAATTTACACTTTCTGGTCTTTGAAGCTTTAAAATCTATAAAATGATGATTTTTCCAATTGGCGACTAATCAGGCGTCATCTGAGTCATTACATATATTTTGCTGATTTCCCGATTTTAAAGCTACTAGAGATCAATAGAAAATAGAATAAATACGTATCTTATTTTGTTACTTTTTTCTGGGCTCGGTACTAGTAGGATAATTATTTTATCATTTTACAACCGATCAATCTTTAAACGATTCATAATAATTATTCTATTCATGTTCTATTTGAAAATCTGCAGATTTATTAAGATGGTTATGTAACAGACAATACATGCTTATGTAAATCAGTGAAATCAATTCTCTTCCTATAAATACTTGGTTTCTTTATTATAGAGCTTTCAGAATTCAGAAAAGAAAATTCAGATAAAAATCAAAATAATTTTGTTTTTTTTTCTGAGCTAGGAAGCTCAATCATCCAAAACAATTATTTCACCATTTCGTAGCCGATCAACATTTATATGATTAATAACATCATTATTTCATGGATCTTCTACTTCATATATTTCAAATTTATTAAATTGATTACGTGGTCAATTCACAAAATAGGTGTTTATCTAGATCGGTGTAATCAATTCTCATCCGATAAATGCATATGAAAACTGAAACATTCTAGGCAAGGTTCTTTTGCTCCCAGTAAATGAATTATCTCATTATCTCGCAGTCAGAGTTTATATGAACCATAACATTTATTTTATTGATTTTCTAGTCAATAATGTAATCAATAGGTACTTACCCAAATCAAGACAATTTTTATATTTATTTATGGTCGTTGAAGTTTTACTATGAATAAAATGTTTTTTTTGTTTCCTAATTTTAGAGCTTTTAGAATTACTAAAACATAATCAATTCCTATCTAATAAATGCATATCAAAAAAAAATATTTTGGATGAGGAATCTTTGTTATCAATACAGTAATTATTTAATCAATTCGTACCCAATCAGTATATATCCGAAAAAATATAAAAATTATTTAATTGATTTCCTGCTTAGTAAAACTTACGAATAATAAAGAGAGTAGTTTAATCAATTTACAGACAAAAGCAAGATTCATATTTATTCCTGGTCGTTGAAGCATTACTGCAATAAAATGAAAATTTTTATTGGCATCTTAATTATAAGGCTTTCAGAATTACTAAAATATAATCAACTCTCCTCTGATAAATGCATATCAAAATCAAAACATTTTGAATGAGCAATCTTTGTTACCAGTACACTAATTTATAGCCGATCAGTCTATATATGGTTATAACAATTATTTTCTTGATTTCCTGCTTGATTAATCGTCAAATGAATTAAGACGATTATATAATTAATTTACAGTCAATTAGTGTAAAATCAAGACAATTTTCATATTTAATCTTGATGGTGGTTGAAGCTTTACTATCAATAAAATAATAATTTTTTATTGGTTTCCTGAATATAGGGCTTTTAAAATCAGTAAAGTGTAATATTAATTATTTTATTGATTTTCTATGTGATAAACCTTCAGATTTGTTAAGCTCATCAAGACAATGTTCATATTAATTCCTAGTCAATTAAGCTTCACTATCAATAAAATAATGATAAGAATCATAATAATTTTCTTATTTCATTGTAAAAAGATTAATGCATACATTGATTATCGTAAATTGATTATGGCATAAATTCTCACCTGATGATCGGAGCCATAACATTTTTTTAATGTCCAATAAACTTTGAGATTCATTCGGGTTACTTGATAATAAATTTACAGCCAATAGATGATTACCTAAATCAAGACAATTTTCACATTTATTCCTAGTCGATAAAGCTTTGCTATTAAAATAGAATTATTATTTTTATCAATTGGCGTCAGACTGCGTATCATAGATCTTCTGCTAAAACTCGTCGATAATGTTTTAGCTAAATTATAACAATATATTGTTAAATGCTTGGTTGACAAATCTTTCAGAATTAATAATGTCATTATCAATTCGCAGTAATAGTTATTAATTTCTTGATTAACATTTAGATCATTTACACTCTATCTTAATATAAAAGCACTTTGAAAAACTCTTTGAAAGATTTTATACACCCTGTATATAACATAAAAAACCCCTATAGCAATTTGCCAAATTACCAATTCAGCATCCGAACAAACCGATCATTCGTTGCGCAAACCAGTACAGTATACTCCCGAAAAACCATTATAATTTCCACTTTTTTCCGGTCTTAAATTTTGAAACCTTATCGCGCGAATTATACAACTTTTTGGTCCCTAAAGGTACCCAAAAATTCCTCATCAAAATTCGTCTCGGGTTCGGGAAAAAACTGTAATACTTGTTTCCAAAGTGTGCAGCAGCGTCGCTTCATGTGGCCGATCTTAAATCTCATCGGTAGCAATTGTGTTCTTCAACTGGTTTCTTCGGTGAGTACGATCGTATGTTAAAGATGGAAATGAAGAAATGTTTTTGGGAATTAAAAGGAATAATAATCAAATGAAGAGAATGTCTTGTTCTGATATAGTTTTCTTCAATTCAGAAAAGGATTATTTATTATTAGGATTATTATTCAATACGAAGATTAATATTATCCCAACTTCCTGAAGAACAAAAGTAAACTATTGGGATCTTTATTGATGAAAAAAATATATTTCAGGATAAGAAGTGAGTTGGTGAAAATGAGACAGACTCTTCTTACTCTTGTATATCAATAACAAAGAACTAACTCATTTAGGAAGTGTCCTAAATTGTAAAAAACCCTAAAGTGGATAATGCGTCAATTAGTGAAAAAGATACTAAAATCTTAGCACCTCCTCGTCTAAGAAATGTTCTTGAAGTGATTGATTTAAGTGGTTCTAACCTGTGTGTGTCAATTAAATTCACAGAATATCTCAAATAAGTATTTTAAGAATGAAATTTAGCTCTGTGCCATGGCTATCGTTTAAGTGAATTGTGAACAATGTAATCAATGTGCTAAAATATTTGATTAGATTAAGAAAATCTTTTATAAGTTTTCTCATCAAAGTAAAAGACTAAAGCCACGTATGGCCGTAGACTATTAAAGAAAAAGTGACTCACTTGGAAAACTCTGATAAATGATGATGAAGAACATTTGCACCTTTTCGGACCGCAATTAAATGAAGACATTCTTTTATGACTGTACATAAATGAATCCTCGAATTTTCTCATCATCGATGTTTATTGATGTTCTTCCCCGAATATGCATGATCCATCATATAAAATTTCATTGTCACATTATGGGGTCCCCTCATTTCTGAGATCGATATCTCAAGACGCGTTCATGCATTCAAGCTGCGTTTATAAATTTTATAATGCGCCACAGCGTGTTTGTTCTTTTGTTTTTCATTTTGGTTTCATCGGAGCCACGCACAGATTCTTCGTTTGCAAAACATACGAAACCGTTTTAGCTTATACCATATTTGCCTTTCAGATGCAGATATAACTAATGATCTTTTTGTTCAGAGAGTGCTTTACTGCCGTTTGGAGTTCATATATTGAATTGTGTTTGTTTATTTATTGTACTGATTGCACTAAGAACTGTGAACCGTTAAGGCGATTCATGATATCGCTACTTAATTAGGAATATGTTCCGGATAGCTGCAAACGAAATCGAAATATCAATTGTTTATTGAAGAAAGTATTACGTAAGTTTACGTTCTAAACAAAAAAGATCTTTTTCAAAAGACAGCAGTCAAGCAAACCCCAAAAAGACTAAAATTAGCCCCTAAGTATTAACTAAAGTGCTTTAGGGTCATTAGGCAGTTGTCTAAAGTAAAAAAATACTTAAAAATTAGTTTATAT
Source organism: Anthonomus grandis grandis (assembly GCF_022605725.1). Taxonomy (NCBI): domain Eukaryota; kingdom Metazoa; phylum Arthropoda; class Insecta; order Coleoptera; family Curculionidae; genus Anthonomus; species Anthonomus grandis. Next base: position 13,567,310 of record NC_065548.1, on the reverse strand, counting down.
TAATATACAGTATCCCAAAATTACATCGCAATATTTTGCCAGCTGCATTTTTATCTAAAAATAAGACAAAAACTTCATATACCGAAGTCTTGAAAAGTGAATCGTTTTTATGTTACAGAATGTTTTATAATTCCTATTGGAGATGGTTTTTTGTTAATATTTTCAAAACGCCTCGTATACTACTCTTATTATTACTAACTGATTTTATAACATTTTATGCTAAAATCTATACAGGGTCAATTAAAATTAGTGATCAGCAAGGTTAAAAATGTCAAAACATTTTTTCTAGCTACTTTCTAATAATTTTGGTAATAAAATCGAAAAGAATCAATATTTTTAATTAAAAAAGGTGCTCTTGTTTATTATTTCGATAGGAGCGCCCGTTTTTGAAATAATCAGACGTAAATGTTTTGCAACCTAAACCCATAAATTATTTTTGATTACGTTAAATAAAATTAAAAGGTATGTTACAAATCATCAGGTATAATGACATACATGACATAAGATAATTAGAAATACTTAATTTTAAGATCAAAAACTGTTTTTATTGTTTCAAATTTTATTTCAAAATTGTAAATATTTGATAAAAATTCAAACAATTAACTCATTAGCTAAGAAAAAAAACTGAAAATACCAAACAAAACAAACAAACAAAAGAAACCATATTATCATAAATGTTCGAAGTGGTTGCCATTTTGTTGGAGACATAATCTTGCAATACGCCTTATTGCGCGAGTAGCCCTTAAAATAGAAAATGTATTTCGAGAGAATTTACACAAAGCCCTATTTTTTTTTAATGCCAATCAAAACGTCGAACAAAATCCAAGCAATAAACAAATTGTCAACAAGCACTGCCAAATACAATTTTTTATTTTATACATAATTTTCAATACCAAGTCATGAGTTACTTCAAACTTAATAATTATTTTTCTTGAAACCGGAGGCTTCTAACGAAACAGTAGTATACGATAAAAAATTCGAAAAATACCGGCCAGGCGTTTCGAAAATATTAACAAAAAAACATCTTCAATAGGAATTATAAAACACCCTGTAACATGAAATTGATTCACTTTTCAAGATTCCTGTATATAATAACTACATTAAATGTATTGAAAAATCTTATCTGTCCAGGTGCTATTAAATATTTATCTGTGCAGTGATTTTGAAGATTCATTGATCCTAAAATCAAAAAAAAAAGATTTATTTGCTTATCGGTTTGGATGTCACAAACAAGACACTTCTGTTATAGGATCGCGTAAAGAAGAAGGAATGTATGACAGATGAAATCCTTTATAAGATGAAGGAAAGAAGACAGCCTAAATGCAAAAATCAATTCAGTATATAATAAACAAAGATAAAGAAAGCAAAGGAACACTCGCTGAAATAAAGTGCGGTAGAATCTAAGAATATGGCAGAAAATATGATAAAACGAACAGATCATGAATTAACAACTAAAAGGAAAACCAAAAATCCCTACCGAAGACTAATAGATGCAGACGGAAACCTTATAGCAGGCGACTTAAAGCTCATTGACACATGGAAAGATTATGTAGAACGACTTTTTAGCGATAAAAGCAGAGTAACAGAAGACCAAGATGACGACATGACTGGACCAGAAATACTAAGGGCTGAAGGGGAAAAACTCATTTCATCGCTAAAAAATGACAAAACAGACAGGCCCAGATCATAAAACTCTTTGCAAAATTAATGACAATTTCCTTGATTTTCTGACAGGCTAATTTAATACTTTGAAGAATAAGTTGTACACCGTAGAGACGAGATAAGACAACGTTTTTGTATGTTAGTGTAATTTTTAAATACTCTATTCATTAACAGTTAGAGCATCCAAGCAGCTCTGAAGATGGTCTAACCAACCAAAAGCGCTTAGTGTATTATAATAATTAAAAATTACACTGACATACAAAAACGTTGTCTTAATTTAATACCCTTTATGACAAAGGGAAGATTCCGGAGGAATGGCTACGATGAAGCTTTGTAGCCAAAACTGAAACACCAAGCGTAGAACACTGTGATCAATACCGATTAATAGGCTTGATATGTCATATTACCAAAGTTTTCACATAACATATAGCAAATGCGAATCAAATAAATCGTAGTCATAATTTAGACTCCGAAGCGAACCGAAAACAAGAGAAGCGGTCTTCACAGATCTTGCACACACGCACAAGGATGTTCACTTGTCCTTCACTGACTTCTTTAAGGCGTTTGACAATATCAAAGAGAATAAACTCATAGAAATGCTCTAGAAGATGCATAATAATGGCAAGGATTTACACATAATAACCAGTCTTGAAAACCAAAATAAAGATAAAGATAGGCAACTTACATAGTAGGAAGATAAATAATAAAAAAGACATACGACAGGGATGCACCCTTTCGCCGCTTCTTTTCAATATACACTCTGAACAAATCTTCAGAGAACCACCGGCAGAAATTAAGCAGAAAGATAATCAATAGTATTAGATATGATGATGATACAGGTATTATTGCAAATAACTTCAACGAGCTTCAAAGACTCAGACAAAGTATACACACAGCAAGTCAAGAATATAGCCTAGAACTAAATGCAATTAACACTAAATGCATGCTCATTGGCAAAACACAACAACCTCCGATGAAATTGACATTAAACAACCAAAACAGACCTTGGAACTACAGTCAACATAAAACGGGATCATTTAACAGAAATAAGAGAAGAATTAAAAATGCGCGAACCGCGTTCAACAATATGAAAAAGTGATTCACTAGCAAAATCTAAATGGAACTGAGATTAAGACTGCTCAAGCATTCTAGTCTATGCTTTGTTCTATGAAACAGGCATGGATCACAACGAAAGCCACCTTAAAGAAATTAGAATCATTTGAGCTGTGGATATATCGCCGCATTCTTCAGATATCCAAGGCTGACCAAAATACGCTGCACATAATGTAAAGAATAGCAAAAATCAAAGAAATAATCTTCACTGTAAAAAACGAAAGCTTGAATACTTGGGACATATCATAGGTCCAAGGAAGAGTCGACAGTAGGAGGGGACCAGGAAGAAGATAACACTCATGGATGCATAACCTACAACAATGGCTCGGACTAACATTGACCGAACTGTTCAGAGGTGCCGTACACAAAGTCAAAATATTCTTATTTATAGCCAATGTCTGAAATCGATAGGGTAACAGAAGAAGAGGTTGGTTTGTATGCCAAAAATATTTATTTTCGCAGTTTTTTTTGCTGTACCTATTTGGGTGTTATAAAATATTGATCCGGGTAGTCATTTATAGCAATAGCATATTTTTGTCATTACTAGCTTGTATTCTTTAGTATATTTATCACAAAAAAGATTTGAAATGTCCATCGACTAAAAAACCTGTGTTGTTTTCTTTATTGGCTTGAAGGCAATAAAATATTAATCTCGACAGTGAGGTTAAAACTAGTTTACTTTATTTTAGAATCGACAGTTACTTAAATTTTTTCTTATCGGTTATGATGCAATACAACATTTATCTTGGCAGTAATAATATAAGGTGAAATAAAATGATAAAATATATATTATTTTCTTCATTATGGCTCAATAAAAAGTATTTATCTTAGCGAGTTAAGAAATCGGCTCAGGTCCGATAAAATATTAATTTTGATGGTGATTTTAAAAATTCAGTTATCCTAGAACAGTAGAAAAAACATTTTTTTTAGGAGTTTTGATATAAATTACATTTTTCTTAGCAGTGATTTTAAATACAATTTTCTGCTCGAAACCCGTAAAAACTTTTTTTTTTGAACTGCTCGAGATTGATAAAATATTTATTTTTATGCATGATTTTAAAGATTCATTAGTTGAAAAGTATTCAATTTTTTTCCTTATTAGTTTCAATATAAAAATCATTTTTCTCGTCAGTGATTTAAAATGGTATGTTCTTTGGCTAAAATCCAATTAAATATTTTTTTCTTTAACGGCTTACAATCGAATTGATTTATTTTACCAGTGGTTTTAAGGATTCATTAGCCGTTCGTTTTCTCGTTCGTTAGATCTAAATTAAAACAATGGAAAATTGTCAACTCATTTATTTACACACTACTAGACACGAACACTTGCGACTACTAGAAATATTTATTTTCACTGTATTTATTGAAAACGATTTTTTTGATTTAAATCTCGCGCTAATATTCCGAATTTTACTGCACTGAAGTGACAACTGACAACTAGCGGCGATGCGGCTCCTTATATACTCGGCTAATCATTCCGGAAGATTCGCTCGCCTTCGAGACGTCTTGCGGTATGCCACTTGTGTCATTCTGGTATGACGGAGGATCAGCTGGTTTCTCGGTGGTTACAATATCGTTAGAATATAAAAAGTATTTTTCTCCTGCAATGATTTGAAAGACAATTTTTTGCCTAAGAATTTAGTTAAATTTTTTATTGTTAACAAGTTGCGATCATAAAAAACATTTATTTTTATAGTGCTTTTAAAGGATCATATTACTCTATAACTTATATATTTTACAAAAATATATATTTTTACCATATCGGTTTAGGTATAAAAAATAATATTCTTGGTTTTATTGGTATATTTTAAAGGCAGTTTATCGGTTAAAATCCCTTAAAAAAATGTTTGTCTTAATATTGGTGGGATACAGTACTTATTTCGAGTATGTTCTTTCAGGTTATGAACCCTAAATTAATTTTTTAATTTTTTTGTCTTTGTCGATTTGGGTGCAATTAATTATTTATCTTGGCAGTGATTTTAAATACAATTACGCCTTTTAATAATGTTTTTTTTATTATGATTTCGTGCAATAAATAATTTATTTCAGTAGTAATTTTTAATTTTTCTCAAATATAATAAATAGTTTTTTTTGTTATCGGATCAGGTGTGATAAAATATGTATTTTGACGATGACTTTAAAGGGCTATCGGCTATGAACTAGGGACATTTGTTACTTATAAACCTAAATGTGGTAAAAAACAAAAAAGATTATTTATTTTCCTTTGTAATATATTCAATATTTATTCTGACAGTGATTTCTAAATCTTTTTTTCATCTTTAATTTCTAAAGACAATTCAATCAAAAATTCAATTTTTAATTTCTAAACACACAAATTTTAAGTACTGATTAAACCATGAACTTAAAATACTGAATTTTTATTTGATACTGTCAGCGACCGTATAGTGCGAGCAAGTATGGTATAAAAAAAAATACAAGATTTAATGCAAGATAAAGTAAGAAGTATACTAGTGTAGCTAAAGCTACTTTTCAACGTATTTAACCGCCAATACCCACACCACGAATAAACAAACTCTGCAATAACATCTTAAATAATATTCAAATTGCAACAAGAAGTTATGCTTTAAACAAAGAGGGAATTTAAGCAAAATCAGCCTACACACAAAAAGTCTAATAAAATCAAGAAATTAAAGGAATCGAGAAAACCAAGGATCTAAAAATGTTAACAAAGAAATAAGAAGGAACATTAGAAACCACTGCAATAAGCTAAGTAAGAATCGAAGATAATCAAAGTATGAAAGATATAAAATCCAATCTATCAGATGGAAAGTCAAAAATGACCAAAATTAAAAACAAAAAAAAATATTATAGTTAACTGCATAACATCCAGATAAGAGTCTTCCTGTGACCCCTAATGTGAGTACCAAACTTGAGGCTGTCACCAATGATGATACCAAGAAACCTTCTTGCACAAAACACACTCTTGTGCAACTTGTGAACCCACAAGGGTGGCATCTTCTTCAAAACTTTAGTCTTCTGGGCTTTGAGAAAAAGAAGGTTTGAGTGGAACCATTGTTTAATCTGCAAGAGGCCTGTAGTTAAAGTTGTAAGAAGAGACTCATTGTCAGGATAATGCTAGAGAATCGTAGTGTGATGGGCAAATAAGGTAATTTTTTCTCGTATCACCAGGTTTTTCAGGTCATTGTCAAAGGAGGAAAAGTATAGGAGACCAAGGTCAACATATCCATAATCTGAGCTGTTAGAGCCTACAAATAACCGATCTTGACGATCCTTAAGATAAGAGCAGAATTATGGCAACACCAATCCTCTTTTGCCATAATACTGAAGCTTTTGAAGTAAGATATCATAGCTAATGCAGTCAAAATCTTTTAAGAGGTCACACAAAACAGTAGCGGATATATTAAAAATATACAAAAAAAATAGAATTCTTGCCTGCGACTTACTCTTGATCTGTCACGGAGAGGCCAACTTCTAAGAGATGTCTTTGGTCTCAATATGTCTAAGTTCTGTTGTACATAAATTACAAAATTATGTACAGAATTTCTAGAGTATAGAGGTGATACATTTGCTTTTAAAATATACTATCATCACCTTATCGTAGAACAGAATTTTTCAACGGTTTATTTGTATATACCTTAGCAAGAGATTAGCAACCTGCAAAAGTTAAGGTCGTACGGATGGTTGATTTTAAAACTAATGAACAAAACATTACAATGAGTGATAGTACCGTAGTATGGGTTTAAGTCTGGTATGGGATAATAGGTTTCGTATTATTTTTTATGTTTGTTTAGACCATTAAATGTAATTAGAGTTAGCTTTAATATATTTCTTCCATAGGTAGGATCCGTCGAAATATGATTTTTTACTGTAAATAAGTCTTAAAATAAAAATTTCAACATAAAGTAAAAACTATACAAAAAATCTAACTTTAACCTTGATCATTAATCTCAGATGTAAGTAGCCAGCATAATAAATCAATTATGTTCCTGTTAACCCCATTTTTTGTATTCCCAGAATAAGATTGCATATCATCAACATACACGCAAGGACCACATTTTTTATGTAAGTCTCACATTACATGCATAAATTGTAGCTCACGTGCAGAGATTGCGGCAGATTCTAATTTAAAAATTTCAAAAAAAAAAGGTTTTTAATTATACCGACAGAAATTCCAGCCGTCACATTTAATCAAGAAAACTCTTACATTTTAAGTTTTCTAACCAAAAGTTTGAGGATAAAAGCAAATTGAAACCAATTTTCCCTTCTCTTCTTTTGCGTCACAGGAAGTTTTTATTAGGTTCTTTTTTCTGTGGAAATATGTCCTCTGTTTGCTTTATTTATTTATTTTATTATATAAAGAACATGGCCTGAACAAAGAGTAGTTTTTTTTTATACATAAAAGCATACCACAACGGTTATCAAGGCTCCAACATAATTTCATAAAATCTTTATTACGTTATACTATACCTCATTAAAGCAAAGTTTTTTAGGGTAAATGACCCTATATACATTAATATTAGTATTATTATTATTAAGGCAATTTGTTATAAAAGGTTGGCGAAAATTGATGTATTTATAGTATAAAAGAGATTAAGATAAGCCAGATTGTGCAGCAATCAATACGTTTTAAGGCTTGTAAATATATAATTTCGTGAAAGCATGATAATATACATATGTATTATAGTTTTTGTTAAACTTGAAATTCCTGCTGTGATGTCCTGTAGAGGTATATCCTTCAGGCAACTTTAATATAACAAATTATATAAATTATTATTTCATGATTTGTCTTATTTTGGGCGTTTAAACCGTAAATGTTCTTCGGTAGGTGTTTTAATGTACAAGCTAACAACATTTTTTAAAAAGATATATTGCAATTAAGCGAATACGTAGGCGTTAAAACGATAAATTTCATATTAACAAAGGTCAGTCGCATAAGAAAGTTTGCATTTTCATTAGCAAAATGAGTCAAATGGGTTTTTAAATTAACCAAAGGTAGCTTTTGTTGTGTCGCGTAGTGTTTTATGGCTTTTCTTTTGATATTCGTAATAAAAGAACGTGACTTTGGTACTTGATGGGTGTATGAAATTATATAGGGTGGACACTTTATGAATAGGAGAAATAATGATTTTCGTTAAATATTAATTTTTCAAATTTTTTTTTTGTTTCTTTTAAAGTTATCTGACGACTTTAATGAAATGTAAGGCGCACTCAACGATGGATTTTAAATTTATAAAACTATAATTTTGGATTTTGATATTACTAAATAGAATTTGAAAAATGTTCCCTTGGTTTATTTTTCTGCATTCTTGCTACTTTAGAGTTGTCTTACATTTTTTTTTAATTTTTAATTTTGAAGATTATTAAACTGCAAAAATTCTTTTAGCAAAAAACTTCCCACTCGTATCAGTTTTTTTTTTCAAACGCTTTTTTTAACTTTTATATTTAGCAATATTTCTTATTTGTTAATTTAAATTTGACAAAAGTGTAATCTTATCATTTGATCTTGAGAAAAAATATCTATTTGGGTTTTTTTTTTCATTTTTTGATCCATCATTTTATTATCACTCATTCATAAAAATCAAAATCAAAACTTGATGTTGCGACAAAAATGGAATAAAAATATTTAGTATTCTGGATGAATGTGATATGCTTAAATTAGTGAGAAATAACCTGGCACATTTGGAAATTATCAAAGATACAATTGGAAATTATAATAAATGGTGTTATATCACTAAACTCCAGAGCATCCAGGAATTTGGAATAAACTATCCAAAAGACATATTGATTTATTTAACTAAATTATGAATGTAAGATTATTCATGTTTTTATAATGCGGCTTTTGTTTAATGCTAAAACGAACACTATTGTACTTGTAATTATTTTAGGTAACTTTTTATTAACTAGGTAAATTTTTAGGCAGCCCAAATGCTCTTAAAGTATATCTAATTCTATAAAGTATTTAAGAGTAGATGCATACTTTAATTATAGTAAAAGGAACACAGAGAAATTTATATTCAGAATCAATAAAATATTTTTTATTGTAAACAACCCCATTTGGAAAAGAGGACCATGCCTCTCTAAGAATATCTAATGAATATATCTGGAGACTATTTTTAGAGGAAACATTGCATTGTCTTTTAAGATGTTCTGACATTTCACGCAGATCCCTGTATATAACTTCTTCTTTTGTCAAATCAGTTACTACAAGACCGTCTTGAACCTTTTTGTGTCTTTTGTATTTTCGGCAATGTGAATTGGGATTATCTTATATCAACCTTAAATCAATTTTCTAAACATCAGACTTATATTTTTAGATGTAGAAATGTATGGAATAATAATCCTGCTTTCTTGCAATTTAGCACAAGTATTCCAATTTGATTTTGGCTTCAGATCAAATTTATTTACCCACAGGAAATGGTGTTAACAGAACCAGGTGAAGAACTAGGAATTGTATTTTAAGCAAATATGGAATTTAATACCTAGTACCTAGGCTACAATATCATTAATTAGTAAAAAATTTATTAGGTAGCCTTTATTTCACAGTACCAAAAAGTAACTCATACTGATATGCTATAAACATTACCTAAGTGTTACCTCTAAAATTGATTTTGAATGTTAAGGAACACTTCGAATGATATTTAAAATATTAAATACGCAAAAAACGTCTTGTTGATTAATAAATTTCTTAACGCATATACAAATTTTCTATTCATTAGGACTCTCATCCATTAGGCCAAAGACTGAAATCCAAGTATTCCTGTATAGCACAGCAAAAGTTTTTTTTAATGACAGATGCATGTTTTAGCATTGACATTACTGTAATCTGTAAAAATTAATAGAGTTAGAGTTATTGATGGGAAAGTTTAATTAATCATACACACAAAAAAATCTTGTTCTATATTTAAAACTAAAGCCACTCTTGAAAAAATTATCTTGAAATAACTGTAATTGTGTTTAAATCTAATGTAACAACTTTGATATAAAAACACCTTAATCTTATTTTCAAATGTATGCTTGTCTTAAAATTTAAAGTAAATCTTATTTTAAATCAAAATGAATTTGTAATGGTTCAAGAACAAACTATATTTAACATTAGGGAAAGTATTGCAGTTAAATTAACTGTAAGTTTATGTTATTATAATTACATATAATGTTCTCACAAATATATTTTTAGTGCCTTCACGAATATTTATTTTTCTTAAATCAAGAATTCAATTTTTCAAGCGGGAATAATTTCCTTTCTTGAAATGCACAACAGATTAATTAAATTATATCTTCATTCTCTGCAAGATGCCAAATTATTTCACCCGATATTTGCTATACTTGGATCCAGTTAAAGGTACCACCGAAACATCACGTGGTAAGACTTATTTCGAACTTCGACCAATAGCAGAAGCGAGTAAATTTCATTTAAGCTCGATTCGATAGCTTCTCATTTTCCTTTTCAAATTGTTTGTTTAATGATTTGCCTTAAACGTAGTTTGTGATTTGTGATTTCCACGAGTGTTATTTGATCCCATCAATGCAATTATTGATCCTTCAAGGTATGTGATAAAAATGAACCCAGTTTTGATTTCTCCGTTTACATTATTCTGGTTCTCTGTTCAAAGTGCTTAGTGATCCATACAAGGGTGTCGGGTACACGTTGCATGGCTGCGAATGCTATCAATCAAAATGGAGGATATTTTAATTGTGCTTCATATATGTAAGTCCATTATTTAATAGCAAGTATGTAGGTACTATTTTTTTGATAACATCAGTTTGTTGGAAAAATACCGGGTGTTCTGGAATTTTAAATATTTTTTGTTTTGGAATTTAAATTCTTTCTTAATTGGAAAGTTGTTAAATTGGAAAACATTGTTTATTTCATTTTAAATTTTCTTTGTTGCGGGTAAATGCCTTATGGGGGGTGTCACTTTAAAATGTTTTATTGCAAATTCATACTCAAAACTTTTATTTATTAAATCCATACTGGTTTTAAGAATTAAATCCCTCAAAATTTACATGAAAATATTTATAAAACCTCACTTAGGGTATGCATTCTGTTTCATATAAATACAATAAAAAACTAACCTGCTCTGATTCAAAACTGAACAGACAACTTAATTTAAATTTCAGTTTAGGAAATAAAAAGTAATGGATGATTTTGTCTGTTAATTAGGAAGATGTAGACTGACTATAAGTGGTTGTGCATATTTTGCTCTGCCATAATATACCAAAAATTAATAAAACTTGACGTCTTTAAGACGTTATTTCATGAACTATTATTTGTTTTGAAAGAATCATTTAAAAACTTAAAATAGCAACGAAATTATTTAAGTTTTTTGAAAATGACTTGAAACACATAAAAATAGCAAAAATGTGAAATTTTTATTTTTTTTAAAAGCTACTAATTTCTCAGATTTCCTTATTTTTTGCATATTTAGATTTTTTTCAATAAATAAATAGAAACAACTCGCACTAAATAATATAACGTATTGTAACAATTGATATAATTGTCTTTGAAATTCACTATTTATCATTGGCATTCAAACCCTTGTAGCTCATTGAATTCGAGACGATATTTTTTTATATTTATTTATTTATTTATTTATAAAAGGAGACTATATATATATGGCGGCGCTCTATCTATTCCCTTTAAATTGGATGCGCACTGATCTATGCACATTCTACCTTTATCATATTTCTATGACTCCGGTGCTTGAACACCCGTACTCGCCAGATTTAGCACCGTACGACTTTTGTTGTCTTTCTGAAGATAAAATCTGCTTTGAAAGGGACCCAATTTGAGTCGTTGGAAATGGTAAAGCAAAGAACGGCAGAGCTCCTAAAGACCCTCATCAAACCAATACATTACAAACCCCTGAGCAACATCAACATCTAGATCTCGTTCTTCACTACTTTTTCTATTTTTAACAGTAAATTGGTTTCTGCCTTTTTTTGAAAAGTTTCAGTTAAGTTACTTATTTTATTGGGTATTACGTCACTTATAGCAAAAATTAATTTAGACATTTCCTTTTCTTGATATTTTAATTTAAAACAATTTACACAATTCTGAAACTAGAATTTACTGTAAACCAACTCATACTAATAGATATCTTAATTTTAATTCTAAACATCCAATAATGGTAAAAAGAGGAGTGGTAAAAAGCTTATATGATCGTGCAAACATTATTTGTAATAATCAATATTTAACAACTGAAAAATATTTTATTAAAAATATCTTAATACAAAATAATTATCTCAAAGAATTTTTGGAAAATTGCTTTAAAGAGTTTGATAATCCACGTATAAAATTTAATCAGCCAATTTTTACGACAAATCTTACTTTACCATTTATTCCAGGTTTTCCTGATAAGATAAAAAGAATTGCTAAAGAATTTAATATAAGAACTATTTTTAAGTCACAAAACACATTACGATACTTAAAAACTAAACCTTTCAATGAAAATGAATTTAATAAAAATGTAATCTATAAAATTCCTTGTTCTTGTGGTAAATTTTACATAGGTGAAACCTGTAAACCATTACCAAAAAGAATTAATGGACATAGATCTGACATAAAAAACAATGATTTTCAAAAATCCAAAATTACACAACATGCATTCGACAATAACCATAGAATAGACTGGAATGCTTCCTCAATTTTAGCAAAGGAACCAATTTCAAAATTACGTAAACTAAAGGAAAGTGCATTTATAATGTTAAATGAAGATAAATGCTTAGCTACTTGTTCGGCTGATTTTAAAAATACATGGATTCCTTTGCTAAAAAGAGAGGTGGATCAAGGTATTCTCAAAATTATTATTAATGATTCAAAAAAAAAGTGCATCCCAAAAGTTATGTTTAAATTCATTTAAAATTCAGGGGTGTGTTCGAAAAAAAAACGCTCGGACCCGTCGATTTTTATTTCAAGTTGCGCATTTTTGTACGTGAAGTTTGTATTTACAGAGTTGATCAAAAATAAATTACGACCATCAACTTCATTTTTTCAAATGAAAGCACCTTTTTTTTATTTCATCTTTGAATTTCGCGTGGAATTCTACGTATGTTTCATGCATCATGTCCTATACCTAAAGTCAACAGTTATCGAAAAAAAGACGATGCATGTAACAAATAAAAAAAGAACAAAAATTTGGTTAAATGTTCAAAATGGTTGCCATTCACGGCTTGATAATATCCAAGGCCATCAATAAAGTCTCGTTGCACATTTTCAATCATTTCCGGAGTTATGGCACGTACTTCTTTGCGAATTCTCTCTTTCAAGTCGTCTAGATTATTTGGCCTTTTAACAAATACCTTCGACTAAAGGTATTCCCACAAAAAAAAGTCTATTGGTTTTAGGTCAGGCGACCTAGCAGGCCATTCGATGGGTCCTCTTCTTCCTATCCACCGATTGGGAAAGGTTTCATCCAAAAATGTACGCACAGTGGCAGCATAGTGCCGAGGAGCGCCATCTTGCTGGAAAATTAGTTCTTCGTCAGGATAGTCTGAGTCCAATGGATTTGGAAATAAAGCTAGTAATGCTGGAACTAATTCAAATTGGAGAAAATCGAGATACACTTGTCCCGTTAACGTCTGTTCAAAGAAAAAGGGACCTATTACTCTTACCGCGCAGTATTCCACACGACACATTTAGTTTTTGAGGGTACTGGGTGTTTACCTCCATCATCCAATGCGGATTTTCTGTTCCCCAATAACGACAATTTTGTCTGTTCACACTACTATTCAAACAGAACGTGGCTTCATCGGAAAAAATAATATTTATTACTAAATTAGTATTTAGATTGCACATGTTTTGTAAGCGTTCACAAAACTCATTTTGCCTATCGAAATCGTCATCAAATAACTCTTGCACAGGAATAACTTTGTAGGGGTGATATTTGTGCTTTTCAACTATTCGGTGAACTATAGATTTCGGCATGTATAAATTTGCCCCAATCTGCGACAGAGGAGTGCATGGATTTTCTTCCAAAGACAGCAAAACGTAGCTTTTCATCTCGAGCAGGACGACCAGATTTCGGCAGATCTCTAACATGACCGAATTCTCTAAATTTAGCCTCTATTCTACTCACCACCTTTTGACATATCGGAGGACGATCAGAACTTAAATTAAATTAAGTATATCGAACGGTATCATTACAGATTTGAGTTCATATTTCTTTTAAATACGTGAATAAGTCTATTTTCTTCTTCTTTTCAAATTTTTTGAGCGTGTGATATAAAAATTTCTAAATTGATTTTTGCTATAAGTGACGAAATAGCCAATAAAATAAGTAACTCAGTTTGAATTTGTCACAACAATACAGATTTTACTTAAAGTTTCAGTTATTACACGAGATTAATTAACCAATGAGTTGGAAAAGGAAATCAATAGAACAGAAATTCAAAAGAAATTCAAAAATAAATAAATTATTTATAAGACTTTTATATCATATGGAGCAAAGCCACAAAATATTTGTATATTGTTTTTAGCAGTTATCCAAAACACAGACAGTTTTCCCGAAAAACCCTAATAGCTCCACATAATTGAGAAGTAAAAATACATTTTTGTAATCTCTGGATGTATTTTAGGATGACGTGTCAATACAAACTTCTTCAAAGAAGCCATATATCGCATGCATTATTACAAATAACGTAAAAATTTATCTGACAAGTTAATTGAGGCTGTCAGTCGACGGATTAGCATTAAAAAAACGACGACATCGAATCTTAAAAACCGAAAATCACCGCCCGGTCTATTTTTAAATGGAATTCTGTTAATTTTTAAATATTTATTAAACGTTTATCCTGAGAAAGAACGAGCTGTCAACAGTTCATTTTGTGGATATCTCAATTAAGTGAGATTATTTGGCTCCGACATCAATTACATATTTTTTTTAATTTGAAAGGGTATTGATTGGAACTTTGATCGCTTTCATTTAGCCAAAGTTTCTCACTAGTGACAGGACTTGTCAAAATAATCTTTATTTACTTAATTTTCTTTTTTGGACAACATCCTGGACAGTTGGTTTTCCTATTTTTACATTTTTACTTTTGCCCATAATATCAATAGATTTTAATAATTCTTTTTCACGAAAATAATTTTAAGTATCGAGTAACTTCGGCTATAAACGTTAAAAAGAAAACATTTCTTTTTAACATTTTATTTTAACTATCGCGATTTTAGTTGCTTAAAACTGTAAATGTACGTCAAAAAGCAAGTTACTATCCCTTTTTAGTTGCCTGCAAAGAAAAGAAATAATAATAATAAGACGTTTATTAGTTATCCAAAGAAAAGTTACAAAAATACTAATAAAAATAAATAAATACAGTGAGGCAACTTAAAGGCCTTTTAATCAAATTTCCAGGAATCTTCTACAAATGAGGACTTCCTGGGTTCTGTTAAGCCCTGCCAATATTAAAATATAAATTTAATAGTAACTATAGTTAAATTATAATAAATACTTGTTAAACTATAATAAATACACACACTTTATCAAATAAAGAGGAGATTGAAATTTTTGAGAATTTTGTAAAAGAAACAAAGAGAATGCAATATTCGTCTATTGTGCATATTAAACCAGTTAACGCCTGTTAACTTATAAGAAATATGTTCATGTCTCTTTATTTCAAATACAAGTCTCAAACATAAATTCTGAAGTTTTTGAATCTTAAATATGTCAGAGCTGTCCAGGCAAGGCCGTAAATGGTGTCGCAAAAATTGAGTGGCGAAATTACTAAGGCATTGCAAAGCATTCTTTTTATACCTTTGTGAGAAAATTGTTCTGAATGCGGAGTAATCAGAGTAATTAGTTTAAGTATAACGTGTAAAGCTTTAAGCCTACTATAATCTATGGATAAGTCCTAAATATTTTGCAGAGTTTTCAAAAGATATGTAATCATTATTAATATGTAAATTTAAATTATTTAAAAAATTAGCACGAATATTATCTTTACAAAACAGTATTGCTGGTGATTTAGCAGGATTTAGTTTTAAAAGAAGTTTTTGGGTTTTTACATATAATCTATTCAAATCCGCATTAATATAATGAGCGGCCTCAATTGCATCGAACTCTCTAAGTGAAAAATAAAGTTGAGTGTCATCCGCATAACAATGGTGTTTACAATATAATTTTTTTTGTCAATTGCGAGGTTTAAATAATATAAAATAGTAGCCACAAAATGCTACCCTGAGGCACTCTTTATTTACGGTTTGATAAAAAAGATGCAACCAATGACAGCGTAGAATCACCAAATCCCATAAACTGCAACAGAGCTAATAAAATTTTATGATTAACCATGTCTAATGCCTCTATAAAATCCACAAGAATCAACACAGTGGCTTTATCAAGGGCTCTAAATATATCATCTGTGACCTGAGATGATGCACAACCATAACCTTTTCGGAAACCGGACTGATATTCAGGAATTATTCATTTGTTGTAATTTAAAAATTCAACGTTCTGATTCTTCATAATTTTTTCTAAAGCTTTAGAGATAACTTAATTCGATATAGAGGGATTTTTTACTTTTGGCAAAGGAATTACATTTGCTTTTTTCCATTGATTAGGAAAACAATTATTTTCAATGCAAATATGTATGATATGAGTTAACGGATTAAGTATAGCAGGGCATCATAGCAAAATATCAATTATATTTAATTTATCAATTCCAAATGCTTTACTCTTAAAATACTCTATAAATTGATTATCCGTATTATTATTGTTTTTATTTATATTTGTTAAAAAATTATTAAGTTCATCCACGTTCTGCAAAGAGCTGAGAAGTTGAATATTTTGTTTTTCCCCGCCTCTATTTTACTGTAATTTCCAAATATATACGTTAAATATATTTTTTTTTCTTCTAGCACAAATTGTAAAATTCCTGTACTGTTTATGAGTATTCCGGTCAATAACTTCGCATTTCTTTCCCATTTTGCGTATGACTTGATGAAAGTAAAATGTAATGTAAGTCGAATATTTGTATAAAATCCCAAAAAGTCTATTAATTTCTTGACTTTTACGACATTTAAAAAAAAAAATTACGATGGGCTTATGCGGTCAAAAGTCACGAGAACGGGAACCACAAAACACAAAAATATAAAGAATTGGTGGTTGCATACAAGCCGATAGAAATTTCTGTGATAGATTTGGTAGGGACCTTCCGCTTGGCAGCTATTGCAATTAATTTGAGAGTATGGTTGGTTAATTTGAACAATCAGGATGGCAGAAAGGCTAAATTAAAGCAGTAAAATCAAATTTCATTTCACAAGAAATCTCATTAGTATTTTTTAATCGCAATATCTTAAGACCATTAAAAAAAATTGATAAAAAATCATTTTTACCAGTAAATTTTTTGAGAAAAATATGTATCGAATAAAATTAAAAAATGCAGCCTGTTTGTTAAAAATTGTAAAGTCTTGCACGTGTAGTGAGAATTAAAACATATATGTTGTTAAGGAAACCGTCACAGAAGGTTGTCAGAAAAAAATATTACTATTTTTGAAGCTTTTTCTAAAAATGGTTAATTAATTCTGGACAAGGACTAAAAGTAGACTTAATATATTAAAAGCAATAACTCTCTCAACTACTTTCACACATTTCCTGATTTCATTGTAGCAAAATATGCGACTCACTATTGGGCTACTTACCACTCGACGACTTTAGAATAGTGTCAGATTTACTTTGATATGCCTATAGGATTTCTTGCTACAAGTAATAAAAAATTTACTACAATTTGTAAAAAAAAGCCGACGCAATATTGTAGTAAAAAATACAAAGCGATTTACAGTGTAGTGTTTGACCAAAAGATTTAACTAAAGGTTATATAAAGTAACAGATATATCAGATATAGTTACAAAAACAATATTTCTAATGGGGAATTAATATTCAGATCTTAGATTCGATTAGACGAAAACTAATTTCGCCATTTCCAGGGCAGATATCGTGTAAATGGGACAAATTTACACTTATTATTATCTCGCTGGGCGTTCCTGAATATTAAACAAGGGTATAATAAACCTATTTGTAGGTTGTATAATCTCTAAATTATATTCGGGAAGAGCGGAAATAACTTGAGATGTCAGATACTCTATGCGGGCCAACGAAAATTTCTGTTTCTTTCTCACGAATCTTGTTTACATGCTAGAGAAAAATATTCAATTTTCTTAAAATTGTCAGAGATCAAAAGATAATAAAGAAAACACGAATATTGTTCAGGGTTTAGCATAAAAAAGAGGAAATGACTGACGTAAAGTCCGAGGCTTTTGTAAGCAAGTCAAATAGTGAAAAAGAGGAAATTTATTGGAAACACGAAAACAGTGAATTAACATATAAATCTGTTCTTTTACGGACCTTTTTATCCGGCCCGAAAATTCGACACAATGCTTTCACTTTTTATCGTTCAAAAATAGCTTCTGGTACGGAAAAATTGCGTGTCACTTGCAGCACTGTGTTTTATATTCGGCTTTTGATTTTTAACCTTTCAAAAATCATTTTTATTTATTCACGTATATATTCGTTCTGGAAAAAAAACTTAAGACAACATCTTTAACTGATTAGTTTTAAAGAATTAGCAATACATACAGAAGCAGTTACTGCTAACTGTTTTAGTGGTTCTACTCCTAAAACTAAAAATTCAAAAACTATTCTACAAAAAACTTATTTTTAGTATTGAAGATTCGATAACAAAAAGCGAACAACTAACTTTATAACGGTGAAAAATGATAGTTTATACAGCACAAACTGTTATACCAAAACTCATCTTTCAAGAAAAACAACCAAATAAAAAAAAAGAAACAAAAACTGCAAGTTTAATAACACTCTAATGAAAATCCGCATGGATGTTAACCTATATTGGATATAATGGCACACATGTTGTTAAGTACAAGTTTCTGTAAGATATTGGAACATTTCGAGGGTATTAGTATCCAATCTAAGTGCAGTTAAGCGGAAAATATTAGAAGCTAGGATATAAGGATTTAAAAATGATGATTGTTAGAGCATTAATTGCACCGTAATAATCCAGTTTATCTAATTGTAGTATAGAACGAAACTGTCAGTTTTTATTTGAAAATCCACTGATTGATTCTGTAACAAATCGTTTTCAAATACTCTTTTGTTTCGTTCGATTTCACTTATTCAACCCTATTGAAAGCAAGAGAAATTTACAAATTCGGAATTTCGACGCTGATTTATTGAGGCGCTTTCCGAGAGTTTTCCGATTTTATTTTTCTTTAATACCGTTGAAATAAGAAATAAATAGGTTAAAGCAACAGTTTTTTTTTAACTATGGAATGAAATTGCGCTTTTTTTTAATACGGTGGTTTTTCTGTTAAATCTGTGCCACTCGAAGGAACAAGATAACTTTTAAGATTTCTTTTGCAATTTTGCTTGTGAAAATATTAGGTGTGAAATTATAGGTTTTTTTTCCTGATTTTTTTTTTCATAATTTTAAGGAAGTTAGATATAAATGAATTAAGGATTTTAATATCCTTCAAAAGTCTGAATAATCGGCGTAATCAATTATTGTGATGACAACATAAATATTTTTGATTGTATAATGATATTGTGTAATGATTATACTATGATTCTTATATGACCTTTGAAGTTTTTTGTAGCCAGGGTAGGAAAACATGAAAAGACTTAAAACAAAAGTCCAGTAATATAAATAGATTTTGGTAGCCTTCATAGCCTCCTGTTAGAACTACGACCATTTTCTTAAGAATCTTTCTTTGTCTTATTATTTTATTCATTCGGTTTTCATACTGCATACAGCTTTCTTTTTCTGTTGCACGTACAGCAATCTATTTTCCTGCCTTACAATGTATTTTGAAATCGATATAAGTTCTATCAGTTTAAACTCTAATAGAACGATTTGCCAACTTATTCCTTCTCTTTGTTCTTTGGCGTCACCTATGATTAACTGCGCGGACCACGATTTACCTTCTTCTTCTTCTTCTTTCGTGTTCCCTGAATTCCTTGGGTAAAACTCAGGAGACGGTTATGATTTAAGCTGGCATGTATATTCAAGTCAGTTTCTGTGTCATCGTCTTTAGTATATGCATACTGAACGAAGGGTTCTATTTTAATCTTTTACACCCACGCCTCACTATGTAGTGAGGCTAGAAATTCTCAGTTTCGTTTTGTCTGCTTTTCGCACGATGCATCCGGTCTGGATACCGGCGTGAATAAGATAAGCTACCACCAGCTAAGGGAGGGAAGGAGTCTGGGAATTGATTTAAAAGGAAAGGAAAGCTATATATTTGTGTTCTGTGGAGGAAAGTACAAAGAATCACGTGTTAACTGGGTGAAAGGTGACGGGGGAGATCCAACGGTTTACTTTAAGTACTGTGCCTCTGACAGTTCTATAGCTATCTCAAGATGGATCTTCAGATCAGCATTATTTCTAATTCTCCAGTGGGTAACTAAATCTCCAGATGTTATTTTAAAGGTTTTTTCCTAGTAAAAATTTTTATATCTATTAAAATTTCTTCTAAAAATATTAATGCTACACCGAAGCTTTACGAACTTAGGTTATACTTTGGTTTAAGTAACTTCTTCTATTATATCATTATCTATAATGTGGTTGAATGCTTTTCTTCTGGAGTCCTAGGATTCAGATACCAGTTTATAATGCGCTCGTGAACTTTCTGTTGTTTATTGTCTGTGTTGATTGACTGTTTTGAAAAAAACAGTTATTGACATTGTATCAATTTCTAATTTTATCGTTTTATTGCAGTTGCAGGGCGGTCTAACAAGAATCAATATTTTCCAAGTATTTGCCCCAATATCTTATAAAGATGATGGTTAGGAATTCTACCATAGGTTACAGAATGGTTTAAAATACGAAGTAAATATTCCCATAAGAGATTTTAATGCCAAAATGGGTCAGGGAAGACCAGAAGCAGTGATTGGAGTTAGTAACTTAGAGTTATGAGTTGGTAATCGTCTTGTGAAATTCTGTCAAGATAATGAATTAGTAGTCACTCGTCAATCGTCAATCGTTTTCAACTTAATCAACAACCGATTTCAAAATAGCTGTAAATCAGTAAAAACATATCCAGGAGCTGATATCTTCTCCGATTACAGTTTTCTAGTTGCTCAAATAAAGGTTAAATTAAAAGCGTTAAAAAGAATAATTGTACAGTCTCAGAACAACTTAAACAAGAGCTTATAAAAACCAACACCTCAGGATATTTAAATAATTCATGGCTGTAGGCAGACTGTCGCACATATTTTAAATCAATATCTTTCCAGTTCTCAATTCAGACAAAAGAAACAGGAATAGATGATGGATGATATTTTAAACCTAATCGACTAATGCAAAGTATATAAGCTTCATAATCGCGACCGATACAGAGCCATCTGCCATGAATTTCAAAAGTAGTGTATAATCGCAAAAAAAAGGTTAAACAATAAGTGTCAGAAGATGGAAGAATTACAAAGGAATCATAACTCATTCAATCCCTACAAAATAAGAGAGATACTGGAAATGAACAGAAAACGTCCTAATTGCAACTGAATTAGAGACATTAACACCGTCATAACAGATATAAAGGAGAATTTACATACAAACCTGAAAATATTACATAAAGCATCTATTTCAGGAGGAAATCATACAGGCCATCCGTTAGTCAAAACACCGTCAAGCTGCAGGCCCTGACTACGCCTGAATACACCTATGTTAATATGCTTAAACTAACAGAGGATAGTGTCGCCAGAGTTTTTACTGATTTATTAAATACCATATACATCTCAAGAAAAATACCACAGGACTAGTTGAACTTCACTTTTTTCACGCTAAAAAAACTGTTTCAGACACACAGTTTGATTTCAGAAATGGTCTTGGAACAAGAAATGCTTTCTTTAGAATGAGTTCTATTTCATAGATGCATGCGTGTCATAGGTTATAAGAACGCTTTTGATAAAGTACATCATTTTAAAATATTAGAATCAGCGAAATTCTTTCAGGAGGACCATGTATCGAATGAGAAATACAGAGAAGAGTTAGATAGAGCTTCGTACTTTCCCCGTTATTGTGGAACTGTAAACGAAAACTGAATTTACGTAAATGGTGTACCAGTGAATGAAACCCGATATACTGATGATACTGTATTATTAAGCAGTCCTAAGGATTTGTGATGGTTACTTACAAGAATTAACCAGGCTATTAATGCCAGTGGTTTGAAAGTAAATTTAAAGAAGAACAAATTTATGATAGTCAGCAAGTAAAATATTAGAAATGTACAACTGTCAGTTGGTCAAGACATAATAGAAAGAATTGATCACTATGAATACCTAGAATGTTACTGACTGGACAGAAAATACAGATCCGTATTAAAAAATCCAGTGCATTTATCAAAATGAAATAGCTACCACAACTGAATCTCTCCTAAAGGTTTAAGTACAACGACCGAGATCTTAATCACAGTGAAGAGACGAAAACGGGAATACTTCGGATCTGTTGTGACGGGCGAGAAATGCCGCTTTCTTCAACTATAATAAAAGGAAAAATTGAAGAGCGACGAGCTCTATGGCATCGTGGCTTAAGAACTTGAGAGAGTGGTATGGAAGAATATAATGTAAGAACTCACTCTTCAGTTCCACCTTTTTATAATGATTCGTGATACTGAGCAGGAGAATCAACTCAAAAAGTGGCTAAAATCTGTTAATTCGTTTGTTTTTTATAACGTTGGAGATTTCGTACAGCCTTTACTACAGCCGACGATTTTCCTAAACACTAAAAAAAATTTAATTTTCAGGTGCCATTTTTGATTTTGAGTACCGCTGTTATTATTTTTTAATTAATGACCATTTTCAGGATCTAAAGCTGTCAATTTAACGTCAAAAGGCAATTCACCTTTTCTCTTTTTCCGCACATTTCTATGTAGAATTAATTGGAGAACGTCATATGTTATTCGTTCCTCATAATATGGCCTGAGTATGCCAATTTACATTCGTTTCCTATTCTGCGTATGATTTCATTATTTGTGACTCGGCCGATCTAGGGGATTCTTATAATGTGTCTGTTTTGAAATGTACTCATTTTTATAAATGCTGCTGTAGATTTTGCTATACGTTGTCTTATTTCCAAGAAGTGATCCAGTTGTTTAAATTCGTTCTAAGATAAATATGTGTAGCTTTCAACTTTTTCAATTGGCTGTTGGTTGATAATCAGCTGTGTATCTAAGACGTTTCGTAATAACCATATATTTTATTTTTTGTGTGTTTAGATCTTATTCCTAATGATATAGTGTCATCAGTATTTATAGGCATTCCAGGCTGTCTGCGAATATCACTGTGTCGTCTGCGTATCTGATGTTGTTTAAATTAGTATACCTTCATCACATTCCTCTAAGGCTTGCTTGAAGATATGTTCGGAGAAAACTTTAAACACCATGCGAGATACACATTCTTGCCTCACTCCACACTCTATTGAAATTGCTTCTACCAACCGATTGTTTACTCTTATCTTGTTTACTCTCAGATCCTTATCATTTATGCCAATCTATATAAGGTGGTCATGCCTAACTGTATCGAACGCCTTCTGGTACTCTCGGGTACCCAGAGCATCATCAAACCCCACGTACGAGTTATTTGTTCTTGTCATTTTTTATACCTTGTGGATAATTTTTAGGAACGTCTTAAGTAGGTGACCTATAAGGCTTATCATACTTTTTTACATTTGGTTTCTTTGATAAGGTGTTTAATATATATTATAAATGTTAATTCATTTTATTGCAGGTAAAGCAGTTCCCTTCGTAGAACTGACTGTAGCTCACGCCTCGGTACTGACCATCTTAGCCATAAGCTTCGAAAGGTACTACGCCATATGTAAGCCATTAAAAGCGGGCTATATATGTACAAAAACTAGGGCTTCTCTAATTTGCCTTTTGGCATGGTTTATTGCTGCGGTGTTTACCAGGTAAGTTAACTTACTTAAAAATGTATGCTTTTATTGCATGATTTAAAAAAAAAGTTATTGTGGCATAGTGGGCTTGATGCGTTGTAAAATGCTTTTAAGGTGTGCGTGGTATTTAAAAAAAATTACAATTTTTTAGCTCATTATGATTCTTTTTTAAAATAAGAAAAGCCAAAGAAATTACACATTATATTAATTTTTTAGCCTGGGATCTTTTTTAGCCTGAAGCATTACAAGCATCAGTCAATGCGTAAAAAGACCCTTTTAGGCACTACTGCGTAAAAAGTGAATTTTTATAGGCACTGGGAAATGCGTTAAGTGAGTACTTTATGCACGGTATGTAGGTAAAACAATCATACTCACATAACTTAATATGCATTTATATAAAAAATTATTAAAAAAAGGAGCTTATAAGCAGAAAAATAAAGAAAAATTAACTATGACCATCATTAAATTATTAATTCCGCTCCCACAAACCAATATAGCAATAAACTTGACGGTTAAATCCTGTTACCAAACAAGGAAAGTGTTGGTAAAATTAGCATAAAGGACACCATTAAACAACTTGTCAATCAACCGAAGAATTATTACATGACATTAATCAAAATTATGAATATTGTTAGATTGATTGATGGAACAAATTTTAAGATGAAAACGATACTTTTGATATACAGGGAGATACAAAATCAGCTCATTTTAACACTCTGTATAACAGAATTTGTACGAAAAAAAGAGAACAACGTAAGTGCTAAAGAGGACAAAATGCATCAAAATGAAATAACGTTATTTTGTCCCGACTCCCCGCAGGAAATTAGGGAATGACGGCAAGCAATTCGGGCCAATTAGCCGAGACTGAGATTGCAGGAGATAAAATCCTGATAAGTCGTTTCTGTGTTTAAGGGGTTACGGTTGAAAGGGTCAAGAGAAAATGTATAGACTCGTCCGGTGAATTATAGACATTTGGTTTTATGAGAAACTTGTCGGAAATAAAATGACCACTGAGAGAAGGCATGCGTGGGCCTAATTGAGGGCTGAAAATGGTTAATTACATGCCGGGGTGGGAAATAATTCATTTTTGGCTTAAGTTGTTTCATTAGACTAGTTGAAGCGTGGTTTGTTTGTAAGCTGAGTAGATGTGGTAAGAAGATATAAGCATTTTTGAAAAAAAAGGCAGTTTATTATAGTCAGATGTTATTTTCTGTGGAAGATTTTATACTATTATTAGTTATTATCTAAATTTCCATCAAATGTTAGTTTTTTTAGTTGGTTTTACTCACAATGGATTTTTGGCCTTTATCTGCGATTGTTGAATCTAAGATGGATAATTGATTCTAAAAAGTGCTTTAATGTCGATTTTTTCAATTTTTTTTTGATTTTTACCACATTTCACTTTTGTAATAATTGCCTCATTTTCCTCTAAACTTTGCTTTTTTTACATAGTTTTATACATAGCAGATAAAATACGTTTGCTAGGTGTTAGGTTAGCTTAGCTTGGAAATAAAGTTGCAGATTCCAGCATAATTAATAAGATCTCTAGCTTTCCACAAGTTGAATCTAATCTATCTAGTAAAAATATGCCACCATTCGATAAGCAATCCAACATCTTCAGGTTGCTTATCGAACTGCATGATCGATAGAACAAAGCCAACCCTTTTGCTCTTCAATGTTTCTGAGTACAGAAATGATGTAATGTAGGTCCTGTCTCTTCTTCAGAATGTTCTATGTACTGAGTACATATATCTAGAAAATAAGATCAGAATAAGAAAGGAAAATCAGACAGTAGAAATTATAAGAAGAATTGCACTAACGTGGGCTGCATTGGAAAAGACTTATAAACTTGATTAAATGTGAAGAGAAAGGTGTATGACAGCTATATCTTACCAGTGACAACTTACGGGCTAGAAACCTATGACTATCACCAAAAGAACTGCTGAAAATCTCAGAGTTTGTCACAGAGCCATAGAAACTGCAATATTGAGCATCAGTCTAAGGGACAAAATGACAAATAGAAGAATTAGAGGAAGAACGGAGATGATAGATATAGTGAAAATAAGGCCTTAGCTTAAATGGTAATGGCAAGGGCAAGTGACGAGAAGTGACACAGGCAGACATTACAGATAGCACAGAACAGAAAAACATGAAAAGAATTTGGCGAGATCTATTTTCAGGAGTAGAAAAGCAATGGCTGAGAAAGAAGAAAAGAAAGATAAAGTTTTCTTACATATTTATTCTTGGGCTCTTTGGACCTCTAAGATTTCCTTATATTTTTCTTTTCTTATATATTATTATTAAAAACCTGCATCTCTCTAAATCTAAAAAATTAAAGATTTGGACACATGTTTTGTTAATAAGATCAATATATAAAGTCAGTAGAACCCTAATCGGGAATTTTTGTACAGTTATGTCCATATTCTGGGGTTTTGTTAGTAAGGTGCAGGTAAAAAAAGGTCTTACTTCTTCAGAAATTCATAATTTTTATTATTTTGTGACTCCTTGTGAGATTATTGACCTAAACAAGAAACTGAGGGCGAAAAATAAAAACATTATTTCCTCCCATGGTTAAGAAATATTTTCTTTGCTTTGCCAAGAGTTATCATTTTTTCACAGAGCGAACCGGAAGTGCCACTTTTTCCCTCTAAAACCAGAAAAAAAATTATACTTTTCCTCAGAGAAACTACGACACTTTAAGCTCCATGATCCATAACATACAATATTTGCTCATTTTTCCCCACCCCCCAAACTTTTCCTTATCAACGTTTATTGTCTGGAAAAACTTTCGTCCAGACTAAAACGGTAACATCTGCGCTCTTCTGTTCTTTTTTTGGTCGCCGTGTTGCAATAATTTTTTATTTTGTTCCTAAAAATAGATTCGTCATAAACGAGGGGGGAGCATACGGATTACACAATGGGCAATATACGGGAAAAACATGCTTTTTTTTAGCATAAAAAATGCACATAACAATCTCATCCTTCGGGATCTCAAATAAAGCTTTCAGTATATTTTGTAAATAAAGTGCATAATGTGGGAACCTCTTTGAAAGAGCGGTTTATGTATGTTGATTAGAAGCATTTATTATCGGGATATAGTACGTTTTGGAAAAACTGCACGACTTTAATGAAGTTCTTTTATGTAGATGTTCTTTTTTTGTTTAATGTGTCTTAAATTAATTTATTATTGAGTATTTTATTCAATAAACGACAATTATTATAGTACTAGAAGAACAATAGTGTTAAAAGAAGTAATTTAAATAACTTTTGCTCGTCATAATCAATTTTTGAAAATAAATGTTAATAAAAATATATGTTTCTCTTGTAAAATACGTAATTCTCGAAACAATTTAAAAAAAAAGGTATTTTCGAACCTTATATAATCATATTTTTATTTATTTTCTTATTTCTTTTAGGCAGTAATATTTATCCCCCTTTTTTATTTAATTTGAAATAACCGCCTTCGTTAAAAAAACATACAAATTTCCAGGCAGTTAACTGGGCAATTTTAATTATTTAAATTCAATATAATAATTTTTATTTTTTTTTTGCTGCAGACTTATCACAGGCAGTTGATACTTAAATATTTCTAGAAAAAGGATAATTTTAGTTTATAAATTAATATTCTTTTTAAAAAAATAACAACCTAAAATTTAAAACATACATACATACTTCAAAACAGTTAACTAGGCAATTTCTTAAAAAATAATATATGAATATTTAAGCCAGTATTCGATTTTTAATTCTGTGTAGAAAGTAAAAGTTTTTATGTTATTTTAAATTACTACCTGACTTAAAAAAGATTCGTAATAAATAATGCTCTTTGATAAAAACCATTCGGCAACCGTGTAAAATTTTCCACTGTCTATAACTTCGAACCTGACAGATCTAATACTGACTAGCAATTAAATCACACATTCCTATGTGACTATATTGTAAGGATTCATAGTAGGTATTACCAAATGTAAGCAATTTGCCATTTTCTGTCAAAATTTACTTTTTCAAACCTCAAAGAGAGTCTTTTCTTCATTGATTTTAACTGAACTTCTCACTTTTTATTTTCTTTAAACGTGACAGATGGTTGACAATAACAGCTGCCATAGAACACAGTGGTGATTAAATTTACATAAAGATTTTGATGTCGCCATACAACAGATTTACATTCTAAGTTAACTTAAAATTTTGCGTTCAAGAGGCCAGCTGCCAGGGATTTGCCATTTCTAGGAAAAATTATTGTACTATAAAGATGTTGTCCTAAAATTTGTTTAATGGAAATCTTCTAGCATTTCTCAGTATATCATAAATTGGCAACGGTGTCCTGTTTTCTCATTCTGTCACTGTCACTAAGTTCAAACCTGACAGATGGTAGATAGTGTGACGGCTGTCATAGAATATAGCAGAGGCTAAATTTAAACATCCATTCCGATGATGCTATATAACCAATTAACACTTTAAGTTAAGCTTCAATTTTGCTTTCAAGAGGGCCAACTATAAGGCATTATCAATTTCTAGGGAAAAGTTCTATATTAGAGAGAGCAATGTCCTTAAAATTATTTTGTGCAAATTTTTGGGCATTTCCCAGTATATCATAAATTGGCAACGCTGTCTTGTTTTCTTATTCTATCACTCTCACACTAACTTCAAACCTGACAGATGATAGACAGTGACAGTTGTCATAGAATACTGTAACGACTAAATTTACCTATTCATTGTGATGTTGCCATACAACAAATTTACATTTTAAGGTAAGCTCAAATTTTTCTGATTTTTCTGATGATTTTCTATTTCTAGGAAAAAACGACTATAGTATAAAACGCGTTAAGGTAAAATGAAAATCCTGCAGTCTCCCTCCACTTATTTAATAAATAAGTATAACAATAATAAAATTAACCTACGACTCCACTGCAAGTATGGACTATTTCTTCACTATTATAAAAAGCGTTGTTCTGGAAATGGTTATATGGTAATTTTCTAGCGTTTCCCAATAATAAATCGGTAACAATGCCTTGTTTTCTCGCTATGTCGCTATCATTAACTTTAAACCTGACAGATGTTTGACAATGACAGCTGACATTCGATAATCTCCAAGACTAGGCGGCTAAATTTATATACACGTTCCGGTGTTGCCAGTTTTGGAGCACAAATGGAATTCTTAACATAACCTCAAACTTTTCATATTGTAGTCGTTCAGCAGTGTTAGCCAAAGATTTTCCTTTTTTTTCAGGGAAAATTAACTATGTTATAAAGAACGTTGTCCTAAAATTATCATTAACGGAAATCGTATGGAAAACTAGCATTCGTTGATACAGCAATTAACAAAGCTATAATTTTTATAGCCAATAACTAAGAAAGCAAGAATATAAATATTTTTACACAGGTCTTTATCATTTTCAGGCAGTGATTTTTGTACCTATTTTTTTAAATTTATAATAACTGCCTGAATTTAACAAATACATATACATTTTTAGGCAGCTAATTAGGCACTTTTTTAATTAGTTAAATTAAATATAGTGATTTTTGTTTTTTTTTTTTGTTAAATAGAAATATTTAATTATTCCAGGCAGTTGATATTTAAATATTTCAGGCAGTATTCGATTTTTAATTTCTGAAATAAGGACAATTTTTATTCTATAAATTTGTAAGTTCTGAATATAAAAAAGACGGGTAAAAATTACATAACACTCTCTGATTTTAGAATACAGAGAAACGCAAAATTCAAGAAAGAATAGATTAAATAATTTTTAGCCTCAGATATATAATTTTTTTAATTTTAAATAACTGCTTGAACTAAAAAAATACGTACACGTTTCCAGGCAGTTATTTAGGCAACTAACCAAATATTTAAAATAAATAATTTAGTTTTTTTTCGGACAAAAGTATTTAATTATTCCAGACAGCATTCCATTTTTTAAATCTGGAATAAGGATAGTTTTATTAGATTAATTTTTATGTTTTTGTTTTATTTTAAAACAGCTGAATTAAATATAACTCTCCGATTTAGAATACGTACCAAAGCTATAATTGTTACAACTAAAATCTAAAAAAGAAAAATATAAATATTTTTTATAAAATTTCTTATTATTTTCAGGAAGTAATTGTTATTGCTGTTTATTTTTTCTTATTTTAAAACAACTGCCTGAATTAAAAAAATACATACTCATGTTCAGGTGGTTAATTAGGCAACTTCCTAATGGTTCAAATTAAATATAACGATTTTCGTTTTTTTTTGATACAGAAATATTTAATTATTCCCGGCAGTTGATATATAAATATTTCATTCACTAAAGTGGAAGAAAACCCACTTTTAATTTTCAAAATACAAAAACGATAAATACTGAAAAACATTTACAAAGAAACAAAATTTTTTGAAATGATTGAAATCCATAAAAACCCAAATTCTGGACAACAAAAATAAAATAAGCAAATACAGTTTATTATTTATATATTTACGTTCACTTAAGATTTAAAAAATATTTGAGAAGAAAAGCAATATTTATGCAAGAATTATAAATAACGTGTACACTTTTAACCAAGAAAAAAATCATTCTAACCAGATTTCTCTTCAAATTCAATTTCTTCGGTAACGCTTCGTTTACTTTTGTTATTTATACATGTTCATTATATTTGACACACTATTTTATGGTATAAAACAATTACAATTACAAAAAAAAAATCATTTAAGCAAAAAAAAATCTGATGAGGATCACAAGAATGATCAAAAGGTATTTAAAGTTTTTGCGATCATTATGGAAAGCAATTTGTAAAAAAAAACTAATTTATTTAAAACGAATAATATTTTTCTATTTACTATCCAATACTCTCAACATTTTTGAAACGAAGTATATTTCAACATGCATTAATTTTTGCGTACGGATCGACCAATAAGCTCATTGAAGTTTGTTCACCTACATCATCCGGACCATTTCGCGATTTGACGGTTATTAACATGGTCTGGCTGTGAGCCAAATTACATTTTTGCGGGCTAACATACTTAAACTTGTTGATATAATCGCGATGCCTAAGTATAAGGGAGCCTTAAGGATTTTTTTTATTTATTACTTGTGATGATGGATGAGTTTTTTTCGTCTTTTTTTATGGAACCTCATTTAAGTCATTTTCCATGGGGAAAACAAACCAATAATTGACGATGTCGATTATGTTTCAGCCTAAAAAATGCTGATTGCCTTTAACCGACTATAATTCAGTTTTTAGTGCAACAAGATTTGCAGAAATTATGAAGTGTCTAAATTTCACTTTGAAACTTCTTAAATTTTCAGTTTGGCTTGATTTGCAACAACATCATATAAGACTGCACGTATATCTCTGGTATAAGAGTTTTTTTTATCAGTTGCAAATCTCACACAACTTTTTGCTAAAGTATAAAGAATCTCTAAGTATGTGTATCACATATCCGCTAAGTACATCTGAAAACTAAGACTTTAAAGCGCCACCCTTTTAACTTTTTTCTCACTCAGTCTTTCGAGATTTCCATTAAAAAGCGAAACCAGCAGGTGTTCTTCATCCATTGCAAAAATATTCCTTTCCTAAGTAAACTTACATTAGTAAAATGGAACCTGTCTAGACGAACTTTTGAAACAATCCAGTCTACGTCTGTTCTTAATATACCATAACTTCTTTTTTATATACTATCGGAATAATTTTACTCTTGACAAATGAATGAAAAAAAAAGGATAATTGGTAACATGTAAGAAAAGTGGAATTCCGTGTCGCCTCAGTTGGTTTCTTTGCTCTTTTTGTACAATATTTTTCTCAATTTGCCAAAGAAAGTTGGGGCTTTTAAGGAGCTTTTCCGATGCGGAAAAGGACAAGTTATTAGTTAGGCGAGGAGGGAATTTTGGTGACAACGACGTTGTTTGCATATCTTGTTTTTACTTGTCTGAATAGAGCAAGAAAACTAAAAAGTTGTTTGAATTGGGTAGAATTTCAATGTGGGGTTATAGAATAAATTTTAGGAAATTATAATTTAAGTGAGGTTTTTTAGGTTAAATTAGGTTTTTCTTAATGGAAAAAACAGAAAAATTATACTTGAAAATTAATACTACACGGACGTTTTTGTCCCAAAAGAATTGTAATAAAAACCACGTTTTAACGCCGAAACAAATTGTAGTTTGAAATTCGATATATTACTGGCTCACGATACTTAATAAAGGAGAATAAAACGGAGTTGTTGACAAAATTTCTTAATATTTCCCGGCCATTTATTTCCCTTTTGACGTAAGGGGTTACCGAACTTTTCTTCTTTCGCCGCTTTTTTTTCACTTGTTAAGGTCGGCTTCGTTTAGGAGATCGTACACCGTTAGACTTCTCACGGTACAAATTCAAAATTTAAAAAAAAATAGAAATATTTTCGAAATATAAATTTGTCGTTTGATTACTGAAAAATTGTCGTAAATTTAAAAATGTTAAATATTTTTTTTTTAAAGGAATTTTCAATATACATTTGAATATTTAAAAGTCATCATGTTATATGGACATAATTGTACACCATACTCAATTGTGTTATAAATCAGATAATAAGAAACAAAGCGTTAGAAACTTTTTAAATCAATTGCCATGTGAATACAAGTCACTTTAGTACGTTAAATTCCTGTAGAATTTATATGTCTGCTAAGCTTAATGTTATAAAATTACACAACATGTTCTAGAGTCTTCTCAGGAGAACAAAGTTGCATTCAGTATGCTCCAAAGAATTGTTGAATGAATTTTCTAGTGTAGGCTCTGATGTTTGTACTAAATGTACCCATGTAAAATCCATGATCAAAGACGAAGATGATGAAGTAAAGAAGATCGAATTTAGGACAGATTTAATAATACACCAGAAAAGAGCGAATGCTTTTTACGACCTTCTGAAGAAAAAGGTATCAAATAATATTACTTTTTATTTCGATTTCCAGCAGGTCCAACTTCTGCCCAGGACTAATATTATTGATGCATTCTACGCTCACCAGATAAGTGTTTACTTTTTTAGCCACGGACTTAATAAATATACTTGGACTGCCAATTAAATGAATAGTAAATGACCACTACTAGGGGGCAGCCATTTTGCGTGATTGTTTCCTTTCGATGTTGGTCACTCTGACAAATTTCAGTTGTGGTCATTGTAGGGAAACAAAAGAATTAAAGGTCGGTATCTAAGATATTTGCGTTAGATTTGTGATTTTTCTTGTACTTCTTTAAGAATTTTCCTTAAATTTATGAAAGAAAGTAATCCTCACCTAAAATGAGACAAAGTTTCAATTAAATTGGGATAGATGCATACATTTTAAAATATTTGTTTTATTATTCTGATAATCTTAAATCTTATAAATCTAAACTTAAAATTGAATCTTATAAATCCTAATACCATGAAAATGATTATCTTTATTTAAATTTTTGCTTGTATTTACTTAACAAATTAGGTTAAAAACACTTTTATTTTCTTTCTATTTTTACTATTAAGTCTTTTACTTTCCTTCTCTGTAGAGTGTTTCCACATTAATAGGTACAGCCATCTATAGAAATCAAAATATAGATGATTTTATGAGAGTTTGTAATTAGCAAGGGTTTATATAGTAAAAATAAAAAACTCTACACCATTCTATCATAAACAACACAGACAGACAATTCACAATAATTCCGTTTTGAGAAACAGCGAATCAAATTCGTTTAAATAAGGATGGTGATACCACAGCATAAAGAAATAAGTTTCTTTATGCTGTGGTGATACATTATCCATGGGCTAAATAAGGAGGAAGGTACATCGCCTGATGCAGACGATATACCTACCCAAGCATCGTTTACAAATCGCCAAAAACTAGGCAATCCGTCATCAACTTCATTACCGTTATTTAACATATTTTTTGTTGGCAACACTAAAAATGTTCAGAGTGACCAACATCAAAAAGACATAACTACTATAAAAATGGCGGCCACCATGCACTCGATATTTTTGGGTATTGTGACCATATGCATTAGCAGTCCAGGTATATTTATTAAGTTCCTGGTTTTAGCTGAACTCACAAAACACAAATATAGACAAATGCGTGATCAGATAGAAATTCCATTGACGTTGATGACAAGGACGGTGGCGACCATCTTGGGTGGCACGGGGCGGGAAATTTAAACCTGATCTATTGCGTGATATTTATATTTATAGTTATTCGCAGAATTACAGAAATTGGTGCGTTAAGTTAAGAGCGATGAGAGATATATTTAAATAGAATTTTATTTTATTTTAAAATTAACAATATACTTATCAGAGAAAAAATAAAAACTCTCAAAACATCCTTTATATATGTCACGAAGGTTACATGTTTCGCTAAAGCATCATCAGACCTTATAAACTAGATGGCCCAACTGTACAGTTGGTACTGATGTTTTGAGACCGATACTTGGAGTTTTTATTTTTTCTCTACTTACGTAGGTCTCTTTGAGATAATGAACGAGTTCTTTTAATATACTTATCAGTTTAAAAATACCCACATTTTATTAAAGTTGTTAATTTTGAATTTGAAACAAACATAAATCAATAAGTAACTAAAAATATTTCGGTCATCCTCCACTAAATTTATTTAAAAAAATAATAATCCGACATGTTTCGGACATATAACATGTCGATCATCATGGATAACAAATCAAATTAAGGGGTTCTGTCAATACATCTTATAGATCAAGTGCCTCAGACAAGGTTAAAACGAATATTATGTATTACTAGCTGAATGCCCGCGGCGTTGCTCGCGTGAAAATAAAAGAAAAGTCGAAGAAGGCCTCCAATAATAGTAAATGCAACCCACAATACACAAAAATAAAATCAGAAGCCACGGCTCAATGATTGTACATGCAACCCACAATACACAAAAATAAAATCCGAAGCCTCGCCTCATTGATAGTACATGCAACCCACAATTGCCACGCCGTTTTTCTTGAGGTCAAGGGACGCGATTAATATAATATAATTATTATAAAACCAAGACACAAATAATCTGAAAAATGATTCGTTAGGGTACAAACATAGTGGAACGACGAGGCTAGAGGCACAGCGACGAGGTAAGCGACGATATAAGCGACGTGGCAGGAGACATACACATAGTAAGGAGACAGAAGTCGCGATTAATTGCGACTCTTCAAATTCAATTTAGTCAAAATAATGTTTTCCGACAGTGAAGATGAAATTTTATTTGACAATGCCGCGCTTCGCGGACTTATTGTAATGGGAGGTTTAAACAGAACTTGCTCTGTACATCCCATTAATAAATCGCGCAAACGATTTGGGCAGTATCATACACTATTTTTTGAACTCAAGCAGCATCCAGACCGATTTTTCGAGTACTTGAGAATGGATATTGCTACTTTTAACTATATTTTAGAAAAAGTGTCTCCATGTCTACAAATGAATTGGACAAACTACAATAAACAACCCATTGGACCGGAAGAGAGGTTGGTTATTACTTTAAGGTAAGTTGAATGTATATTTTTGTACAAAAAACATAATATTTATTAAGTATTACAACTAAACAGGTCAATTAACATAACATCTTAAACACTGGAAAAAATGAACAAAAATAAACTAAGTAGAAATATTCTTTTCGGTAAAAACATAAAACGAAAGATTCAGTAGGAGTTGGCGTTCTGATTGATCGGATAATCGAAAGGTTCGATTCCTTGATTCTGATTCATTCGATTAGTATAGCCATAAGCATATCTCTGAACCAGATCTTGAACGCCATTTCTAAAATGCAAAATGTTGTTATCCGTAATTTTTCTCACGTGTGGTAGTAGACTCTTAAAAAATGACAGATGATCATCTTCTTTGGTTTCATTTATGTTTGCCCTCTTTGTTCTAATGAACTCCAATTTCTGTTCCTCGATGGTCAATAAAGCGTCAACATTATTTTTTCTTTTACGGAGTCGGCCCTTTAAAACTGTTCGAGGTTCAGCAAAATGACTTGACGTGCCTGTAGATGAATCCTCAGTGTTTTCGGAAGCAACAGAAGCAGGTGCCAATGGCTCGACATTCACGGGATCTTGTACATCGTCTATTGTTTCCGTCTCCACTCTATCGTCATCAGAATTCACATCAGATTGCACGTCCGTAGCAAGCGATTCATCCAAAGAATCTACCAAATTTCCCGTTGCTTGTCGAGGCCTAAATTGATCCTTTAAGAATAACAAACTTTTAAAATAGGGCCAGTGGGATTTAATTGCAATGTCCCCTGGATCACCAGACCGTGGAATGGGAAGTTTTTTCAGTTCTCTTCGGAAATAATCTCGAAAATTTTTCCATTTAGTTTGGGCCCCCTTCACTGCAAAAAAATGGATTTCAGTTACGAATAAGCTATTTTTAACATTGATTTTTGTTTCAGAAGTGGTTTATTCTAGCATTAGTGTTAAAATAAAATAGAACACAGCCTAATCACTGACACTAACTAAAATTTTATTATTTTTTATTGCAGATATTGTGCTACAGGGGAATCTTTCAAAAGCCTATCATTCACTTTTCGCATGGGAGCTACAACAGTTGGATCAATTGTTAAAGAAACTGTTAACGCGGTATGGAATATATTACAGCCAATACACTTGCCAGTTCCAATACAGGATGATTTCATTAAAATCAGTGAAGATTACATGAAAATCTGGAATTTTCCCAATTGCTTAGGTGCATTGGATGGCAAGCACGTAAAAATTAAATGTCCCAGTCATTCAGGAAGCATGTTCTTTAATTATAAAAAATTCTTCTCGATCGTTCTTCAAGCAGTCTGTGATGCAAATTATCGCGTTACTGTAATATAGGTGGGAGGATATGGACGACAATCCGATGGGGGTACTGTTCAAAGTTCGGCTTTCTCTAAACTACTTTCAAAGAAACAATTAAATGTACCAACTGAACAATCTCTACCACATACGCAAATTCGAATGCCATTTGTTTTCATAGCCGATGAAGCATATCCACTACAAGAAAACTTGCTTAAACCCTATAGTAGACAAACTCTGAATCCTGAAAGGCAGTACTTTGACCAGCGATTATCTAGAGCTAGGAAGACGATTGAATGTTCATTTGGTATAATATATGCAAAATGGAGAATATTATCGAAAGCCATAGAAACAAACGAACAACTCGCCGACATTACAATTAAGGCAATTTGTCTTTTACATAATATTATCATGGATAAAGAGGGTTTCGAAAGGCATTTAAAATTGGTCACAGAAAGTCCTGCAAATAATAATTTTACAAGACCCAATTGGAATGCAAGAGGTCGGGTTCCCAATCAAGCAATTTTTATTCGTGACACATTTAAAGATTACCTAAATAATTTCCCTATTCAATATGAGTGACTCTGTATATAAAATAAAGGTATGTACTTAAAATTTACTTGCCTGTTATTCCACATTCTGTAGCTACTTGTGACCAAAGCTCATCTAATACATAAGGGTTTCTATGATCTGGATGAGAAGCATTCCATAATGCACGCCTGTTGAACACGCAGGTTATTATGTTTACTTGCTCAGCCATTGCGTATATGCTGTACCAACAAACAACCTTTTCTAAACCAAAACATGCAAAAACCAATCAAAACCGTCCCGTATCAACGCGACAATAAATGCAAATTTTATCTCGACGTGCACCGCGTCGCTTTTCTCGTCGCCTAGTACCGCGTCGATCTCTTTACTATGTTTGGCTTCATTACAATACACGATGAAATAAAAGCCGCGTCGCTTACCTCGTCGCTGTGCCTCTAGCCTCGTCGTTCCACTATGTTTGTGCCCTTAGATGCAGAGCGAGCGGTAAGACTGAGTCGAGTCACCTCTCGGGTATCAGTCTCGCATGGACCCGCGATATTTATCATATCGCTAACACCCCTTATCGGTGGAATTTCAAAAAGTTCGTTCGTATCCGGGGCCTACATTATAAAAAAACATTGTTGCAGTTAATTTTTTTTTCTTAAGTTGATGCCTGCGACTCGTTCGTGCGGGCAGTCTCCGTTCAAACTCCGAAGCCACGCCCCCTTAGTTCTCGAGGTCACGGGTAACAATTTTCCCATTTTTTACCCCTTATCGGTGGAATTTCGAAAAATCCGTTCTTATCCGGTGCCTATATTATAGAAGGAACCCGTTGGTAAAATTTCACGTTTCTAGCTATTGTAGTTTGGGCTCTCAGTCAGGACAAACTCTTTTATATATATGGAAGAATAAATTCGTTTTAACCCTAAGCAAAAGTACTCATACTGTCCACATGCTGTATTTCTGGATAAGATTTAAAGCTCCAATACACTTAAATTCAGTAAACTTTCCCTGTACGAGGTTATTCTTTTGTACCTGCAGACAGAACCTTTGGCAGAGTAGGAAAGTTGCTCTGAAAGTATGCCACTTTGACTTTTTATTGGTAAATATAAAATTATTTATGAGAATATTGAAGAAGAAAAAGAATTCGGCACTAACTGGTGATTATTTGAGGTAAATGAATTTCTAGAAATCCAAAAGAAGTAAAAGGAATTTCCAACGTAAAAATATGTTTCAAGAGATTTGGAAAAGGAATGAATATGAAAATATGTGTTGCTTTCCAAATTGCAGATTCTTTACTGTCAGGAAGAATTCAAAACACTTTTTTCCGAAGTAACTTTGAATCATGGGATACAGGAAAAAAACCAAAGTCCAGCAATTCGGCAGTAACTGGGAGAAAATCCACAGGTTACAGTAGTACAAAACTCTTTTAAATGGAGTAGGGTTTAGCAAAATAATAAGGAGGAAACTACGTGGAAACTTCGTGGAAATACCGTCGAGGAGGAGCAGTCCGTATTTATGTAATTTGAAAAAAACCACGTTTGTCATAAAGCCGTTGCCTTTTTATTTTTTTGTAGTAAATATGAGATAATTTTGAGTTAGTCTTTGACTAATAAATAATTGCAATAAACAATATTACTGTTTTTTTTTGTCAAAAGTAGCATTAAACTCTAATTTTAAAGCAAAATCAGTGAACATTGTAGAGATATTGAGGACAAGAATTGTTTGCCTTACAAGCATCAAATCTAACTTTTCCAGACATGTTTATAACAACAACAGTATTAATCCAGCTACTGATTCAAAGTTTTTACATCTCTGTCACAAAAGCACTAAACTTCATCTATTGAAAATACTGGATATAAATAAAACTACACCAAACAATAACCATTACTGTGTTAAGGATCAAATACATAATTTTGTTACTCACTTTTTAAGTCATTGTGTTTTAACACTTCAGAGTCTTTAAGTATATCATTCTTACCTTTTACAATTTCCTCTTTTTTAATGCTTATTTCTTTCCTTCATAATTTACTAATAATTACATTAGCCGTGCGATTTATTATGTTCTCCGTGAACCTTCTACTTTTCTTGTCTTCACCAAAAATTTCGACAAATTTCAAACACACCATCCGGTACCCCGATGCCTTTAGGATTTTTCAACATAGATGTAATCTAGGTTTGACTTTAGTATTTTCTTTAACATACTGTTCATTCCAATAATTGACGCCTCAATTCATCTTTGTTAACAATAGAATAAAAATATAAATAAATACAAGATTTTTATTGACATAAGCTCAAACCCTGGTGTGTGTGCTTGTGCCATTTTTAGCATTTGTAAGTTCGACTGTACATTAATTTTAAAATCTTTTCTCTGTCTTTTTGTTTCTTGTTTCTTTGTTTAACCAATTTCCTTCAGTATCTCGGATCTCGGATCATGGATACCGCTGTGTCAGAAACAAATTGGAAATTTTAAACTATATGTTAAATAAACGAGTAGAGGGAGACTGTGTGTTTTTTAATTTACTTTAAACTACGACTCCACTGCAAGTATGGATTATTTCTTGATAATTAAATGCTGTTTTTTCATTGTAATTGAAAAAACACCCTGTCCAGAAAATCCAAACAGGGATTTAGAAATAAAATGGTGATATAGAAAAAAAGAGTGATTGTTCATTCTTATATCCCCATCTTAGTCTCAGGTATCACAAAAAATTGTGTAATATTATGTTTTCTCATTCTAATCGAGTAAATTATAAGAGCCAGATAATAATTTAGAAATGAAATGTTGTTTCCAGGCGTATACAGCCAATAAAGTGCCTGAAAAAAACTTCTGCTAATTTTTAATGGGACTTAAATGACTTTTGCTTTGTTTGTTTTATTTTTTTTTTTTTGAAGGTTCGTTGATTAATGTTGAACTTATTTATAAAATGCTTCCAATACAACCAATATCTAAACGTCTCAAAGGCATTTCCGTAGAAAATATACACAAACGGGGTCAATAAATAGTATTCATTGCATTCAGCAATAACGACGGATTCCGGCCGGAAACATTTCCGTGACATTCCGGCATATATATCTCAGATTTTCCCAGGACATTTCCTAAGGGAAACGTTTTATCTGTGCAAGAAGCAGCGAGCCGCCTTTCTTCGACGTGCATTCACACCGGATGACCCCAATCGAGAATAGAGATGCCGATAATTTTTCTGGTTCAAGGGATTTAGAGGATTTCCTTATTATTTTATACCCTTCTGTTACTAGAAATTTTGATAAAATAATAAATAGCGAAGAATATCGAGGCTTAACTAAAAAATATTAATCCGGCTAAAGGGCAAAAAAGCGGGACATTTTCGCACATTTATAACTTCCGGATACGATCTCCGGAAAGTTTGAGCGAAAAAAATTTTTTTGGCAGCCAGGAAGCTCCGGATAAAACTAAACCTTTTATATTTGTTTAATATGTTGAAGTAGATAGCATCTTATTTGGATCAGGGGGTATATACACTAAGAGATTTTTAAAAGTTCATCCGGGATCTGTTCCAGAAACTGTGAGATGGGAGAAGCAACAGCTAACAGGAAAACAATTTGGTTAAAAAATAATAGATTTTTGAATATGAATTTTAATCTACAAAATTTAATTGTAGGTTTTCTTTATTGAATTTGGAATTTTTAATCAAGGTAGAAAAGACTGGAAAATTTGAATTTTTTGATAGAATTATTTTGAATGTTTATTACATTGCTAGTGTAGTACAGTATAATTCCTCTTAACCGGCTTCGCATTAACCGGTCGACGGATTAA
The DNA here is from genome assembly GCF_022605725.1 of Anthonomus grandis grandis. NCBI lineage: Eukaryota > Metazoa > Arthropoda > Insecta > Coleoptera > Curculionidae > Anthonomus > Anthonomus grandis. The sequence continues at coordinate 13,526,587 of NC_065548.1, read as the reverse complement.
CCGGCCTGTTTACAACAGCCGAACGCCCCGTTATTACGGGGAGATCCCTATGAACTGAACTATAAACGATGTTGGATAGGATTATTTTGTCGTTTTGATCAGTTTGGTTTGTTCTTGCTATGGGTACGTACAAAACATAACTATTTCCTTAACAATGAGTGCAAAGCGCAAAAGAATTGTGGTTTCGATGGATACACGTTTAAAAGTGGTAAAGCGAATTGATAATGGTGAATCTGTGGCGAAAATCTGTGCAGAATTTAATGTTGGAAAAAGCACTGTAAATGACTGGTGAAGAGATGGGCATTCGATTGAGGAGTTTTGTTCGAAAATGGAATCAGATAAGAATCTGGGCAGTCGTTGTACGAGAAAAAAACCGATTTGCCGAGGTCGTCGATGAAGCTTTGTGGATCTGGTTTCTTCAGGAACGTCGAAGAGGTACACCGATTGGCGGCTTAATTTTTAAAGAAAAAGCTCTGGCTATCCACCAGAAGATTAATAATGGAGGCGAATTTGTGGCAAGTGATGGTTGGCTTAATCGATGGAAAAAGCGACACGGAATTCATTTCGCACATGTAAGTGGAGAAAAACTGTCTGCTGATACTTCAGGTGCGACATAATTCAAGACTAAGTTTGGTGAAATGGTTAAAACAGAGGCATTATCTCCAGAACAAGTTTATAGTATGGACGAGACCGGGCTAAACACTAAAATGTTAGCAGAAAAAACTTTTCTAGGTAGTCATGAACAGTCAGCCTCTGGCTTTAAAAAGAACAAAGAACGTATTACAGTGGCCGTTTGTTCGAATGCAGCGGGAACTCAAAGAATTCCTCTTTTCGTTATTGGCAAGTCTGCTAAACCACGGGCATTCAAAAACTTGAATCCATCGTCCCTTCCGGTCTATTATAAGTCACAAGAGAAAATCAGCGTGGATGAATTCAGACCTGTTTAAAGAGTGGTTTAATTTAGAGTTTGTTCCAAGAGTTAAAAAACATTTAAAAAGTGTTAACTTGCCTAGCAAAGCAGTTCTAGTGTTAGATAACGCTCCAACCCATCCTCATGACTGCGATGTAGATGACATAAAATTAGTTTATCTTCCTCCTAATGTGACAAGCTTAGTGCAACCAATGGACTAAGGAGTGATCGAAAGCTTAAAAAGACGACACAGGCGTAAACTTGTATCTGAAATTCTGCAACACTCGGAGAGTGAAGACAAAGGTCTTTTAGAAGTCATCAAAAAGATCAATATCAAGGACGTTATCTATATGTTAGCTACAGCATTTCAAGAAATGCCCTCTTTAACGTTTATTAAATCTTGGAGAAAACTTTGGCCAGATGTTGACAATCTAGTTGCGATCTCGAATATTGCAGGGACTGAAGAAGAAGAAAAGAAATCCACTCTACAAGACCTTCAAAAGTTAACGGGTAACGAAGCATTGCAACCAGAAGATGTGGAAAATTGGATGATAAGTTTTGACGATCACCTTGAAAATGAATTTTTGAATGATGAAGAAATCATAGATTTAGCAACCAAAAAACCAGAGGAATATGATGAGAGTAGTGACATTGAAGAGGAAAAAACGATTTCTCATGAAGAAGCCAAAAATGTAATGGAACTTGCATTAAAATATATTGAGCAGCAACATGAGTCAACAGCATTAGACGTTTTGGTGATTAGAAAATGGAGGGATATTGCATTCAGAAATTCACTGAAGGTTAAAAAACAAAAGAAATTCACAGACTTTTTCAAAAAATAATTACATATTAAACTTACATACATATATGTATATTTGTTGATGTAGCACCTTCATGTATGTAAATATGAAATACATAACTATATAAAGAATATTTCTCCATTATTTTATATTTATTATGTTCATATATATGTGTAATACTCTCTTCAATACATATACATATGTACATAACATAGATAATGAACATAATATAATATGTATTATGTACCCATATATAAGTACACTTCGGCCAAAACGGCAACCGGCCAGGTATGCAGTCCCAAGGTGACCGGTTAAGAGGAATTCTACTGTAGTGAGGAGTTGGAGGAGTAAAACTAAAAAGGTTAAGAAAGGTTGTCGTTCTTTTCACAATAAAATGCAAAACATCTTTAAACTAATGTGTTTTGAATCTTGGCTATTATAATAGCTATCATCAGATACTAAGAAAAAACATACAAATCGTAAACTTATAATCCTATTACTATATAAAACACATCACAAAAGTCTTAAAATTCAGATAAACACTAACAAAAATGAAAAATATTATAAAACATACATATGGAGGCATCCATGTTAATTACATGCAAAATTTACTTCGATACAGGTCAGACTTAGATATCTAAAATTTATGTAAAATAGAATAAAGAGCGATAAGGAACTCTTACATACGTGTATTGATAAAGGAAAATACATTTTTGATGAAGAGAGAAAAATAATATATTAATTATTATTATTTATTCATTTACGAGCGCTAATTAAATTAAAAAATCGCAAGCTGTCAAAGTTAGTCTCTTTATTGTCGCAAATAAAACTAGGAGATCTAATTGGTCAATTTATTTTAAAAGCCTCCAATAAGTCCAATTTCAATCTTTCAGTTTCAACTTTCAAGCTTTAAACAGACCTGAAGCGCTTATTTTCTTCTTGTTGTATTGCTCATGAAGTTTTGACTATTTACTATATTGGTGATATATTCTGATGTCTCAGTAAAAAATTTGAAAATAATAAAATTTTTGAGAAAAACTTGAATTTGATTTTGTTGAACTTAGATCATGAAACTCTGACAAAGATTAAAAAAAACGAAATTAAAAAAAAATCAAAAATGTTAGAACATAAAATAATGCAACTATATCTCATGCAGATTTGAATCTTTGGGATATTCTTATTACCCATTAAATAAATTTTCATTTAAACAAATTGAACTTTAACTTTTTTATTTCTAAGAAATCATGATTAAAAAAAAGTCAAAATATTTACATCTTTACGTCTGGGTAAAAAAAATGTGTAAAATATTAAAATTAATAAATATAAGTTTTGATAAAAACTTGAATTGAACTGAATTTTTGAACTTTGGAAATCATGGCAAAAATTAAAAAAGAAAAAATTGAAAATGTAAAAATATGGAATAATGCAGCAGAATGCATGCAGATTTCTAATGCAGATTTGATATTTTAGGATATTGTGATTCTTTATTAAATAAATTTTAATTAAAACAAATTGAGTTTTAATTTTGACAAGTGTGAGGGAATTTCCAGAAAATTAAGATATTTAGGTCTTTACAACTGGGTAAATAAAATATAAAATATTAAAACTTTTAAATACATTTTTAATAATAACTTGATTTGAAGTCTTTATTAAATATTTTTTTGTTAAATGTCTAACATGGAACTTTGGAAATCATGGCAAATATTAAAAAAAAGTCAAGAAATTAGAGAAAAAATCGAAAATATTAGAACATGAAATAAAGCAATAATGTCTGACGTAGAGATTTTCTGATTCTCTATTAGATAAATTTCAATATAAGCAAACTGAATATTAAATATAGTAATTGTAAGAGATCGTGAATTTCAAAAAAAAATATTTTTACTTTAAAAAACAATATTTTTTTAAATAAATAGTGAATTATAGAAGGAATCGAAAATAAATAATAAAAAACGTAATTTCCAAAGTCTAAAAGAAAAAAGGAATAAATTATTTATTAAAAAAAAAGATAAAAAACAAATAACAAATTCTTTTGGAACCTAGTTTGGTTTTTAAAATTTTTTTCATCACCCAAAACATTATTATTATTATTATTATTATTATTATTATTATTATTATTATTATTATTATTATTATTATTATTATTATTATTATTATTATTATTATTATTATTATTATTATTATTATTATTATTATTATTATTATTATTATTATTATTATTATTATTGTTACTAATATTATTTTAATTGTAATTTGACCTAAAGCAAATCTATTATTTTCCTATTTTTTAGGCAATTGAGTCCATATTTTTAAAGTAACTGTAGCGCAATAAAAATTGCGAACAAAAATAAAAGGTGTTTACGATGACTGAGAGATAAAATAATGAAGTGTGGTAGAGATAAAGTGTTGTTAATTCAGAGCATCATTAGGTATTAAAAACAGTTCCATATTTCTCCTGCTCAATATGAACGAACAATTAAGATGTTCAATATCGATTGAATTATTAAAATTTTAAATATAAAAAAACAATTGATTGATTTGTTGATAATAAGCGTGAAAAGACTGAAGCAGTTCTTAAGACCTGATGATGGTTTTAAATAAGCAAAACGTCTGTAGCCATGCTATGAAATTTATGGAAATTAATGTTAATCGTTGTTGTCAAAAATATTTGTTCTTTTTTTTTTAAAAATAATTGACAAAAAAATGTGAAATTATTTTTACACTTTATTTTAAGATTTTTGTACAGAAAATTCTATTATATGTATATTATATACAGAAAATGTTATTTATATACAATGAGCAGCTAAAAAATAGAGTATTACAAAATATAAATAAACAAGGTTTCACAGTAAATTTTTATAAATGGAACAAAATATTTTAAATCTGGAATTAATTTTGTAATATTTATTTAACAGTTATAAGACAAATATTACATTGAAAAAATCCATAAGTATAAGATACTGGATCTTGCTGACCATCCTTTAAGTCTTTGGTTAGCAATTAACTCCGTAAAAAAATTTCAAAAAGTTTAAGAAATTTTTAACTTTATTATTGGAGTTTTATACTATAAATAATGTAATAGAGAAATAGCGACTTGCCTTTAAAACTGATTTTAATACTAAGAATTAGAATAGTATTCATAAGAACCTTAAACCAGTTGGTATTTTTCAAGATCTACGTAAGGCCTTCGATACTGTCGCACATCATATTTTTTTTTCATAGACTTGAAACAACTGGCATTAGAAATAAAATTCTAAATCTTTTAAAATCTTATTTGTCTGACAGATATAAAAAAATCAAAGTAATAATGTCTTTTGAAGTTTAACACATGTAGATTTTGGTGTGCTATAGGTTTCTGTATATTAACAGTATTTCTATTCCGATGACACAATGTTATTAGTAAGAAGTACTAGTTAGCAAAAAGCTTTTAAAAAAGCTGAGTCTGCGTTATTTTGAGTAAAAAAAATGGTTAGATGCCAGTCTATGATCTCTGAAATCCTCCTAACTTTTTTATTAAATAGTAGAGGTCTTACCAAAAAAAAAAATTAGTTTTTCATAACTCAGACTATAATTTGAAAATGACAATTGACAATTCTTCATTGATTATAACTTTATAACACAACGAAAGTCTAAATTTATTTATAAATACTATGAATTAACATAATTTGTAAATAAAAAACTAATTAAAAGTGTTTCCAATTCATTAGTTGAATTAATCATCAATTATGGTATCTTAATTTAGGGGGCTGCATGCAAGACAGCAATACAACCTTTGAAAAAAATTGAAAAGTATATTATGAGATGCTATTTAGACCCAAGATATTAAAAAAAAATAATTGAATTTCTTTCATATTTTCCTTAACCATAACCCTCCTTTTCTTCCCTCTCTAATTCATTTTTCTATGTAGTGAAACCTCATCCTCTGTGATCGTGCTCGTGAACATGTTTGACTCTTGTGTCTAGTGATCGTACCAAACTAACCCCCAGCTTGTGTGACTTGTGACTAACTTTATCTCCTTTTTTGTATTGGGTTAGCATAAGACAAAAATTAATAAAAATTAAATTTTCCTTTACAGCCCGATATTAAGCATAGCCGAATACAAGCTACTAGACGACGACGGAACGCTAGTACCAGCCTGTCATACCTCGGCCAACACTATCTGGTCCGCCCTGTATTTTTTGGGCAGCATTTTCCTATTTTTCATAGTTCCTCTTGTAGTGCTTATCGTACTTTATTGCATTATTGCTAAAAATTTAATATTTAACGGGACTAGTTTCCTAGTAAATAAACATATTGATAGTTATTCGATGCGTGCTAGAAAACAGGTTATGTTAATGCTTGGTACTGTTGTACTAAGCTTTTTCCTATGCCTGATACCTTTTAGAATCTTTATCATATATATTATAGTGGTACCAGCAGAAAGCCTGGTGAATTTAAGTGATTTCAGCTACTATAACATACTGTTCTTCTGTAGAATTATGGTATACTTAAACTCAGCAATCAACCCTATTTTATATAACTTGATGAGCTCGAAATTTCGTACTGGATTCATTATATGCTCAGCTACAGGTAGAAGATCTTTATGGCACAAAAGTAGTCCAAATAACCATTCTAGCTCTAGAAGTAGCACTTTTCGGACCAGTCACGAGGGCTACAGAGTGTGCTATAAACCAAAAAACTGCTCAGTCCTTATTAAGGCTTCTACAGATTCCTCAGATACAAGAAGTATTGACTCTGAAAAGGACAAAGAGCAGATTTGTAAAAGTAGAGGGGACGTGAATATATTTACTGAAAAGGTGGTAATTTGCCATTCAAACGGAAATGGTCGTGATGGTGATGATATTGGTGAGGAGTTCCTGACGAAAACAAATAGGCAGCTTGAAGAAGAAACCTTCGTTTAGATTTTTAGAATTGGGTTTGGGATTATATAAGTAAATTATAAATTATGGAAATTTTATTTCGGGGAGTTTTTTGTATCTACCTCATTGCGTCAATGAAGATTTTTTTTTAATATTTTCTCTTTGTCTGGTGCTTTAGAATAGACTAATCTAATTAAAACTCTCTAAGTTATATTTAAAAAAATGGAATTTTGAAGAAAAAGGGCAGTAAAAGAGAACTTTATCAAGAGTAAAAAATAATTTTAAACGAAATTATGAAAAGTTCATCAAAGTTAGTGGTCAATAAATCATGCCTTTTAAAGGTAAAAGAATTAGGAGTAGCTTATTGCACTAGGTCAACTATAAGAAGGGGTAAAAATGTCCATGCTCGCTAGTGATATAAAATTACCGGTAATTTAACACTCGGTAATATTACCGTAAAATTGAAAATCCATAAAACAGCTTTTTAATTTTTTTTTATTTTAAAACTGTAAAACCATTATGAAACACGACAGGAACGTTTTTTTTTAACTAAAAAAAAAGAATCAGAATAGACTACGTAATAGAGTAGATAATGGTAAATAATCATCATCATCATCATCCTCAACTTCGTCATCTGATTGATTCTTCTTTCTCTTTCCTTAATTCAGTCAAGTCCAAAACCGATTTCTTCTTTTTCTATTTCTTGCTCGTCAGCTTCTATTATTCTTAAATGATCTTTTTTATTTAGTTAATTATAATTATAGGCAATATAAGTTAGTGTTCTGGACCTTTCTACGGTAAGTCTGTTTCTTCATTGCCGATGAATTAATCCATGAGTACTAAAGCTTCTTGCTGATGTGGGTGTTGACGATGGTAAATTTAAAATGTCTACTTAGTTTTGAACTGGAGCAAATTTCTGAGCACTAGGCCCGGACATATTTCGCTGGAAATGTTTTTGATAAGAATTTCTCATCAATAATATTATCATCTCTAATTTTGTGCTGTGCGAGTAATAAGATCTACTTGTGAAGAACACTTCGGATAACGCCTTGCAGTTTCATAGATGAACTCCATTGCAGTTAAATTTTTAATTTCAGGTAAATTCTCGCCGTTAGTTTAGTTCTAATAAATAAGAAACATTTGTTCTCTCATTTTTCAAAAATTAAACACCTGGTTTTTCTGGTTATCAACCATAATAGCAGATAAATTTAATACTTGTCACGTAAAATTTATATATTTATAAAGTTTACGGGTAACCCCATTTTTACAAAGTATAAATTCATTAAATACTATAAAAAACATTTTACAAGTTGGTATCGATAGCATACCCATTACCCATACCTAAATGGTAAAATAATAACATGTCCTAATCCTAAAACTTTAATATAATTACAAGAAAAATATTAATAAATTACCTAAATCTAACCCGTTTATTGGATTTTTAAAACCACACAAAATGCATCTGAAAATATCTATATTAATATTATTTAGAACGCGCAGTAATCTATCAATAGGGAAATGCTGTCCATAGTTAGCTGAGTGAATTAGAATGTGAAAAAGAAAGTGATGGCAAAGATTACGGCGGGGTACATTAAAATAAACCTTGGATAAGAGTCTAGGATAATACATCAAACCATTGAGCAATTTAAAAACAAAACATAAATCAAATCGCATACGTCGTGTCTCTAGTCAATTCAGTTTCAATGTATCAAGCATATTAGATCTATGGTAGTTTTCTACCATACAAAGAAATTTATTTTGAATACATTCCAGACAAATAGTGTGAATCCGATAATGTAGTGACCAAATGATAGTCTAATATTCCAGATAGCTTCTTACTAGTAAAGTGTACAGTAACTTAATAGCCTCCCAAGATAGTCTCTAGGAATTACGAATAACAAATCCCATAACTTTTGTACTCTTTATGCTAATCTTTGAGATATACACAGAAAATGACAATTTCTTATCAAACCAGACTCCAAGATCTTTGATTAATGGACAGACTGTAAAGTATCATTATTCATTTTATATCCAGTATTATATTTCTTTGACGTCTTGAAGAAATACAAAAAAAAAAAGTTATACAAAAACATTTTTACCACATTTAGCGAAAGATTATTAGATACTGACCACTTCCATATAGCATCGAAATCACTGAAGCTTCAATGAGTCCATTCCATTGCTCAATATTCCTGTCAAAATTTAAATCATCTGCAAACATACTGCAAGTAGAACATTTTATAAAACTCATCAAATCATTGACAAATAAATTAAACAGAAGGGCTGCATAATGTGATTCGTGCGGAACCCCTAAAGGAACCTCAAACTGAAATGAAATAAAATTATTAATTTTAACTCTCTGTATTCTTTCTGTAAGAAAACTCTCAAGCCAAGCAAGAAGTGAGTGGTGAAATCCCATGGGCTCCAATTTTTGAAGTAGTAATTTGTTATTTACTTCATCAAAGTCCTTCGAGAAATTGACTATTATTTTCGAAAGCCTCCAATAAATCGATCTTATATAACACAAGATTATGCGAGGTTCACCTTACCTTACAAAAGCCAAACTTGTCTTTACTAATCATTTCACTTTCATGCTAACTGATCATAAATGATGCTGTCAAATAACTTAGCAATAGCACATTGATTACAGACATTTACAGTCATTATGGCTTCCAGGCTTAAAAATTAAGGCAATGAAACTGCAAATTTAGGAAATGTGGAAAGTTGACAATGACAAGATAACAGCACATGGAGAGGTTTAGTCAAGGTAAATATCCAGTTTTTTAAAAAGATGGAATATAATCAGGAACTTTATTTATTTTGGTAAATATTTCCGAAATAGAAATTTCTTGAAGTAATATAGAGTCTGAGATCTGAATATTAAAATCAGAGCACGAAGAAGTAGATTTTTAAGAAAATACCCATATCGCTCATTAGGAATATCATTTACTTGTACCATATTGAGATATGAGTATGGCTCTGCCAGGGAGCATACAGGACACACTTCAGGACAGTCGACATTTATTCCATTATCCTCAATAAACTATCTGGCCTCAGGAGGGTTAAAATCTTCAGAAACCATGAAATAGAGTCGTGGTGCCGCTCAGCAGCATCCAGACAATGTTGCTCATGTTTGCTGGCAACAGAGGAATGTATACACCACCAGTAATAATAGATTCATTATTGACCTTATTTCAAAAAAGGTAAACACTTTTGACATTATTGTCCCGATAGCTTCAAAAAACGTTATTCACTTAGAGATTGCCTGAAACGAGTCCTACGTTCTATTTGTAACCAAAATTCGTTTTAAAAAAGAAGTTTTGCTGTATTTATTGAAAGAACATCAGAAATATCTGGGCTATCATTAACTGCTCAAATTTTCATTGAAGAAGTTTTGCTGTATTTAATGAAAAAACATCAGAAATAACTGGGTTATCATCAACTGCTCAAATTTTTAATGAATGCTTAGTATCCAAAAAGCTTTTAAGATAAGAAATAAAGGAACCTAATCATCTTTTCACTGGCAATAGCTAGAAAATGTGAAGCTCCGAATTCGTCCAACAGTTTTTCAGTTTCTAAGGTCACAAAAGTTGCTATATGTGCATTATATTCGGTATGTATTGATTGATAAAATAACAGAAGAGGTTTATTTATAACACAATTGATACAGAATCATTTGGGCAATTTGACCATCTATCCATTTGTAAGTTTAAGGTTGGTGCTTCTTGACGAAACAGTAGTTTTTACTATAGTGTCCTCGAATTCGAGGAGTGGATTTGCCTGGTACTCTTGATAAATGAAAGTGCATTTTCACAGTTCATCTACAATCATAAAAGAATCTAAAACACAGTGCTTATTGTTGCATTTGTCTCCTTCCTAAAATATAATGAAATTGAAAAAAAACAACAAGTAAAATACAAATGAGATGTGATGTATTTCGATGACTTATTACTCAATTATAAAGAGCTTTGGTCTTCTTTGTTAAAAAATTAAAAAAAAAAACCAACATAATTAATTCACCATTTCGTTTCACATTTTATGCAAGGAATATGTTTTTACTCAATAATAATAATTTCACAATTTTGCTCACTTATTTTTGTACTTATAATTACTGAATTCAACATTATTTTAATCATAAAAAGACTAAGACATCCTCAAAACATTCAAAAGCCGTATGTGTAATAATACCTAAATCTGTATTTTGTTTTAATACTTAAAAACACACTAATCTTGTACTGACTTGGCGTTAGCTGGTAACGAGAGGATGGTTTGTATGCGCACCTCATTGTTTTGAGTACTCTATCCATACTTTTTTCGTTGTCATATGTAAGGAAGCTCCTAAGACATAACTATGACCCTCACGAGTATTTCAATACTTACGAGTATATCAATCTTGTTGTTTTCCTGAGAGGACATGTTATCAAAATACAAACAAATTGTACCCTGTTATCCTTTAAAAGTATTTTAAAATTATCCTTGACTAATAAAGCAATTTCTGAGTCGATAAATTCTCCCTGCTGAGAGGTTCTATATCACTAGTATCACTATCTTCTAATATTTCGGTTGGCGTGGTGTTATGGTTACTACTGGAAACATTTATTACAGGCAATTTCCCTATTTTGCAACATTTTAGCAAAAGTTTAAAATTTTTGATAGAATTTCTTTTAAATGAGGTTTAACAATATTGATAGGGACAGTTATTTTTAGGAATAGTCTCTAACATCACTCTTCGGCGTAACGATATTATCCCAAGTACAAAATAAACATCATGCATTGACATCATAACATAGTAACATCATAAACATCATTTATTCAAAATATTAATACTTACCTGTTTAAATACCACGTAGCAAGGCAAAACAATTATAGTTATTTAATAAAAATCGCACTAAGACAGAATAGAGATAACAAATATATAAGAAACTATAGAGAGGAACAAAAAACAATATTTCCAATGCTACCTATCTTGCGGTACTATTACCAAAATTAGCGGTAAAAAACCTAAGTAATATTACCCTTTACATCACTAACCTTGGCTCTATAAACCGCTCCCAATAAGAAAAATGAACTTTTTTGGCATTATTGGACCTTTTTCATAAAGTGAGTTAAGAGCTTAACTCACAGATTTACACGAACTAATGACTAAAGATAAAGGACGGACTGCTTTTACACTTTTTTTCGAAAAATTAAAAATAATTTCTCAAGACGACTCGTCAAAAAGTATTTTAAATAATTTGTTTTCTATGAGTTAAAAGCTTTAGTATTTTAATTTTCAAATTTGAAAAAGAATTTAGGTTACACTGTTTCGAAACGTTTTTTCAGAAAATTTAAATAATGAGTCCCTGGTCAAAAAATCTTTTGTCCATGTTCTCTTTTTTTTTGCAAAATCTAAAGCAGTTTTTAAAACATCAGTGAATTAATATTAATTAATTTTTTTAAATTTAATATTTTAAAGAGGGAACTTTTTACTTTTTTTAAATTACTTTTTAAAAAAATCAAAAATTTGGTGAAAACAATTAAAAGAGAAGGAAACATATGTTGCCGTTTTTGCAGGAAAGACTTGAATCTTTTGATGAATTTTGGATTTTTTTCAAATCAAAATTTAGCATATTTTAAAATTATTATAAAAACGTATACGTATTTAATCCGTCTTTAATACAGGGTGGACCACTTATATGGCAATTACACGTATTTGGGAAACTATAAAATATTGAAAAGTGGATATAGTTTGAAAGCGTCCTTTAAAAACTTTTAATTTCTCTCTTTTTTTTTATTTTTCTCTACTTTCTCCACTTTCGCTGGACTGAAAAGTGTCATTTTCAGTCCAGCATTTTGGTAATCCCAATAAAGAGCACGCATATAGAAGCCATCCTATATATGAAATATTAAACTTATTAGATAAGACATACACGACATTGTTTTTTATATTTAAATTTTAAGCTGAGTGATTTTAGTTTATATAATTAAAATTTCTATATTACAAATTAAATAACTTATAACCATTTATTATTATATACATAAGTGACTATATCCGTATGTTGTTGCATTTACCTAAATTTTATGGTGCTTTTTGCGAATTTTGTATGGTGTATCGTCCCGTATGTGTTTTCAAATTTTGTAAAATTTTTGACCAAAGAATATAAATGCTTTATTTTTAGACACTTAATAAAATAATTATAACTACATGGTTTTTGATTTCATTAATTTATGTTTAATTTAACCCAAAATCCGTACTACGGTCCTGTCATCTAGAAGTCAAACGACTAAGCTTTTTATTAAATATGATGCTGCAGGACCGTCCTTACAACCATAAAGGGCCTGGTTAATTAAATTTTTACAATTTAAATATACTTTTAATTATGAAATTACTTTTGGTCATTTTATCTTAAATTTACCCTATGCTTAACCTCTCCTTCATTTTTTTACCATAACCAAGTGTCTAGCATCCATTTGTGGCCGTCAATCTATCTCGCATTCACCCCGTTAATACCATCAAGAATTAACCTCCAGCTATATATGTAAGTACCTTTAGGCTATATATGTTAAAAAAATAAAATTATTAAAAGAGCTTTTGTGCTAGTGTGCTGTAGACGCATAAGTAGATAATTGCAAAGAAACAATTGTTTTAAGTGCCATAAAATTAATTATTAATATTTTTTAGTCCTATCCTGGCGATCACCCAATACGGTGCCGAAGACTACTATGACGGCTCCCTGGTGTTCGTCTGCTTTAGTAAAGTGGTTGATGTTCTGCCCTGCGTGTTTTTCATCGGTTCCATTGTGATATTTTTTATTTTTCCGTTGGTCATACTGATTTGCGTCTACGTTTTGATCGCTCGCACCCTTATGTCGCATCCAACAAACCTGGTAAGAAATTTATTTTGCCACTTATTTATAATATTTTCGAAGATATAAATAGGGATTTACAGTTTTATTATCGAAGATATATAGTTTTTAGAACTTTTTTGACGAAAATTTCTAAAAAAAAAATCAAGTTTTTGTCAAAATCTCTGGATACCCAAACAGCATCGTACGTCCTGGATACGTAATTTTTATGTCATATTTATGTCCATACGTCCATTGTTATAAAAATAACGTATTTAGTACGTACTTTTGGATACGTAGTACATACGTCCATTAGTTACGTCTCGCGGACGTACATATAAATTTTTAGAAAATGTCTTAGCTCCTATGGATTATAGAAGAATAAAAAAAAACATATACATTTTTGTTACAAATACACAAACCTATATGCCAGGAAAGAATTTTTTTTCAAATATACGTAGTTTTAAATACATTCTAAGTTTTATTCCTAATATTTTTAATTTTAGTAGGGTAAACAAAAAAAAATTATTTGCATGTTTCTTTACTTTGATAAAAAAAGTCAACGAATTCGGTATAAATTAGACAACTGTCAAATCGACATTCCCTCTTGCCAAAGGACTAACACACCCTATAAATTTAGTTAATTTACATGTTGATCTGGTCGAAAAGTAATTAGTTATAGGATTGATTGATTGTGATAGGATAGGACAAAACATCTAAAAAGTATAGATAATAGAATATTTGTCATAATAATATATCAAAATTATCAAAATCGGTCGCAAAAGCAAACCAGCATTTTTGTTGAACCCACTGATTGTCAAATAAGTAATTGGCAACATGAGGGAGTTAACAGTGTTTAAGACAAATGACAGATGCGAGAACGAACGCCCTGCTTTCAGACTTCTTGGCAATATTGGCGTGATAACGTGGGTTATCCCTTTGTGATAAAAGTTTACACACATTTCCTTACTACATTTGAATTTAGTCTTAGTGATAGGAAGGATCTATTATGGTAAGTAAGAGCATATTTATTCATTTTAGTAGTAATGAATTACTTATTTGATAATTTGCTTATTTTAAAATATAATATTAAGGTGCGGCACTACAAGCAGGGATTGGATGCACAAAGATAATGGAAGACTATATTTCAAAATAGTTGCGCAGAACAAATGTTTTTCTTTGTATTTTCTTAAACGTTTACTTTTTGTTTCGTTTTTTAGACATATACATGTTTTGTTTTATATTTTTATGTATTTTTTGTATAATCAATACATTTGCAGTTTTTTATAAATGAGTTATTTTTTCTCCCAAATACATTTTACCACGCAAAAAAGGAGTCATCTAAACATCACGACATAACAACGAACGAACATCTAGACATAACATTACGTAAAATGTCCTAAAAGTACGTACATATGACGTAGAATCCTGCGGAAAGTGGACGTCCTATATACGTCCATATATCACGTAATACGTCTTTTGGGGTACATACTGTGTACGTATCAAGTGGAGTACAAACAAAATATGTCTTTAGTACGTATCTGTGCTGTTTGGGTAAATAGTATTTAAAGTATTTTTTTCTTAAATTAGCCAATTAATAATAATAAGATCGTAATATTTATTTAGCATCAGCTACAAAGGTATACCTAATAAATAAATCATAGAATAGTAGTATTTAATTAAGAATACTATAATATTTTTTAAATTTAAAATTAATATCGATAATAGACAAAATTTCTGCAGTACAAAAGAAGACAAGGAAATATATTTGACTTTTCATGACTAAAAATGGTACATGTTTAAAAATAATTAAAAAATTCTTAAGAAAAGCGTGTGCTCGTAAGTGCTCATGTAAAATATAACAAATGAAATTAGATGTTTAGCACTGATAAATTTTCTGAAGAGGGCCTTGATCTGTGATAACCTAAAGTGATTTAAATCATCACAGATCTTGATTTCAGCTGGCAACTTATTACATTCAATAACCCTCTTATAGAGTACAGAATTTAGCATTTGTATAGTGCTGCATCTATCAAGGATAATGTCTGTATTATTTCTAGTATTATTAATTTCTCTTATTTTATCACAGATATAGGTGGGCCGTAGACGTTGATTCAATTTAAAAATAATTACATACACAACATAATCCTTTTTTTCACAGACAATATACCTAAAACACCTAACATACCAATAACAGGAGTGTATCGATTACGGATCAATCTCTTTTGAATTACTTCAAACTGTTTTACTTGATATTAAGGTAGATTGAATAAGGAAGAGCAATGGCATGACAAGTTTTTCCCAACTATGTACTATATTAGTAAACCCAACTTTCTTGGAAAATATTCTTATTGCGTAATCTGCAAGTGTGAGACAATTTAAATTTGTATTAAAAATTGTACCCAAGTGCTTTATTTCTTATTTATAAAACATGCTCTCTCCATTTACACTGACGTTTATATTGTCAATATTTAACTGATTATTTTGGAAAGAACCCACAAACTTAGATTTACTTGTATTTAAACATAATTTTTTGATACAAAGTCAAATAAAAATGTTGGTTAAGTCATTATTCTTATCAGATTTGATCAACATTGTTTTCCATTATATAAATAATTGTGTCATCTGCAAACTATAATAATATTTGACTAATACTTATCCTAACCGGTGGATTGGTCGTCGAGGACCTACCGAGTGGCCAGCCAGATTGCCCGATCTTACAGCTCTCGACTATTTTTTATGGAGCTACTTGAAACAAAAATTCTATGTCACTCAGCCAGAATCTATCTTCGATCTACGTCAAAGAATAATGGATGCATGTCGCAATATTGACAATTCTCCAATAGATTATTTTATGTCTTTAAGTTAATGGTGCACATTTTCAACAGCTTTTTTTTTGTGAAATAATTAATAAATAAACTTTCTAAAAATTAGAATTTTTTGAGTTTTAGGTGAAATATTAAAAAAGAAACACAGAATTAAGGTTAAAGGATCTTTTTTTGAAAAAAAATCCAAAAAAATTTAAAAAGTTTTATAATTAAAGAAATAATTCTTGTACGAGTAATATAGGGTTATGAAGTTTTCGAGAGAAAATTTTTTTTAAACAATTTTTTTAGATTTTTTTTTTAAATAAGTGTCTATCGCGGGCTAAGAAGTCAGTGAATGCAATTGAAAAAAATCAGGAAATTTGCAATGAAATAGCTTCCAAGAGGGAAAAAAACTATAGAAAAATACTCTTTTTATAATAATTTTCTAAAAACAATGGGAACTCAAATCAAAAATTCTTCTAAATAACTTTTTCTTAGAGAGCTATGAGAATTGTTCTCAATTGTAATCGCTATACTCCTGTCTCATTTATGTTGTGTGTATTAGGGATGTATTCTGTGACCCAAAGAAATATGTTTATTGTGTATGTGTTTATTTTTAAAGTCAAACAATGTTTATTACCTGCGTATAACTGTGATAAAAAAGAATATTGGGAGATGTTCACAATTATAGTCCTATAAACCATACAAATTTTGTCTATGATAGATGTACCACTAGTCAAATGTTGAACTCTATTCTTTGCAGAGGATAAATTGAATTTAATAGTTTACCGGCTAATATTAAGGATTGTGATGGTTTGAACCGGTTGAAAAAATGTGTTTCATCGGATCTGTGATTGCCTGATTTAATTTTTATTCCTAAAGCTTGATTTTTATCATGTTTTATTGTTTATTTTTAAATTTACAGTTTTACACTTTAATTTTATTTAATTTTAAGTTTTATTTTTACACTTTTAACATGCCTCCTATTTTCATTTTTATTTGTTTCATTGTTTTTATTTTAAATTTAGAATTAAGTTTTATTATGTAATTAATTACTACATTATAATAACCTTTGTAGCTTGTGCTAAATAAAGTACAGTATTATTAGATCAAGTAATCTCAGAAAGACATAAAGAGAAAGAAAGAGAGAAATCAGGTTTATTTCGTGAGAATAAGGAAGAATTAGGAGATCAAAATTTTTTGTTACTATTTTTTGGAAAATTTCAAAAAGTTCAAAGCACTTCTCAACTAAATCAACTAAATATCAAACTAAAAAGTTAGGCAGCCAAAAGTCTTAAAGAGTTTTGAGAAACAAATATCAGGCAGTATTTTCTAAGAAAATTTAAAAAAAGTTAGACTAAATTTTTGACAGCTTATGTCAATTTATTTAACGAATTCAAAGATCCTTTAGCTCTAAAAGTCAAAAATAATTTCTTATTAAAAACGAACTTTTTTGGAAAAATGAATAAGAGGCCTATTCACCTATAAAACATATACACTTTATTTATCGTACTTAATTAAACACAAAAAAAATCATTTTAATATATAAACTTCTAACGTTTATTCCAGGTAGGAGTACAAGGAAAAAGTGTAACGGTACCAACTCAAAGCGTTATAAAATACAGGAAACAAGTTATGATTATGCTGGCTACAGTGGTAACAGCATTTTTCATTTGTCTTCTACCATTTCGAGCTTTGACACTTTGGATCATCATCAGTTCTCCAGGATCAACCTTCCAAATAGGTGAAATATTTTCTGTTTATCCACACATTTGTATACAAAAGCCTCTAAAGCTTTTTTTTCCGCATATTAGATAGGGCATTTCTACCTGGAAGATGTAAGAAAACATCTTAAGTTAACTTTGTGTCCCAAACAAATTACGTTTACAGTGCTATCAAATAATGTAAAAATTTCTTTCGTTTTTTGATTTTAGGTTTTGAAACGTACTACAACATTCTCTACTTCTCCCGGATTATGTTTCACATAAACTCGGCAATTAATCCGATTTTATACAACATAATGAGCTCCAAATTTCGGGGAGGCTTCTTTAGACTGTGCGGGGTGAGACGAATAAGACGGCAATTTAGAAAGACTGAAATAATTAGGTAAAATAAATTACTATTTTCCTTGTTTCTGTATTTAATTGTTCACAAATATTTGTAGAAAAAGCACTACTAGTTCTACAACCCCTAGCACTCAGCCGACATCTGACGGAGGCCAAAGAAGTAGTCGTAGCAGGTTTGTTATAATATTTATATAACCTTTTGTATATTTTTTATATTTTTAATTATAGGTTTTCCAGTGGTTTAAAAGAAGTAAAAGAAGACCCTAAAGAAGAAGAACGATCCGCTGAGCCAATAAATAAATCCAATTTAATAAAAAATGTGTATATAAGGGCCCCCTTGCAAATCGCAGGTGCTGTTAGTTGTAATAAGATCAGTACAGGGGCGGAAATTTATGTATAATCGCAAGAACTAGGGTGCATTTTACGGACCAAAGCAGTTTAGTTATATATACTAATTGTAGAAAAAATCAAAAGCTTTAGTTATTTTTTAGTAATTTTTTTTAGGAAAAAATGACCCATCAGTATTTTTCAAAACGTTATTAGCTGACAATAAAAAGTATACTTCAACGCCTATAAAAGACGCCTATAGAACAAAATGTTATTCTTTTAAATATTATTGTAATGTGTAAATAAATTAGTATTAAAATAGTGTAAATTAATAATGAGCTTTTATATTTAAAGAAACTAAAAAGTATTACAAACACTGCCACATGAAAAACCTTATGCAGTATTATGTCAACATTGCGAAAAGTCATATCTAATACAACTTAAAAAATGCTATAAAACATAAAGACATTCGCAGTACCTCTAGTCAATTTATTTATTAAAAAGATAAATATATATTTAGGTTGTCCATTTATACAATTATAAAATAAAATGTTTAGAATTTTTATGTATTGCTGTTTTATTGAAGTATCGCGGCTTATATATTATTTCAAGTCCTACAAGAGCAAGTTTGAAAGAAAGTAAAATAAATAATAAAGTATGTATTATGTATTTTGCCAATTGCCTTGCATTGTTGATTTAAAGCCGTTATAGATAAAACTTCTTTTAAACAAAGTTGTCTGATGGCGTAGTATAGTAAAAGAATGAATACTATGAATAGAACGTGTGTGTATCGTAGTCCTCAAAATAAATTTATCCTTCAACGCATATAAGCAGCATTGTTGTATGTCAGTAACTTTTGAAAAAAAAATGCCAATGTGACAAACTCTTCGATTTTCCATTCTCAGCCATCCCAACTCCCCGATTTTACCACTAACACGATCATGTTTTCTTAAGCCAAATATAAGCCTTGTACGGGAATTTTGAACTTTCTAGATTCTATATAAATATTGTGTTCATATATCTAAACAAGGGCCATACACAAAATCAGAGTAATTAAAATTCGATAATACCAACGAATCTCACAAGGTTTTTGGAATTTGTTTGCTTAAGATGTGTCTACTAGAATATAAGAGCTTTAAGGAAAGATACGCTTTCTGAGTAATTTTGACAACGTGGTGTTCTGGATCGCATCTCAGTGTACAACCACACCCAAGTTTTTTGAAGTCTCGATAGCAAGAATTTTTTATACCTTTAACATGTATGTTTAAATGTTTTTTTTATAAAATTACTCCGCGCTTTTGGGCCTAATATTAGTTAGGAATATTTTGACGTATTGTATTTAGTTTTTAACAGTAATACTGAGTTACTATTTTCAACAATAATATACAAAATTCGAAAAATAAAATATTTTGAGGGTGTGTCCAAAAAAAGGATGTTTACGATTGTTTAGGGTTTATGGAAGGAAATATACCTGCAGCCCTGCAAAAATATTTTATCTAAATTTTGATTACAAATTGTAAAAGAAAATGTGACGGCAGTTTTATCCCGGAAGATTTTAATAAACAAAGTAGATTTGTACGTGGCATGGTTTATCGAGAATTGAAGAGCGCCCTAGGTATATTTTAGGACATCCACTTTTGAATACTAGATACGTATTAAAAATTGCAATAAAACTATGTGCAAAAAGTGTTATCTGATACAAATCAGCTTTGGACGGCTGTATCGTTATTTAATTAAAGAAGAGGTTTTTGCGGTCACGGATATCCGGAGAAAGAATATCCTAACAAATAAAACTGATGACTCTGATGATGTTGTTGCGCCCATATAAAATCATTTCCATCATATCAATGTTACTACAGCAGAATAAAAGACGATAGCTTGATCTACACTTAAACATAAGGAAAATGCACGATACAAAAGCAAGAAGCGTTCCTCAGTACGATCAACAGAAGGTCTCTTTATTATTAAATTTTCCACATCTATAGCCTACTATAAAAGAGATTTGTACGTTTATAATTTTGGAATACACTGTTTTAATACCAAAACAGGTTTTATGAATGCTTGGAATAAAACTAAGGGTGATTAAAATAGAATTTGGGGTTTTTCATTAGAAGTGTTCCATTTAGAAGTTTAGACAAATTTACTATTTTGAAACTTTTTTATTATTGAACTAATTATTTATTTATTGCACTTTTTGGTACACAAACAGAAAATGTCGCAGACTATTATTATATTACAATTTGCATTGTATTATAAATTAACAATATTAATTATACAGGGTGTTTCAAAATTCATTACATATATTTTAAGGGCGTATTCCTGAGGTCAAAATAAGACTTTTTTTTCCTATAAACATGGGTCCTAAAATGCACCCCCTTCAAGCTACAGCCATCGCAAGAAGTGTACAAAAAATCCATTTTTTAAAACTGTGCCTACAGTTTTGCATCAAATTTAACGAAATTTGGAATACCCCCGTTTCTATTTACTTTTTATCTTAGAAAAGGCGTAAAACTAATTTTAAGGGTTAAACTAAGGAGGTGCACACTTTTGACGGCCAAAATTTTATTTTTGAGGTTTTAGTAGTAGGCTGTGAGTATTTGTTTTAGACATTTTTTAACTTGCTTGACATTTGGTGTAAAATAAATTTACTGTCATTGTTGACTTTGTTTAATTCCAGTAGTTTACTTCCCGTTTTAGATTTAAAGTGTAGTTTTTATTCCCATGTTTTATTTCTAAACGCTAACATTGCTAAAATGGAAAATGAACATTATTCATTCGAACATCTTGCAGACATCCATTTTGCTTATGGTCTTGCTGATGATAACGCGTATGAAGCTCAAAGATTGTATCAGTTAAGGTTTCCTAATCGCCGACTCCCGAATGTACGAACATTTTCAGAGTCACATCGGCATCTTAGGGAATACGGTAGTTTTCGGACCCCCAGGAACAATGCAGGCAGACCGCAACAAGCACGAAACCCAGTGACAGAGAAGCAAATTTTGAATGCCATCGACGACGATCCTGATCTAAGCACCCGACAAATAGCTCGGAATTTGGATGTTTCTCATGCAACTGTCTGGCGGGTTTTGCACGAAAATAGCTTGTATCCATACCATATTCAAAGAGTTCAAGCTTTGCTACCTCAAGATTTCCCAAGGCGCTTACAGTTTGCAAGGTGGTTACTTCAGAGATGCGCGAGAGATAATAATTTTTTATCAAGTATTCTATTCACAGACGAAGCTCATTTTTCGCGGGAAGGGGTGTTGAATTTTCACAATGTGCATGTTTGGGCAGCAGAGAATCCGCACGAAATTAGGCAGCACCACCAGGATGCACTTTAGCCTTAATGTATGGGCAGGTTTAGTGGGAGATGAGTTAATTGGTCCTCTCTTTTTTCCTAGAATTTTAGTAAGCGACACTTATTTAGACTTTCTACAGCACCATTTAAATGGTTTACTAGACAATGTACCCTTAAATGTGCGAGCGAACATGTGGTTTAAGCATGACGGTGGCCCCCCTCATTTCCGTATAACAGTGCGTGACTATTTAAACTTTGAGTTTCCTGAGAGATGGATTGGTAGAGCAGGCCCAATACCTGGCCTCCACGCTCCCCGGATTGCAATCCTCTGGATTTTTTTTTCTGGGGATATGTAAAAAGCCTCGTCTATAATCCTGGTCAAGTGCCTTCCCTCGAGATCCTAAGGCAAAGAATTATTGATGCCTTTGAAACAATAAGAAATACCCCCGGAATTTTAGAGCGAGTAAGACAATCTATGAGAAGACGAATGGAGGCTTGTATTGCAGCGGGGGGTGCGCATTTCGAGCACTTTTTTAAAAAAAAAATATTTGTTTCTCAGAAGTTTATTATTTATTTAAAAAATAATTAATTATTATGCTAATAAATGTTAAATAATTTTTTAACCAATTTTTGCATTTTTATAAACCGTCATTTTTTAATGTAAATAATTGTTCATCAATTTATTGAAAAAACCTCAATAACAAAGTTTCAACAATAGCAAAATCAGTCTACCTATTTATTGTTAAATGTCGTGCCGCTTAAAAAATGTCCTAAAACAAATAGTCACAGCCTACTACTTAATTATTATCTGTTTAAATTTTAATTATTACGTTATTGGAAGTCTTTTATTAATCGGTGATTTTCTCAAAAACTATTCGTATTATCAAAAAAATGCAAGAGACTTAAATATTAGATTTTTGTTTGACCCATATTCTGGTGTAGCTTAATTTTTTTTAAAATGTGTCAAAAGTGTGCACCCTCTCAGTTTACCCCTTAAAATTAGTTTTACGCCTTTTCTAAGATAAAAAGTAAATAGAAACGGGGGTATTCCAAATTTCGTTAAATTTGATGCAAAACTGACTAATGCAAACTAGACACAGTTTTAAAAAATCGATTTTTTTTACACTTCTTGCGATGGCTGTAGCTTGAAGGGGGTGCATTTTAGGACCCATGTTTATAGGAAAAAAAAGTCTTATTTTGACCTCAGGAATGCGCCCTTAAAATATATGTAGTGAATTTTGAAACACCCTGTATATTGTATTAGAATACTTGAAATCTTGTATTATTATTTTCCATTATATAAATTCATAGAGTTGTATTTTATTTTTATACCTGTAATTGAAATAGACATTAATACTGACGAAATATTATTTTTTGTATATGACATATGTGTATCAATATTACCCGAGAACATTTTTTGAAGTAGAAAAAGTTGTTTAATGGTACGAAGATTTTCTTAATTCTTTTGGTTTTAAAAGTTAAATTTGCAGGTTATCTTCTGTACATATTTGCCCAATTTAGGAAATGCCATTAAATTGCGCGTCAGGTGGTGTTCTCTTGATTGAAATAGATTTGTATATGAGAAATTTGTTTCTTTTTGTGCAAATTCTTTTTATATTTTTTTGTAACATATAAAATCTAAAGAGGAAATGTAAGTGAAAAAGTATTGATAACTATCTGTTTTGATCGAGTGGAGTACCCCCAGGTTGTGACATTTAGTAGTTTTAGTGGGCCCATCTTAAAATTCGATTTTCCCGCGTTTTATTGAATTCAAATTTGATGCGGGATTTGACCACAAAACTAGTGAGTAGTAGTTTTGCGCTCTAGGCTCTAGGCATCGGTTGTTCCTTTGTAATAAAGGTCACACTCCTGTGAATTTTGGATTTATCAAAGTATTTGGCTTATAATAAAATTTTCATATTACATTTGAATTTAGTTTTATACTGTTCACTCAGTGATAGGAACAATCTACTATGATCTAGCCCAATTCATGGTAATAGCATATTTATTCATTTTAGCAGTAATCAATTATTTAACTGATAACTTATTTTAAAATATAATTTTAAAAATATTTCTATAAGTTTAAAATATAACTACCAGCAGGGATTCGAAGCGTGAAGAAAATTGAAGACTGTATTTCACAATGGTTGCGAAGAACAAATGATGTTTTCTTAAACGTTTTTTTTGCATTGTTTTTTAGACATATACATGTTTTGTTTTATATTTTTTCGTTTTATAATCAATGTATTTTCAGTTTTTATAAATGAGTTTTTTTTTCTTGAATACATTTTACTACACAAGAAATGGAGTCGCGTAAACATCCCGGGTACGTAAATTTCCTACAAGTACGTACATATGACTAGAATAGAATCCTGCGGAAAGTGGATGTTCTATATACGTCCATAGTACGTAATACGTCTTTTAACCTAGGTACTGCGTATTATGTACATTATCTGTGGAGTATATACAAAATACATCCTTAGTACGTATGTGTGCTTCTTGAGAAATCAAAGTTTTGTTTGTTTTTAGATTTGATTTCTTAGCTCAATAATCAATTTCAATTTGAATCAAATGTGGAAATAGTAAAGCAATTTAATAAATCTACTTTTTTATTAATATCATTTTCCCTTAGAAAATATTCCAATCAATTTTTTCTAAATCCTGAATAAAATTAAATAAATTAAAATGTTTTACTTACAACTTGTGATTTGAAATGATTGGTAAAAAAATAGCTAAAAGTACCGGTATGAAGGTTGAATGTGGCGAAGCGGAATAGTCTGCCACCCAAGATGGCCGATTGATTCTGATTGTCTAATTTTTGACGTACATCGAATATAACAATAGTGACTTTAATGACATTTTAACTGTTGTATTTGACTTTTTAGTTCTCTTTGGGTGGAAAACAAGCCAAGCCTCATGATTTTCTTCCAATTTAAAGTTTTTAAGTAATTTTATAGCTTTTTGTAGTTTTTTTGAGCCCTGGGTTGATAAATTATTTTACAAACGGGCCAACATCGAGTCATCAACTACATAGAGCAGGAGACTAAATCTTTTTTAAATAATATAAAATTTCAATTTGCCCAGACAGTCAAAGAAATCATAGATTTTTTAAATTTCAATTGAATCCATCCTTACAAAAATCTTTGTCTGTCATGTAAGTCCGACTTAAAATGTCACCAAATATTGAGTTTGCTCCAAACATTTTTCTGGTTCTTGAGTAAAAATGATATTCACATGGAGTAGAAACACAACACCTATTTGTTTAATTTAACGAAAATGATGATGATATACTTCTCAAAAACTGATTTCCCTAATCGACTTAATCCACCTGAAGTTACGCACATTTATGGATAGCCATGGTCATTTAGTCAATTTAGAGAAAAAGTTTTGGTTGGTTTGTAAATATTTAAAGAATAAAATCAAAAGCCAACTTTAAAACCACAACAACAATCTTTAAGTGTTGGTCATTCCTCAATTCTTCTTCTTCCTCAATTACAATGGACTCGCGTCGTATTTCGACGGCCGCCCAATCTTGTTGTTTTATTATGGACCTACAGTTTAACGTGGGTTTCGAAGTGTTTTGATACGAGTGTTTTGTTTTTATAAGACAAACACAAACAACCATGCTTATGCCAGGATTCGAACCACACGATCGCATCGTGAACACTTTGCCCACGGGGTCGGCTGTTGGTCATTCTAGAAAACAGAAAAATTTTGACATTTAATTCTCATGATACACAATCAACATAATTTTGTTTTTTAACTTTTTAGCTAAGATTTTAGTATGTATTATCTTATTTTTTAAAATACCTAAATTACCTGAGACATTTTGATAGTAAATGCTATGCTTTTTACAGTCCTATTTTATTTACTGACCCATAATTAAAATCATGTTAGTAGCTTAAAGTAAAATTATAGACTAATATCAAATCCTTTAAAGTATTATTTAGAACCTTAATTGTAATCATAACTAATGTGATAATCAATACTTACTAATAATAATAAAAACTTATGTATTTTGGATCATTAGGATGAAATACTTTTAGGAGATTTAATTTTAACCGGATTAGAATATAATACTGTATACACAATACACTGTCTTAATCTGTTTTTTTATGTTTCATGTTCCATACTTACTGGAGACAACCCCACTGACTTGTGACATCTTTACCCGATTGTAAACCGGGTAAAGATGAGATGATTGTAAACCGAACCAAAAATCAAAAGTCATATTTTGTTTTTATTTGCTTGTACTAAAAAAAGAAAGTGGAAAAAAAACATGCATATTAACTTGTAAATATGTATTTGTGTTATATCTAGTCATTATTAATTAACTTATTTACAATGAGAAGCCAGATTTATTTCAAGAGATAGGTTCAGTTTATGTCTTATAAGAGCTTATATTTTGTTTTCCATAATTTGTGGATATATATTATTTTGTTGCAATTGTATGGATGGTTAAAAAATATATATGTTTAATTGTTTATTTAGGTATGTTTGTTACATATTTCTTATAATGTTTTATACACTTATGGAAACAAAAAAAAGCAGGTAATTTTTTCTGAAAATCCAGAAATTAGGATTTTTAGTTAAAATAGGCTTTATACCTGCAACAATTCTATTTTTTACATAAAAGGTCTTATTAATACCATACTTTCAGTTTGCAGTATTTAATTTAGAATATACTGTAACTTTTTTTATGCATGTTGAAACCCTTTGTTAAATTTATTTTAATTCATCTTAAAATAAAACATTTAAAAGACAATTTAGTTTTGTTTTTTTTTAATCTAAAATTTGGTCCCATATCTATCGTGCCAATTTATAATTCTTGGTAAGTATTTATAGCTAAATATCTTAAATAAGCAATATCTTGAGAACCAAATTTAAATTAAATAATATTTTAGTTAATGTGTTAATTCTTGATTAAAGTGATGAGGGATGTCTGAGATGCAATCTTTTAATTTTTTCTCAACATTTAAAATTAACGATTTTAATTAAATGTGGGTATTTCTAAACTGATAAGCATATTGTTTTTTTTAAAATAAAATAAAATTCTATTTTAATATATCTCATCAATCGTCAGTTAACGCATCAACTTTGTAATGCAACTGCAAATTACTTGACATTTAAATATTAGGCAATAGATCAGGCTTAAATTTCCCGCCACACGCCACCCAAGATGGTTGCCCCCGTCTTTGTCAACAACGTCAATAAAGCTGTCAACAGAATTTCTGTCTGTTCATTAGGCAACACGCATTTCTCTATATTTGTGTTCTGTGGCTAAAAGTACCTGATCGAGGAAGTAACTAAATCGGAACAAGTTATCAATATAGGATCCGCAAGTTTGCTTGTATTTTGAGTAATTCTAGTCGGCACATTTATTAATTACTTATTGACTCAGATTATACGACTGCAAACATGCATTAACGAGATTACCAGGATCTAAAAAATTAGGTTAATAAGCTAAAATTTTCCAGGCACAAAATTTCATCAAAAGAAGGATAAACGTAGGAAAACACACTATTCCAATCTAATATAAAACTATTTAAATTTCCATCTCGAAGTCTATACATATATGGCATCAATTGCTAGGTTTAGTGATTTTACAGTAACCTTTATAAACAAATGATGTAAATCAGTACTTATATCAAAATAAAAAATAATAAAAGGCTGACTCTGAAGATTATTTCGATCATAAAACACTACTCCTGCGCTTTCGCCTACTGTATTACGGCGAAACAAATTATAACCCAAGAAGGATCAGATCACTTTCGAACAGGAAAATTTCAATAAGAAACATAATATTGCATTTATTAATTGTTGTTGTACTCAAAGGCTCACTATCTTTGCTGTAAGTGAAAATATGATTAAAAGGAAGGAATATTTTCGTAGTGCAATCAAACCCCTGCAAACATACACAATATCTGTTTGCAAGCAGTATGTATTTAGTTGACCATCATTTCCTATCAATATCTTTTGCTTTGACCAGAGAATAGTACTTTTACGAATGACTTCCTTATCCTTATTTAAAGTTTTTTTTTTAATAAAAAATATCTATGAAATAATCATGTTCGTAGTGAAACACCCGTGTAAACATACTAAAATATTTTGCAACATTGGGATGTCTAAATTTAAAATTATCTGTCCTTATTGCGAATAGCTCAGTAAGAATGTCCCCAAACAAAATTATTCATAAAAAATTAGTCATTAAAACATTATTATTAATGAAATAACTAAACAATTAAGAAATGTATATTCGTATTTAAGCCCCCATATAAACATACTAGTTATATGTTGCCGCCAGAAGTGCATATTGGGTTGCATATATTTAACTTATTCTATGGGGTAAGTTACAACAAAACATAAAATTGATATCAAAAGTGCATTATTTTGTAATATACTACAAGTTAAAAATTTTCTATTAAATAAACAATATGTTTGCGGTCAAATGTTCATAATCATAATTAATATCCTTGTTACCAGAGTATATTTGGTTAACTACATTTGATATGTAGAGTAGAGATTGTCTATCGAAAAGTATATAATAGAATAACATTTAAAAAAAATAGGTACCTACATAATTTATTAAAACGCAGTTAACAGAATATCTTTTTTCTTTGATTCCGAGAATACAATTTAATAGGAAATACTCTTTTCCAAATTCGAGTACCTTCCCTGTATAATGTATACCTATAAGAATTTAGTCTATTGTTTTCATAATGATAAAAACAAAATTATTTTTTTAAATTAACGCGCGTAAACAAACTAAATGTCACAATAAATGTGTATTGGGTTGCATCCTATACTATCTGTCAAATATCAAGACTACCAACTTTTGATTCCGAGAATAAAATTTAATAGGAAATACTCTTTTCCGAATTCGAGTACCTCCCCTGTATAATTTATACCTGTAAGAATTTAGTCTATTGTTTTCCTAATGAAAAAAACAAAATTATTTTTTAAATTAACGCGCGTAAACAAACTAAATGTCACAATAAATGTGTATTGGGTTGCATAGGATACTATCTGTCAAATATCAAGACTACCAACAGTCAGATTATTAAATTTAAAAAAATATTCGTGATTTCGTAATTCTTTTCCAGTACCGTACAAAGTACAAACATTCGTGTTATAAGTATCGTAAGAATCTTATTATAAAAATTTACCTTTATAAATTAAATTAGATATTGAAACTTTTTTTTAGGAATATTAAGATTTTTCCATTGGCAACACTAGCTAAACAAAAACAAAACGCCAAAACGTGAGTCGCGAAACGTCATCAAAACGTCAGTGTACCCCAAGATGGCGAATGTGCGTGACAGTGATACCTCCTTGTGGCTTCACAATAAACTCGGAACATCAAACGATTCCTGGACCGGAGGCTCGATTTGTTCCCAATTAAACGTCGAGGTATTAAGGAACATTAAAGAATGTTTCCCGGACCTTCAAACCCAAGTGAAATTAAAACTTTTGCTCAGTTTCTTCCACATCCCGCGCAGAAACTTGGAAGAGGTATGTTTGTTTTTCAAGGTGTTTAAAAAAAAAATGCTTTCTCTGTTTGTAAACGTTATATAAGTGATGAGCCTGGAAATCTTTTGTACTTTATTTAAAGCCTGGAATGCCGCTTTTGTTGTGTTAACCATTTGATCTTTACCAATCTCGTTTTGTCCTAACAGTATATTTAGAAGTGTTGTGCCAAGCTGTCCTCCCTTTTTTCCAATTAAAAAGTTCTGAACAAACTGATTTTATCAATAAATCATTCTTATTTTATATTTATTTAAAGTTGTCACTGAACTATAAATATGAAAGAGGTCACAGACTTAGCATCAGGAAGGCAGGAACTTCTGCGAAGAACTAACACTAGTTGACTCTCAATAAATTTAAAAAAATACAATGTATTTATCAGTTAATGTCCTCTTTGGTACCCCCATATAATTTTGGGGCTCTCAGTTACTCTAGGGACACTTTCCTTCCTCTCCAGTCTGCCAGAAATACTGTCCAAAAACTCTGGATCATGACACCAACCACAGAAATGGATATCTATACCTAAGCAGCATAAGGCACCCTTAAATTTTAATTACTTTATTAATGATACTATTTTGAGTAGATTAGAGCAAATTACTGATCTTGGTATAACCTTTGACTCTGAATTTACATATGTTCCACACTTCAATAACATAGTCAAGTCAGCCCTGAGAAGGCTTGGGTTCATAATTAGAAGTTCTCAGAGTTTTACTTTGGAATCTACATTAAAACTGCTTTTCTGTTGCTTTGTGAGATCAAAACTGGAGTTTGGCTGCATTATATGGAACCCGCTCTATCAGAATCATGTTGGTCTCCTTGAATCTGTTCAGAGTAGATTTGCTAAGTTTTTGGCCTTCAGGCAGGATGGCATATATCCGGTAAGAGGGTTTGATCATCGGCAACTATTGGAAACGCTTCAATCTACATCCATTACATCTCAGAAGAATGATCTTCTCTGTAAAATTCCTGCATGGGTTACTGAATGGATTCATTGATAGTCCTGTACTTCTTTCTGGTGTACGTTGCATGGTGCCTAGGATTAATGCTAGACATCCCCTAACATTCTTTCTGCCAAGGCCTCATACTAACATCCTGTTGAAATCGCCACTATATACAATATGCGCTGTATTTAATCGGATCTGTCACATGTGCGATATAAATTTCTCTCCGGTTCATGTGATTATCGATATTTTGGTGGATCATTACTCTTGGGATTAGGGCCCATGTGTAGTTATAGTTAGTAGGTATATTGCAGTTAACTTAATTTAATTTTGTTGAATATTTGATTATCTTGTTAAACTTTTATAACTGGGTTTTTATATCATATTAATAGTTATTTGTTCTAATTTTTTGGATAACTTTTGAGAATGTGACTTTACTTTACTCTTTTTCTTTTCTTTTCATTCTTTAAGGTTTGTTTGTGGGTGTTTTTTTTAACTATATTTTTCATTGTTTTGCAACTGTTTCCTGTTATTGGGCAAGTTGCTTGTTGGAAATAAAGGCTTATTATTATAAGGACTATATTATATAATAAAGAAACTAGGACTTTGAGGATAAATGTGAATAAAATTCTTCAGAGCTTTTTATATTACTTCTAAATATTGGT
The DNA here is from genome assembly GCF_022605725.1 of Anthonomus grandis grandis. Lineage (NCBI taxonomy): Eukaryota > Metazoa > Arthropoda > Insecta > Coleoptera > Curculionidae > Anthonomus > Anthonomus grandis. The sequence goes on along the minus strand of NC_065548.1, from coordinate 13,495,568 downwards.
AGGGTGTACAATAGGTAACAAGGAGTTGTATAGCTTTTTTTTTTAAGTTGTTCGACAGCTCTTTTAAGAGTTTGGGTTAGTTGATGTAGAAGCAACATGAAACTGCTGTGTCGAGTGTGTATGTTAATCTCTAACTAGACCTGTACCGGATATTGGACAGGTGTGCCAGAAAATGTTATTTATTTATTAATTCACAAACTAACATGTTTTTGTCTATAAAAACAAAGAAATAGATATATGAACTAATATACATAAGGTGGAAAATAAGTCACCCTAAAATATAAATTTACAAATTAATTACATACAGATTAAAATGCTTAAACCTATACACAAAAAAATACACACAAGACACACCAGTAAAACATGTTATAAATATTAGATGATATCAAAAAGTGAACTTTTTCTTACTTCATCATATGATAGAGAAAAAATTCATTTAATTAAAAAATTGGGTTTTTGCAAAGCAAATTTACCAATTTCACTTTAAAGGATTTTGAGTTTTCAGTTCTTTTGAGTTCAGTTGGTGGCAATGATCTATTTTTTATGCTATAATATAGGAACTTTTATACATATGATGTGACTTGGTAATAGTTATAAAGAGAGCAGGTATATAATTATGTATTTAAAATATTTTTGAGGGGATAGCTGTGAGGCACTTCTACCAGCACAAATTAAATTTTTTAGAAGAACTACTTGATACAATAGAATTTGTATCATCAGATTATAAAATATTTAGGCTTATTGAAACAGACTGGAACACATTAGCCACAGGGACAAGAAATAATAAGAGTCCTAATACACTTCTGTGGGTCCTAACCCCCTCAAACAATATCTGCAAAATCGGATTCATTCCAGTGCAATACCTCAATTATTATCCCGTTTTTTTAATAAAATAGAATGATTTTCCAAATCAAATGATCATGAATAATAAAAGAAGACTCCCAACATAACAGATTTGTCATCTAATCTTTGAATCACAGATTTTACAAGGGATACAATAGCATCTGCAGTGGAGCAGCCTTTTCTGATAATAATAATAATAATAATAATAATAATAATAATAATATCTATATTGCTTTCAAGATCTAATTTAAATAGACAATAGCAACGTCACAAAACGAACAAAATTAAAATTTGATAACATCTACACAGTACATACTGCTAATAAAAATAGTAAGAACAAAAAGATAATGTTGGACATAATATTGGGTGCATTACCTTGAAAAGTCTCTAAGTGTTTAAATGGAATAATTTAATTTTTTGTTTAGGAATCTACTAAGCCTGTTATAAAATGTTTTTCCAAATATTTTAGAAAAAGAGGTCCAATTAAAAATTGGCCTGTAATTTTCAATCATATTGATATCATCCTTTTCATGTATAGGTAGGACAATAGACACTTTCAGTTGCATCCTTCTTAAAATGATGCATTTATGAGGTTCGCGAGGAGAGGAGATATATATTCAGATACTTTAATTAAAGAAAGACATCCTATTATAAAGGCTTATAACAAGGAACAAGGAATATCATTATCACCACTTGCATGATATTAACCGCAAAAACTCATGGACCTCAAGCTCATTAACTGGTTGAAGAAATGTCAAGTTACCACAAGCTACTGCATTACAATGGGAAACAGAAATTGACTGATCATTGGGTCACTTACCCTGTATTTTCAACAAAATAGTGGTTAAATTGTTCAGCTGCAACATTGTAATCAACAATATAATCAGTCAGACTCAAAAAAAAGTACTAATTTGAAACATCTGTCTCTAAGTATGGATAAAACACCGAGGCAACAACAGGAGAATCGAAATTTGAGGGCAGAACTTCAGAGGCGTACGGAGGATGGTGAGTCAAGTCTGAGAATTGTCTACTCCAACGGATCCCAGAAGATTGTGTCCTTGGATAACAATCGTAAACAAAAAAACCAATAGCCTTGTCCAATGGGGATATCTCTGCAATTTACCAGAATGTTCGGGGACTTAATAGCGAAACACACGAATTCTACAAGTCAGTGTCCGGTGGTGATTATCAACTTATATGTGTATCTGAGACTTGGATTCAGGATGGTGTACGGGATCGGGAACTTTTTGAAAATAACTATTTAGTGTATCATAAGGACCGAAATCTCGAGGCTAGATCTCGACAGTAGGCAGTACTCGACAGTACTCGACAGTAGATCTTTCAGAAAAGATCTACTGTCACTAATATGGCTTGTTTCTTGGAAACAGCATATCTAGCTATAAATCAGAAAAGCCAGTTGGATGTACTGTACACAGACATTTCGAAGGCGTTTGATCGGCTGGATCATGGTTTGCTGGCTTTGGCTGGATTTCATCCTTGTCTGGTGGAGTTCTTCATCTCATATCTGACTGGCAGGCTTCAGTATGTTGAATTTAATGGTTTTGGGTCTAAGTATTACGTGGCTTCGAGTGGTGCGCCCCAAGGCAGTAACCTCGCCCCAATGCTGTTCGATCTATTTATTAATGATTTAGTTGATTTTATGGAGAGTTTCTGTCTTTTATTCGCTGATGATCTGAAGTTGTTTCGTATCATTCGTACTATGCTGGACTGCCTGAAGCTGCAAGAGGACATGAATGGGGTCTTTGAATGGTGTGAAAGAAATAAACTACCCCTAAACTGTGACAAATGTAAAAAAATGACAATTTCCATTCTTCATGAAGAGATTTTATACCCATATATATTGAGTGGTTCTCAGTTGCTAGACTGTTCTTCAGTGAAGGATTTGGACTTACTATAATCCCTCGGGTTTATAGTAAGGTCCACTTCTCAATTTAAGAATATATCCAGCTTGACTGTATTGTACAATTCATTGGTAAAGTCTAAATTAATGTATGGCTCTATGTTGTGGTTCCCCATCTATGATGTTCATGTTAACAGACTGGAGTATGTACAGCGCAGATTCTTAAAGTTACTTTCTGTTAAGTTGGATGGAGTATATCCAGTAAGAGGTGTGGAACAGGAGTACCTGCTGAATAGATTCAACTATTTGTCACTAAAGCAAAATACTATTCTCTCTAGTCAGATATTTTTATATAAACTTTGCAATAATAAAATTGATTGTTTTGAGCTCTTAGAGAGGCTACCTCTATTTGTTCCTCCTGCCAATACAAGGAGGCACCATATATTTTATCCCTCTCTTAACTTAACAAATCTGTCCAGCAAAGCTCCACTGTGCCGTGCTTGTACATGGTATAATCAGATGAATGCTATAAATGTCGACATCTTTAGCAGCACTGAATATGTTTTTAAAAAAAGGATGTGTTCCTCTCTTAATTTGAATGATATATTGAGGTGCTTATAACTTGTACTGTTTTAATTTTAATTGTTTTGATTGTCTTGTAATTGGAAATTTTCTTGTTGGACAATAAACTATTTGAATTTGAATATAATTATTATTATTTAAAAAAAAAACTGGATATAACTGCTGTCTAAAAGAACTCAATTAATTATTTACTATCTGCGAAGAAGCGCTGGGTGCTATTAATAATTAGTTTCATATGTTGTTTTAATTTTAGTTTATAGTTTGCCCACATTTGTTCACTATTTGATTTTTTGCAACACATAAACAGAAAACACAGATTTTTGCCTTGCTTTACAATCTCATTGCCAGATTCATAGAAACAATTATCAGCACTATCTTCCTCATTGGACAATTAATCATTCCAAGATTCATGCTATAAGAAATTTTAAAAATGTAATATATTGGCCTCCTTTTTAAAAAAAAAAACTAATAGCTTGAGAGGTAAAGTAACATATTGCATGCAATGGTCAGATAAGTTGCTCTCTATAGTCAAAGCCTTTGTTTTGTGACTGAAGTAAATCTATCAAATGAATTAAAAATATTGTCTATAATTGTGATGATCCTTTTGGAATCCTGGAATAATCCTTTATACAGGATTTGAGACCAAGAGACAGACTATTTATGCTATAATTGGCACCAGCATTATGTAGTAAGCACAAGTAAGCATCAAAATTAATGCTGAATTCTCCACAAACAATATATTATGAGGCACCTTTATCATTTCTGCTTTTAGAGAACAAATCAACCAGAAAGTCATACATAAACTCAAAGAAATTTTGCACATTTGATAAAGGTGGTCGATATATACACACAACATATAAATTGGTTGTAGTAAATGAAATTTTTGCTAGACAATACTCAAACTATAGTTATTAACAAATTAGGTTTCATCTTTGCAGTAGATTGCAACTCTAGAGTAACTGTCAATACTAGCAAAAAAAAATGGGTGTCAAGCTGACAATAATTCCAAAATTGTATCTTTTTTTAAAATATTTTAATTAAAAGTTATTATAGATTTTTTAAATGTATTTTCCTCCTTAAATTGAAGTGGAATATATAATTACTGCATACTTTTTTTAAGTGGAAATCGGAGCTAGAGCAAATACTTGATGTGGCCCTCCAAGATTCTGAATTGTGGGTAGGAATGATTGCAGATGCCTTAAAAACATACCCGTCAAGTGGTTCACTAAATATAGACATTACAGGTTTGTATAATAACATTATTCGAAAGATAACTGTATTAATATTACACTTTTTTTATGCAACAGATGCTGAAGAAGTCAGACAGATTTTCAGTGATTTAATAAATGACCTTAAAAAACATGTTTGGAAGCAAAATGAACACACAATTTTACCAATGGAGTGTCATTATTTAAATAAAAATGCTTTAGTATCAGTGGTAAATCAAAATTATTATTTTTGTATACTGGTTGGTAATTTTTTTGATGTGATTTTAGGTTGGTCACAGGCCAGAACCAATAAAACACTTTACAATAAAGAAAAAGCCAAAATCCTTCCTTCTTAGGGCCGATTTACTCCAAAAGTCATCAGATGCAGCTTCCAACTTAAAAAAAGCGAGCGCCCCCGTTATTCCTGTTAGATCGAGGGGCATGCCCAGAAAAATGACTGATACCAGTAAGAGTTTTGAAGCCAAATTGCTTTTATTTCCTATAATGGAATTATTTTAGCACCCTTAAAAGGCATACCCAGCAGGGTACCAACTTCAGGGTTCAGATCTAATACCCTTAGCACCAGCATGACCAATAGGCCTCCACTGACAAGAATTCCCTCTGGTAGAAAAGAGGGTGGTGTAAAGTTGTTGGATATTGCAGATCAGCCTTTAGGATATGCTGCTGCGAAAAAAAGGAAAAAGCAGCAAGGTATGATTATTCAAGTCCCCTAAATAGTGTCTAAATATGTGTTACAAAAATTGGACTTTTTATTGTAGAAATGGAAGAAAACCAAGCAAAAAAAGCCCTTCAAGAGAACCAACCTGGTCTACAAAGCCCGCCATTGGTCAAAAAAGAGCCTGCAAGCACTCCGGATTATGCGGCGGGCTTGGGAAATGCCACGCCCGCTTATGCGCCGGCCACACCTCAACCCACTGTCACTCCCACAGGTAAAATTCTAAATAGTTTTCATTTATTTATTTTTCAAATTCTATATTACTAAGGTTCAACAATGAACATAGTATGCGTCAATCTTAAGCTTAATCTAGGTATAAAATAGTACTTTTAAAATCATTATTAAATCAAACAGAACATATACTTATTAAAAAATCACAACAATACTTATTAAAGCCAAGATAAAAAATTACAAAAAAAATACTCTAATACTACAAACATGATGAAAACAAAGAAACCTTGTTGGTCTCTGAGAAGAATGGATGAGATTTTTTTATATGATACTACAAACTAAATACATATGGACCAAACATGCTTATAAATCTTGTTGAAAGATTTAAGCAGAAAAAATCATTATAGCAATATAAAGGATTATCTAAAAGGAGTTGCTTTTTTATTTAAATTTATTAATTTGAATATTGGTATATTTATTTATATAATATCAAAATCTAGAAGATGTTTAATAATTATTTGTTAAAAATAACCTAAACATTCGATAAAATCTCACTAAGCATTTAGATGTTTTGAACATCTGTATGTCCCATATATTCAAAAGTTCTCTAATATTTTTATTAGAAAACTATGTTAGTATTATTTTATGGATCCATAAATAAGCATCCATAACAAGACTAACTAAATAAAATAATATACATTCAAAAAAGATCCATTTTTAACAATTAATTGTGAGTGAATAATTTTTCATCCTGATTCTATTTTTCAAAAACTATTTGCTTGTTAAATTGATTTATATTTTTGTAGCATCTAATTGATATACATATTATACATAATATGATTTTGGACCAATATAATTAATATACTTAAAATTCAAAGTACTATTACTAAGGGGAAGTGAAATCTGTCTCATCTGTTAGACTCTTGTGTTGTGATTGTGTGTCCTAGTCATATAGAAAGTATTTCTAGGTTCATGTATGTAATTACAAATGTTAAACACATACATGGACCTTCCAAGATTCCAAGATTTACATTGAAAAGAAGTTCTGTTGGGTACAATCTATATTGTTTATATATAAATTTAAGAATGTATTTTTGAATTATATTTACCTGGTATAAAGCATTATTGTAGAGTCCTTTCTAAACCAAAATACCATATGTCAGATTCAACTAGTGATTTATAAACTAACCAAATTGCTCCTAATTAAAAAGCCCATAAACAGATAAAATTTCTGTATTAAAATGCGTATTTTCTTTGACACACAATCAATATGAAGTTGCCACAGATGTTCAATCAATTATATATGATCACTTATGATTTCCAAATATTTGAAAATTATGATTTTAAAATATGTGCTGCTTCTTTGATACTATGTGTTCCAATATCAATGAAGTTATATAGGCTTAGTTAGGGAAAAGGTACATGGTTTAGTTTTAACAAAACATACATGGTTTTTGTCAAATTTAAACTTAATTTTTAACTTTCTCCCAAGACTCCTCTGATCTGCAGTATCATCAGCATAAGAAATGACTAAGCCCTTAGTTCTCAACTTCAACAATGAATTAATATAAACGTTCACAAACAACAATATGCTCAGTATAATTTTTATATTTTTGGTGATTTTAACATTGCGGATGCCTTTTGGGAGAATGATGATCCTGGGGTATTTCTAAAATATTCATGGTTAGTTAAGTTACTAAGTAATAATGTCCAATTTTTTATTTTTGTTATATAATTTTTTTGTAATAGGTTTGATCTCATATATCAAATAAATATATAATCATATTATGAAAAGTATTGAACCCAAAACAATGCAATTCAATTCTATTTAGTCTAACTATTTGTAGCCTTTCCGAAAATAGTTTTTGAATAATAGTAAAGAAATAGTCCATACTTGCAGTGGAGTTGTAGGTTAGGGTAAAATGAAAATCCTGCAGTCTCACTCCAATTATTTATTAAACATTTAGTTATTTAAAATTCCCTACATGTTTCGGACACAGTGGTGTCCATCATCAGGGGTACTAAAAGGAAATAGTTCTGAAAAAAAGCCAGACACAGAAAAAACTTAAAAAGTTAATATAAGGTACACTTGCAAAGGTTTAAAATTGGTATTAAATATACGCCCCAGGGTTTGATGCCTTTGATTTATTTAAATTCAAGTTATTGACTACTTCAGTTATTAAAGTGTAGAAACCATTGATTCTTTGACATAATTTTATTATGATTTAAAAACTGTATTAATCTGTTCTTGATGCATTTTTCCAGAATCTTTCCAAAATTACTGATAACACTAACATTATTGAGCGATACTTATATCTCAAGACTCCTTGACCCTAGCCAATTAGGAAAAAAAATTCATACCCAAAATGGCAACGAGAAATAGTCTAAAAATATGTTTAACTTTGCATACAATAAAAATACAAATTTAAAATTTCACCAATATTACTACATTAAGATTTAAGTTTGATAATGCCATTGAAAAGCTGATAAAATTTTTAATGAAATCGGTTTTATCCAAATTTTTATTAGATCAATAATAAGGTTGAGGTTAACAAATGTTGTCATATTTAAATTGCTTTAAATGTCTTTTACACTTCTTAACCAATTTTAATGAACAAGGTATCATATGAAATATAATCTACAATAGGTAACACAGCAAGAAGAAAATTTTCAGACAAATTACGCACTTTCAAAATGTTTTCTATCATTCTGAAAACACCGGTACAGCATTTGTTGTGTTGACGAGACAGCAGTTTTAATTTTCGCCGCGGATATGCTCTTTATAGCCGTTCTCCCGGTTATATTTTTTCATGTTGTTGGTCGTGTTTCGAAAACGGGATCTTTTATTCTTCCCTATAAATAAAAAACGAGACAAGTTAAGTCTGAAGACCTGGAAGGGCAAGGAAATAAACTTCCTCTTCCAATCCACCTGAAAGGGAACTGCAGGTCAAGGTAGTGACGCACCTGGTTCGCCAAATGGGCAGGACACCCATCGTATTAAAATCATAAATTTCTTGTCATGAGGGTGAAAAATTGAAGGTATAATTCACCATTTAGAGTTCTATAAAAAATAAAAGGGCCGATCTTTCCTTCAACAAGTGCACCATATATTCAGTGTGCAACGATGTTGATGGTCAACTTCATGCTTACAGTAAGGATTATTATCACACCAGTAATGGATGTTGTGCAGAAGCAGCACTCTCTAACTCAATAAACATAGAAATAGACAAGAAAAAATATAGAAAGAAAATATCTTTCTATGCGCGATTAGCACTCGCTAACCTTTTCTCTGTGTCACTCGGCATCGTTCGGCTTTAGACATTCTTATACTACCCAATCTACAAACATTAGCCTATTTTTATAGCTAATGGGATTTTTCACAGCCCCCAATGTCAATTACTGAAATGTCATTCGACATTATCGATCTTTTAAGTAATAAGTATGCTTTGTTATTGTTTCTGTTTTCATTCTATATCCATAAGGGATGCCGATAAGGGAAAAGTTTTCTTATAGATTTTTGAAGTAATTTTAGGTATCAATAAGACGGCGAATTTTATGATGGATCCTCCTAATTTTATCTTATATCTTTCCTAGTGTGTATTTATAATAGCTTAATATATTTTCTTTTTTTTTATTTAAATATATTTACTATTAAATTTTTATTTTAATATTTGTCTTAAAATATAGATTTAAGATAATAATATTATTAATTTTGCCTTAGAAATGGAAGAGAAAGAACAAACGATTGAATTAAGGATAAAAGGGTTATATATATAATATTTTCAAAATTTGTGAAGAGTAATAAAACCCATTTTATTCCCTTCTGTGGAATCACTGGGAATTTCCCAATTTCGGGGCGTAAATAAGCGTGGATAAACTATATGGCCTTATAAACTTAATGATCGTTTTAAACCTGAAAAAAGTAGTTAACAAATTATAGTTCACTCAAAGATATACCGTTGATCTTTTAACCGCAATAAAACCCTAATTATCTGTTGTAACCAAGTGATTTAAGTAAGTAATTTTTTTGTGGACTTTTATGGTTTAACATTTTCTAATAAAATACTATTCTTTATTTAATTAGTAAGTTTCATTTAGAATAACTTTCAAGCCGACCCTATTCCCTTTATCACTTCTTAAAAACGTTGGTCCTTGCACAATGGGGCTTAATGGTCTAATATGAGAATTCGTTGATTTTCAAATCTGCTACAGAAACATCCCCACAACAAAGATAAATACATCTCTTTTTCAATGTACTAAAAAGACACGAAAGTAATAGCAAGACCATACAACCTCTTTCTATATTTCTATTCCGAAGGTTGCCGACGGCAACCCGAACTCTACCCGATCGAAGCCAGTTGCGATTGAGAGTAGAGTTTAGACTTTTTTTCTATAATAGAAAGAAATTTTCTTTCTATCGAGTTAGGAGAGTTCGCTCGCAGGTTTACTGTATTATTACTGGTAAATGAGGCTTCACCTGTCCAAAGTACTTCATCCAACAAACGACGACCGTTCTTCTCAATCAAGAATCGCTTTTTAACATGATAAGGAATGATAATAATTTAAGCGGTTGACGAAATCTGCGTCCAGTAAAGCCTGGTGCAAAACAATATGGTAGCGATGCATGTTAAAATCCATCAAAATTTTATGAATGAAACCAACTGAAAGTTGGAACCAAATTCGTGGAAATTTCGCGAATACTAGCATGAGGGTCAACATTTATATATGATAAAACGTTTATGATATACGTCTCATTCGTCTCGAACCTTATTTGAGTCGAAGTTGGTTGGACTGATGCGTCCGATTAGGGTACTGCAAAGCTTACTATCAATAAGCACTCAAAATACACACGTAATGTGTATTTTTAATTAACTTTCTTCGAGGAAGAAAGTTAATTAAATTTTTCTTGTTGAATTTTAGTCAATTACCTTTACGTTTTGCGTTCTTCTCAAAACCGATGGCTTGGGAAATTTACTTTTAATAAACTTTTTCACATTTTTTTTTTCAGCGTGAACAAATTGAATGCCTCTTTCTTGTAACGTTTTTGCGTTTATTATTAACAGTTATTTGGCAACAACAAACGAATAAAGATATCGATATGTGATATTCGCCAAAATGGAGATTTTATAATTTGTAAGATCAATCGTTCCCGTCCATTTGAAATTTTAGAAACATTTCAGGAAAAACCTAACAGTGAATAGTTCCATCTAATTTCTTTTTTGAAAACTAACTTATGTTACTGCAAAAATCCATTAAAAGAGATGAAAATTATTTTTCATATGACACCATGGTCATTAAAATTGGTTAAGAAGTGTACAAGATATAGCGATTTTAAAGACATGACAACATTTATTTGTTTCTTCGACCCTTATTATTGATCGAATGAAAATTTGGCTTAAAACGAAGTCACGTAAAATTTACTCAGCTTTCCAATAGCCAAAGGTTAAGGGTTCTTGAGATATAGATAGTAACCCTTAACTGAACACCGTATATAATGACTACTACAAAAATGAGGCATGTCATACAAATTATCAAAAATAAGACCAGTAACATTTTTTTATGTTTATTTTAGCAGTATGTTCCTCACTCTCATAGGTTGCATCTTTTATTATTTTATAGAGGGCTTTTATATCATTCCTATTAACATTAATTTGATTTCTGTAATAGTCATTCTTTTATTTATGAATAAGTTTAGTATACATTGTAAATAAAATTTTATTATTTGTTTTTAGCAACGACGCCATCAAATATCAACTCTCCGCCGGCGACGCCAGCGACCCCAAGTGTCGCGAAGGCGACGCCCGTGGTGACACAATTGACGCCGCCGACGCCCCAGGCCGCCTCGATTACGCCCCCGACACCGCAGTTACAATCGACCGCTGCACCGGTGCAACATATACAGCTGCAACCGGCCCAACAGGTCAGTTTTCTGCAATATTTCGAAATTTCGATTTTTTTATCGCCCTCAGGGCTGTAAATTTTCAATTTTTTATTTTAGCCTCAACAAACCCAGCAAGCAGTGGCACCTCAGTTGGTCACCCCGCAATACATTACCACTCAGACCTTAAGGCCAGTGCCTCCGTTGCTCGCGACGGCTCCAAATGGTCAAAGAACTATTATTACTACCGGTAAAATAAATTGTTTTTGCTTGTTTTAGAATTGTTTCGTAATTGTTTGTGTTTTAGACCAAACGAGCAGTCTACAGCCTCAACAGATCATCGCGGGAACGCCGGTGGTGGTTACCCAAAGGGCTGCACAACCACAGCAGCAGCAATCGCAACAGACTGTTACGCATATAAGGCTACAGCCCCAGCCGGCTAATCATTTGCAGAAGAGGGGACTTGCTCTTACGGTAAGAAGTATTTCCAATTTTTCAGTGTGGATTAAGATATTTGGAAATATCTAGCATGAAAACTATAAACTATAGAAAATATGCCAAATATTCTGATTTAATACATAAGTATGAAATGCTAATTACCTATTGATCAAATATTAAATGTTTTCAAGAGAAAAATCAATCAAATATTACTGCTAAATAAAATAAGGCATATGTTTGCTATTTTTTTTAACTTGTTTTGGGAATAATTATTTAAGTTCAGTGAATAATGGTCTAAAAATGAATTTAATGGATATTTTCGATGCAATTGAAGTCTTAAAATCTCATATAAAGTCCAAGAAGAGAGCATTATTTTTCAATTTATAGGTAAATATGTTTATTATATTCAATATGGGTTTATTAAGTAAAGTAGCGCGTTAAACCCAACAGTAGATTTAATTTTAAAAAAAGATTTTTTTTTTAAATTGGTGTTGAGCTAGATAGCAGAGGAACTGATGTATTTATAGATTTAAAGAAGGCAATTGATTTGGTTAATTTTGATATATTGCTTAAAAAATTTTGGCATTTAAGGAATTATTTACAATTTGTGGAGCACCACAGGGATCTGTGCTTGGACCCCTGCTATACTCCCTATATGTAGTTAGGTTAAGAGTGGCAGCGTTAAAAGCGCAATTCTATGCTATGGTTACAATGAAAAACTATTAGAAAACAAATAAATTAAGCAATACAAATTAATCAAACCAGATGTATACAGAGCAATTTTATTTTAAAAGCTTAGCAGAGCGCTTTCGGCATATGAGCCATCATCATAATCACCCATCAATAGTCATCAGTACTGTTCGTCCTATTTAGTGTTCTGTATAGTCTTAAGTGTGTCTAAATGTTATGCATAATTTTAATAATATCAAATGTGTTCCCACTATGGTAACCTTCTGGGCTTAACTGACAAGTGAGTACATTCCATTCGATCACCTTTAACTATAATGTTTTTTACGCATATAACACCCAACTTATTTCAGTTAGCACTGATGATGGCTCATACGCCGAAAGCGCTCTGCTAAGCTTTTTAAAATAAAATTCCTCTGAATCCATCTGGTTTGATTAATTTGTATTGTCCTTCGAGCAACACAGCCACTTCCCTCTTTTAAATAAATTAAGGTCTTTTAGAATACTCGAACTGGTTGTTACGTAATAATTTTAAGATTAATATAAATAAAATAAATTACCTAATATTTAAACCAAAAAATTCAATTATTTAAGAATCAGTACTTAAAATTAAAAATATAATTTTAAATTACCTGTGCCTCCTATATATCGTTCTAATATTAAATATAAACCTTAATTGGAAAGAACTTTTTTTCACGTTGTATTAATAATAAAAAGAATCCAATGATAGGAGCTATATATAGATGTACAAGCTATATAAATTACAAAACCCAAATGTGTATATTTAGAGCATATCTTTGAGCCACTTTAGATACTTCGATTATTGGGTACTTGTGAAAAAACAGAATTTGAAAAGAATACATGCATTACAGAACAAGAGCTTAAAGATTTTATTTGAATTCAACACACAGATTATATAATTTACATGTAATATAATTTACATGAACACAGTTTATATAATATATTAAAGGTGTTTAAACTGGATAAATTATTAAATCTAAAACTATAAATAAAAAAAAATAAAGGCCTTTAAAATCCATTTTTTCAAGTTTTTAAACAATATAAAATGTTACCACAGGATATAAAAGAATCTCGGAACGTTAGTATATTTATACTAAGACTGAAACAATTTAACGGAGTAACATCTTATATAGAAGAAAATAAATAAAGACAAAATATAAAATAATGAAATAGTTGGAGTATCTTTATTTTTTTTTTTTTGTTAATTTGGATCAACATTTTTTAAATCTAACCTTATAACAGCCTTCCAAGAGGGTTATTATAAACGTTTTTAAATATTGCAGTAATAGTCTAATAGATTAAGATAATCTTCTTCTAAATTTTAAAGTACTTAATAGAGAAATGTGGAGTTTTTAGATTTTATGGTTGCTTCTTGCTGTTTCCTATAATATTTTTTAAATTCTTAAATGTTGGAATAACATATTCAGAACCACACAGAATTGTAGTATAGGTTTAAACTGACTGTTGAAGAAAGAAATTTTGTCCGGAGACTAATTCTTTACTAGTTGCGATAAACATTAGCTTTTTTATAAGGACATAACTACATAACTACAGCAACGTTGTGAATATTTACTTGTTTAATATATATAAAGTATATAAGTCTCAGATCTTTACCGGTACCGTTGATTGAATATTTGGGAAGATACGCAATCCTGTGTTAAAAAGTGTACTCAGTCGACTATCGGATTGCCGTTCAGTTTCGTGCACCGTGTGATGCTGCCACGAAGCGTCAAATCTAGGAACGATTTATCTTAGCTGCGTGGACTTGGCTTTTGGCTTCTTTGAGTCAGGTTTTTAACGACACGACGCTGAAATCTCCGGTTACGCGGCCGTGTTGGATATTTTTTTAAGATATGGGATGATGCTGCCAACCATGTTTTTATTATTTTTTTTGAACATACAGCACGGTGTCATTTATGTGGTGGTCAAGTGATAAGTGATATACTTAAGGATGGAGGCATATTGATTTCTTAAAAGTTAAATTTTAAAAACAAATAATTACTTACCAAAATATGTTTTTGAGACAAAAATTAATACAAAAATATATATAAAAAGCTATTTTTACAAAATTACCAACAAAGTTTAATACAAGTTATAATTCCAACAAACATTATGTTTCCTCCATTTTGTGTTCAAGAGGGTCAAGTTTTCAAATAAAAAGCCCGTTGCACTTTATTAACTAAAAACTAATATACAAAAAATATGTGGAACAAATTTTAAGATATAAGTACATAGGTTTCACGTAAATATTATAAAGAATAATTGAAATAATTCATAAGACTTAATACCGATGGTAATATAACTTCTTGATCAATAATTTTTTGTAAAAAGTCCCCCATTTTGTTATGTGATTCAATATCTGAAAAATTGTGCAGCGTAGTGAGATCTGTAAAGTAAGGGGTTGTGAGTTAGGATGTTAATAAAAATAGAAAATAGGTCACATTTTAAGTATTAAGCGACACAGGAAAATTCTCAATTACCAGTTGTTACAACTATACTTAAAACTATAAAAAGATACCTAGTAACAAAAAAAAAACATTTTGTTTAAAGACCCCGCATCACGGTTATACAGGACGTCAATAGAGGTGGTATAATTAGAGGAAAGTTAAGCAATATAGTGTCCTTTTATAATAAAATCTAAATACTTCCTAAATTTTGCAAAAAACTGAAATTTGGCAAAATCATTTTATTTTTTTTTCTGGCGTTATTTCAAAATATATGACAAAAGTATTTATTAAATGAATAAATTATTGTGACCACTTTTCCTGGCCTATACGATGACACCTTTAAATTTAAAATACGACGTTCTGTCTTTAAAGAGCCATCATCAACTTGTTTTGTTTTTCTTTGTCGGCGCTATATTGACCATTTGCAGTTTAACGACACGGGAATCTTTGGGCGCTCGGCCGTTTTGTTATTTTTTTAAGACAAGGGCGATGATGATAACAGCGCTTTTATTTATTTTGTTATTGCCGATATTTAAATGCGCTGTGATCTCGCATAAATAACTAGATAAATGTGGTGGTCAAGTAATGTATTGGAAGGTGCTATCTCTTACAACTTAAATTTTATAAACAAATAATTACTTACCAAAATCCTTTTTTGAGACAAAAATAAATAAATAAAAACAAAATAAAAATTCAATAAGCTTTTATTTAGTAATTAGACAATTAACAAAAATATTAAATAAAGGTGATGATATAGGTAGGGTTCACGTAAATATAAAGAGTAAATTCAATAATTAAAGATTTAATATCTATATACGGTACTATAGTTTTTTAGAATCAATAATTTTTTGCAAAAAGTAGCCTGTAATGTATTTTTGACAATACGGGTTTGTGAAACCAGCCAATATCTCAATAACTGTGTAGTGTAGTGAGATCTGTGAAGTACACATATTTTGGACAAAAATATTGAAAAATAGATACCTTTAACTGAAATTAATATAAAAATAAAATCGCAAAATTTAAAAGGTTTTGAGTAAGGGTGTAACAACACTATAAAATATAGAAAATAGGCCACATTTTAATTTGCAATACAGGCAAACACTTAATTACTAATTCTTAAAACTAGAAAAAGTTAATAAGAAAAAAAATAAATATTTTGTTTAACAGTATGAAGGGTCTCATCGCGATTATACAGGATGTCCAAAGTAAGGATGAGCAGTAAATGGTTTAATTAGGGGAAAGTTGCGCAATATAAATGCAATGATTGAATAAGTGCAATCTAAGAATTGGAAAAATGCCAAATACTTATATTTAGGAAAAAGGTGAAATTTGGCAAAATGGTTTTTTATTTTTTTCTGGCGTTATTTGAAAATATAAAATAAAATCATTTATACATTGTTGTAAACACTTTCTCTCATTTACAAGTTAATATCTTTAACTTTTAAATACGACGTTCCTTCTTTAGAGAGTCATAATCAACTTTGTTTCTTCTTGTCGACGCCATGTTGGCCATTTGCAGTTTTGAATAACCCTTTTAATTACTTTTTCAACGAGGTAATGGTACCTACTTGTTGACATGGTACTTCTATGATATAAAATAGGCACATTAATTGACATATTACTAACACATAATTTAAAAACAATACACTATAGTGGGTTCAACATCACAAATTCTAACCTTTACATCTCTACTAAAAACTAATTATATACTATTGGCCTATTCCTAACTATCTTCAAAAAATTCTAATGCTATAAAAATACTTGCTATTAAGAAGTTTCGTTAAGGACTTTTTAAAGCGAGGAGAACTTCTAGAGACTTTTATGACATTTGGAAAATGATTAAAAATTTTTATGCTCAAGTAAATAAGAGAATTCTTAGTTCACTTTTCGGGATTGGCATTAGAATATTGTATTCTTTTCTGATATTATAATGTTTTAAGGAGCCATTATTTTGAAGATACAATTTATATTTTTTATATATTAGGCAAGCAGACTCAACAATAAACAAGCAACACAAGGAAAGTATCTTTAAATAGGGGTCTGCATGTCCTGTGGAGATTTATGACACATATATTTAATGGCTCGTTTTTTAAAAACAAACATCGAGTCAAAAAGCCGTTTACTAATGCAACTCCAAAATGTTCTTCCATACTGTAGGTATTTTTGTATGAAAGTAAGTTCCAACTTTCAACAAAAAAAAAATAGACCGCTTTTGCAGATATCAATCTCAGTTCATTTAAAACCACTCTAACAGCATAACATCGTCTAGCCAGTTTTTGCCTCCTGACATATCTCCATTAAACTTAGGTTTATGATCGATAACAATTCCAAGAATCTGTTAAAATTATTCACTTCCAATTCTTTGTTGTGAATCATGAACTGCTCTGAACATAAAAACTTAACAATTAAGTCTTATCTATATTTAAAGACAACAAATTAGCATCAAACCACTGTTTAATCATTAATAAATCTTTAGAAATTGTTTTTGTTAATGTGCTTTTATTATTGTCTGCCCATAAGATAGTGGTGTCATCTGCAAAAATAGTGAAGAATCCTCTTATCTGGAGAGACGCCAGGTCATTTATATACAATAGAAATAAAATAGGACCGAGAAACGAACCCTGCTTACTACACAAAGTTCAGACAAACTGCCATTTGGCCAAACAAACTTTTTTCTGTCTAACGAAACAAAATTTTAACCATTCTAGAGCAACTCCCCTAAACCCATATCTAGAAGGCTTACCGAGCATTCCATGGTTGACACTGTCAAAGTCTTTAGAGAAGTCGCAGAATACCGCTGCAGCAAAGTGACCTTCTAGAAGCTCAAATATAATCTCTCCAGGAATGAAAACATTACTCGACATTCATTTAATATGTTATTTTTTTTAATTAGGAAAGCTACCATTCGTACTATAACCAGTTTCTCAATAACTTTAAAGGCTTTTAAGGCTTTATTTTTATCTTTTTCATGAATGAATTTCATCATGAAAACAATTATTGAAAATACTTAAAACACTAAAGACCATAAACATAATATATTGATTTAAAATTTTCTTAAAGTAAAAAAAAAGAAAAAGAGAAAATGGCTCTCATAGACATGAATAGACAATATCTTTAAGAGTTCGGATTGATTTTTGTAGATAAAATAGATAATTTTCTGTGAGGTTTATAATTAGATTTTTTTAAAGATTTTCTAATAGATTTTGAGATTCCCATTTTAGGTTATTATAAATCAAAGTCTTAATTAATAAATGCAAAAATTTATCAATATGCTGTGGACATAGGTTTGGTTTATTTATATTTATTTTATCTCGTAATATTTTATTAATTGACTTGCATATATTATTATTTACTTTTAGAGTATAATAAAGTTCATTAAAGGATTTTATTTTATTTTGACATAAATTTGAAAAATTCTTTGATGGGTTTATTAGAGAAGATACATTATTTGATTTAGCAAAGCTTTTATTAATTAAAAATATTTCTATCTTAAAAAACTGAGAACATTGTTTTTACATTTTCTTACATTATTGCACCCACGATACGCACACTGATTAATTTTGCCTAAAGGAGCCATTGTCTCACAAACTAAACACATTTACATATATCTATCTATTTGTGATTATGATATCCAAGAAAATTTTTTAACAACTACCAAATTTCAATACGGCAAACACGAACCTGTGCAAAAACTCTCCCACACGACTCAGGGATGATCCGCCGATTACTAATGAGAAGCGACGGACGAAATTATTTTCGCGCATACTGGAGAGAATCGCCATCTATTTTTCACGCATATTTGCGGTCACGTTTTAGCCCATAAGGTTGCGTATCTTCCCAAATATTCAATCAACGCCGGTACTTTAAACCTAGCAAATAATTTTTAATTTTTATTATGTAAGTATGAATTTTAGAAAATTTAACACAGTAACAGTGTTACACTGGTAACATCACATACTCAGAATTAGGTGTTTTGAGAATCCAGCAACGTCTCGAACTGGTACGCTTTTCTATAGTATTTCTAACATTGTAAAATATGAAACTAATAGTATTTATAATAATAATGACTTGATGAGAGGTTGACAATGTATTTCAGTAACTGATGAGATACAATAAATAGACAATCTTATTAGCTCCTAAGACCTGGTAACTGAATAATCCTTTCAAAAAGAGTAGTTTTATGTAAGGGAGGGGTGATCACACATTTATGCCATAAGTCCAAATTATGTGCTTCATGTCTAAACTGAAGGTTTTGGTACAGATAGCTCAGGCATTTATTAAAAATAATTTCATGATACAACAACAACATTAATATCCAGAGTTACTCCCAAGATTTTTAGCACTTATTGAGCAATCAAGTTGTTTTCTCTCTAGCTATCATTGGACCAAATAGTAGCATTTGACATTTTTGAGAATTCAAACTTAAACAGTGCTTTTTAGAGGCTTCTGCCAGAGATTTAAGATTCTCTGAAAGCTTGACATTGACGTCAATATTTTTTTAACTAAATGATTAATAAATTTGCGTATCGTTGGCATAAAAGTGCTAAGAAACAAAGTTCATATCGGTTAGGTCCAGAAGTATAGAGTGTAGAAAGTTGGCCGAGTACAGATCCAACAAGTAGCTTTTTATTAAACAACACACCTGATTACTAAATCCCATATAATTTAAGATAGCCAACAATAATTGAGGATTTAACTTGTCGAATGCATTCGAATAGTCGAGCAGTATTAAGGCTGTAAGGTCGCTTTTATCAGACGCTTGAATGATACCATCAGTTACCTTTAGAAGGTTGGACCAGTATGATTCTTACGAAACCCAGACTGTGTATCAGGCAAGATTATTGACGGTCAGTGAATACACGTATCTCGTTTTTTAAACCTCTTTTAACAATCTGGGACAAAGTAGGAAGAATGCTTATCGGCCTGAAATCTTTGAGTTCAGAAGGCTGGGAAATTTCAAGAACCGGTAAAGAAATGGAAAAACTTTTCCACGCAGTAGGTAGTGTAGCGGTTTCTATGCAACTAGATGTAAAATTATGGAAATAATATCAGGAAGTCAGTTTTTTAGCATAAACAGTCCGATTTCATCAGTTCCAATAGCCTCCTATTTTATGAATTTATAATTTATTTCGTCGGGACTACCAATATCCGATGAAATGTGATTCGTAGCCCTGGAGTAAACATTCACTTCTTTAAGGATTTTCCAATAATTTTTTTCATGGCCATGCAAATTTGCTTAATTTTAATTTATAATTTATTTTTAATCTTTAATGATATTAAGAAGTTATTAAATAATTAAGTTTTTTTTTGACGTCAGAAGCATAAAAAACTTCATAAAAAGGAATTGCTAAAAATCTCTATATAATGCACCCTTACTAAAACTACTATAATTGACAGCAAAACCAACCTTAAAAAATTGATTCGGATTTCGCATTTAATGACTAAATGTTTGACTAAACCACTATATAAAATAAAATTAGTATTTGAACCCAATCAATAATCGAAGCATTAGATATCCCGACTCTAGTTAGTGCTGCAATTACTTGACTCACATTATATTCATGTAACACTGATAAAAATAGTTGGCAGTATACTAAATCTGTTATTAAGGTTCTCTAAGCATAACATGGTATCACATAGAAGTAAGTGCCTAGGAATGTTATTCTCAAACTCATCTGTCTTTCTGTAAAAAATATCTAAGAGTGTTTTTATATTTTGAATCCTAAATTCTATCCAAATCTGTTTAGAATACTCATTTCTTACATGTGATATTATCTTAAATGATAGTGATTATTTAATGCATAAAAGAATGCCACTACTTCTTTCGAATTTACGATCACATCTAACAGATTTATTTAATAATATACCTTATCATATGAGTTAGCCAGGCTAAATCTAAAATATTATAATCATTGTGTTTTAAATACGCCTTAATATTATTAAACTTTCGAACCAATGATCTTATATTTATGTGCCCCAAAACTAAATTTTTTCTTGCTCTTAACGATCAAAAATTTAAAAGTAAAATAACAATAAAAATTAAATAAGCTCAGAAAATTTTCATTCCCTATTAAAATGTATCTCTCACCATCATTCCTTTCAGCTAAAACGGTACCATCTCTCTGCCACATAAACTTATAACCAACATTCCTTACAAGCTGTTTAGCTATAAGTCTCGTGCGTTAATTTCTCTTCGAGGAAGATCAGGTTATTTGATTCTGATATATGCCAACACTCTTAGAGCTAGTGCTCTAGCCTTTAAAATGTTATTTTTTAGTCCCAACTCAAAACCTTGATGAGTGATTTAATA
The DNA here is from genome assembly GCF_022605725.1 of Anthonomus grandis grandis. Taxonomy (NCBI): domain Eukaryota; kingdom Metazoa; phylum Arthropoda; class Insecta; order Coleoptera; family Curculionidae; genus Anthonomus; species Anthonomus grandis. Next base: position 13,474,386 of record NC_065548.1, on the reverse strand, counting down.
CCCTTTCATAATGCTTAATCATTTCGAATTCAACTTTCGTGGCAGAAGCATTTAGAAACTTACATAATTTAAGCCCCTTCTCTGTCCTAGTTTCTTTTTACGTGGTGTCTTTAATTAGGCCAGTTATACTAATATTGTTTTTCATTTTATGGCTCTCCTGCATATTAAGTATATTTTTGAATCGAAGAACTACTAATCTGTTACCAAATAAGAATTAATTTTAACGGCTTATTACCTGAAATAATTATTGCTTTAATTTAAAATAAAAATATGCAAAAAAGGTCCACTTGCACCTTTTAGTTTATTCAAATAAAGTTTTAAATGTCAACTCAACAACTTAATTATAACATAATTTTTAAGTTTGGCTAACGCCCAAATATAGATTCTTATAAAAGTTTTTTCATTGTATTAACCAATTTTCAAAATGACAAACCTAATAGTAAGGGAGCCTTGGATGCTGAATTTGCAGTTACTAAAGCGTCATGGGGACCTATTGGATTGAGAAGATTAGGTCCTAAAACGAAAAAAGTTTATGTTAAGTTTGCCATTTTAGTGGGGAGGTGAGCATTACAAATCTTCAAAAATTTAAAAAAAAACAGTTACATGGAATTATTCGAGGGCGTCTATGTCTTTCTGATAACCGAGAGATATTGATCGAGTAGTGAACGTTGTAAAAAGAGGTAAGAAGAAGAAAAGAAAAACAGTTATTCGAGTGTGTCAGATATTTAGAGGGGACGATAAGTGAAATCAAAAAAATGTCTTATTCAAATGTCTGACGATTTGGACGGGGCCTAAGGTCATGACTGATTTTTGAAGATATAAAAAAAAATGCGACCTTGAAATAATCGAGCGCGTCAGATTTTTATATAGACGGTTCAACTTGATATCATGGTCGTCCTAAACGATAATCTGACAATTAGAGAAAAAAAAATTATTACTGGATGTAATTAAACAATATACAGTTATTTGGATAATTCCATTATTTATTGATAAAAACTAGATAGAAAAATATTAAAAATAAGTATCTTAATCTTCATCCTTACTGGATTCCTCTACAAAATTGGTTTGCACTTAATTTACGGTAAATTTCTTCGTCATCTCGTGTTTCTGTAAGTAAACATGGTTATGAACTTAGTAGTTCTCAGTAGCTGTACGCTCAACGCTATTTTTATGGTTTTAGCTACATTGCTCCATGAAAATTTGGTCAAAAGTTTATAAGTGCCCGGATGCCAGTAGGATGTGACATCTTTTCCAGATTTTCTTTCGGTAATTTGATGCCAGTTTTCCATTAAAAAAGCAGCACCTGGGTTCTAGAAGGGCTTATTGGGTGACTCCCGAAATGTGGTCACAAAGTACAAGAGATTGTTATGATCTTTATAAAAGAACAGATTCCCAGATTATTTTGGATAAATACAAATGGGAAAAAAAAAATAATACCAACATTTTTTAAATAATTATCGTAAAGCACTTGATGACAATATAGGTAATCCAGAATTCTCAAAATAAGTCTAAAAGTATGTGGGGTCTCATAATTACAAAGGATTGCGGTCTAGTAGGAGTAAAGAACCTCCTACTCTATCACACAAAAATAAAATTCTTGAAAATCTCAAGTTAGTGGCTGAAATATTTGGAAATTACTTTGGGCAAGTGAATACCAGCAAAGTATTGAGCAAAATTATAGATCATCAACCCAAGAACATTCATTCTGATGTTTTCCCTATGAAATTAGATAAAAGTATACAAGACACTATGTATCTAAGTCCTTGTACACGCGAAGAAGTTGAAGTTATTATAATGCGTCTTCACCTAAATATTCAACGGGAATTGATGAAATACCGGCAACCACATTGAAAATAGTTTCTGACATAATATGTCAATTGACATAATATGTCATTGGCTCAAATCTTGAATGCATGTTTCGAGCCAGCGGTGTTTCCTGATACGTTGAAAAAAGCCAAAGCTATTCCGATCTATAAAAACAAAGGCGATAAACAGGATTGCAACTAATAACCTCATCAGGTCTTATTTAAGTAATAGAGGGCAGGCCATATGTGTTCCTAATAAAAACAGAAACATTCGGGGAGTTACTTTTTCGCTAGTATTCGATATTTCCTTAGGTGTTCCTCAGGGATCTGTATTGGGGCCTATTTTATTTCTGGTGTTTGTAAATGAGTTAAGTGAAGTAATAACCTCTAATTCAGTTTTTCGGTATTCTTATTGTCGAAAATGAATCCATACTGGCAAAGAAAACAAGCATTGCCATAACCAAAATGTCAAGATGGTGTCGCCAGAATAGGCTGAAACTTAATATGTCGAAAACAAATATTGTTTCATGCAGTCATCATGATAGGTCGCTTAATGCATCCTTAGAGGGTAAGAGTATCCCTCAGGTTCCAGAGAGTAAGTTTCTGGGAGTGTTAATTGATCGGGAACTTTTCTGGAGAGGGGAAATTGAAGCCTTAACCGGGAAAATTCACAGAGCTTGTTATATAATAAGGTATTTGAGAGACCAGTTGTGTTTGGAGTCTTTATTATCGTACTATTATGCATATGTACAGGGTGACCCATTAAGAATGTTCCTCGGCTGTATCTCAGGCCCCAATAATCGTAGAGCGTTGAAAAAAAAATAGTATAAAAGTGGCCCAAAAAAATAGCTGAAAAAAATATTTTGAAGTTCATTGGTCAACCGCTAGAGGGCGTTTTAGCTACTTAAAAAACCTTTAATAACTTGCATCCTAAAATATTATCGAAATAATTTACAAAGTATTCCTGACAAAAATGTTTCGACAACCATTTCTGTCAAATGTCAAATAAAGTGGTGGGGAGAGTTTCTATCTTAAATTAGAAAAATGGTAAGAAGTAGGCTTTGGCTGCACCGATTTTTTTAAAACAACTTTTTTTTTAAACAACAAACAACGCTAGGGGGCGTCTACTTCTAACTTACGCTATTCGACTGATTATTTTAAGAAACTCAAATGCAACCATGTGCGTTTTTTTACGGTATTAAGAGCGGAGAACAAAGCTTAATAATTTGGTAAAAACCGCATTTTGATATCACGTCTCTAACTAAAGTTACAAAAAAAATGTATTCATTAAAAAGTGAAAACATCAAATATGGTCGTTAAGTTCTATTTACCAGCCGGGTTAAAAAATACTGGTGTCTAAATGAATCTTTGTGTAGAGAAACAATCTCGGTATACCAGCTTTTTAGAAATTCCGGAAGGTGGCGTTTATTTATACATTTCTTTATACAGGAAGTTTCATTGGTAATAAATCCGGTAATAGATCAATGTTTATGGGAAAACTAGGAAAACTATGCATAAGAACTTTTTAAATATTTATCAACGTCGACGCGTCATTGTAACACGACAAAAATATTTTGATAGTTTTGGCACTTGGAATAAAAGAAAAATTTTTTTATTAAATGGAATAAAAAATAATATTATTTTAATTCCTACACTAATCAAATGCCGTCTTGTTCTATAAAATTTTGAACTCTTCGTCGGGTTGATTCCACGGCTGCCTCATTTCTGCGGCTGGTAAACTCCGAATAGCGCCCCTTATTCGCTGTTTCATATTTTCTCTATTGGTAGGAATCGAAGAAAATACAATGGCTTTTATTCTACCCCATAAATAAAAGTTAAGGCAGGTTAAATCTGGCGATCTGCAAGTATATGCAATGTAATTTAATAATGTTTCTATAACGATAAAATTACCTTGCCGGCCAAGGGAAAAAGCTACCTCTGCCAATACACCGATCAGGGTACCGCTGATTAAGAAACGTTCGCACTTGTACCGCGAATTGAGCCGGGCATCCGTCATGTTGTAAAAACATGTTGGCTCTTATAACCAGAGGCACCTCTTCTAATAATGCTGGGAGCTAATTTCTTAAAAATCCAAGATATCGTTCTCCAGTTAGGCTCTCATCAAATAAAAATGGACCTATAACCTGAGATCCTATTACACCGCACCAGACATTAACAGTCCACCTTCCCTGATGCTGGATCTCGCGCATCCAACGAGGGTTAGTTTCAGACCAATAGTGCATATTATGTCTGTTAACTCCTCCGTCACTATTGAACGTTGCTTCGTCTGTCCATAAAATTTCGTTGAGAAAATTTGGATTTTCGAGCAACATATTCTCCATCCAATGACAATAATCTAGTCTTCTGTCATAGTCTTCTAGATTCAATGTCTGGTGGAGTACTATATGGAATGGATGAAATCTATATGCAAAAAAAAATTAAATTAAGTAAGTATCTAGGCACTTCGTTTTGAAAAATTGTATTATACCTGTGTTCCTGCAAAATTCTGTGAACTACAGAACGAGGTATGCCTAAATCGCCTGAAATAGTTCTGATGCTTAAGTGCGCATCAAATTCTACATAGGCCAAACAATTTATTATGTTTTCTTCCGTTCTCCTGCGACCTTGTCTATGGTAGGTTGGATGGACTACACTACCTGTTGTCCGAAAACAACGAGCCAAACGAAGAAATATGCCTCTACTCAGACGCCGGTTTTGAGGAAAACGTTGAGCATACAGCCTTGCAGCTATAGTAGCATTTTCAAAACATTCATAAAAAATTTTGATTTACCGACTGCTAACCGATAGTCTTATATAAACTTTAATTTTTAGTTCCTTTATGAACACAACTAATATGTTGCTGTATTTTTTTCAATATTATTCTTTTAACTTATTTTAGCACATCATGTGGTATTATTTGTTGCTACGTTGTCCAAAAATTTAAAACGTTCCTATACATAGTTTTCCCATACTGAATAGATTTATTCCCGATGAAACTCCTTTATAAAGAAGTGTATAAATAAACGCCACCTTCCGGAATTTCTAAAAAGCTGGTATACCAAGATTGTTTCTCTACACAAAGATTAATTTAGACACCAGTTTTTTTAACCCGGCTGGTAAATAGAACTTAACGACCATATTTGATGTTTTCACTTTCTAATAAACACATTTTTTTTGTAACTTTAGTTGGAGACGTGATATCAAAATGCGGTTTTTACTATATTATTAAGCTTTGTTCTCCGCTCTTAATACCGTAAAAAAACATACATGGTTGCATTTGAGTTTCCTAAAATAATCAGTCGAATAGCGTAAGTTAGAAGTAGACGCCCCCTAGCGGGTTTTAGGAAAATTTTCCAATAATAACTTTTTGGCAGAAAAATAAAGCAATAAAAGAGCTTTTAAATAAAAGTTGTTTTAAAAAAATCGGTGCAGCCAAAGCCTACTTCTTACCATTTTTCTCATTTAAGATAGAAACTCTCCCCACCACTTTATTTCACATTTGACAGAAATGGTTGTTAAAACATTTTTGTTAGGAATACTTTGTAGATTATTTCGATAATATTTTGGGATGCAAGTTATTAAAGGTTTTTTGGAAAAAATAGACTTTAAAGTTTTTCAGTAGCTAGAACGCCCTCTAGCGGTTGACCATTGAACTTCAAAATATTTTCCAGCTATTTTTTTTGGACCACTTTTATACTAACTTTTTTTTTCAACGCTCTACGATTATTGGGGCCTGAGATACAGCCGAGGAACATTCTTAATGGGACACCCTGTACAATCAATTATTCAGTACAGTTTAATATTTTGGTACAATTCAGCTGGTTCAGATAAAGTCATATTAGCCCAAAAAAGGGTAATAAGATGCATGCTAGGACTGAAAAATACCGAATCTTGTTGATCACACTTTTAAAGACTTAAAATATTGACAGTGCCATGCTTGTACATTTTGAATATTTGATATATATGATAGCAAGAAATCATTTCACGTCCTTTCAAAAAAATTCAAATGTCTATAATGTAATGACGACAAGGCAATGCAATAGTCTTAGAATTTCCTCACACTGAACGGCAATGTTTAAAAAATGTCCCTACTATAATTGCCATAGGGTGTATAATGCTTTACCTGATAGTTTTTTTAACAATTTATTAAGTGACAAAGTATTTTAATCTAGACTTAAACAATTATTGTGTGAAAATCCCTTTTATTCACTTGATGAATTTTATAACCACATATCGTAGACACTAAACTCACGCCTGTTTTAAATTAGCTGTTTGGAGTTAATCATTGTTATGATTCTTTGTATGTATTGTGTTTCTTGTGTATTTATCTGAATAACTTATGTAAATGGGTAGTTGTAATAGTATTATATGATATATTTTAAACTTCTGCGTAAAATTGTGATGTTTCCATTGAAACTGATGACATAAACTTTGTTATTATTATTATAATTATTATAAAATCGTCAGATAATATTTTTCCCGTAATTCTTAAAGGATTTCCTTCAAAATAAAAACGCGCTCTGGTTTTTCTGATGATAGATTTTTTTTACTAATCTGATGGACTACTGTTAACGCACGCCTCTATAGTAAGGATCCATATATGGTAGGGGTACATTATAGGGTATAAGGTATAAGTTAAAAAAATTATAGGGTATAAATGAATTTTCCTTGTTAAATTTTAGTCAATTATCCTTTACGTTTTGCGTTCTTCTCAAAACCGATCGCTTGGGAAATTTACTTTTAATAAACTTTTTCAAATTTTTTTTTCAGCGTGAACAAATGCTCGAAGCGCAAGACATGTTCCGCACAGCAAACAAAGTCACCCGACCAGAAAAAGCCCTTATACTCGGCTTTATGGCCGGTTCACGTGATAATCCGTGCCCACATCTCGGCAACATCGTAACAATCAAACTGTCAGAGGACCAAGAAACGGTGATGCAACCGGACGAGAGTTGCGTCACTATGTTAGTGGAAACCCACTTCCAGATGAACTACAATAACGGCGAATGGAAACGGATCAAGAAGTACCGACAGATAAATACGGAAATCGAACATTTACAACAAACGCAAGCGGCCACCGCGCTCGTATGATTAAAGTTAAATAATGTGCCGCCGGTGGTTTTGGATGTGAGTAAGGCGTGAGGATCGCTGAGTGAGTATATGATCGATTGTAAAGAAGAAAAAAAAGATCGTGATTGGGGTTTTATTTGGCCACTTTATGTTGGATTCTCTAACATATTTATAAAAATTGCCTTTCGTAAATAAAAATATTTAAGAAAATAATAAAAAGTCAACTTTGGGACATGCTGCCATTCAAAGAAATATATCAATGATTAAGGTAAATGTAGCCATCTTCGGACAGTTAAGGAAAAATTTTAGCTTTAGCATTCTCTGCAGATGTCAAGAGAGGGCAACTTTAAGATTACGAAAACTTGATAGAAGTAAAATTTAGTGCTTTGAACAGAAAGCAAAAAAAATAGTATATTGAAAACACACGAATGTCCCAGCTGTCGGATATCTAGAAATGTCGGGACCTCATTAATAGGATACGAATTGACCCAATAGAGGGACGTAATATATTTTTTATTTAGGCCGTCGTCCCACCAAAGATACGCGACGGCGACGCGAAGGCGATACGATTTCGCCTGGACACATTCAGACGACATGCAGTGGCCCCACCAAAGATACGCGTTTCGTGTTTCCTACGTTTAGTTGTTCAGTTTAGTTCAAAATGTCATTGAGTGAAGACGAGGATGTGGTTGCAATGTATTGGTATTTGCGGAATAGAAAAAAAAATAAAATGGCAAAAAAAAGAAAATGGTGTGTGCATCCTTTTATTGAGAAAAATTTAAAAAAAAAATGTTTGTTGCTGCTAAGGAGCTGCACAGACATTCATTAAAATCCAGTTCAGCATTTTGCTGTGCCATAATAAACAAAACTTCGATAAATGAAAAAAAAAAAACGCCAACACACACAGCTTGAATGTTGCTTCGCAACTGACAGGTCCAGTCTCCCGGCAACACGAAGGCGACACGCTTTTGGATGTGTCTTCGGCGCAGCGTTGGTGGGAACAAAATAATTTTAAAACATGGGTTCGACACGAAAGATACACGCTGGCGACATCGCGGAGATGTGGCGTCGCTGTCGTGTATCTTTGGTGGGACGACGGCCTTAGTTTAGTTAACTGCACTTTTATTATACAGGGTGTTTTTTTAATATTGCCACAAAATTCAGTGGCGTATTCCTTGGACGAAATCAAGCAAAAAACTTGCTATGGTGTTTCCTCAGGTGGTAGAGTTGAAAGAAACACTAGATAGTAGATATTTTTTTGAAAAGTGATACCCGGTTCAAAGCATCCATAGCGTTTTTCCTATACACAATTTAAATTTTTATATTCGCCAATAGCGTTCATGCGGGCTTTGAACTGAACATTTTTTTTTAAATAAAAGGGCACGTCATTATTTTTTCTTGTAACAAAAAATATTTTTAAATTCTTAATTTCTTTTAGAGCGTCTCTAATTTCGCCGGATTCACGGTTTTCGCATACAAAAATAAAAATCATTATTGTGGATAGCCATAACGCCTAAATCTGATTATTCTAATTCTAAAGTAATACTCGACTTTTATAACTCTATTTTCATTTTTTGAAGTTTTTCCGGTAAAACATTCTTTATAATACTAATACATACATGTATACATGAACCAAATTTATCGAAAAAGGTAAGTTTTTTTCTTTCAACTTTTCACTCTGTAGTGTAAAATCTAAGACGTGTAGAACACATGCTCATAGGAATCTTTATCCCTGATTTTATCCTAGGAACACGCTTCTGAATTTTGTCGCAATATTAAAAAAACAGCCTGCATTAAAGAACAAGTAAATTTAAAGGTTAAAAGAAATGTATCTACTATTTATTACTATCTATAAACCTAAATCAAATTCTACTAAAAAAAAATATGTTTAGGCGCTCATTGCAGCACAGATAAAATAAATATTAATATGCATCATAGCTAAAACCTATTCTTTTACTTCTGAAATAAAATATAATCCTCTTTTGTTTAAAATCTTTGACTCTTACTGTAATTACATCTTCTCTTTGGTAATACAAAACATTCCTTGACTGGCCACTTCCAATTGGCAGAACTGGCTTCAATTGCCTTGACTTTGTATTCATTTTCTTTTTGTTTGATCTCAAGACAGAGTCTGGAAAATATGCTGTTGACATCTGGATTTTGTTTATTTGTTTCTATTGGATGTTTTTATAACTTCTTGAGTAACTTTATTTCTATCCTGTTTGTCAATCCTTTGTTTTTTCGATAATTTTTTTTTCGCATTTTCGTCTCTCAAAGCTTTATCATCTGATAGTACAACTAAATGCACTTTTTCTTTGTTCTTTTTAGTTTTATTTTCTTTTTCATCTGGTGACATTTTCCAGAATAAGGTTTTTAAATATAGTTAAAATGGTACTGGGCGAGTTAGGTATCTTTTATTTTATTAGGAAACTTTTCCAATGCATGTATATAAAATACGGCAACCCTTATTCTCGTGATCAATTTAGCCAGGAGTTATATTTATGTCTGTTTCTATAATTACATTGTTCTTAACTTTATTTATTGTTTGATTTTCTTCATAAAAGCTATTATTTGAAAAAATTGTAATATCAATATCATCTTATTATGTAATATCAATTCATATTAGTATTGTATTAAAATTTGTCAGAGTACTATTTCTACTTTTATCAGAATTCGATAAATTAATACTTCTTTTTTTGCTTCATTATTTTCTGCAATCATATCTAATTTTGGAGAAATTGAGAAATCAGTAATGCGTGAACTGGAGATAATAGACATTTCCTGAAGTTGTTCTGTAATTTTTAAATTATCATTGATGTTGATATGTATACTTTGAATATTATTTTCAACAATATCTTGCAACTTTTGTGTAATATTATTATTATTAACCCCAGTAATATTTGCATCTTCTTTTAGCTTTTGCCAAAAGGTAAATACGGCTTTGTCTTAAGGATTTCCTTGCCACAGAACTCCGGATGATTGAAACTTACCAATTTTTTCTTTATTAAATTGTTCAAACTATAACAGAGAATTAAAATCACCTTTTATTTAGTTGATTAATTTAGGATTTATTTTTATAGGTCCACGACTTCTAAATCCATTTCTTATGATATATGAAAGCCGATCATTAAGATTCTTAAGATTTCTTTCTAAACATCTCAAACATCTGTCAGTTTAGCATCATTTTGTTCCATCCTTCACTGGTTCTTTTCCTTTTCAATTTTTAATGAAATACCGCAACGTCTAACGGTTGTAATATATTAGTGTAGTTATGGTGCAGACTTACAGGAATTATTTTATTTTTGGATACTATTTGCTAATTATGATTTAGAAATAGGAAATCCACATAAAGGATAAAGGACCCAGTTGACTAAATGATTTTCTTCCTCCCTGGTCAAGTACGTATCTGGTCCCAACTTTACATTTATTAAAGTTTTACCAGCCTTTTTGTCACTTAAAGTGGATTTTGGTACATTAAATGTTTTACTTGCCATTTGACACTCTATTTTGAATGGTTTCCAGAACATTAATTAGACCATGCCTTTAATAAGATTGGTATTTGGACATACTTGTATGTATACAGGGTGTTACAGAATAAGATGCTGATCCTTAAGGGTGTTAATCCTTAGGTGATTTTAAGAAGAAAAGTTCAAATCAAGCTATGTCTAAACTCCTTAACTTTGGAGCTACAGAGTGTTCAAAAAACTATATGAGTGTTGTGGTGGCCACTTTCAACAGCTAATAAAAAACTATTTTTATTTTTGTTCTCCTATTATTCTTTTAACTTAATTGTAAAATAATGTATGTACATATTTTTATAAAATAAATAAATTAAATTTTTTTTACTAATAAATTGACCGCGCATAAAAATGTTTTTATTATTTTTCCGCGGTAATCGCATGTCGAACGAAAAAATCAAGAAATCTAATTTGCGCTAAAATGAATGGGAATTATAAAAATAGTTTTTATTTTACGTACGGACTGTTCTTGTACGGACGCCACTGATTAAAGTTTTTAACAAAATCTCCTACATCAAAAAATGGGTGTTGAGACTCAGAGGGTGTCTGCTAAATTTCATAAACATATCTAGGAAATTATGAAAGTTATGATGAAGAAACGATTTTTTTTCTTAAAATGTTAATACCCTGTAACAAAATTTAAGGGGTTTAGGGCATAGCTTTATTTAAACTTTTCTTTTTAAAAACAACCTAGGGATTAACACTCTTAAGGATCAGCATGTTATTATGTAAAACCCTGTATGCGGGGATCAAAAAAATCTGGAAAAAAGTGATCTATTACTATAACAATTCTGAGTAAGTAGATACTGAAAATATATGTACTTATTCTACAGAGGGTACCGAATCCCCGGACCGCTGAACTTATGGTCAGTATAATTTTTTTTTTAATTTTACAAAAATTAAATTTGTATTGAAAACAAAATCTTTTCTATAAATAATTGATTAAAATACCCAAGCTATTTAAAATGTTAGCTTCAAAATTTAACAAAATTGCTTTAAAAATAATTCGAACTGAAAGGACCGAATCCTCGGACAATAACTGTCGGAGGATTCAGTATATCATAAAAAAACGCTGTCCGGATTCTAGTCCAAAAACTAATCAAATTTTTTCCTAGACTTTTGTGCAATTATATTATAAAATTATAAAAGCAATGAATTATAAACACAGGATGTTATTAACCAATATTCGGACGAGTCCGATTTTTTGAAGTTGTGAGATTTTTCTTGCCCCAATGCCTGAACAACTCATTTTAAAATGAGAAAAGAAGTTTATAGCACAAATAAAACTAAAATAAGTACTAAAATATATGTAAAGAAACATTTTACAATAAAATTTTTAGTGTACCATAATACCTTCACCAAGGGCTCTACACTCTTTGCCGAAAACTGTTTACTAATTATATGCGTTATTCTATTATAATTTCGCTGCTGGAGGTATAACTTACATAGACATTGCTGTAAATTTTTTTTTTTGCAAAACATCAAAATATCTTATCAATGAGGAAAACATTGATATCTGTCCGAATACTAGGTCACGTTGGTACATTTACTTTATGACATATAAATTGGCATAATTTCAAAACGGGTTTTGAATTATTAAGCAGTAATATTTAATATTACAGTTCTGTCTGCAAGTCTGTGAAGCTTTTTTTAAAAAAAAATAATTTAAACTTACCTCTAATCAAAAGAAATCGTCGATAAACGAAGTACAAACGAACCCGCGTATGTATGGCTTAAGGACCATTGGCGTTTATTTTTAATTTTAACTTTGGCGCTTGTCCAATACTTAATCGGATATTACAGCAAAACGGATTTTTTGTTCAGGATCAAAAGATCATTCGGTGCGGCATAAAAGTGTCTTTAACCTGATATTAAGAACCGATTTTTGGCATTTGTGCCTTTCTGCCTTGATATCGTCGGTACTTCCATAACATTCTTTTTGCGTTGCTCCGACATTCTCCTAGTTATTTGTGTTTTATATTCCGAGTTCGGATTAGATGATAAATTTAAAGCACACACTCATCCTCCACATCAGGACATTCGAATTTTGTTATAGTGACATTATTCATAAGGGTCATCTCTTCATCTTTGGAAACTATCGAAACTCCCTAAGACGGCCAATCCTCTGTTGACTAATGTATAAAAATGTTTTAGCAACCTCTATCTTTGTATAATTGTTTCCAATTGAGTGTCGTAAAACCCCCTAGCCAATCACAAATCCTCAATAAACAGGGTCAAAGACAGGTTAGGCTTCCTGTTAGGATTTACTTCAAACCACTGGTAAGGATATTGCATAGGTAACTTTCCTGATTGTTGGTTTGCGATAGATATGAACAATGGTCAGAAAATCAGTAAGGACTATTGTTTACTGTATGTTTACTATATAATATGTATAGGAAAAAAATGATCCTTCAAACTCAAGTCAGGTTTAAACATTAAAATATTTATAAGACTGATCCAGTTACATTTTAATTTTCTTATAATACAGTAATTGAGTTTCAGAAATGTAGTAATATTACGTTAATATCGGTAGTAAGACATGTTGGTCCAATACTCTGAACTCTCAATGAACGCCCTAGTAATCTTTCAGTTCAGAATTGTCCAACTGATACCGATACAGCAATTTATATTTTTAGATGATTTTTGTAAATATTTTGCAGTTTTTATTTTAGACAAATTAATGATGACTAACTTTTGACAAAAAAAAATACAAAAGTATGCTTTTTGAGTGTGTAATAGTTTTTTCGTGCCTAGCACGTATTGTATATTGAGATTTAGTTAATTTTAATTAAGGCCTCATGAATTTATATGTATATATATATAAGCAGAAATTAATTAGTTTTTTTTTTTGTACAAACGTTTTTATTTTCGGCAAGATGTTGTTATCGAACTTTCGTATATTTGTTAATGTATATAAATAAAAAATATTTAATATTTTTAATTAAGGGTTTTTATTTTAGCAATTTATAAAATGAAGCTTAGGGTGGAATTTTATGAGGCACACCAAGCTTTTGGGTTTTTTTTTGTTTAAATTGTTGCATTTTAATTATATGTCTTGAGAAAAATACATTTGTAGCTAAGTTTAAAAACTTATGTTGTGAGATTCCTCATAAAAGGATCCATTTTTGATTATACAGATATAAAATCAAAACAATAAAATTCGCAGCAAAGTGTAAAGAAAGTTAAAAACAGATAATAATTATAGTAGATCAACATATTCTGCAATGCCATAATAACTCTTGGTAATTAGTTCTTTCAGTTTCTTCCTAAACTTTTGAGGGTTTGTAATAAGTATCAAAGATTCTTGTAAGTTAAAAGGTGGGAGTTGGAAGAGGTAGGTTGTTTATTTGACGGGAATTACAAAAGAAGGTTTATAAGAAACTCAGATCAACACCACAGGGATATTAGGTTTTTCTCTGACTCATAAAAGTGATTTTAAGCCTTCCTTTTGAGCATAAACCCCAAACAGGCTCAGAAATCGACAATTCCTACTATATGGTTTGCAACTTTAAACCCAAAATGACGGTGTTATTAACATTAAAGACCAATTCATTACATATGGATATAATTATTTTTTGGTCTTTATTATGCCATACCCAACTAGCAATTTTAGTTACGGCTACAACATTGTTTGACTATATTACTTTATTCGAGTAATAAATCGGTAACTGGTACAAAAAAAATATCTTATAAGTTTAAATAACGGCCAAGTAAAAAATAGTAGTAAGAAATACGTAATATTAACTTAATACTTGACTATATAGTAATTATTACTTTGCGGTAACTCTGATGGTAGCTGATACCGCTTAGCGACCTGACCTAATTACCTTTACAACGTCGTTACTATAAAGTAGAAAATATTGGTCGGTGGGACGATTAAATGGGAACTTTTAAGTAAGCGCGATTATAAAGTTAAATTTCAAGTTCTTGCGACTACATAGGAACATCAAAATATTACCACGCAGTAATACACTTTGAAGTAATATTATCAGTAACAAGACCGAAATAGTTACCCTTATTTCTTCTTTAAAGTAATATTTACCACCTTGGCTATTAAAGCAAATTACCTTTAAGTAATTATTTCTACTATGCAGTAAAATATACTTTATAGTAGCATTTTTTTTAAATAATTTACTTATTCCTAAGTCATTTTTACTTTGAAGTAACAAAAGAAACTTCTTGGTAACTCTAACAACAATTCGCCATATTTTTTTAAATTATTTGATTCCATTTTGTGAAAAGGTATTGCACGATTTTATGAATTTGCTAAAATCGGAATACTTTTACATTTTATGCAATTTTTATTAAATTGTCTAAATAGACTTCTTATATTCATAGGAGTAAAGAGGAATGAAAAAAATTATCTACCTTCTTTAAAAAATTAAATTTAAATATTTAGACTTGGTATATTTTTTTGCTAGAAGTCATTATTTTAATGAGGCGTTCTTTATTTTCGTCCTATATTGCCTATGTTTAACAGTAAAATTTGCTTCGTTTACATTTTTCCACTCCGGTAAGCGATAATATCAGCTATATTAAATACAATATGAAGTAGATTAACCCCGATACAACGCCATCACTTAGAATAAAGACGGACATATAAAATTATTTGTGTTGACAAAGAAAGAGAATCAAAATGTTTGCATAATATTGTCTCAGTAACTTCTTAGTAACTAGCACTGCACAATTACTATTTTATGACATCCCGAAAACCACTATGGGACGTTAAAAAGAAGTTCCCGGGAGGATAGAATTACGTATTTGCTACAGCAAAATCATTCCCAATTTTGGTAAAAAAGTGGTAACAGAACGGTGCCTAAACGGTTTCCGCGACTAGTAACCACAACTTTAAAGTATTCTTTATAGTCGCGATTACGTAGCTGTTGCCAAAAATGCTAGTTTGGTAGAATAATAGTATAACTTATCAGCAAATTGCACCATTTGCCAACGCAGTGGTAAGGAGCAAAGGTTGAAATATAAGAGAAACGAAGTAGAATTCAGCATATCCCACTTCACATTTCAGATGAGGAATTTGTGAGGAGAAATGAATTTTTTATGCTTGCAGTAAAGAAAGCTTACTATAGCTGCGGAATAGATGCTGCTAGATTTAAACACAAAAGATAATTATGAATAATTGAATTTCAAGTTCTAAATCTGTATATAACCATAGGCTAACGAGAGAAGTTTGTCTGGTTATTCTATGATATAACCTTATCACAGATACAAATTAGAGCACAATTTTTAATAGCAAGAGTGAAAAAGACAAGAAGGATTTCGATTGTGGCCAGATCTGTTAGAAATCAGATTAAGAAATACTTTTAATTTAATTGTTTACTTTCATCGGTTTAAGAAACACTACCTGCAGTCGTAACTTAGCAAAATCTTTTCATTAATTTAAGATCAATAAAATTAAAAATTCTAAAAACATTATTATATATTTCCTTCATGACAGTGTGACCCACCTTTCATCATCCATATCACAATAACTTATCGACATGGATCTAGCTTTTTATTTTTTCTATACAGGGTGTCTACTATAAAAATCGCCAAACTTAAGAGGTGATTATAAAAGTCATTTGCAACAAAAAAGTCGTATAACATTTGTTCGAAAAGTTGTTAGTTCTTCTGGTATTTAACATTTTTTGATTTTATCAAATTTCTTTGTTTTTTTCATTATAAACAAGAATATCTCCGTTATTCTTACCACCACATAAAATTTATATATACCATCTGAAAAGGAATTAAATTTGCTGTAAGATGGGTATATTTAAGTTTTTTAGTACTTTTTTATACCGGGTGTTATCAGAAGTTAAATGTAACATTTGGGAAATGTGTCAAATTAGTGGTATCTTCTTCGTTGTCGTTTTTCTAAAATTTGGTAAATAGGGACATTTTTTTTCAGCAAAAACTGCTGCATTTAATATGCTTTCCAATGATATACTTACTTTTGTGATAGCTATTTGTTTTCACAGCAATATCATGGGAAAAAGAAAGAAAACCACAAAAATTGAAAATTTTCAAATTTTATATATCTTGATCTTTTGAGCACCAATGCGGCGAGTACTTGTAGATCTATCTTCCCTAACACAACAACTCCACAAATTTCTATTAGAGAAGCCGTAAACTAATAACATATCGCGATATTCATTCTTTAAGAAAAAAGGCAGGTTTTCCTTTTTTTGTAAATGGCAATGATTCCGCAAAAGAAGGAAATTCACAAACCATGTATTACTTGATTTTAAAACAAAAGCATAGATATTTACAATTTGACAAGAACTGTCATTAAGTTTTCACTTTGACTTAAAGTAGTTAAATAGCAATGGTGCTGCATTAAGGATTCACCATTCCACTGTACATAGATTTCTTAAAAAAATAATTTGTATCTGTTTCATTTGAAAAAAGTCCAGGATTTATTGCCAGTGGATAGTGAGGTGCGGCTTCAATTCTGTAGGTGGTACTTGAATAAGTTGCAAGAGTGGGGAAGAGATCAAATATTTTGGACAGATGAAGCAACATTTATAAGAGCCGGAATAATGAATTTAAGAAATAACCATATATGGCATACAGAAAACCCTCATGCGACTGTTATTTAACTTTTTCAGCATGAGATAAGGGGTCAACGTATGGATAGGGTTAATGAGAGGTCGCCTTTTCGGGCCTGTAATACTTCCTGATCGCCTCAATTTCAATGAGTATTCAAATTTATTAAATAATGACCTTGTTGACTTTCTAGAAGAAATCCCCTTAGCCGCTAGACAGGAACTTTGGTTTCAAATGGACGGATGCCCAGGCATAATAGCAGAATTGTGCAAAATTCCATGAATCAATGCTTTGGGGAGAAATGGATCGGAAGATACGGTCCGGTAAGATGGCCGCCCAGAAGCCCTGACCTTACGCCCCTTGACTTTTATGTCTGGGGCACATTAAAATCTAATGTTTATAGTATTAACATTAATACTCGAGACGAACTAATTAATCGAATTAGTGTGTGTTACAATGAAATGCGACAAAAACGGGTTGTTGATAGTGTCAGAAGAAGATTCATCAAATGTATTGAACAAGAGGGAAGACATTTTGAACAATTGTTATAATTTTAGGTTTGTTTAATGAAATTTTGATTTTTTAATTTTGGATCAATCAAGAGAGAAGATCTTTTAATCAAGAAATATAAACTTTGAAAATTTTCAATTTTTGTAGTTTTCTTTCTTTTGCCCATGATATTGCTGTGAAAACAAATAGCTACCCAAAAGTAAGTATATCATTGGAAAGCATATTAAATGCAGTAGTTTTTGATGAAAAAAAACATGTCCCTATTTACCAAATTTTAAAAAAAACGACAACGAAGAAGATACCACTAATTTTGCACATTTTCCTAATGTTACATTTAACTCCTAATAACACCCGGTATAAAAAAATAATCAAAATCTTAAGTATACCCATCTTATAGCAAATTTAATTTTCTTTCAGATGGTATATCTAAATTTTATGTGGTGGTAAGAATAACGGAGATATTCTTGTTTATATGAAAAAAAAACAAAGAAATTTGATAAAATAAAAAAATGTTAAATACATGAAAAACTAACAACTTTTCAAAAAAATGTTATACGACTTTTTTGTTGCAAATGACTTGTTTAATCACCTCTTAAAGTTTGGCGGTTTTTATTGTAGACACCTTGTATGTATATAAACTGCTAGTAGAACCAACATTGATATAATATTGAGTACACCTTCGTGAACAGTCATACTCCATTTATTAGTTGTAAGCAAAACATCAATAACAAATGCAAGATCCTTTTTCTTGATATACTAAAGAAATCGCCAATTTAGAGGTAAGAAAGAACAATCATAGATAGCTACTTGGAGCTTACTTTTTTTTCTATTAAAGTAGCTAAACACTATAGACAAATTACAAAAGTATTGATATCACAATAGTTTATTAATTTTTTTAATTAGAGGTTTTTTTCACTAGAAAATTATACAACGGTGTTTATGATGGAAACGTTATATTTTATAAGGCACACATAACAAGCTGGTTTTTTCCATTAAAACAAGTTCTACTTTATATAAATCTCTGAAATAGAGTGAATTTTCTATAAAAAACTACACTCTAGTGGAATGCTGCTAGATTTAGGCACAAAAGTAAAACAATCAACAATTTTGCTTTTTAACTCTTAAAGTATACATGTAATAGACTTATCACAGATTAAACTAGTGCATTATTCCTAAATTGGTCTTCACAATAACAATGGCACAGTAACAAATTTACACATAAGCTTCTTTTCACAGGTATTCAATCAAATTCTGGAATATCATCGAAGGAAAATCCAGGCACCTCCTTATAAGCATAATAGGCAATCCTTACATGGTAAGCTCCGGGTATAAACATGATAATGCCTAAAATAATCATTGGCCACATCCTGTTTGGATATTCTAGTTCAATTCTGCCTCCAATAGCGAGAGAGCCAAAGACCAGTAAGGTGGTTCCACCAACTAAAAAAAAATTGTTTTTACAATTTTTGAGATCTAATTAAAAACTTAAGATAATGATTAATATAAGAAAATCCAAAAAAAACTTAACATTAAAGGGCTAATTGACGACAACAAATTAAAGAATTTAGTTGCTAGGTAAGTCAAAGATTTTTAGGCCTTTTGATGAATCAGGGTAACTACATTGGTTCTGTGTTGAGTGTTGGACACAGGTAATTTTTTTATAGAATATTTTAAGTGTATAATTCTGGTATAGTGTGTAGGTATCTTAAACTACTTTACATTCTTCCCCAAGCTATAATGCCATTCACAATCTGAACTCAAGTAAGGGCTTATTTACTATAATGGGAAGTTTTTTTGAGAGAGTTTCCTATACTGGTATGTAGGTTTACATATATACATATATACCAGCGTTTTTCTGTTTTAGTGACTAAAATATTTAATTCAGTAAAGCAGCATTTATGACATCGTATTCCACTATAAAGCCTACAATCAGGGATTCATGTAGGACAATTTTAGAGAGCTGTACACAATAAACTGCGACATTAATGAATATTTTTATTTTTATTCATTGAAGAATCATAACTTGTGTGTCTAAAATAACTCATGCTAACTGTTATTTTTAAAACACTTTAAGAAAAAAGGAGTTCTTGGTGGCATACTATATATTTCTATCTCAAAACACAGTTTAATAAAAATAATAACATCAAATTTAAAAAAAAAAATCTGTGACTAAGTGTTCTAAGGTACTTAAAGAGGTTGTTATTGAGTTCAGACTGAAGCAAGTGACACAAATTTTTTGCCAACAAATTATTGCTACCCCAAAATAAGAAAAATATATCAATTTTAATACTATAATACACCAAGGTTCTCTTGAACTATCAAAAGTATGTTTTTGCTTGCTTCTAAGGACACAGTAAAGAGGTGGTATTGTTAGGGTGTTGTTTAAATTAGGTACGATTACTGACAACAAGTAAAACCTTAGAACATTGAAAGGCCTTTCAATGAAGAGAGTAAAACCAAAGAAAAGTGTTGGTAGGGACAATGTTCCTTGCTAAATCTTTAAGGGATGTGTGGATTTTCTGGTTAACCCATTTTGTACCAGTGGTGCGTTCGTGAACCACTAACTTTAGGACTAGTAAAACATTCCCAATTTTTTTTTTTTAGGTTTTTTGTTACGTATGAGTTCGATATAAAATGAAATAAAAATTTGGAATACGGAGGAATACGTTTTACGTCGATAAAGCATAGAAATATAGATGTTTAAATATTGATAAAAAATCGTTATTTTTTTGATAACTTTGTATCGCCATTTTTAAAATAATTATTGTGTGTTTTACGAATATTATATCGTTTATAATAAAAACGTAATGTGTACTTATGGAAATACCAAAAATGGGTTTTTATAAAATTCTTGGAATGTATTCAATGGTTCATCAATGCACCACTGGTTTTATTGGTGTAATAAACTATTAAATTTCGCCTACCTAGACCAATTTCAATATCTAAATGAAAAATGTGTTTCATCATTATTCGTTATAGTGTGCAAGAGTTTACATCTTTTGTGATAACTGTGCTAAAAAAAATGTCTTTCTGAAAATGTTTAACTCAAAGTGAATTAGAAGAAGGCGTCTTCGGCGAACGAAGTGGTGCTGAGCTTAGAAAATCAGGAAAATGGTAAGTTTGTTAGGAACTTTGATGTATGGTACATTATAAATTATTTTATTTCCTATAATAAAAATATAATAGCTCGATTATTGTTACATCAGCATTACAAAAAATATTATTTTTACTTTTAGACACTATTGATGCTGTTTATGTTCCACCTGATGTGATATATTGACAGACGAAGAGGAGATTGATGATGATAATAACATGGTAGATAGTCAAAGGCCTAATGACATAGTTGGAACTTTTGAGCTACATGTTTCAGAGCAGCCAGAGTTGAATGGGAATGATACCTAAAATGAGGGCAAACGCATGAGAAACGAACAAGAGTGGGATCTCTCGGATGAAGAAACATTGGCTTCAAAAAGAAGAAAGTTGCTCGCTTCTGCAAGTATAAAAGCCATTTTACCGAAGTGGAAAAAAGGTCAGATAACGTATACCCATGAACCTATATCTACAGAATTTCAGTTTCAGCAGGGAAAATTTACAAAACCTTCTTTTTGGAAAGTCTCCCCTTGAGATATTTTATTTGTTTTTGATGACGATGTCGTAGAACTTTTGTTAAATTTTTCTGTAAAGTATGCTCATGATAACAATCGCCATGATTTTAACAAAACCTGAACTTTTAAATTTCATAGGCATTCTTTTATTTTCGGGATATCATTCTTTACCTGGAATTCAATATTATTGGACAATGGATGAGGATAAAGGAATTGATCTAATAAAAAAATGCATGAGCAGGAATAGATTTCAACAAATAAAGCAAAATTTGCATTTATCAGATAATTCTTTATTGGACAAGAAAGATAAATTTTCCAAAGTTAGGCCTTTTTTAGATTTACTCAATAAGAAAAATTTACAGTTTGGAATTGTTGCTTTCAATCTTTCAATAGATGAACAAATGGTGCCATATTTTGGCCGACATCTTTGCAAAATGTTTATAAAAGGAAAGCCAGTGCGTTTTGGGTTCAAATTATGGTGCCTTTGTTAATCTAATGGATACCTTTTTTATTCCCTTAAGTATGCTGGAGCTCAAAATAAAAAACACTCAGAGCTTGGTTTGGGTGGTGATGTTATTATGAGCTTACTGTCTGTAGTAGAAAAACCACAAAAACATCGAATCTTTTTTGACAACTTTTTTTCGATTTCAAACTTTTTGGTTACTTAAAACAAAATGGTTTTTTTGCAACAGGCACCATCCGTTACAATCGAAAAAGTCGTTGTCCTTTATTGGATAATAAAAAAATGGAAAAAACTGAGCGGGGCGAATTTGATGCTGCTTACGATGCTAATTCAAAAATTTCTTTTATTCGTTGGAACGATAATTCAGTTGTTACAGTAAGAAGTAATATTGATAAAATAGAACCGCTCACCAGAGTAAAGCGTTATAATAAAAAACAACGAATAGAAACATTCATTCAACAGCCTTATGCAATATCTCAATATAATAAGTTTATAGGTGGGGTAGATCTAAACGACAATGGCATTGCAAACTACCGATTCCAAATTTTGGGAAAGAAATGGTGGTGGACAAAATTTTGCAATGCATTGGATAGTTTGGTAGTAAATGCATGGAAGATATACAACTTGGTAAATGAAAATGAAATATCACAAGTAGATTTCAAGTCATATATAGCTCTACGTTTTCTAAGAACGGACGCTAATAGAGTTGTAAGGAACGTTGGTGCTAATATCGATGAATTGCGCTTCGATAACCAAGGCCACCTTATGGTCTCTCATGCTCAGAAGTTGCGTCGTAGATGTAGAATATGTCATAGTCATACAATATATATCGGTACAAAGTGTAATGTTCATTTGCATACAGGTTGTTTTGTGAAATATCACCAAAAATAACTTAATTGTACCTACCAGTGGTTCGTTCATGCACCACCTTTTTTTTCCTAAAATTAACAAAAAACAATTTTTTTTTATAAAAATATGTTCTTTTATTCACATCAATCAATACTTTTTGCAAAAAGTTGTCTTTTTTTTCTTATTTCCGTCCTTGGTATTAAATGGGTTAAACCCTTGGTTCCATTGATGATGAAAAAAATTATAGGTCTATAAGTGTTCCTAATTCATTGGCTAAAATCTTCAAAATTTTGCTTTGTAACAAAATAAAAACCCATATTATACCTATGTTATGTAAGAAGCAACATGGTTTTGTTAGTAATAAGTTAACAGTTATCAATCTATGTGTCTATATACATACCAATTTCACAAGCAATTGATAATTAGTAACAGTAAGACATATTTTCACAAATTGTACCAAAGGTTTCAATAATGGGGATCATAGGTTGTTGTTGCAAAAATTAAACTTCTTCTATATGATTCTCTAACCATGCAAAAGTATTAGTCCAGTCTATCTATCGATCAGACCAAATGCAAGTAGCTAAAATTGGAGGCTGATATTCAAAAGAACTTGTAGCAACATTCCGGTGTTATGCAGGGAATTAATTTGGGCTGTGTCTTGTTTAGCCTTTTCTTTATGATTTGCCTAATGCTGTTAATCATTCAAAATGCCTTCTTTTTGCAGATAATTTCAAGATTTTTATGGGTGATAACAGATAAATTATATCCTGGTTCTTATGATTATAGCTTGAATGGTAAGATTCTTAAATGTAGTGACAGTGTCAAGGGTCTTGGGATACATCTGTAATGTAATTTCAAGTTTAACTTACATTTTACTCATATTGTTTAACAAGGCATGAAGCAAATTTATTATAAGGTACACAACATTTTTATAAAATCTGATACAAACTCAATACTACTTTTTAATAAGATCTAATCATGAGTAATGTGCTTCTATAATTTGGTCACCTCAAGCAAATTTTATATAAATTATATTGAGAAGATATTGAAAGAAAATAAAGTCTATTCCTTAATGTCTTATAATGCAATGTTAACTAGTAGGTATAATATTAAGATTAAATCAGGGTGTGTCTCTTATTTACTTCAACATTAATAATAGTGGATATAATGACTGTTGTTTAAATTCTATCACCCTGTACAAATTACTACTCCTTTCCTCTAAATTATAATACTTAGAATTTAATATGTATGGCCTGGCGGCTCTTCACAAACGACATACGTTTAATCCTATTGGTCGGTTTCGAGACCACTCCACCACTTGATCCGCAAGTCTTAGAAAAAAAAACACCGAAAATAAGATTGGGTCTGTCTCACCAGCTAAATTGGCACAAGTATGCCTCTAAATCTCCCCTTTTTGTGAAAGAATCTCTCTTTAAGTAAAATAATCCCTATCGATCTCTAAAGCCCTATTTCACTAAATTAAATAAGTAGTGACCTAAAACGTTTATGGATGTAAACTTTAAGAATTTATTTAGTTTAAGAAGTATTTGCCCGAGTGTCCGCCGAAGTAAGAGCTGTGTTTTTTTTTCGGATATTATTATTTCATCAAACGGGTCGAATTTATCAGAACAAATTGTGTGTTGTGATTTCTTCCCCATCCTTTAAATCACCGGATAAATTAAAATAAAAACAGAATCAGTCCCTTTGGAAATACATATAATTATTAAAACCTCTATCTATTATGTTGGGAAAGGAATTAGAGCCTCCGACAACTGTTATTTCATAGAATGGTATAAATATGATAAATATAAGAGTTCATAATATTAATCTAAGAATAAGAATACAGGGAGATTTTTGTGTTATCTTGTGCATTATTTTACCTTTACTTTAATGTAAAAAACATGTAATACTTAAACATTGCAGCATGGTTTGGATATTTTTGGTGGTAAACTGTCATCTGTTCAAAGACAATAATTATCTAAAGTTGGTTGACTTGTATAATTTATAGGTGTTATGTTATTAAGTAGATTTAAAATTAGATGATATCCCTACATGAAGTACCCTCAGGTGGTTGTAAGATGTTGAATAAGTAAATAAATATATTTACAAAACTTGTATAAATACCTAAAAGCATTGTCGCTAAGACAATGGCCTTCCAAGGTATTTTTTGAGCCGGTACCTGAAATTGAGCCCCCACAAACCCACAATCTGATGAGGGAAGATTACAGTATTCCTGCTGTTTGGCTCGTCTGCGAGATATTTCGGCAAAAAATTCTAAAAGATTTGTGTTTTTAATAAAGGGGCGCGGTTAAGGAGGAACATAATATATTACCAGAAATTGAATCTGAACTCATTTTTACTGGTAAAGAGCCTATATCCAATTCATATACACCAGAAAACACAAATAAAAAACATAACCTCACAATATGGATCAGCTGATTATAACGTTTGTGTCAATAATAAGGTTATCCTTGTCTTTTGCCTGATGATAGAAAGAAAAGGGCGCTTTTCAGAATTTACCGGTGGATACACCGGGTTGCACCGGCAGTAACCGAGGCGTTTCAAAATTAACCGGTGAAATCAGCTGGTTGCGACCGACCAGGTATCGGATTAACCGGGATTTTAAGGTGGAAACTCGGTCAAATAGATTTTTAAGATTCCTAACCTAGTTTTGTATTTTTTGCGCCTTAGTTTTTGTAAATTTGTTGTTGCTCAATTTTTATTTTTATTTTTTGTGGATATTTTAAGTTAATTTTGATGGTCGAGTGAGAATAGAATGATAACATAAAACTAAATTCAATTTTTTAAAATTTTGTTTGTTTTTAGTTACCGACTATAAAAGCCACAAACGTCGGTTCGTTTTTGTTTGGTTTTTAGTTTCTTAAACATCAAAACAGTGACAACCTTTCAATCTTCTCATGAAAAATATGCTAGCATAGTTTGTTTGGTGTGCTTTGAAAAATTAAAAAATATAAACTTAAATAGAAATCTATATTACTAAATCTGCCAACAAAAATCGTTAATCAACAGAAGCGTTACCGAATTTGTAAAGAACCGAACGGCAACCTGAGATCTAGTGAATTTTTTTTTGATTAACCGGTTAATTGAACCGGTGAAGTAATGGTGAATTCTGAAAAGGGCCCTTTACTAAAATTCTGTCACCGTCATTATTGTCAAATGTCAATGCCCATCTTTCAAAATCAGCTGTTTACTATTTACTTCTTCATGTTTGGCTTCTTTGAAGATTTTGATTGTAACTAAATATAAGAAAATTAAACAATTTGTCTTTTTTGCTGATATTTGTATATACCATATGACTTAAATTATGACCTCCCACAGAAACAGGTCCAGATCACCACATTACCGAAGTGTTTCTCGAAAACCATCGAGATCTCACAGGTCAAGGAGTAGATCTCGCTCAAGAGTACCTAAATATGATGCAGAAACTTCTGGTCATAGAAATCATTCCAGGTATATAAAATTTTACTGACCAATATTTGTTTATTAAAAAGTATTTCTAGGTCTCACCACAGTCATTCAGAAGACAGATACCTAAACAAGAGAAATGGGGATTATAGAAATAAAAAGAATGTTCCACAAGAGGATTTTATGGAACATCGGAGGCAAGAAAGGGAAGTTTTGGGTACGAGAGATAGTACAGTTTGGGGCCAGTCGCCTTTAAGAGAAGAGTAAGTTGGTCTAATAATGAGTATTAATATTGTACATCTTTTATTGCAATCCAACTAATCCAACCTTAATCATATATTCTTGTGTGATACTAGGAGGCTTGATGACACTTGCACATGCTCTACCCTGGACACTCAATCCGTAGATCAAAACAGATTCCAATGACTGATCATTTTATTCCCCATAGATTTCTCGATTCATATCACAAATTCCTGTCAAAAATGACTCCTAGATATTTGACAGAGTCTACTCCATCTATCATGTTCATGCATTGATATTCCTTCTGTTTGGTAAAACATAAATATTTGTAAATCCTAATATCTTGCAAAGGTACATTGGTTTTGTTGCTCAGGTCAGATACAATACCTCTGATTCCAACATTTTTTCTAGTTTTTTTAATAAAATGGGGTATGAAGAGTCAAGTGCACAGGCAAATCAATAAATAAAATCATAAAATACTCCAGGTTTTGGATTTATTGTTGAAGTTCCTTACTATATAATCTGTAACATATATTATTGCATCGTATAAGTATTGTAATACAAGTATTGTAATGGCTTTAGTAAAGGTTTTTTTAATATCTTGGCTCTTGGCTGAGATGTTGTCTTCACTAGCTGACAAGTTATTCTTTAGATAATTTATTACACATACTTGTATATTGAACATTGGATCACAAGTAGGTTGCTATTGGTAAAGAATTTAGTAATAATAAATTTAAAAATAGAGATTGTGAAGTAAATATACTAGAAAAATGGTATTTATTACTACTATTTTTTGCAGCCAGATCCCCTCCATAATCCATAAATGTGTTGGCAATTTCAGTTTGGTCACAAGTTGACTTGAATGAATGACTTATGTTTTTATCTCATTCTTAAATTTTATTAATTTTTTCCCCAAATAAACATATTTATATTTTCTTATTAAATTTGATAGAATATTTTTATACCTATGAAATTTTTCATGATCTTCAATATAATTTATATTTTTATCAGGATATTTTTTAAGTTTATCTATTTGTTTAATTGAAGTAATAATTTCTCTTGTGATTTAAGTTTTTCTCTTTCTTATAGGAAGAATACTAGAATAATATAGATACAGAATTTTTTGAACTTTGGTTCCTTTATACATTTTTTTGACATTCTGTTGATCTTGACTATAAATAAAATTCCAATTAATGTTTTTTATTTCATTTTGTACTCTCATGTTCAAATCTCTCAAGTGAGTGTGTTCATTTGTCTCAATTTCAGTTTTATGATCAGTCATACTGATCTGAATTTAAAATAACTGATGTATGCTGCTAATTTTTGGTTTATTATGGACATGTCCAGTAATTCCATTAGAAAACTAACACATCCCATTCCATTGAAACAATTTAGGTAACTACAAGTCACATCACTAAACTTTTGATATAAATCCACATTAATATCATCAATTTTTCCAGTGGATATCTTAAAAATCATATTTCAAATAAAGCATGCAAGTCCTCCACAAACTCTATAGCACTTAATGAGGGCAATCTATAAATAGCAATCATATTAACTTGAATATCTACACTAAAAACAATCTTAAAAACATGTAGAATTTCTTACATAAATTATGTCAGACTTTGGATGCCATTCAGACTTAATCAGTACAATCAATAAGTACAATTGTAAAATGTGTCACATCCATCAACACAAAAGGAACCTACAATAGTAGTTTCAAATAAAATTATGACTCCAAAACTAAGAAGACATGCATCAAGAAATGCTACCAAATTGTCATAGTTTTTCCTAATATGACGTATATTAAAGTGTATACAATTTTTACTTCAATTGGAACATTTAAGAAAATAAGATCATCGAAATTGCTATAATCTATTGTATCAATAACCTGATAATCATGCAGAATAGAATTCAGACTCATGCTTAAATTTTAATTAGCAATAACAAATTAAAAATTCTAATCTATTCATCATCAAGTTTATCAATATCTATTTCACTCTTTATTTTTATAATAGAAGTAGTATCAAAGAGTCTCACAAAATATTTCCGTTTTTTACCGAAACATCATTGTATCCCATATCTTAAAGTCTTTTTGCACTTTTAAATAAATTGCGTTTTTCTAGTGTAAGGTCTCGCCAAAATAAAGCGGTGTGAGAACCCTGTGCATTTTCTTTGCTATAAAAATCGTTTTTTGTCATAGACTTTTTGGATTTGATAGTTTTTTAAAGGAAGTCACCCTTTTTTAAACTTGGATCAACAAAAGCAAGGATTTTTTTAATGTTTAAGTACAAGCTAAAAAATATATAGAAATGCATATTTTTAGTGTGAGTTGTCACAGATTTAATATAATTTGTTAATGAACAATGTGCCTCAATGGCCACATAATAAAAGCCTCAGCAATTCAAATCAAACAAAAAAAAACTTTAGCAATTATATGTGAAGTGTAATAGTGTATTAACAAAATTAAATTACTTATGTTTTAGGCTATCGTCAGGCAATGAATCAACAAAAGACGACACAAAAAAAATTCAGAAAAAAGTAAAGAAAAAGAAGCACAAGAAAGAAAAGAAACATAAGAAAGACAAGAAACACAAAAAGTCCAAGAGGAAAAAGAAAAAGAAGGTATCATCAAGTTCAGAAAGCTCATCCTCATCATCAGGAGAAGAAGAAGAAGAACAATGGATAGAAAAACCAGCAGCCTCCTCTAAAACACGCAAAAGAAACTCTTCAGATTCATCGGATGAAGATGAGTCTGCTGTAGGTCCAACCCTTAAGCCGCACACAACATTGACCCATAAAGAGATGGGCAAGGCCCTATTACCAGGTGAAGGGGCGGCGATGGCCGCCTACGTAGCTGAAGGCAAAAGGATTCCCAGAAGAGGTGAAATCGGTTTAACTTCCGACGAAATCGCCACGTTTGAAAGTGTCGGTTTTGTCATGTCTGGATCGAGGCACAGGAGAATGGAGGCCGTCCGTATTAGGAAGGAAAATCAAATTTATTCCGCCGATGAAAAGCGGGCTTTGGCTATGTTTAGTAAGGAAGAGAGACAGAAGAGAGAAAATCTTATTTTGGGACAGTTTAAGGATATGATTAAGCAGAAATTAGCTGATAAAAATAATTAAGTGCATGTAAGTTGGATTACTTTGAAGTTTAAAGTAATCTTTTCGTGTGTAATTTTTAATCGGAAGTTGAGGGGGCTCAAGGGGGTTGCTTGAGGACAAATTTTGAATATTTTGATCATTGTATTTTGGAATGGTGCTAGTTCTACAGGATTTTTTTTAAAGCATCCTACACATTTGTATATATTTGATTCATGAAACTTAATATGCATATGAAATTCTTTATATATACATATATAAGGTTTGTAAATAAATCTTAGTTTACAATTGTTGTTTTTTGCTTTTATTAAATTATTTAAAAAGAAAAATGTTTTTTAAACCTAATTTGCTAAATAAAATATTATTTTTGAAATCATTACTTATTTAAAAAGTTCTAAACTCAAAAAGGAAAATAATCATAAGATAATTAAAATAAAACCTAAAAATGTAACTATAATTTAGTCAAATAACTAGAATAAGATGAAAAAATAATTTGAAAATGGGTGGAAAGTGACGTCAAACGCCTGGAATAAACTGAAAAAATATAATATTATGTGATTTAATTCTACAACATCTTAGAAAAGATTATTTTAAATTCTGGGAAGAAATAAAAAAATGTGCTTACAAGCCTGGTATAATTGAAAAATGGTATAGCTAATTAATTAAAAAAATACGGAAAATATTAACAATTATTACTATGCAGTAGGCTCGTGTATTTTATGTATCATTCAATTCGTCATCACTTTTTTTGCTTTATATTAGGCAGTTGACATTTTTTTTGAAATACTAAAAAAGCGTCACTTTATTTTGACGTCTAAAAGATAAAAAAAAGGTCAAATGTCTGGAATAAAACAAAAATTACTGAAATGCATAAAATACGACTGCAAAAGCCAGGAGAACATAAAAATTTAGTCCAAAAATCCTGGAAAAGATGAATGATTGTTTTGAATTCCTGGAAAACACAAGCAGTGACTGAAATCAAATGACAAATTACTTCAAGCAACAAAAGAATAATTTAATATTTCAGAAGCCTGGAAAACATAAAGAATTACCCATAAACAGATAGGAAAAGCGTCAATTTTGCCAAAAAAATACTCCAAAGGCCTGAAAAATAATATTACATTTCTGGAAGACATAAAGAAGTTATATCAAATGCCTGGACTAAAATCAACAATTACTTCATATTGTAGTAAATATGAACCAATAAAAAATATAGTTGAATAGAAGTCCATATTTTGTAGGAGAATGTGTATATAAAGATTACAAAATGGGGAAGTTTTTATCTCCAAGAAAAATGCATGTAGGTCACTTAGGTAAATGTATTATGCATTTCGGCTGTGTAAACAGCCATCATCAGATACAGAACATTACAAAAAACATATACGTTCACCAAATAAAACAAAAATTACCCATTATCGGGAATAAAAACAACAATAAACGTATATGTTTTTTGTAATGTTCTGTATCTGATGATGGCTGTTTACACAGCCGAAATGCATAATACATTTACCTAAGTGACCTACATGCATTTTTCTTGGAGATAAAGACTTCCCCATTTTGTAATCTTTAATAAAAAATATGTTAAACTCTCTAAATAGGCTCGTTATAGATCAAAGTTTTATATATCAGCTCTTTTGTTTATTTTTAAAATAGTCGTCTCTCCTATTTGCAAGATTTCATAAAAAATAATGAAATTCATAGTTATCAGGCAAAGTAACAACACAAGTTTCATGTCCAACTTTAATAACATGTTTTAGATTTTGTTTAATTTAGGAATTAAACTTAAGAAATTTCTTGTTATCAAATTTTGTATAAATGGTTTTTTCCAAATAAACGATTGTAATACAATATAAGGTTGAACAAAAAAATCAAAAAGACCGGAAAACATAAATAAGGAATTATTTTAAAAAAATCCGTAAGACTAAAACAATTATTCTAAAAATCTAGAAAACTTATACCAACCTGAAATATAGTCGAAAGTTACTGCAAATAACTGACTCGAGACCTGAAAAATATAAAGAGTCATTCCAAATTTCTAGACCAGAAATCATACACCAAAAACCTAGGAAAATTAGCCAATTATCTTAAATCCCTGGAAAAAACTAAAACTGGCTTAACATTTTCCAAATGGGTCAGAAAACGCTTTTTTTTTAAATTAATGATTGCCGATAATATAGGAAGGAAAATCAAATTTATTCCGCGTGTAAAAAGCGGGCTTTTGCTGTGTTTAGTAAGGAAGAGAGACAGAAAACGGAAAATCTTATTTTGGGACAGTTTAAGGATATGATTAAGCAGAAATTAGCTGATAAAAATAATCAGGCTCATATAAATTGGATAATATGAGGTATTGACTAATCTTCTTGTGTGTAATTTTTAATTAAAAAATAGTATTAAGGGGTTGATTTAGGACAAATCTTGAATACCTTCAGCATTGCATTTCAGTCTTCCAGAAGAATTTTAGGATATTTTTTTTGGTATTCTGGAATGATGCTAGTTCTACCCTACGAATTTTTTAGGACACCCTAAACAGCTGTATATATTCGGTTTATAAAACTTAATGCATATGAAATTCTTTATATTTATATTGTTTGTAAATAAATATTAGGTTACAATTGTTGGACTTTGCTTTTATTGATATATTTAAAAAGAAAAATCTGTTTTAAACTTAAATTGTGAAATTAAAATAACATTGTTCAAAAATTATTATTTAAAAAGTTCTAAACTCAAAAAGGAAAATAATCATAAGATAATTAAAATAAAACCTAAAAATTTAACTATATTTTAGTCAAATAACTAGAATATGATGAAAAAATTATTTGCAAATGGGTGGAAAGTGACGTCAAATGCTTGGAATAAACTGAAAAAATATAATAAATTATGTGATTTAATTATTAATTTTTTTAGACAGTTGTTAAACTTTTAATTACTTTAAATATCGCATACCTAAATCATAATTTTATTTTATTCCAGACACAAGAATTTATGAGGTCTGGATCCTTCAACATCCTAGAAAAGATTATTTTAAATTCCTGGAAGAAATAAAAAAATGTGGTTACAAGCCTGGTATAATTAATTAATTAAAAAAATACGGAAAATATTAATAATTATTACTATGCAGTAGGCTCGTGCATTTTATGTACAATAACAAGCAGTGATTTTTTTTCGAATTCGTCATCACTTTTTTCGTTTTATATAAGGCAGTTGAATTTTTTTTTTTAATACTAAAAAATTGTCACTTTTTTTTTACGTCTAAAAGATAAAAAAAGGTCAAATGTAATGTAAAAGGTCAAAATTTAGTTCAAAAATCCTGGAAAAGATGAAGGATTGTTTTGAATTCCTGGAAAACACAAGCAGTGACTGAAATCAAATGACAAATTACTTCAAGCAACAAAAGAATAAATAAATATTTCAGAGGCCTGAAAAACATAAAGAATTACCCATAAAAAGATGGGAAAGGCGTCAATTTTGCCGAGAAAAATACTTTAAAAGCTTGAAAAACATAAAAAATAATACTACATTTCTGGAAGACATAAAGAAATTATATCAAATGCCTGGACTAAAATCAACAATTACTTCATATTGTAGTAAATATGAACCAATAAAAAATACATTAAAATCTTTAAATTGGCTCGTTATAGATCAAAGTTTTATATATCAACTCTTTTGTTTATTTTTAAAATAGAGCATAGTCGTCTCTCCTATTTGCAAGATTTCCTAAAAAGAAATAATGAAATTCATAGTTATCAGACAAAGTAACAACACAAGTTTCATGTCCAACTTTAATAACATGTTTTAGATTTTGTTTAATTTAGGAATTAAACTTAAGAAATTTCTTGTTATCAAATTTTGTATAAATGGTTTTTTCCAAATAAACGATTGTAATACAATATAAGGTTGAACAAAAAAATCAAAAAGACCGGAAAACATAAATAAGGAATTATTTTAAAAAAATCCGTAAGACTAAAACAATTATTCTAAAAATCTAGAAAACTTATACCAACCTGAAATATAGTCGAAAGTTACTGCAAATAACTGACTCGAGACCTGAAAAATATAAAGAGTCATTCCAAATTTCTAGACCAGAAATCATACACCAAAAACCTAGGAAAATTAGCCAATTATCTTAAATCCCTGGAAAAAACTAAAACTGGCTTAACATTTTCCAAATGGGTCAGAAAACGCTTTTTTTTTAAATTAATGATTGCCGATAATATAGGAAGGAAAATCAAATTTATTCCGCGTGTAAAAAGCGGGCTTTTGCTGTGTTTAGTAAGGAAGAGAGACAGAAAACGGAAAATCTTATTTTGGGACAGTTTAAGGATATGATTAAGCAGAAATTAGCTGATAAAAATAATCAGGCTCATATAAATTGGATAATATGAGGTATTGACTAATCTTCTTGTGTGTAATTTTTAATTAAAAAATAGTATTAAGGGGTTGATTTAGGACAAATCTTGAATACCTTCAGCATTGCATTTCAGTCTTCCAGAAGAATTTTACGATATTTTTTTTGGTATTCTGGAATGATGCTAGTTCTACCCTACGAATTTTTTAGGACACCCTAAACAGCTGTATATATTCGGTTTATAAAACTTAATGCATATGAAATTCTTTATATTTATATTGTTTGTAAATAAATATTAGGTTACAATTGTTGGACTTTGCTTTTATTGATATATTTAAAAAGAAAAATCTGTTTTAAACTTAAGTTGTGAAATTAAAATAATATTGTTCAAAAATCATTAATTGAAAAGATCTGACCTGATTATAGGATAATTAAATTAAAACATAAAAATTTAGCTAAGTGACTGAAAATTGTGATTGATTGATGAATGAAATCCAAAAAATGATTTTTTGGATTTGGATCTTTTTAGTGACTTTTGACAAAAATCTTCAAGAAGATATTTTAAAATGTACAAATGAGTTTTAAAAAATCTAATTTGAAAATTGCGAAAACTCAAGTAAGCAATTTCAAACTTGGCAGTTGTATCTAGAATAAAAAGATATTTAAAATATTGACTCCCACTCCTATTTAAGATTTTGAGGGCGGTTGCAACCCCCGCCAAAGGGTTGATGCTAAGTGGCTAAAAGTATTAAAAAAATTGTCCCCTAAAGTCAAAAATAGACGCGCCGAGAAGTATATAAAGTATTATTTTTTTACTTTATTTATTTTCATCTTGACATAACTCTACCTGAAGCTACATTTAGAAAAAAAAACAAAAGATCCAATCCGAAGACTTGTTTTAGGTATTTAGATAATTTGGAATTATTCATCCCCAAAACATCTTTGACCAAGAATTCATCATATAACATGATGGAATAAAAATATTCACGAAAAAAAAAATTCCTCTGGAAAATCTAAGGTTTGTAGAATGATAGACTTTTTACTAGGCAGGTTTTTAGGTATTTAACTTTGAACTAGGATGTTATTATATTGACTAAGGCCTATGATTCTTTTGACGATTTTTTAGTGATGGATTCCAATTTTATGAAAGCGAGTCTTAACAAATTTAATATTTGTTTTTATCCCTTCTGTTTTGTGTGTAAATAAGTTCGTT